>NC_138165.1:50627573-51827573 GCF_964165515.1 Mesoplodon bidens
CACGGTTAAACATGATTGAATTACTTACCTATTTGGATTCACTGAGTATTAAACAAACTGATGATATGACGTTCATTCAGTCCTTCATTCAACAAATGCTACTTGTGCATCCCTAGACCAAGCTGGAAAGAAAAAGATGGAAAAGTCATTGTTCTTGCTTCAAGGAACTTAAAGTCTAAACGATGTAACTATATAAATGGATATTGACTGGCAACGCAAAGCCCACTTTGTTTTCTGATTTCCTGTAGGTGAGGGTAAAGGGAAAACCTTTTAAAAAATGTCTGACAATGTTCACACCCAGAATTCTTCCAGGAGAACTGTTGGGACAGTGAGTCCATGATGTTGGGGGCACATGGTTACAGGAGAGAGAGCCCCACATACAATCTGAAAGAAGTTCTGAAGAAATACCTCTCTTTCTTTTGTTTTAGACAAGATCATACGAATATTCCTTATTACCTTATGTCTGGATATACTCTGCAGCATGCTTTCAAAATGTATTTTAGTTTTTTTTTTTTATTGAAGTACAGTTGATTTACAATGTCGTGTTAATTTCTGGTGCACAGCAGAGTGATTCAGTTATATGCATATATATATATATATATATATATATATATATATATACACATATATATATATATATATGTATATATATATATACATACATAAAACTGAATCAGTTATATATATATTCTTTTCTATTATGGTTTATGATAGGATATTGGATATAGTTCTCTGTGCTATAAAATAGGACCATTCTTTATCCATTCTATACACAATAGTTTGTATCTACTAGTCCCAAAATCCCAATCCATCCCTCCCCCATTCATCCTCCCCTTTGGCAACCACTAGTCTGTTCTGTATCTGTTTCATAGATAAGTTCATTTGTGTCATATTTTAGATTCCACATATAAGTGATATCATGTGTTATTTGTCTTTCTCTTTCTGACTTACTTCAGTTAGTATGATAATATCTAGGTCCATTCATGTTGCTGCAAATGGCTTTATTTTATTCTTTTTTATGGCTGAGTAATATTCCATTATATATATAATATACCACATCTTCTTTATCCATTCATCTGTCAATGAACATTTAGGTTGTTTCCATGTCTTGGCTATTGTAAATAGTGCTGCTATGAACATAGGGGTGCATGTATCTTTTTGAATTATAGTTTTGTCTGGATATATGCCCGGGAGTGGGATTTCTGGATCATATGGCAACTCTATTTTTAGTTTTTTGAGGAACCTCTATACTGTTCTCCATAGCAGCTGCACCAATTTACATTCCCTCAATGGTATAGGAGGGTTCCTTTTTCTCCACACCCCCTCCAGCATTTGTTATTTGTAGACTTTTTACTGATGGCCATTCTGACAGATGCGAGGTGGTACCTCACTGTGGTTTGATTTGTGTTTCTCTAATAATTAACAATGCTGAGCATCTTGTCATGTGCCTATTGACCATCTGTATGTCTTCTTTGGAGAAATGTCTATTTAGGTCTTCTGCCCATTTTTTGATTGGGTTGTTTGGTTTTTTGTTATTAAGTTGTATGAGCTGTTTGTATATTTTGGAAATTAAGCCCTTGTCAGTTACATCATTTGCAAATATTTTCTCCTATTCTGTAGGTTGTCTTTTCATTTTGTTTACGGTTTCCTTGGTTGTGCAAAAGCTTATAAGTTTGATTAGGTCCCACTTGTTTATTTTTGCTTTTATTTCTATTGCCTTGACAGAATGAACTAAGAAAACATTGGTGCCATTTATATTAGGGAATGTTTTGCCTATGTTCTCTTCTAGGAGTTTTATGGTGTCATGTCTTATATTTAAGGCTATAAGCCATCAAAATGTATTTTCTGATATGTATACCCTTCCTTTATCCCCTTTGTGAACTGGCAAAGAACTGTTTTTTAACTAAGCATTCACTAAGCAATCAGAATATATTCACAAAAGATGGTATGTATATATACGGTCCATTGTAACACAAGGTAGTAATAACTCCTTTACCAGTTAATGAGGAATGTCCCTTATGTGCCTGCAATCCAAGAGAAAAAATGTGTTATGACCACAGTTATTTCAGTGTTATTGGGCCGTTAGAATCTATTAAGGATCTTAAAAAGGCATATATCTTGATACTGAAATGTGCAGTTATTCTTATCTCTATAAAGTGTCACTGCATGTGCAAACAGTGGACAAGGATGAAAGGTAAATTCATACACAAATAAACTAGTGTGTGTGTGTGTGTGTGTGTGTATTTAAAATCAGACACACTTTAACAATGCATAAATGGAGACTATACGGTGAGTTATAACCAAGAAAGAATGCATTATATGGGCACAGGGCCATAGTTGTTTCTTCTACTAGAAAAGCAGACAACCCTAAAATATTGGTTCTCATCCACACCATGTAAATTTAAAAATATAAAAATCGTACACAGAACATATAAAGCTCTTTTGTGTTAGGGCACTCGTGTTTGTCAAGCACAGAGGGACGGTGAGTGTTACACATCACTGACATCCTCTTGGAAAGTTAGTGTGCCTGAGTCATATGCTGCAGGGCCTTCTAACTTCTGCCCTAGGAAAGTGACCCAGTAAATCTTTAGAAAAAAGCATTTTAGCTCTTTCAATTACAATACCTGTAAGCACTGCCCGTGCATTATCTGAACAACAGGAAGGCAGAGGACAAGTAGAAAACACCTACTACTTCCACAGGAGGAAAGACAGTCTACTTTTGTAACAAACTCCTGATGGAGTTAAACAGGCATCATATACCTCATCATCACACATCACTGTCAAGTACAAAAAGGCACTTATTATTTTGGTGAGAGGAATAAATGAGAAGTCTACAGTAATCATCCATCTGACCCACAACCCAAACCTTTCAGCAGGCTAGAATGAAAAAGACTTCTTTTCCCAAGATAAAGACAAATGATGGAGCTATTAGTACTTATTTCAAGTACTAATCATTCACAGCATAAAATAATTTTTTGCTTCAAGTATATATATTTACAATTCAATAAAACTTCTTTAATTGGTAAGCATCTAAAATATGTGCCAATTTCCATAAATTTCTATTTGTTCATAAATCTTTATGGTTATTCCTGGTAGGTACATAAAGCTACACCTGGATTTAGAGTGTCTATGTGCTTATCAGCACACAGATTGACACAGAATATGGTTTCTATCCTGGAGGAGATGGATTCTTATGAATATCAAGCAACATTTTGTCCACTGCAGAAAAACGTTGGCTTTGAGCTTTATGGAAACCAAAAGGAATGGTGTTGTAAGTATACCATCTTGGGGAAGTACTAAGACGTCATCGTTGATCACAGTAAAAATGTAGTTGCAAATAACAATTAAAAAACTATTATTTTCTTTCTCCACATAATCAAGAGGCTTATTGTTTAACAAGAAAAAAAGATTTGCAGTGGTACAAAAAATAGAGTTCTTTTGTGTTAGGGTGCACATGTTTATAGAGAATAGAAGGAAAGTAAGTGTGTTAGATGTTATTCAAGATCTGCAAAAAAGTTTGCGTGGCTGAATCATAAACAAGGTACACTAACCAAGCTAATAGCAGCATATGATGCCAACGAGACATCACTGTGTGGTGTTCTCCAGACTTTCAACTGTGAAAGCAAGTTACTTCCTATGGACCACTGTTTGGGGCCAAAGAGTAAGCATGCATGCTTCTGACTCAGCACTGCAAAGTAAGTTCCTCCACTTCTTTTGTATTGCTCTCCTGGTTGATAATGCTAGAAAGTCACATTGTGGTAGTGAGAAATGGTAACATGGAGGACTACAAGTTGAAATTTGGGAATGTATGTGACTAATGTGTTTATTAAGCGAAATTATTTCACTGATGCACAATTTTTAAAAATCATTAGACTCATCTAATCAGTTAATCTCTCCATATATGTGGAAAATAATGATCATGAAAATTCAGCCAGCAAATGTCTTTTTCCAACAAAATAGAAATAATATTTTTGTGCCATTTATCAGATTATGATTTCCCAGCTTAAGATTGCACTTCTTACACTAGGACTAGGGCTAACTTCTACAAACCCATTTCTGCAAACCCAACTCTCTCTTGTTAGACTTTCTCAATAGGGATGTTGAAGAGCTGGAAGCCTGGGCAAGGGAGAGGGATGCTTTTCTCTATATTGCTTGACAGCTGTTGTTCTTTATATTGGCAATGACAGTTAGTTTTAGATTCCAGGATTTTCCCCCGATATTCTCTGATGCAGCTTATTGCCCTCCTTCAAAAACACCAGCACTAGCTGGCTGGCAGTACCTTCTCAGAAATCTGATTTCCGGCTCTGTGGAGAGCCTCCCTGGGGCTCCAGAACCAGCTATGTAGCACCCTCTCCTTACAGCACCCTCTCCTTAGGTGTCCTCTTAGCAGTTCTGACTGCTTAGGGTCCTTATTCAGAACTTCTGAGGCTACAGTTTCACCCAAGCAGACTCCTTTCCTCAAAGACATGAGCCTCAGGTCAGCAGGGCCACTCCTCCAAATGTCTACGTTCTAGTAACAACTCCACCATCTTCTCTATGTTCCCCAGTCCTAGGTATGACAGTTCTTTTCTGTAGTTTTCATCTCCATATTACCTCAGTGTTCCCATTTTGCCTCAGTTGTACTCCAGAGCCCATCTAACCAATTCCTTATGCTAAATTCTTTCCATTAAAATAAGTGATGTTCTAGTTTTTCTTAGTTGACTTTGGTGTTATAAAGAATACAAATTTGAATTTTAAATATGTTTATGAGCTGATACAAAGGAAACCTACAAAGCTAAAATATGAAGAAAGTAGGAATCCCAGATAATATATAAGTACTGAAGTTAAGAGTTCATCCTGGGGCTTCTGTTAAACCCTGGTGCTCTTATGCTTCTACTTGGATGGTTGCTCGGTGAATAAAGAATGAGATATAAAATCTAGGGACTGAGGAAGGGAATCAAATTGAATATCCCCAAATAAACCTGGGACACAAAGTGTCACACCCTTGAAGAAGGGTAAATGAGAAATAATCCAGCCTTGAAGAAAAGGTCAGCAAGAAAATTTGCCTGTTCTAAACTTGACACTGGATTGTAAGGGAAACACTATTTCCTTAGAATTCACAGTCTAAAACTCTCTCATGCAGTTTGTTTTCTGAATTCATGATATACATATGAAAAAATCAATTAAATAATTTAATTCAAAGTGGGCTTGAGACAGTGGTGCCCCCAGGGGAATGGTGTTGTGAAAATACTGTGACGATATTGGGTGAAGAGACTCAGCTTCAACTCAGGTGACAAATACTTCACAAAGTAATATGAAATTTATTACACAAATGTGTAATAAACATATAAAACACAAAACAAAAAAGAGTTGAGGACCAAGATAATTTCACTAAAGTATATTTGCATACAGGGACCACAGGCAAAAGAAAAATGATCCAGATGAGAAAACAAGGAATAAGAAGGAATGAATGGTGCTAGTGGTATGCATGGGCAAACTTGAACAATCTTTACTACTTGGAACAAAAATAATAATATCCGTTTTGAAAGTAAAAGAAGGGTACAGATAAATTATGGACAAGAGTAACACATGTTTTTAGAGTTGGATAATCCTAGTTAAAGTATCCTAAGATCCTTACCTTGTTCAGATAAAGGTATTATGATAGTTAATTTATGTGTCAACTTGGCTGGTCCAAAGGGTGCCAGATATTAGGTTAAACATTATTCTGGTTGTGCCTGTGAGGTTGTTTCTGAAGGAGATAAACAAATGAATTGGTAGACTGAGTAAAGCAGATGGCTATTCTCGGTGTGGGTGAGCCACCTGCAATCTATTGAAGGCCTGAATAGAATGAAAGGTTGAATTTGCTCTCTCTGCCTTCCTGTCTTTGAGTTGGGACAGCAGTCTTCTCCTGTGCTTAGACTCAGACTTAGACTGGAACTACACCTCCAGCTCCCCTGATTCTCAAGTGTTCAGACTCAGACTGGCACTCACAACACTGGTTCTCCTGGTTCTCGGGATTTTGGACTCAGACTAAAACTAAACCATTGTCTCTCCTGGGTCTCCAGCTGGCTGACTACAGATCTTGGACTTTTCAGACTCAGTAATCCCATGAGCCAATGCCTTATAATAAATCTTTACACATACACAGATATCATATATATACACGTCATATACATATATATTTTCTGTTGGTTCTACTTCTCTGGAGAACCTTGACTTAAACATGCATAGAGATTGATTAATTTTAAACTCAGTTAAGTATGCTTGTCAAATAACTAGTGACTAAAAGGTAGTGTATGTACTAAAGGAAAAGTTGAAGGAAAAATAAATGTGTTCAAAAGATACCAGGAAAAAAAAGGAGAGGAAGAGGGGCAAAATGAACTTCAGTTTCAAGTAGAAACATGCGAGTGTAAAAAACGATGTACAATGAATGGGCAAGTTGCAGAAAGATATATACAGTATCCTTCTATTTATAATCATTTCCAAAGTTGATAAAATTAAGCAATGTAATTTTTACAGATACATATTTGAATGGAGAAACAAATCTTTTAAAGCAAGGAAATGATTAAAACAAAATTTATCATAGTGACTATTCTGTTGGGGGTCAGAGGGAAATATTAGTGAAGAAAAGAGACAAAAGGACCTTTAAGATACTGATAAAGTTTATTTCTTGGGCTGAGTGATCATTTTGTTATATTTGTAAGCTGTACAAATATGTTGCATACAATTATCCCATATCCCCATAGGACTCTGTAATTCCATGACTTCTGTCAATTTCTAATTGAAGGTTTCTGCAACTCTTTTTGAGAGGAGTTTCTCTAGGATGGGCTGTGAGCTCCACCTACATATCTGGCAGCCCTGAGGTCCCAGGAAGTTCCTTCCTGCAAAAGCATCCCTTTAGCAATGCCAAATAGGAATTAGTAGATATTGCAGCTTCCACACCCATCAAGTGAAGCAACTAAGGTATTTCTAAGCATATTCCAGCTAACTCCAGCAGGATTCAGCATGTTACCCACAGTAACCTCTTCATTTACCTAAAATGCACTGACTTTCTTCTGGTAGCTACAGGGTCCAAAGACAGTCCCCAAAGTACCAATGTTCCCAGTGCTCATGCCCCAAGTAGTCTCCTCTCACTTTGAATAATGGAAGTGACACTGTGCAGTTGGAAGCCTATGACTTACAATGACTTGTCAGCTTCCTCCGTAGCACTTTTGGAAATCTAGAAATGCCATATAAGAATTTTGACTATACTACTGCTGGAAACATAAGTCACCCTAAGATCACCCAGAGAGACAGAGGGACAGCCTCCCCTTAATGAGCTGTCTTGCTATGAACCCACCCCAGTCACTACTGACTGCAGCCTCATAAGTCCCAAGCGAGACCTACTGAAAAACCAAGCATCTGATCTCAGTTAACACACGGAATTGTAAGATGTAATAAACGGTTATCCTTGCAAGCCACTGATTATGGAGTGATTTGCTACCCAGTAGCAGAAAACTAAAACACCTCTTTCTGTGCTCTCACTTTCCCATTCTCATGTGGGTGTTTCCTGTTATAACCTCCCAAATAAACTTCACTCTAAATATAGTCTTAAAGTTTACTTTTAGAGGAGTCCAAACCAAGACCAAACAATTAAAAGTTAAAGGCAAATCAACATAAAATAAAATAATTTCACATTATCTAACTGTCACATACAGGCATACACACAAAACATAAGGAATCATCATTTCTTTTCTTTTTCTTTCTTTTTTTTTTGGATAGGAAATGGAGCTTGTTAAGTGGAAGTTACTTGATAATGGCTACAAAATAAAATACTGGCATTGTCATGTACTGTGCAAAAGGGTATGTGTTGTAGATATTTCTGTCCATTTTTATATTATCATTCTTATTCCTCTCTTTGATCAGCAGTGATAGAGGCAGGATTGAGCTATTAGAAACATCTTCTTGTTAATTTGCGAACCTTCTGTTCTATCTTAGTTCCTTTGAGCTGCTAAAGCAGAATACCTTAAACTGAATGGCTTATAAACAAAAGATATATTTCTCACATTCTGGAGGCTGTCCAAGATCAAGGCTCCTACAGATTCAGTTTCTCATGAGAGCCCACTTTCCAGTTTACAGATATGTTCTTTCTTTGTCCTTACATGGTGGAAGGGGTAAGGGAGCTCTCTGGAGTCTTTTTAATAAGGGCACTAATCCCATTCCCGAGGGCACCACCCTCATAAACTAATTATCTCCCAAAGGCCCCACCTCCTAACACCATCACATTGGGGGTTAGGTCTCAATATATGGGTTCTGAGGGCAAGGCACAAGCATTCAGTCTATAACACCTTTTAAAAAAAATTAATTAATTAATTAATTTTTTGGCTGTGTTGGGTCTTCATTTCTGTGTGAGGGCTTTCTCTAGTTGCAGTGAGCGGGGGCCACTCTTTGTCACGGTGCGCAGGCCTCTCACTGTCACGGCCTGTCTTGTTGCGGAGCACAAGCTCCAGACACACAGGCTCAGTAGTTGTGGCTCACGGGCCTAGTTGCTCTGCGGCATGTGGGATCTTCCCAGACCAGGGCTTGAACCCGTGTCCCCTGCATTGGCAGGCAGATTCTCAACCACTGTGCCACCAGGGAAGCCCAACACCTTTTTTAAAAATTTTATGTGAATAAAGGTTCACCATGGCCATAAAAACAAAACAAGATTTAGAAAAGAATATTTTTATTATTTTTAAGTGATTATTTTTGAAATGTGTGAATGGGCTCAAAATTTTGTTCTTTGGAGAAATTTATAATAGGACAGGCTTTCATCTTTATGAATGGGTCACATGTAGACTTTCCAGAAGTAGAAAAATGTAATAGATGATAGCTCATTGTCCCTTTAAGCCTGAGAAACAATACAGTAGGTCATTTTCTCATCTGCTAATTCACTTTTGTCTTTAATTTCTCTCATTCCACATAATAAAGGGTATGCTTAATAAATATCTCACCTAGTAAGTAAGGTTAACAGAGTGCATATTCACTTTTTTCAATAGAGGAATTAACCACTTTAGTTAACTATTTTACTATCTGTAAAGTATTTACCATAGTTAAAGTTTTAGTAACTCTATAATATTTTATTTTAAAATAAAATTACCTAGTTGTTGTACATATTCCTAATTTATCTAAATATGCCACTACATATACCTTTTAAACTCCATGTAGAATTTGAGTTCATTTTAAAGTATGTTTTCCAATAGCATGGTTTAAAACTTGGATAGCTGGCCTTTGAAATGTATAAATTATAAAAGTGGAAAATCAGCATAGTTTTCTTTTCCTGAGAAGTGGAGCAGTTAATATTCAACATGAAATGTCTAATCTTTAAATACATTATAATCTAACTGCTTAGGATAATTTTTGCTTTAATACCTTAAGAGTCTGCAAAGCCTGAAGGATGGGATTATTAAGATGGAATTTTAATGTCAAAATTATCAGAGAAGTGAACATATTGCTAGTGTTCATAAAAAATTGTATTCAATTTCTGTATGATTTGTTCAAATAAGAGATGAGAATATATTTGATTATAGCTAGTAAGTAACCCAAAATTTGATCAGATGACTGGAGGTCACTGCTACATAAAGGCTGTCGACCTCAGAGATTAGACTATTTAAGAGCTGAATTTACTCAAATGTATAAATGTACCTGCAGAGATATGCATAAAAATGTAGTCATGAAGTAATTAAACTGTTGGAATATTTTGCAGTGAAAATAATAAGAAAAGGAGAGTATGAAAATAAAAAATGAATATAAATGATGGTAATTTCTTTGGAAAACAATGCAGAAGTGTAGAAAACATTTCTCAGTTCTCATTTTTTAAAGCTTTGGGTAACTCAAAACTAACATGCACAATCAATTTCTAAAGTTAAATCTTATTTTATTTAGCAGACATTTATTAGTGTTCAGATTAATCTGTGTATAGAATTTACTGTGGAATGCCAACTAATATGTAAAGCAATAACAAGATAGCATTTAACTGTACTATTTTAGGTAATTGTTTTTTAGCAAATACATACTTTGCAGTATTTTTTATAATCATGCTTGTCAATTTCTTAGGGCGAATTATCCCTATAGTAATATAAACTTCCCCTTCTACATTAACAAATACCTACAATGATGTGCTCATATATAATAATTTTTGACTATTAATAGAAACTATAATAAGCAATCAATAGTCAAACTTACAATTATAATTTTTATCCCATTGATGGGGGGAATGTAGAAACTTTTATGTATTGGCCTTAAGATACAAAAGCTCAGTAAGTACCCTTCTTAGAACAATGCACATTTGTAATTTATGAATGTTCCTTTATATTCTTGTAGATATAAATATACAGTTACGTTTTCCCCAGTGCTACATAATTATAACTTGTAATATGTAAATATTTATGAATTCACAGGATGTTCGCTAGGAGAGAAGACTGTTATACTTGCAGATTTGTCTAGTATTTGAAGAATTCAGATCTTATTATTAGGCTTTATGTTGTATTGCAAAATGTAAAAATATATTGTTATAAATTTGACTTGTCTAGAAAACATACCCTCTGGTGATTCTGTTGAGATTTGAGGATTATCTCAACATTATTTATTGTTAGAAATAGACATTACAATGTTGGTTGAAAATTTTACTCCCTTTACTTTTATATAAGTAAATGGAGGACATAATGACCTGCATTCTAGGTGATAAAATATAGTTTGAACATTAATATCATGAGGTATTAGAATTTATAGAACCTTAGAGAGCATCTAGGCAGAAATGTCACACTGATTGGAAGTGGCAGTCTAAAATGCAATTTAAAGAATTCTATCAGGATTAGAGATTAAAGGATATGTATCAGTTCAATGAGGAAGAGCCCTTGGTTGACTGAGAACGTAAGCCATGAGTCCTGGAAGGGAATCTGGGAGCAAGCACACTGTGGGCCTGCCTCCCCTTATCTAGTATATATCAAAGATCCTAAAAGTTGGCCAAAAATGAAGATTCCAATTCCTGAAACATCTCATGGAGTTATCAGACAGAAGTACTTCTTAATCTTTGTCCATATATTTGCTCAAAATCTAATTCCTATAATTCTCTCCACTTAATCCTAATCTATTACTCATTTCAAGCCCGCAAACATTTTAGATGTTCTTTTCCCCTTTTGATATTTCTCTTTTCCAAATCAAAGGTCATTAATTGCTCCAGCTTTTTAACCATTTCTACAGTTGCTCACATCCTTCTTAAAATATTACTCCCAGAACTAAGTCCTCTAGATCAGGGGTCCCCAACACCCCAGCAGCGGACTGCTGGTCTGTGGCCTGTTAGGAACTGGGCCACACAGCAGGGGGTGAGTGGTAGGAGAGAGAGCAAAGCCTCATCTGCCGCTCCCTATCGCTCCCCATCGCTTGCATTACCACCTGAACCATCCCCCCGCCCTGTTCCCTCCTCCTCCCACATCCATGGAAAAATTGTCTTCCATGAAACTAGTCTCTGGTGCCAAAAATGTTGGGGACTGCTGCTCTAGATGATATCTTAACTGTGTAAAATAAAACAATGGTATCTCTTCATGAACACACAATACTCCTATTTAATACAACATAAGATCCCATTATCTGTTTCACGGTGTTTTCATCCTCTTGGGTCATAATACACTTATCATTGAGTACAGTATTTAGATTTTTAAAAAATGAATCATTCCTATCTGTCCCAAATACTAGGTGTTTACTAATTTCCTCATCTGATAATAATGATAACCATATTTTCGTGATTGTCCATTATTAGCCAAGAATCACACTAAGCATTTTATCTCAATTATATTACTTAAAATCACCATAGCCCTAATTTTATCTACAGATTACAAAAAAAAAATGTACCAGAGGAAGCCTAGTACCCTGCCCAAAGATGTGGCAGCATTACATTTAACCCCTTTATATTTATTATGTTAGTTTGGAACAATTCATTTTTTTGAGTTTTTATTTACTAATGATGTTGGTAGCACAGGGAGATCAGCTCGGTGCTTTGTGACCACCTAGAGGGGTGGGATAGGGAGGGTGGGAGGGAGAGGCAAGAGAGAGGACATATGGGGATATACGTATATGTATAGCTGATTCACTTTGTTATACAGCAGAAACTAACACACCATTGTAAAGGAATTATACTCCAATAAAGATGTTAAAAATAATAATGATGAGGTTGGGCTCTCTTAGGAGACAAGGAACACATTCTGAATTTATCTTAGATATTGAAGATTTATATTAAGTATACTTGAAGTAAATGTTAGTGGAAAACTGAGTTACATAGCAAACATCTTAAATAAAAGGAAAGTTTCTACAGATATTTAATAGCTTTAGTGTCTCGACTATGATATTCTTTACCCAACAGGAGAATACTTTGTGCTTAGCATCCTTCTTGAGAAGAGCTTCTGTTCCTCTTTATGGTTGGATGTGGTATTACGGTCACTCAAATGTTTTCTGTCTCTGCTGCTATGGCCCATGATGAGAAAAAAAGACTCTACTCTCGGCCTAGATCCTTCTAATTAATTACATCCTCTGCATATTCATTTTAATATCATAATAGTTGATGCTTGTTATCTTACCAAACATCTTTCATTTAGTTCCTCTTTAATTCTCCCAACAATTTTAAGGTAAGCAATATTTTAATTCTCAAATGACATTAAAAAATAAAACACAACAACTTGAGGCTTGGAGAAATAAAACAACAGCAAATAGACCAATTATTAAATAGGTAGGACATTTCTGAACCTTGATTCATACTCAGGTTTGACTCCAACGCCTAGCTGCGAGCTCACAGCCTGTTTTCTCTGTGTTTCTTAAGTTCTGCCCATTCTACTGGCCCCAGTGCTTTCTCTGTGTCCCAAGTTCACATTCCAAAAAAGTTCACATTCCACAGAAGTTTACTAAGTGATTGTTAAGTCCTTACTCCTATGGTGATCCTGAAGAATCTCTAAGATTTTGCCATATGCCTTGCTTGTATGAAAATATAAGGTATGTGTGACATTTCTTTGATCCACCAGTCTAACAAATCTATCAAAAAATAAATCACATTAGTTTGAACAAAAATGCCTTGGTAATATATTCAAAACGTTAACAACACACATACTTGCAAATCCATGATATAATTTTGTAGGAGAGATCTGCTTATTAAATCTTGAATCCACAAATCTCCTTTTATATAAATGAAAACATTTACCTAATTTTCTCTTGTTTTATCTTCCATTTTCCATGTTTTCCTAAATGTTACTTATGGAGAGTATCCAACTACATACACTTTCAATGTTCTCACCAGCAGTGCTCTGCTAGAAACCACGAGTTCTTTTGTGAGGTAGCTACTCTTTTACCATTATTCTCCTTTCTTGGGCTTCACAATTTACCTGACACATTCCCTCCTTTTCAGTTTCAAGATTGTTTTAAGCATTTCTCTACAGATAGCTCTTCAGTTGTCTCTAAACAATCACTATTAAAAATAAAGCTGTTCTTGGGGCTTCCCTGGTGGCGCAGTGGTTGAGAGTCCGTCTGCCGATGCAGGGGACACGGGTTCGTGCCCTGGTCCGGGAAGATCCCATGTGCCGCGGAGTGGCTGGGCCTGTGAGCCATGGCCGCTGAGCCTGTGCGTCCGGAGCCTGTGCTCCGCAATGAGAGAGGCCACAACAGTGAGAGGCCTGCGTACCGCAAAAAATAAAAATAAAATAAAAAAAAATTGTATGCTCACATGCTTGAATGAAAAATAAAAAACAATCTATTGGGTCATACATACATGCTAAATTTTGAAAGTTACTGCAAAATTGCCCAATAGATTGTATCACTCTATTCTGTTTTTATTTATATATATTCATTGTACCATATATGCTAAGTAATACATGTACTTCTACCCATATGTTTTGATTCTGTAAAGAACTTAAATCCCCATTTATTTTCCTTTGATGCTTTTTAAATTATCAATTAATTTGCATCTTTATTCTTCCTAGAACCTGTCTTAGAGCCATGCCGTATTTTCATTTCTTCATCTGTTCTTGTGCACAGGTTCCTCTTTCTGTCCTCTTTGTGGATATTCTTTTAAAAACATTAAGATACAAACAATATATTTAGAAAGCTTATATATATGTACACAAGACAAACTTCATTAATTACAAATCCAGCCATCTCTCTAGTGGCTGTCCTTACGGGTACTTAACTGAATTATGAAAAACTTAGGAAAAAAAAATGATCTTAATGCATGTAAACCTAAATTTTTTCTGAATGAGACAATAATAATCTGCTTTTATACATTATAAAAAACTTCAACCTACTTCTCATTTGATCCTAGCAACCCTTCGTAGCATAACTATTATTATTTCTATCATGAAGATGAGAAAGCTGAGACTCAAAAACAAACTGATTTGCCCAAAGTAACAATTTAGACGGCAGTACATATGGATGTTAAC
The DNA here is from genome assembly GCF_964165515.1 of Mesoplodon bidens. NCBI lineage: Eukaryota > Metazoa > Chordata > Mammalia > Artiodactyla > Ziphiidae > Mesoplodon > Mesoplodon bidens. The sequence continues at coordinate 50,641,988 of NC_138165.1, forward strand.
TTCAAATATAATACTGTTTTCACTTGAGCTTGCTGTTTCTCAAAAACCTGAAGTATTTTTGTAATTGTCCTCTCTGTCACCTTTCATGCCCCAACAAAATGTCCTCCCCGACTAAATATCCACTAATTAATTCTATTGAATTAAGACTTTTAACATAGAAGAGCCCTCTATTCAAAATCCAAATACCCTTAGAGATTTAATAATCAAGCTGTTAAGTAATTAAATCTTAGTAAGAATTAGCTTATCAGATTGCTTTCCATCAACCATTAAGTGAAAAGCAATGGAGCACAAAGTAAAAGAGATGGGATGGGTTGGGAACCGAAACACAAGCAATTCTGAAGGCAACTGACAGAGTGTAACTAACTGTTGGCAGCATGAAATTCTGGGTACCTGGTATAAATGGTGAGTATAACTAGCAGAGCTGTAGATACCAGGAGAAAATCAATTATTTCACAATTTTTTCATAGGACTGGTCTTGGATGAAGACATAAGCTAATAGTCATTCTATATTAATTGGGATTTTACCTATTTCTCTTATTCTCTCATTTTATAGTTGATAATATATGCTCTTATTTTACAGACCGTGATGGTAAAACTAACTTGACTTTCTCTGGTGTGCTCTTCTCTTGGCCTGGCATACACTTCCATAGACTGCAACTCAAAGAGAAACAAACCAATAAAATCCCCCATCACTGACGCTTCTCCGACCATCTCCACCACTTACCAGACCTGGTGAATCTGGTCACTCCCTTGCTTGTACCTCAATTTAATGTACACAGGCTTATGTCATGCAGTCATGACTCCTTTCCATAAATTTCTTTTATATCTTCTTCCTTCTGTCTGTTTATACTGGAAGGCAAAGTCATATTTACCTTTGCATTCCTGACATCTGTCACAAGGTCTAGATCTTGTGGTCAAGACAAATAGGTACTTAGTAAATGTTTAAAGAATTAACTAATACCTGGGAAAATATGTATGTAAGTATATTTCTATATAACAAATATTTCCTCCTCTCTCGATTGAGCTGAATAATCACCTGTGTTTTATCTGCTTTAAACTTGTTTTATTATTCTTCAACTTAATTTCATAGATTTTTTTTTTAAGCAACATATTGGAAACCAGAGACTAGAAGGTAAAAGAAGTTTCACTGGGAGCACATAACAACCTGGTGATAAAAATAAAAACAAATCAAAAACCAAACTGTAAAACTTAAGCTATAATCTTTCAGTTGAAGAAACACAAATAGATTTTCTTTAGATTATCAACTCTTTAATTTATATTACAAGTGTGCCAATAAATTATTCTGTTTTGTATTCATGTTGCTGAACAATATACACACCTATCAGATCAATTCAGTGAATCTATTAGTCAAAATTAGAAAAAAAAAAGAGACCAGTGTTTTGTACATCAAAGGAAAAATCTATCAGTTTACTGAATGCATTTTCAAATTTTATTTTTATTATTTACTATTTAACTGATTTTTCAGCCATGGTATAGACACAGATCATGTTCCATGTAGGGTGTCCATAAATTAGGCCATTTAAATGAAGGTATTCATATATTTTTGTGAGGTTTTGTTTATCATAAACTATAATAGCATCTATACCACACATGATAATACATAATAAGACATTATATACTTGACTCTCTGTTTTTTTCCCCTGATCTCAAGTTCTATCATCTTGGCAGGTCTGCATGTAACACATGCACTGGAAGACCACTTTTGCTTCTGTGGTTCTTGAAAATTTTACAAGTTTTGACCAAACAGGATGCAGAATTGTTTTTGAATTCTTGCCATGAAATGTTTAATAACCCTGTCATTCTTCTGAAAATATTGTGTTAATAAATTCTGACAATGTGCAAAACATAGTGAGAAGAGGAATTTTTTCGTCCCAAGCAGCTTTTCTCCAAGTGACAGAAGAGAGAGAAAAAAAGAGAAAGACCCCACAATTAGGTTAGATAGGCCATTTCTTCACCAAAAGATTATTTCTGAAACTGCCATTCCCAAATTCTATCTGGGGAGGATCACTTTAAAGGTCTGAGATGAGGAAAATTCTACTACAGTTTTGGAAGCACAGACAGCACTATAAAAACTTATCCATAATAGAAACTTTGTTATTTTAAAATTTTGATAGCTAGCTTTTTGAAGCCTTTCCTTTAGCTTTTTTTCACCTAGGTTCATACCTTTTAACACTAAATCAAGTCCTATCTTCTTGGCTATTTTTAATTTTTAGATACTAGATGGCACTGCATTATGACCCCTTATATTAGTCATGCATAAGTGAATGTGTGTGTGTGTGTGTTTGTGTGCATGCAAAGAGACACACACAACAAGAGACGCACACAGAGAGACACATACAAAAGTGGTTTTCTTATTCAAACATCTATTGCAGTGTTAGTTAAAACTGAAGCATAAGGAAAGTCATGAGGATCAACCATTGAGTCGTTCATTATGGAAGCTTTGATGGTATGTTGACTTACTTAACAGCTATTCAATCTTTATTAGATCAGGAAAGGTCATGGACATATATATACATTTCTCATAAATGCTGCAAATGGAAAAGAAAATCTAATTCCCAGGGAAAACATTAAAAATAAACAAATACCAATTTTCCTTAAGGCTGATCTGAAAATTCTTGGTGACTACTAATATACGCACATACGGTGAAAGCATTGTCTTTGTAACTTCTCTGCATTACAACATTTATGGCGGTTTTCATCTAAAAGCCATGACATTAGAAGCACACCAGGAGCCTAGAATCACAGCCATTACAAAAGCAAGCTTTTGGCTGCAAGGTAGTGAAAAGAAGGCTGGTGGATCAAACCTCAAAGCCTTGCTTTTGAAATTAAATTCATGCAATAGGCTTAGGCAGATCCAAGCTAGTGCATACCAGGCACCATGCAGCACCTCACAGTGTAGATTCTCCTGGAGTGCAAACAGTGTGACTTTGACCAGCTTCTTCCCAGATTTACCAGCTCTGGATAACTCCCAAGCAGAGTAATCATATATATCAAAAATACTTAGCAGTTTTGTGAAAGGTAAAAAAAAAATAGAATTTGCTAAATCCTCTTTCCCTGTGAGACCTAATGAGCACCTCAAGATACTGCCTGTCTGAGGAAAGGAAGGATTCACGTTTAAAGTCATTATTCCACCTAACTCTATCAGTTTAATGTCACCAACACATCAAAAGGTGCAATTTTCAGAAAGCTGTTTTCTGCCTGAGTCTTTTCATTGTGGTTTCACAACACAATTGCTTACATAGATGTTCCCAGCACATTGCATTTCACAATATATGCACCGTTTGGACACAATATGTTCCATGTTTTCAGTTAATACATCACAAGGAGATTTCTAAATGACAAAGCCCCTAAATCTCACAAGAAAACAAGCCTAGGATATTATCCCTATCCCTGAGCCCTGTTTTCACTGCCTTTTTTCTCATACTTTCTTTTATTTGGGTAAAATACATTTTGACTTCAGTGCACCCTTTAAGAAAACTTGATATCCAAATAATATCAAGCATAATTCAAGTAAACAAAAGTAGGAAGAAGAAAACACTAAGCCCAGCATTACTTTTCATCCTTAGTATTCTTTACCACATCTCTTAGCACATTTCACTTAGCACATCTCTGTGAGAGGAGAGAATTCTTGTTTTTTTATTTTCCTTCCCATTGAGAGAACAATCACAACTAAGCTACCTCCACAAGATGTAATAAAACTCTAAGTATCAGGGAGCTCTGTTCTCTTTTCACCTCTACCTATTTATTTCTATTTAAATTAATTGGGAAAAAATCATAACAAAGTCACAAACAATGGTTATTTGTAAATCAAAGAAAAGGATTCAGGGTTGTTGTTTTTTTTTCTAAAAAGTGTGCAAATATAATTTGCATGAACATAAAACTATTTTCATAAGCCAGGAGAAAATATATTTTGTATGTTAACATGAAGCACCCTTTAAACACATGCAAGGATATAATTTAAAATTTATATATCTAATGATAATATATATTTATATATTCAATATATATGTAAAGTTGTTCAAAAGTTGAATAAATTCAAAACCTCAGCTATCTTGGGTTTAAAACATCAATGGTATCCCAGTCAAGCTAAGGGCACTTTAGGGTATCTCATTCCTCAATTAAATCTGGTTTTTATATTAAATCTGGTAAGTTTTGCTTTGATAACAAAACTTTTTTGATTATTCAAAGATAATTTCAAAAGGTACCGCTAAACATATAGTTTGAAGACTTTATATTGTATGTTAAAAATGATAGAAATTTTGATTAAAAATCTAAAATGCCCATTAAACATTAAATTAACAATTGGAGTTAGGTAGTTCAAAAGTGATTAAAGATATTAAATATGAAGTCCTTAATTTAAATTGAACAATGTTATTTGTAATATTTTAAAAGGAAATGGTCTAGGGATTCTATGTGTCGATAGTAGAAGTTATTAATGATTTTCTTATTCAAAACACTTGAGATTTACAACTTAAGCTTAATAATACAATTGTCCACTGTAACACTGAGGATAATAGAATTGTGTGTGTGCATATGTGTGCTTGTTTGGAAAAAAATGCTACAATGATGTGTGTCTTTCTTCTCTTTTCATTCTTTCTAGAAAATTAAGAAAGTATTTCTTTGTAGATTATAAAACTAAGAGGATTCCCAATCATATTAAACGCTCAAAAACAGACTTTTCAAAAATATTTGTGTGGAGCAGTCATTAACATGCAAATCACACGTTAGTGTGAAAATCCTCAAGGAAGACAGAAGTAAGGTAGGTTCCTCTGTACTAGTGGCAATGATGGCATCAAACAGAGAGCAAGTAGATGTCTAGAGCAGGATATAAACTGGGGAGGAGCTTGCTAGTCATGACCCTGGCTCTGCTCCTACGGGTCGAGATGCTGCTAGTCCCATTCTACCATAGAGCAAACAGTCATGCTAGCCCAGAATTGCTGCTACATAAAGGTGCATCAGGCCATTCCTGAAACCCAGCTAGGGGAAATGTTACTAGGAACACAAAAAGAGGCCAGCCTCTGAGTACCTTCTCCTACAAATGTTCATTCTGTACCATGTGCTAGATAATTACAACCCATAGAAGCAGATCTTGGAAATATCTGCAGCTGGGGAAAAGACACTGGGAAGTTTCCCATGGAGCCCGACCAACTGATGGGGTATAAGAGAGAAGAGGTAAAGTACACATTATAATAACAGTGGTCTTTGCCTTGAGGTTCTCCATACCCATTTATTTCCTTAACTCTCCTAGAAGGAACAAGTCCAAAGCTTAGGTTCCTACCCTTATCCCAACATTTGGTAGTACAAAGCATATATCTAGCTTAATACTTCCAGGGTAGTATGAAATCATAAAGTGCATTATTAAGACATCTCAGGATCACAAAGATTATAAAAGTAGGAGAGCACTAATTAACGTACCACAGAGAAAACTGAGTTAATGGGGCAGGCAGAAAAGGCAGGTATTTAAAACAGCAAATATCCTCAAAGAAAAACATAGAATGGCATTAGGTAACTTTAAAGATGATACAAGCAGAGATCTGGGTATTAAAAATAATTATTGAAATAAGGAACTCAACAGCTAGTTTGAATAGTCAAATGGATACAGCCAAATGGCAAAATATGTGAGCTGAAAAAAATCAAGTCAAATGACTTGCCAAAAAATAAAAGAGTTAAAAGAGAAACTATAATTAGAAAAGCTGAGTGAAATAAAAAATAGTGAATGATAGGATAGGAAATAATTGAAGAAATCATAATAAAATGGCATAAAAATGAAAAAAATGTAAGATATCAGCTATAAAGGATGCATAGGTTATAAAACAAGATATCTAAGAAAAAAAAAAAGAAAAGAAAGGACAATTCAGGCCCTTATGGTGAAATTTAGAAATTATTTCTGCAGAAGGAATTTCCTAGAAAGAAATCAGATTCCTGAACAGTAGTAATAAAAGCCAAGATATTTGAATATTTTAAAAATATCGAAGCAAAATAACTTGGAACCTAGAATTTTATAGCCAGAAAAATAACCATTAAAAGGCAAGTGTTAAATACATTTTGAGGGACATATGTACACAAAAGTTTCTGCATAAAAACCCTCTTTGAAAGCATTTTAAAAATGTACTCCTAAGAAGAGCAGTAGATATAATGAAGAATGGTGGACTGCCAATTCAGAAAGTTTATTGTTGTTGAAGTAAGAATTGGTTTTAAAAATGTAAAAAGAATCAACCATAATAACTCAGAATTCATACTTTAGAAGAAACCATGGGGGAGGGGGTAGAAGTAGAAAAAAGGGGAAAAAAGAGGTCATTCTGAGTCATAGTTTTTGCTTATTTGAGAAAATATGTAAATATCAAGATGCTGAAGAAAATAATATGGAAAATGAGCTTGAAGTTTTAAATATGAGATTTAATCAGCAAAAGAATGAATATGGCATATATAATGTTTAAACATTTGTTTATTTAATAACAAAATAAAATAAATTGGAATAAAATTTCAATTGAAAACTGAATCAAAGCATTAAGATGTCACATATAAGAATTTAATGCACACTTTTCAGAAAAGTAATGTTTCAAAAGAAAATAAGGAAGTAAATATCTGGTAGATTTTATTTTTTTCTTCCAGTTTTATTAAGATACCAAAATAAGTTTAGTGAACATTCTAGTAGGTTTTAACATCATGAATAGACATGTAATGTTATAGGTGATATATATATACATAATATATAAAGACATACATATTAATTTGTTATACCACTTCACATACAGTAAATTTAGAAACGTATTGTTTTTGCTCTCCCATATTTGTTACTGTTATCATACATTTTAATTCTAAGCACTGTATAAACACCATAGTACATTACTACTACTTTTGCATTAGACAAATGCTTTTGAAGCAGTTCAATCTAAGGAAATAATGTCTTTTCTATTTACTTTCATTTTCTTAATTTCTTAGCACAGATCAAGATTTTAATCTGAAATCATACTGCTTCTGCCCTAAAACATTCTTTAGCATGTCTTGTAGCACATTCTGCTGGAAATACTTCCACACAGCTTTAGTTTATTTAAAGAAGTCTTTCATTTGGTTTCATTTTATTTTATTTATTTTGTTAGTTAGTTAGTTAGTTTTGATGTGGACCAGTTCTAAAGTCTTTATTGAGTTTGTTACAATATTACTTATGTTTTGTGTTTTGGTTTTTTTGGCCCCAAGGCAGGTGGGATCTTAGTTCCCCAGCCAGGGGTCAAACCCACACTCCCGGTATTGGAAGGTAAAGTCTTAACCACTGGACCACCAGGGAAGTCCCTGGCTTCATTTTAGAATGATATTTTTTGCTGGGTATAGAATCCTGACTTGATGGTTTTCTTTCTTTCAGTACTTTAAAGATCTCATTCCACTGTCTTCTGGCTTACATCATTTGATAAGAAGTTTTCTCTTATTCTTATCTTTGCTTCTCTGGATGTAATGTTTCCCATCCCCCTAACCCTCTCTGGCTGCTTTTTAGCAGTTTGACTACGATGTTACTATTCTATTGTTGTTGTTGTTGTTATTCATTCTGCTTAGGGTTGTTTCAGGCTTTTGAATGCATGGTTTATTTTATTTCATTAATTTTGTAAAATTGTCATCTATGGCTTCAAATATCTCTTCTACTTTCCCTCTCTCTCTTCTGTAACTCCAATGACATGCATTTTAGACTGATTTATAATGTCTCACAGTTCTCGGATGCACTGTTTTTGGTTTTGTTTTTTTTTACACTCTTCATCATCTTCATGTTTCACTTTAGATAACTTTTTGATCTAAGTTATTGGTTCACATTCGGCCATGCCCTGTCAGTAGATGAGCCCTTTAATGGATTTCTTCACCTTTGCTATGGTGATCTTTATATCTAACATTTATATTTAGCTCTTTCAGTAGTTTCATATCACTGTTGAAATGCCTCTTATTTTCCTCTACATTTTCACAACATTTAAAAAATATATTATTCATAGTTATTTTTAAATCCCTGTGTGATAGATTCAATATTTGGGCCATTGCTAAGCCTCATAAGATGGGTTGCTTCATCTCTTGACAGTGAATTGCATTTTCTTTTTTTTTTCCCTTTCTCTCTCCCTCTCTCCCTCCCTCCTTCCTTCCCTCCTTCCTTCCTTCCTTGCTTCTTTCCTTTCTTCCTTCTTTCAAAGGTGTGCCTTGTACTTCTTGATTGAATGCTGAATGTCATTTGTAGAAATATGATAAGGACTGCAATAAGTACTATTTTTGCCAGAAATGGGCATACCTTTTCTTCTGTTAGACCTTTAATATAGGACATTGAGTCAACTGAGTTAAGCATTTATTTGTGTTTGAGTTCTCTTTATCTCTCTCTCTCCTTCTCTCTCTCTCTACACACACACACACACACTCTCTCTCTCTCACACCACATTACCTACACACCATCAGATTGATTAAAGATTAAATATCAAAACAGAAATTAACTAGAAGACAATATAATGAGATATGTATCTGATATTGAGACAAAGGCCTTCTTTAGTGAACACATAAAAAGAAAATACAAGGTGGGATGAATTGGGAGATTGGGATTGACATATATACACTATTGATACTATGTATGAAATAGATAAATAATGAGAACCTACTGTATAGCACAGGGAACTCTACTCAATGGTCTGTGGTGACCTAAATGAGAAGGAAATCCAAAAAAGAGGAGATATATGTATACATATAGCTGATTCACTTTGCTGTACAGTATAAACAAACACAATATTGTAAAGCAACTAGACTCCAATAAAAAAAAGAAGAAAACACAAGGGAAATATTAATTTTAACCATCAGTTAGAAAAGGCTAATAACATAATACAAAAAATAAGCATGACAAACTTTAAAAAAGGAAAATGCAGGCTAATGGACAATCAGTGAGTATACTTAATAGAACAAAAATATTTTTATAAATCACTAAAGAAAGCACTTCAAAAGAGAATATATAAATACCTATGAAATGCCATGTATTATGCGTCGACTGATTTCAATTTCCCAAGAAGATGGTGAGGTAGATTTATATTTTTACAATAAATTAACTGGGACTTATAGAACTAAAGTACCTTGCCCCAAATTATACATATAGTGAAGCAGCAAATATGGGATTAACCCCTGGGACACTCCATTTCCAAAGAATTTGCTCTTTTTTCCACACAAGTGTTTCTCAAAGTGTGGTATCCAGACCAGCAGCATCAGCATCACCTAAGAACTTGTTAAAAAGGTAAATTTTTAACCTCATTCCAGACCTACTAACTCAGAAACCCTGGAGGTGAGCTGAGCAATCTGTTTTAACCAGCATCCCAGATGACCCTGATGCACACTAAATTTGATAACCACTGCTCTGGACCATGCTGGGACTTGTCTAGTTATTCCCATATGCCTTGTGATTATGTACAAAATATCACTTGAGTATTAAAGTGATTTACAGATAGAAATAACTATCATAGTTAAGGGGAGAGACAATGCCAAGAGGAAGGTCACTATAGTAGCCAAATGTAATATAGATTCAGTATTGATCTCCAGAAAAGACTGAAATCTTGACATATCCACCAGGCCTACTAAAATAACATCAGCTGGTAAAGGAATTTCAAACACATCTGCTTCTTTATTCTACTTAGACAGAAAGGGGTGAGTAAATTATCTGCCTTATTAAAATTATCCTTCACTACAACGTATTAACAATATTTTTAAAAGTTAAAATTTCTTCACAATAACAGTTTTGGGTTTTTGCTATCATCCAAATACAGTGATTAATAATATATGCAAGTAATTTGAGGTCAGTGTATGAACTCTTGTTATACCAGTTATAAATTCTGTGAACTTGAGCAGGGTCCATGATTGCCCTATATCCCAGATTTCTTAATCTGAAAAGAGGGATAATAATATATAACCACTTTCTTTATATGAATTAATGAAGACATCGAATAAAAGTGCTCCTCCTAATATAATATGTGGACTAATTTCACTTGGTCTAAATCATCTTTGGAACTAGCATAAGAACATCTCCAGTCTCTAAGTTGTAGTGTATTATGTTGATAAATGTGATCACAAATATACATTCTTGAAAAATGTGCATCTTATTGATCACTTGTGCCTTTAATCAGATAGTTCCATTGATATCCATTATAATTTCAAAATTTTGCTCAAATTAAAATGCCTCAGAGATATAATAAATATCAAACAAAAATTATTGAAAGAGCACGCAGATGTCAGAATACAGTTTATGTGCATTTATTGTTCTGTACAGTGCTATAAGAAAAGTTGTTTAAATGCACAATTGATCCACATTATCTTGGCACCATTATTAAAACAATGGACACTTTAAATCTGTTATTTTTTCCCTTGAATACCATTTAGTTCCTAACACAAAATGGCCCTTGTAGAGAATTAAAACAAAACAAATGATTGACTATGTTTTCCACTGATTTTATGGCAACAGTTAACAGCCATACTGATTATGTCAACTGATTTAGTAGAATTCACCAGCTAGAAGAGACACATGAAGATTTTCTTTTAGGCAGACCTGATGCATTATAAGTAAGCTGACTTGACTTAACCTTAAGTATTACCACGTCTTTTAAAAGCAAGTCCCCATCCTGCTGTTTTACACTTTAATTACTTCTTTAATTGACTCATTTGTTGATTAACATCACTACTGGCAATAAGTACCTGTTCTAAGTAGTGGGGAGCTAATTGAAGCAGTGGTCTTTGAATGCTTCCTGGTTGCCCAGCACCTGGATGCTGGACTTAGGGGGCAGCTGGAGGACTTCAAAGTCCACACATTAAGTACCCAAAAAGCAAAATTATACCACCGCCATTGTTTATTAAATACGCCCCAAGTAAATTGTGCTAAATCATTACCTACAGTGCTTGGTTGATCCTTTTCTTTCTCAACTTAAAACCACTCATTTCATGAGCCTTGAATTCAGAGAAACTGTGCTTTACCAGCTAATGGCAGTCTCCCTGCCACTGTCTTTCTCGCTGCTTGTGAACATCACACGTGATCTTATAAGCAAAAAGTGATATGGGCGTTTAAGAGGAAGAAAGTTATGAATATTCTGGACTTTAGCAGAAAAAATAAAACTCTCCTTTTTCTTCTAAGTATTTGTATACAGTTTAAGAACTCTTACCTCATGCAGAAATTCAGAAGCTCATATGGAATATCATACCTTTTATTTTTTATTTATTTTTTTTGAACTTTGCATTACATTTAATAAAAGTTTAGAGAGATCTTTGTGGTATATTAGTGAACTTATTATCATACCTTTTAGATTCACTGGTTCTGCACTTTAATTCATCTCTATTTCAGCCATATATTTTACCGGTTCAACAAAGAGACAATAGTAGTGTTGTGTAATTAGGAAGTAATTTATCAGGTGATGATGTTCTCATAACTCTCTCTGTAAGATTTGGGTTTTACTCGATACTTAGCAGCATTTAATGGAGGTTTAAAGGTCGAGGAGATTGAAGAAGAGCTGACACTATAGGCACCACCAAGTACCCTCGGATGAAGGAGGAGAATTGTTCATCCTGACCCTCAGAATCTTTTTTCAGGCAACCAGAGAAGAGAGGCTTTCCTCAGGTAGCCTACTCCAGTTTCCCATAGAGTGGAAACCACTACCTTTTCTTCCCTTCAGTTGTAGTTTTGGTTGAAATTTAATGAGGCAAAAACAAAGTGCTAAATAAACAAAAATTGAAGTAATTAATGAACAATAATCTTTATACCTTCTACTTCTTTTTAATTTAAGGACTTCGTGGTGCTATAATGAAGCAATGGAGGTAACTGCGAGTGTGTAAATGGCATAACCTAAGGCAGCGATGGGTAATGTTCTCAGTTTTGTAGTAGGGAAGAGATTTGGAAGGAGAACCTTGCAATTCCTGATGCCAATCAGCTAGAATCACAAGAGCCATACTGATTACCTCACTAGTTAACAGGATGACAGCAAAATACCATACATTGGGAGACTATTAATTATCAGGATCTCTACCAGGCTTGTTGAATATATGTTCTTACTTAAGCCTCAAAGCAATGTTTTGATTTCAATTTACAGCATCTGAATCTCAGAATAGTTAAATATGTCAGGATTACACTTCTAGTAGGAGATGAAGCAGAGAATGAAAGTAAGTTCTTTGGAATCCAGTGCCATTTTTCTACTCAACTTTTCTCTTTTCAAAACAGGTTGAAGGATTCATTTAGCATTTTAACTACATTTCCACATATTTTATGAAAACAACGAAACACTGGTAGCAAAGTTCTAGTCTCACATTTGATTTTAGCTGGTGTAATTTTAAGGAAAATATAATGTATTATCTGATCTTTTGTTTCTGTGACTATAATGTAAACAGAGTAGAGTCTCTATAACATCATCTGTTGGTTCTAAATACCTGCTTAAATTTACATTTATATAAGAGAAATATAGGAGCAAGCTAGAAAAAATTATTATGAGTAATAAAGCAAAAGAGGTAATATTTAAGTACATTTAATATAATAATCTATTCCTTTTAAAATATTATTCCATGAATCAACAATATTTATTGTGCTCTTGATATGTGTCAAACACTGTTTAGTTATTAGAAATAGAGTGGTGAATAAGGGTCAGGATCCTTTCTTTCCTTAAGTTTACTCTAGTTGGATGGAGGAGGGGGCTTTGAAGGAGAGGAAAGGTATACAATAAGCAGATGAAGAAATAAATAATTTCAGAAAGTTACAAGTTACAGGAGGTTGTAGATGTCTTCTCCAAAGAAGTGGCATTTTAAGTGAGATATAAATGTTGATGGAGGCTGTTATGTGAAGTGATGAGTTAATGTGAATATAGAGCCTCGTGAAGAGTATTCCAAGCAGAGGGAAGAGAAAATGCAAAAGGCCTGAAACTGGAAAGAACTGGTATGTTTGAGAAACTTTGAGAGAGCCAGTTGGTGGGAAAGTGTAGCGTAATATCAGAGTCAGTCAATTCATGTGCAGAGGTGGATTGAGTTCCTTTCTGCCATGTTTGTCTCAATGTCCTTTGGTGGTACAATTATAAATCTTATATTTATTAATCCTAAATAGAAAGTGATATAAAATATAAAATTTAAATTCATGTTAACAGAAAACTTATCTTAGACTGTAATGTAAAAAGTTAAAAATCCATTGGAAAAATTATCAAATTTTGTATATGTGTGCTCTTAAAGATTCTTCAGAGAAAAAAAAGCAAAGAAAAATATTACTAGAGTAACAGTGATCTAGAACTCATAAGCTTATTAGGTATATTTTATATTATATAAGCTATGATATTTTTGCTAAATTAAAAGGAAGGGATGGTTGAGGGGAGGAGGTTAAAATCCTCAGAAAATAGCCTTAAAATTGTCTTCCAAAATGTTAAGTTTGACAGAGAGTAGTTCAAGAAAGCATCTTTAAAAGCAATTCTAAAGAAAATTAGAGCTGGCTTAGCAAACATTTTCATTAACTCAGTAGACTTCCCCAAGGACCCAAGTGGCCAACTTATACCTCTATGCTTTCCTCACTTTTTTTCCCACTTGCTTAAGACGAGGTTAACTTTTAGCAGACATAGAAAAATAGAAAATGTGCAAATTAATTAATCCAAGGTCATTCTAAATCAGGTATTGTGACTAGTCTCAAAATGTCATTAGGTTTATTTTAGTTATTAAGTAATACTATCTTTTACAGTATAAAACTGCTCAATGAGTTTAGAACCTTAATGCAAATGCTAATCAAACCAAGATTTTTTAAAAATCAAGACTGTTATCTTACTGAAACATATAGCAAATTACAAAAGCAAATTGGTCATCCAAAAATGATACTAAGTAAACTATATATATCCCAATATAACACTATATATATTTATGTAAACTAAATATATATATATATATATATATATATATACACATATATATATACAGCTGAGCAGCTAATTAAGGAAACAAGTTGGGCACCTGTTTCTGCATAGCACCAATATACCAAACAAATGCAGGCAAGTATTTTTAAATAAATGGTGTAAAATACATTTGATAGTCTTAATTTGATCAAATTCTTCTTTGTTAAAACTAACTGTGGAAATTCAGAAGTTGCAAATAGTCTTAGCTGTATCATCCATTAAATCATAATTCAGATGTACGTTCTCAGCAGTTAGAATTATTTTCCCAATTGCAGGATTATTGCCTAAGTGAAAAGACACAGCCTTCTATTAGCTTTGCTACCTGAATATTGTAACAGGAAGGTGGATGTTACACCTTATGACATAGTCAGTAATTTATTATTTTTATTTTTAAATGAGTAGGAATTCTATAATCTACCTTCCTTTAATAGTTTTTGTTCTGAGCATGATTCTCCAAGTCAATTTAAATGGATTTAGAGCAATATAAACTTCATTCTTTAATTTAGTTCTATGCAGAAAGACATTTGGTTGAAATTATTTGAGATTATTATTAAGAGATTATAGTTAGAGTTATATTTCCTATACTTCCTGTCTTAGCTAGGGTTGCTGTAACAAAGATACCATTGATGGGGTGATTTACAAACAACAGAAATTTATTTCTCACAGTTCCGGAGGGTGGAGGTGCAAGATCAGGGTTGCAGAATGGTTGGGTTCTGGTGACAGCCTTCTCTCAGGTTGCAGTGTATGTCCTCACATGGCAGGGAGCAGAGAGAGGAAGCTAACTCTCTTTCTGACTCCTAGACTGATACTAATTCCATTCATGAGAGCTCCACCTCATGACCTCATCTAATCCTAATTACCGCCAAAGACCCCACCTCCTAACACCATCACATTTGTGGGTAGGGTTTCAGCATATGAATTTGGCGGGAACACATACATTGAGTCCACAGTACTGCCAAAGTCCCAAACTGGCAAAACCTCTTCACTTTCCCATTTTGCTCAGCTCAGCTCTCCTTCACTTTTTTTTTTTTTTAAACAAAAATCTCAACTCCTTCGTTCTATGGTAGCATCATATCCACAGATGAAGTTCTGCAGCATTGTTTGTGGGAAGACCCATGCACACGCTCTAGAAGGGATGGATAAAGAAGCTCAGTCCACTAACCACACCAAGTTCTGAATGCTGAGTTCCATGTGGACTGAATCAGGGCCCTGTCTCATATCAGTGTTATTGGTGCCTTGGCTTGTCTTAGGTCAGCTTTTGCTCAATGTAAGAGTAAGAATGTATACATGGGGAAAGAGGAGGAAGACCGAACAAAAGGATTGTGAACATTGTGGCATTTTTCTCTTATTCTAAAAATGCACAGAAGGATTTGGATCAATGTATTGATGATCTTTTTAACACAAGAAGAAATATTTTTTGTTTGAGTTGGTACTGTTACACATTTTGTTTGTTTTGTTTTTGCTTGTTTTGTTTTCAATAGATAGGAACTGTGACGGCAGATTTGCCTTGATTTGATGGCTAAATCAATGTCACAATTTAAAAATGATCATGTGTATAAAATATACAGAAAACACTATAGCAGAAAGAAGTTAATATTTTTCTATATTTGTTTCAAACATTTTTCTTTCCCTCTCTAGCTTTCTCCCTGTCAAATAAAATGTTAACAGCTGAAGTTTTATACACCCTCAGTCCTTTCTCCACCTGACCTCCTCAGAGGTCATTATTACTGTGGTATTGGTGGGCCCAATATCATTCATGTTTCTTATTTTTAATACACAAGTTTTATAAACACAAGGAATATGTAGCATTGCCAGTTTCTTATTAAATATATGTAATTCCTTTCACAACTTGTGTCACTCAAGTTTCTAAATCTTATCCTTCTTGATACATGTTGATTTAGTTCATTTTAACAGCCATAAGATATTTCAATGTGTGAAAAGGCACATTATTAAATAAAATCTGTGTTTACTGAATCTTGAAATTCAAGAATGTGTTTTTTTAATGAGAATATGAAGAATAAAGAAGAAAAATAAGTTGTAAAGTGGTTTGATTAACAAAATTATAAACTATACATATTCAGAAGAATATCAATGAAATCATTACAAATGTCCCAAAACAATTGGCAGTTGAATTCAATTGTCTCAAATATTACTAATGAATAACTAATAATTGCCTTAATTATAACTGAACAAACATATTTTTAAAACTTCCTAACTTAAGATATTATAGGATAATACAAATTCTCATTTTTAAAACCTGTGTTTTTGCTTTAATTATTATTTTTAATCACCATTTTATTGTATACTTTCTTTGTAGGAGATTCTTTAGTATAGTTCATGGTTTGTGGTTCTGGAAGCCCTCCATTTGGGTTACATTTGATAGGCTCTTTGCCCTGTTTATGCAAAAGTGTAGTCAGAGGCCATTAGCAACTTATCCTAAATGGAATAACCACAAACCATAACTAATATTAATATAAACATATAAACATACTTTACTTAAAAGGATCATGTCTGAACAGTGCCTTAGTAGATTTAACATTTTAATGCAGTTCCACATGAATAAAATCTGTGGCAAAGGGTTTTTAAAATCAGAGATACCTGAATTTAAAGACTTGATCCACCTCTTATATTTCAAATTTTACTTTGGGCAAGTTATTTTTTTTAATTACCATTTATCAAATATTCTGTATTTCCAAGTCAGGGTATGTAGGTACTTTATATGCATAATTTCTAATCCCCATATTACTTTATGAAATAGGAATCATTATCACTGTTTTAACCTCCAGTGAGAATCCTGGGGTTCACAGGTTTAAGCATTTTGCCCCAAATCTCACAGCCAGTTAATGGTAGAAAAGATTCAAACCAGTGATTCTGACTTATGCAATTTCCACTATTTAAATTTTCATGCATGTAGTGCTTTGAATAATTCCACCCCCCAAATATCTGTTCACTAGGACTTTCAGAATGTGAATGCATTTGGACATAGAGCCTTCACAGTTTTAGATAGTTAAGGGCCTAGTGATTAAATCATTCTGGATTTAGCATGGTCCTAAATCCAATGACTGATGTCTTTAAAAGAAGAGGAGAGGACACAGAAGACAGGATAGAAGGTCATGTGAAAATGGGAGCAGAGATTGGAGTTATGCTGCCACAAGCCATGGATGCCAAGGGCCACAAGAAGCTGGGAAGGGCAAACAAGGATTATTCTCTACCAGTTTCAAAGAGAGCATGGTCTTGACAATACCTTGATTTTTGTCCTCTGGTCTCCAAAACAGTGAGAGAATAAATTTAAAAGGGATATTAGTGTGTATTTTTCTTTTCTGTGATGACTTTGCCTGGTTTTGGCAAAGAATAATATTTCAGGATAATATTGACCTTAAAGGAAGAATTGAGAAGTATTCCTTACTCTTCTATTTTTTGAAAGAATTTGTGAAGAATTGGTATTAATTCATTACATATTTGGTAAATTTTTACCAGTTATGTCATCTAGGCCTGGGGTCTTCTTTGTATAAAGTTTTGATGTTTCTAATTCAGTTTGTTTAATTGTTTCAGGTCTATTCAGATTTGTTTTCTTCTTGTCAGTTTTCATAGTTCATGTCTTTGTAAAAATGTGTCCATTTCATCTAAGGTAGCTAATTGATTAGTATACAGTTGTGTATAGTACTCTTAAAATCCTTCTGTTTTCTATAACATTGGTAGTAACGTCTCCTCTTAGATTCCTGATTTTAGTAATTGGGTCTTCTCTCTTTTTTCTTATTCAATCTCACCAAAAGTTTGGCCCAGTTTTCTTAAGAGTAACTCCCCTGCATTACCATCCAGCCATGGAGCAGTTTGTCTCTTCTGAAATGGAACATCTGTGAGCTAGGATGATGGTAATTGGAGTTTTCAGCTTTTTGCACCAGGGTAGACTTACACCCTACAACTGGAAGTTGGATGGAGAGAGGGAACTCCAAACCTCTCAGCTGCTTGTGTCTAGAACAGAGCTCCCGCAACATGGAACAGGGTTGATGCATGAGAAATACTTGCAGCCTGCCCCTGCCAGGGAGATACCATAGCCCTAGACTGTGACTGGAAGGTGAGGGAGTCCTGGATCCTTGGCTGCATCCAACAAGGGTAGAGCTTTCATCTCACCGTATAGGAAAAAGGAGGAAAGAAACGGAGAGAGAGGCTTGGTGGCTTAAATCCCACAGACTTTCATTCTTACAGATCTTTCTCTCCATCTCCCGTATGACATTAGGACAATTTCCAGAGACTTGAAATGCTTTTTTGTATTTTAAAATAGTTTTCATAAGTTATAGCTGTTCCACTGGGGAGAAGTCAGTGCAGCTCATTATGCTGTAATTCCAGAAGTGCCTCTAAACATACTGAGGACTATGGAAGATAATTTCTTTGTTTAAGAAATATATCTGGAAAATTATAAAAATAATCATTGATAGAAGATACATTTGTTTGGATATATAAAAGAAGATATGTCAGATTACTTCTGAAAAAAATTCTAAGTTTCTAAAATGTTGAATTATACCAAAATAAAAATGCAGTACATGATCAATTACATAATAACTATTGATATAATTTTTATGGCTCTTCAAGATGACCACAGTTAAGCACAACAGTACAGTTGGATTTTTACTGAAGTAAAAGGAAAGAGAATTACACATATTCTAGACTTATTATTCTGATTCAATCACAGACACAGAAACTCATATTTATACAGATCTCTCAAAAGTTATTAAGAAAACTCTTTAATCTTTACATGAAACAATCAGAGTCTGTTTTATTTGTTAAAATGGTGTAGTCTTGTAAATGAAGATACTTTTTAAAAGTAAGTTTGTACCAACACATTTGGGCAGTCTGATAAATATTTTGGTATTCATTAATTTTATTTGTAACATTTAAAATTGCGTGGTATTCCTTGAGAGTAATTATTTATGAGTTATGTGATACCATTTATAGTAATGATACTCGAAGAAATACACCCATAGATTTCCAAATTTATCTTCTTTTACTCACTGCCCAAGTAAATGGAGAAAAGTTGGGAAACAATATATTAGCATAAAGCTTATTCTAATATGATCCAAAAATAGTTTGAGGCTAAATTTTTAAAAGCAAAGAAAAAGTAAGGATAGTGAAAATATAAAAGCTGGGGAATCCGATTAAAGAAAGTTGTACTCACTGGTGAAAACTTTCTGACTATTTCAGTGTAGTTTCTCTTATCAGTATGCTTTCCTCCCAAAGATGTTCGAAATGTTTGTAATT
This sequence comes from Mesoplodon bidens, assembly GCF_964165515.1. Lineage (NCBI taxonomy): Eukaryota > Metazoa > Chordata > Mammalia > Artiodactyla > Ziphiidae > Mesoplodon > Mesoplodon bidens. The sequence goes on from NC_138165.1 coordinate 50,661,157, forward strand.
CTAATGTTTGAAAAACAATATTTAAAAGTTCCTTCGACATGGAACATCATGGTCATTAAATAGTGTGTATATGCTAAATGCAATTAGTGCTTGTTTTCGGTTACACAGTTTAACCTGATGCTACCTGCTCTAATGCACACTTGGCAGCATTTCATAAAACCAAATGGATGTTTTCTGTTTCCCATAGAGAGAAGGATTGTCTGTATGTTTGTGTGAAGGAGGGTCTATAGCTATCCACTGGAAGTTCCAGATGGCTCACGATGCTACCTACACCTTTATTTTCAGTCATGTTAAGTATAATTTAGTTAATGTTATCCCTTTTATGGTTCTGACATCCTTGAGATGGGAAATTAGTTTAGGAAATATTCTTTTTTCACTTTGTGAATATTGAATGACATACGTTAGAAGTACATAAAAGTACATAATATATTGGAATCTGTTTTAAATGTATGTTATATTTAAGTATAATATTGAATTTTCTCTACATGAAATTAGAAAAAATATGACAATTATTATGTTATTTGTGCATACACAGAAAGATGTCAGATTTTCACAGGTTCATTTACATAGGGCCATTTTCCAAAGTGTGGCCTTTGTTCTGAAGCATGCAATAATTTGGGCAGAGCTATAACACAGATAAAACATTGAGTCTGCAGTTAGTCTATTGGCCATCATGTTAAAGAGGCAAATAGCCAATTGCCCATGTGCATCAAAACATCTTGGCCCCTAAGAATACACAGAGAAAAGAAACATAAAACTATAAGAAACTGATGGAAGAAGGCGGTCAATTGTATGGTGCTAGAGGGTAAATATACCTTTTGTGGGAATCACTCCGTAGTGTATACAGATGTTGAATTTTAATGTTGTACATCTGAAACATTATATAAGTTTCGATACCAATCTTATCTCAATTTAAAAACAGGAAAAAATGAAACAAATAATATAGATTTATTTAAATGATTTGTCAATGCACTCAAAATACAATGAAAAATTGAGTTTATATACCAGTTAATCATGGAAAAACCACTTTTCTTTAAAATGTACAAATAATCTTGGTAAACATATTTTAAAAAATTGACTTATCTAGATACTGCTTGATGACTACCTTTTATTATTTTTATTTCTAACATTAAACCTATGCTTTAAGTGGTTTTACTTATTGAAATTCTACATATGCAAAAGGCTTATACTGTAAGAGACACCAGGAGGTAGCACAGAAACCACAAATGTCCACGCCCAACAACTGATTTCCTGCATCTAAAAATATGTCAAGATGAACCATACTTCCTTCATAACCTACAAGTCAGATGGGGCCTGCCCTGCAAGAGAGCAGAATAAGTTTGTTTCAAACACCCTGTTTCCCAATGCCATGGTTTGATGAACACTGAAGTCCTATTTCTATAGATATGACATGTATATGCATACTTTTCTGGTACCTTCAGTCTTAAGGGTCTAAAATGTTACCTTCTCCAAACCTGAGAATACTCTGCTGCATTCCATACCTTAATCAACATACACTTAGCAAAAATTGTCAACAGAAAGTACCACAGAAAGGTCAGAATTTACAGAAACTGTTTGTGTGTGAGTGCATGTCTATATGTGTGTGTGTGAGAGAAGTGTGAGGTGATAGTTTAGCAGAAATATATTTCTCATCACACAGAAAACAAATAAAAAAATATACGTTTTCTTTTCCAGAAGTTTAAAACTTAGTGTTGAAAATGAGATTTGTATAGAGAGCTAACTGCATTTGAAAGTGGGATGTAATTTGTTATTTTATGGAAGATATGGACGTAAATTATATATATAACAAAAACTGTTATATCTATATTTAGAGATCAGTTAAGATAAAATCCATCAGATTTGTAGAGCCTCAACATTTTCCTAGATTAAAAAAAAAAGTCCAGGGCTTCCCTGGTGGCGCAGTGGTTGAGAGTCTGCCTGCCGATGCAGGGGACGCGGGTTTGTGCCCCGGTCCGGGAAGATCCCACATGCCGCGGAGCAGTTAGGCCTCGTGAGCCATGGCCGCTGAGCCTGCGCGTCCGGAGCCTGTGCTCCACAACGGGAGAGGCCACAACAGTGAGAGGCCCGCGTACCGCAAAAAGAAAAAAAAAAAAAAGGCCAAACTAAATATAGGCGACATTCCTTCACACAGCCAGGTTTAATGTGACTTCAAAGTAGCTGTTAGGTTGATGGAGTATGATAAATAAATACATATATTCATGAATACATCCATATATAAATACATGCATACTTTGGAAATTGGGTGAGGTATATAAAGTCACACATTAGAAAGAAGAAATAGTTCTTTTTATCTCTACAATTCCAAGAGAATTTCGATTGTACTTCTAAGATTAAGAAGGTATTAATTACGGAAATATGCCAACTTTCTTTGACAAATTTTTTCATATATTTGATATAAAATCTACACTATTAATTATCTATGACATAAAAAGTTTATTTGAGATGAAGTTTTTCTCTCTCCTCTCATTTAATCCTATTGAAAGCCAAAATACATGAACGCTGTTTAAGTAGTTACTCTTTCTTAAGTCATATGTGCTTAACCGGGGGACCTTCAGTGAGTTACAATAAATTGATAAAACTTTGACATTTACTGTATAATTGTAGGTTTGTATTTATTTTTCTTATTGAAAGGTCAAGAACTTGCATCAGGTACTCCGTGGTGTCTGTGATTTAAAAAAAGACTAAGAACCACCGCCTTAAGTTTGAGCAGGTTTAGCCCCCAAAATAGTATTAAAGCAAATGCAGTATACTGCTGCAATTAGCAGAGGTAATGAACATTAAGTTTATAATGTATATTAAGTCTGTAATGAAGAGTAAGTCTATTAAGTCTATTTAGGATCTTTAAAATGAGAAAAGCAAACGCCTATGCAGAATTTGAAAATAAATGTCATTTTGCTTCTAATAAATATACAGGGATATTTGGAAGAATTGGTATACTCCCAGGAGACAGTGAGTGCCAATAAGAAAGTCATTTAGGACCATTTCTCAGATTAGTTTCTCATGTCATGTATTGATGTTGCTAGCTATTTCATAGAAACCAACACTATAAAGCAATCATGAAGGCTATATGTACAGAATATTAGTTGCTGATATATGTGCAACAAGGGAAATTTTAATTTATTAAGTTGGCCTGAATTTCTTCATCACAGTCAGATTTAACTTCACTTTGTACTATCACACATTTCTCTTTTTTATTCTCTGTTTCACTGGGATTAAAATTGAGGTAATGGGGACTTTCCTGGCAGTCCAGTGGTTAAGACTCCACGCTTCCAGTGCAGGGGGCACGGGTTTGATCCCTGGTCAGGGAACTAAGATCCCACATGCCATGTGGCATGACCAAAAAATAAAAATAAAATAAAATAAATTTAGAAAATAAAATTGAGATAATGGAAAAAGAGAAAGAAGAGTGTGCTTTCATCTTTAAGAGTGAATAAAAAGATGCGGGTTTCTCCTATGGATTGTATGAAATTAGTATAATATTCATATTTAAATTTAAGAAAAAATCCAAGAGATAATTATAGATAATCTCTATATTAAATGCTTAAAACTTAAATAAAATAGTGAAAATTGATTCCCATGTTAGAAAAATATCTCATTATACTCAATTCAAATTTAACCTAGGGATATAAAGATGGTTTGACACAAGAAGATTTATTTATAGCTTGATAACAGGTTGATTAAAATAATAAAAGCATTTGAATATATATATATATATATATAACTGACATTTAGTAAAATTCAACAATTCCTAATAAAAATGTATAAATAAGAATGGAAATCTTCTTTAGGTGATAAAAACAACTTATTTTAAATTAATAGCTTCATTATACTCACTAGAAAAATCCCAGAGGAATTTTATCTAAATGTGCAAAACGAAATCCTCATTATCACTTTGCTATTTAATACAGTGCTTTTTTACAATGCTTTTCACATTTTGCAAATATTTAAATGTGACTAATTTTTTCTTTTTTAATGATGACCATGTTTTTTAATATAAAATGGTAAAAGATTTATCTGTAAAAAGTCAAGCTTTTATGTGATATCTTGTTGTTGTCTTAGCAAATACAGATTCATATACTGTCAAATTTATACCCAGGCCAATATTGAATCATTGGACTTTTTATTTTAAAATATAGAAACTCTAAAATATATTGTTGAGTGAGTTTGCGAATTGTCAGTATTTCGGACAGTTTCTTTCTTTATTCTGAAATTATGTCTATTCCACATTTTCTGTTAACATGCCCTTAACTTTCTGAATAATGGTAAGAGCAGATGATAATTTTAATTTTGTTTTTATATTCACACTTTGCAACGTGAGGTAGATATATGTGTGTGTGTGTGTGTGTAGACAGACAGAAACACACACATTATACCATTTATCAATCACCCATTTTTCTTTCTACACTCAACTGGTTTATGAAAAATCTGGCAAATATAGTTTTTACAGCTGACTTTTATGGACTAGAAAGGCCAGTCTAACTAAAAAGCCAGGGAATTTGTAGTGAATTCTGTGTAATAAGGCAACAAAAATAATGCATTTGATAATCTTTCACTGACTTTATAAAGGCAAAGTACCTATACGAAAAGAATCTTGCCTTATTATCACATGTGACTAGGAATTGGCAGAATGCTGCTTTAAAGTGCTGCATCATCCACAGCTAAATGAACATGCTGCTTTTAGCAACTGAATGCCAGAGGCCAGGAGATCCTATTAGGATAACTTTCAGGATCAAAGGAATGTTTCATGTAGGAAACTTGGAACAAATATATTATCCTAAAGCCATCAATCAACAAAAAGCAATTAAGCACGACACTAATCAAATCCTAACAATGGCCGCATTATTATTACTATAAATCTGTTAAGGATATAATTCTTTAACTGATACACTTTGTAAAAGTAGTAATTCCACTGATCTAATATTCTTTCCAAATAATAGTTATATAATTAGATAGACTACTTTTTTTTTCTACTGAAAAATTGCTTGAGTTTATTTTTTTCAGTAGATATTTTACAAATACACTTCCTTTCCATTAAGCTGCCACTAAACAATCAAAAAGTGATAAATAAAATGATTGAAAGAAAAATAACAGAGATCTTTGCCAAATGACATCTAACTGAAAAAGTACAAATATTTAAGAAGTCTTATTACCATATTTTAATATGGTCAAGTAAAAATGCTAGGACAAGATCAGACAAGATACAGCCAAGGTGTAAAACCAAGGCGTGGGGGTGGAGATCATTAATTGGTGTCACTGGATAGACTTCCAAGGCAAGTGTTAATGTGGCATTGATTGTACTATTAAAATGTAAATATGGCTAAAGAACAGAAACTTGTATAGTAAAGTGAAAGACTGCCTCGAGTCCATCAAGTTGGCTAATATTCAAACCTGAACATCATATGATGAGAGTGAACTTCTGTTGGAAACTCAATTTTTAATCTAAACCAATTATTTTATGCTTACCTTCTTGAATCAGAAAAGCTGGCTCTTAGGAATATAAACTTAAATTATAAACCAAATCTTTATCTGAGAAAACTGTAATAAGTTGATTATGTAAACAGCTTTCATTGAGGAACTCATGTTTATCTGGTTTAATGTGGAAGGATTGATCAGTGGATCATGCAGACTTTTTCCCAGCGTCTGTAATTCTATATTTAGACTTAACATCTATCTACTGATGATTCTCATCTTATATATCAAGGCAAAGAGTCCCAAATTTCAGTAAAATGTAAAGTTTTTTGAAAGTCAAGTTTTCTTTAAAAAATGTTATAATGACAAAGGAATTTAATAATACATAAGCAAACTTTAAAATGAAAATGCTGAAAAGTACTTTAAATACAGCAAAAATTAATGACACTTCTGTATTAGTTACAATCACATACACATGCATGTATACACCCATACAAACATCTGGCAATATTAAAATACTAGGAACTCAGGGTGAAGGCTAACAGAGTTGAAACTGAACATAGAAAGGTAAATGATTGGAACTTTAATTATTTGATCCGTCATGCTTTGTAGCTATGTGTCAGCCTAAGTCAACACAAGTGACATGGAACAAAGGCCATGACTGCTTCAACATAGTAACATATCTCTAATCGTTGATTAATAAGTGTATTGAATTGAATGTGTGCTGTGAACTAAAAATAAAACTATAGAAATGTTGGACCTATAGAAGTTTTATATATTTATTATGTCTATATCTATTTGTATTAATATGGAATATATGTACATATAAATATGTAAATTTAAATTAATGTATATCTGACATACAAATACATGTCACATATATGGTGAGAGAGAGAGAAAGGTAGAATTCTCTATTTTAAAATTAGAATATTTAAGTGAATACAATAATGATAGTTTTACACCAACCAATAAACTGGTTTTTAGTTCATTTATGAAAAAAGTATAGGCAAATTATTACAAAATGGTATATATAGGATTGAAACAACTAGTTGATTGCTGGCTTTATTTTAAATGTTTCCCCTAGGAGTCTAGTATAATATGCATATAACAGTATAAAAGTGGGAGAGGATTCTGAGCAAATGAAAAAATGCTATTATTATTTTGCTTCACTCTATTTCTTTAAACTGCAAAAATTCCTTTAACGTTTGCAGACAGTTTTAGGAGGAATAAATGAAAGAGAAGAAAACTTACCTTCTCTTCTAATAGTAGGTAGAGTTTTGCACTATAAATCAATTTCCAATGATGCTTTGAAGTTTTCAAATTTTAGAGATTTGCCATTTTGTGGTTCAATGGAAAAAAGCATAACTAAAAATCTACTTAACTTATACATTAGAAGTTGTAACCAGAGGCCTGTTCATTCTAGGCAGTTCTTTGGGTTAAAGGCTGGAACTGCTTATCAATATGAACTACTTTTCTCAAAGGTATAACATGTCATCAAAGATCTTTTGTTTTTCTATTATAGGTGGTGATATCAAAAATAGAAAAAAATGAATATCCAATTTAATTTAGGCAAATTCACTGTTCAGTATATTATTGAATATCTTAGTGTTTTTTTACAAACATATGGATTTTTACAAACATATTTCTTCAAGTATAAAATGTCCTCCTATATAATTCTCTAATTTGGTCCTTATTTATAGACATTGGAACTTGAGTGCATTCACATTTTCTATCCTTTTTGTATCAAAAGTACAATAACTCAAGTCCCCTCTTGAAATAGCACAGTGAGTCCAATAACTTCCTGAAGTAATTCCTAGAAACTCTAGGGAATGCAGATATATCCCGATGTTTCTTTTCATCTCTGGCTATAAACTGCACATCCTGTGCCCTCATCTCTGCTTTTCTGTGCCACTTGAAATGTCTGCACTGAATGATACTTTGCAAGATCAATACTATTATAGTTCCTCCAGATAATATCATTAGGGAATTAAAATGAATAACCAGAATATTGAAAATTGTCTAGCAGACTTTGGCTGCCTGCAGTTCATTGGTTTTCCCTTACACTGGGAAGGTCCTTGTTGGCTAATTCTTCTTTTTCTCCCTGTCTTGCTATTCTCTTTCCTCCTTGGACACCTCCACATTCAGCTCCTCACTTCTCTCTGTCTTCTTCCTCAGACTTCCACTACAGGATGTTGAAGATTCCGTCTTAATATACAAATTATCCCTCTGTTGAGATGCCCATTTTACACTATTCAACCAGTATAACCTTTCACACTAAAATGAAAATAGTTATCAACCTCTTATAAAGAATTGGCATTTTTCTTACTGAACAAATATTTGGACCTGCTGCCAACAATACTGAATAAGGTACTTGGCTTACATATTCACGACTAAGAGGGTTTATCAAAATGAGTCATTTCAAAGGCTGACAGAAAGACAAATTTCAGCCTTCTGTTTTAGAACCACAGGAAGCAATGTGGGAAAAGATTAAATGTAGCTGATTTTTTTTCCCTCAAATCTTCTAGTAATCCAGGTCAATCAGATATTGAGTTACCTGAATGCTTAAAATAACTAAAACAATTAGAATTAGATAATAACATTTCTTCCATTATTTATTTATGTTTTTAAATAAAAATGAATTAGAAAGGAATTCTATTCTGAGCTATGATGGAGTAGCTTGTATGAGGGAAAAACAAACAAACAAACTAACAAACCCTGCAAGAAAAACTAGAAAAACAGGAGAAAATGCTGAACAAGCAAACAGACAAACAAAACAGCTCTTCGAAGTAATTGGACAGTAGGGGCCAACATCCAGGTGGGATTGAGAAACAATAGAAACCAGAAGACAATGGAATGATTTTTTTTAAGTATGAAAATACTAACAAAATTAATAATAAAAATGACAACCTAAAATTCTACCTCCAATGAAAATACTCTATAAAAATAAAGGTAGAATAAAGATGTGTTCAAACATATGAAAATAGAGAATATATTCTTTGGTGCTTACTCAGAACTTCTAAGGGAGCTCTTAAAACCAAAAAAAGAAAAAGAAAGAACAAAAATGTTAAATATGTGGATAAATCCCCATAAATATTTTAGTGCAAAGCATTAATAACCTTCTACAGGTTTTGCAAAGAAATATACATTTAAACACATGACAATAATAGAATAAAAGGTATTAGAGGGGTAAATGGTGTTTAGAGGTTTCTGAAGGGTCCAAAAACAGCAAAGCTATTTTTCTAATTATAAGACCTCCTTAAACCTTTTCATTGTATTGACATTCACTCTGTATGAAAGTAATGCTGATATTTTGGTCTGAATCATGTCAGTGATATCAAATGATATCAGTAATCATTATATTCCCCTCATATGCTCAAAGGGAAGCAAATAAACAATAAAAAAACCCAAAAGTTTTGTTTAAAAATGCCCTTGAGAAGATATTGTTAATATCCCGTTTGATGAAATGGGAAGCCCATGTAAAGCTATTCTCTTGAACACCAGATTATGATGATTATTTCCAGGAAGCCATCAAGTACATATGTAATTATTTGAGTTGGGAGCTGAACTAGTCAATTTTTCTTGAAACATTATTTTAACTTGAAAGAATGGCTGACAGGGAAATAGAGAAATTCAAACTTGGTGTTTGGCAGACAATTGCTTAAGAATAAACCAAATAACATATCACTTCAAGGAAACCAACAGTGTTTGTTGCCAATCACAAAATTTGAACTTTCAAGCAAAAATTAGAATTTTTGAAAACTTGTATATCTATTAACATGAACTTTATAGCTCCCCAATACTTAAACACTTTCCGAAGAGATTGGTAATGATAACACAAGTATTAATTTTAATATATTTTATATTTAAAGGTACCAACATTTGAAACATATGCATAACTCAGCAACCCAATACTTTACAAAAGACTAATGTATGTTATCAGAGTATTCAGTGGTAAAACTAATCCTTCCAAAATGCAAATAGACCAACAGATTTTAATGTAACAATATATGCAAACATGTTGGTGTCATTTCAGATTCCACATTGCGACTAACCTTTAAGAAACTATTTGTTGAGATTTGTTGTATTAGCAAAGAAAAATATCTGCAGTTATCTACAAAGACTGTTAATATACTTGTCCTTTTCCAATTACATGTTTCTGTGAGACCAGATTTTCTTTACATAGTCTAATAAAAATACTACAAGTATCTCTGAATGGATAAGCATACATAAGAATGCAATTGTCTTTCTTTAAGTCAAACAGTAAAGAGATTTGCATAAATGCAAATAATTCTATTTCACTGATTGTTTTCTTTGGAAAATATTGGCTTTTTATGAAATGTTATTTATGTTAATATGCAATGCATTTTACCATTATTTTAAATGAATTACTAAAGATGTGTTTTTTTTTAATTTTCTCAGTTTTAGTTTCTAATATATAACTTTGTGTAGATATAAACTATACACAAGAAAAATCTTTGGGTACCTAAAGAATTTTCAGAGTGCAAAGAGGTCTTAAGAACTAAATACTTGAAAACCATTCCTCTAGTAATCACGAAAAGCATAATAAGATAATCTGTAACTAACAAGTTAAGGGAAAAGGAATAGAGGTTTGAAAAAATAGCTTTATCAATCGAGTGAAGGAAAGAATGAAAAGAAAAAAGAAGCAGAACAAATGGATAAATAGAAACAAAGAATATGATTGTAGATTTTAACTCAAATCTATCAGTAATTCCATTAAATAGGAATATACTTAGTGCTACAATTTATTTTTATTTTTTTAAGATTTATTTTTGATGTGGACCATTTTTAAAGTCTTTATTGAATTTGTTATAATATTGCTTCTGTTTTATGTTTTGTTTTTTGGCCACGAGGCATGTGGGATCTTAGCTCCCTGACCAGGGATCAAACCTGCACCCCCTGTATTGGAAGGCGAAGTCTTTACCACTGGACCACCAGGGAAGTTCCAGTACTACAATTAAAAAAAAAAAGAAAATGGTAGCTGATTTTAAAAACACAAATCCAACCATATCCTATTTTATAAGAAAACATGATTTAAATTATAAACACAGAAAAAGTGAAAATAAAACATGGAAAACAGGTAGCATTAACATAAAGGAAAAATAGTGTAGCTATATTAATATCAGACAGTGAACACTTTAAGGCAAGAGAAATATCTCATAATGATGAAAGGGTCAATCCACTAGAAAGATATAGCTGTTATAAACTAGTATATACCTAATGACACATACCCTCATATTATAAACCAATGGAACAAAATCGAGAGCCCAGAAATAAACTTATGTCTATACAGTCAACTAATCTTCAACAAAGGTGCCAAGAATGCACAATGGAGAAAGGATAACCTCTTCATAAAATGATGTTGGAAAAACTGGACATCCACATACAAAAGAATTAAACTGGACCCTTATCTTACACCACACACAAAAATCAAGTCAAAATGGATTAAAGATTTAAATGTAAGACCTGAAATTATAAAATTCCTAAAAGAAAACATAGGGGTAAATCATCTTGAAATTGGCCTTGGCATTGAACTTTCAGATATGACCTCAAAAGCAAAGATAACAAAAGCAAAAATAGACAAGTGGGACTACATCAAACTAAAAGCTTCTGCACAGCAAAGAAAACTTACAAACTAGGAAACAAAATTTGCAAACCACATATCTGATAAGAGGTTGATATCCAAAACATAAAAGGAAACTCTATGACTCAATATTAAAAAAAAACAAAAACAAACAAAAAACCAAGCCAATTACAAATGGGCAAAAGACTTGAATAGCCATTTCTCCAAAGAAGACTTACAAATGATCAACAGGTAAATTAAAAGATGCTCAACATCACTAAATATCAGGGAAATGCTAATCAAAACACAATGAACTGGGCTTCCCTGGTGGCACAGTGGTTGAGGGTCTGCCTACTGATGCGGGGGACATGGGTTTGTGCCCCGGTCCGGGAGGATCCCATGTGCCGCGGAGCGGCTGGGCCCGTGAGCCATGGCCGCTGGGCCTACACGTCCGGAGCCTGTGCTCCACGACGGGAGAGGCCACGGCGGTGAGAGGCCCGTGTACCACAAAAAAACAAGCAAACAAACAAACAAACAAACAAAACACAATGAACCATCACCCTATACCTGTTAGGGTGGTTATTATCAAGAAAAACAAGACAATAAATGTTGGCAGTGATATGGAAAAACTGGAATCTTTGAGCACTGTTGATAAGAATGTAAAATGATACAGTCACTTTGGAAAATAGTATAGTGGTTCCTCAAAAAATAAAAATAGAACTACCATATAATCCAGCAATCCTACTTTTGGGAATATATCCAAAGGAAGTGAAATCAGGACCTTGAAGAGATAGCTGCATTGCTAAGTTCATTGCAGCATTATTCATAATAGCCAAGAGGCAGACACAACCCAAATGCCCACTGACAGACAAATGGATAAAGAAAATGTAGTACATGTTAGTGATGTTAAATATTGTATAATAAATATTCAAGTCATAGTGAGAGATCTCAGCATCCATACAATTTACCTAAACGGTTCAGCAGGTATTAAGATATGTTGAGTTAGTTTTTCATCCTGATCCATTTCTTATGCAAACGTTTGAGGACTTGCAGGTGAGAATGTGATCCTACTGAAATACAGGTGATGATGTTTTGAAAGTTGTGGATATGCAAGAGGGATATTGAGGAGTAGGAGGCCTGGTCAGAAGGGGATACCAAAATGATTGAACAGGATTCAGCATGAAAGTGCTGGGAGCATTATAGTCAACAAAATTAATTGTCTAGGTTTGAAAAAGCGCATGGAAAAGACTAAGAAACATATTTACTTCCTTGAAAGTGTGATGTGTGATACAAAGGCTTTCGAGCCAAAAGACCTGGGTTTTGCTGCCTGATTGATGTTGTGTAACATTTGGCAAGAAAATCAATCCACCTGAATCACGATGTTCTCATATGGAAATAGGAATAAAAATAACGAATTTGTAGATCTGTCTTAAAAATTAAATAAGAAAATGAATGTGAACTTGCCTAGCACACTTTCAAACACATAGTAGGTGCTCCATGGCTTTTACTTGTCTTCCTTATTTATGCTCTGGTTTTTACCTACTTCTCTATTTCAACATCAAAAGACCCCTAAGCTGCAGCTTCTGGCATGAAGACCTCAACTAAAAATATTCCTTCAGTATAACATACTATAGTAGATTAGAAGCAAATCATGAGTTTTCTATGATATTTTACATATAGTCTCCGTATTAGTATAGAAATTTATATTGAGAGATATAACCCCAGATAATATGCTCACATTTCAGAATACAAGGTGAATATTTTTGTAGATATCTTAGTTAATTTAGCTGCATGAAAAAAGCTTTAAAAATATCTTTAATAAAACATATAGCTAAGCTACCAAATCCATAAAACCTTAAAAGGTTAAAATCAGGTAATGATAGTAGTCAAGACATAAGGTCACATTTTTTTTAGAAAGTATTTTATTATCCTTTACTAAATTTTGAACAGTTTTCTCTTCCCTGGAGCAAATAAATCATTGTGCTAAAGTGTTAAGAATATATGTTCTTGCAACCAGAATTTGTAGTGTTTTCTGATATTTACTAATGGATTTATTATTTTTCATCCCAATTTTCCACAGCTTATCTCTCTTTAAAATATTGTTGTGCTGAGCAACTGTTTTAATTTCTTTAGAAAAAATTTTGTAAAATAACGTATTATGTTTCTCCTCATGTTGGCCACAAGGATGCCTGTGGTCAGAACTGCAGCCCTCAGGCTGTGGTTTTATCTTTAATTGTCTTCTATCTTTACTTTTTCATTTTTCCATTTTTATTTATTTTACAATTGATGATTGGTACATAACATTATTAAAGAATGAGGTAGTGGTACAAATAAACACTATTGAATCAGCAGAAATATTTGAAATTTTATACTGAAATTTAAAATAGAAACATCAAATTGTGGGTGCTTATTCTTCTTTACAACCTCAGAACCCTTTGAGCCAGAACGATTTCTTTCTTTATTAGTTATTCATTTACTACTATAATCACTGAGTTTTCTTTTTCTGTTTAATTAAAGATGTACTACCTATTCAGATAAGATGTACTACCTATTCATTCATGTGTGTGATCATCTCTATGAGACATGAACCTTTAAATATGTTGTCTGTGACATGAAGATAACATCTACTTAAAATGACCTTAAAATAAACAAATAATTCAATTAAATGATACTACATGCCTCACGCAATCCCTATCACTGTTTTCCTTCAGTCTATGAATCTTTGGTAAACTTCAACCTTTTATTACTAAGTTAATAAAGACAGATAGCAATGGAAATGAATACAAAGAAAAAGTAGTAATAACATTTTTAAAGAATAGATGCTTATGAATTTTCCTTGTGCATTTTATAGCAGACTATATTGTCCCCTTTCTCTCAAGCATTTTATTTTAATAACAGTGCTCACAAACTCTTTAAAGTTCTTACATGAAAATAAACAACCACAATCAGCAAATAAATAAAAGTTATTCTAAAAAATCCCATAAAAAAGATAATAACTCAGGTTGTTTTTTAAAACCACGCAAGCAACTTAGTGTATATATTTAGAAATTTGGTAATTATCATCAGTTCTATTCATTACATTTCAAAAGTAGGAGAAATAATAACTCAAGTTGCCATTTACTTTTTCATATTCATAAAGAGGAAAATAATGTTAATCACGATAGATCTTGACCATTGTTGTAGGCCCATCTGTACCTGTGAACACATACAGAACTGTCTACTCATACTAAAAAACAGTTATCTCACCATCACTTTTCATTAAAACTGAAAATTCAGTGAAGAAATGGATACATTTCAAGAATCATATAAAAAGGTAGGATCCTCTTTTGCCAATATGGACATATTGCAACATCATAAAAGTGTAAGCTGGCTATTATGGAATTCAAAAGGATTATCCAATTCAAAGAAAGAGATGAACAGATTGTTTTCTTTCATAAACTTTTTGATTAATAAGTTTCATCAAAATACAGAACAAGCATAAATCTAGCGTTTGTTATTCATGTGTAAATACCTATCAAATTAAGACATTTGGCAAAAAAATTATTGAAAGAAACAAAATGTAAACTATTTTGACAGGTATATTTATGGATAGACATATTCTGGCTTTTTACATGGAACTGTCAAATACTTCGCTTCACACCTCGTTTATCACATGGTCCAGGCTGCTAAGGCTGGCTGCCATCTTGTGATGGGGGGAGAGCTGCACAAAATGTTTACTTTGTCAGTGGTCATACTGTGTAAAAAGAGGAATCGTGAAGGAGATTTAGGATATGCCTGAAGCTTGATATCTGCCAAGGAGGTGGAGTATATTCCTCTCCAATAAACCAATAGCTAGATCATTTAGGTATTAATTTTTTTGGCCAATAAAATCAGTGCTGGTGATTTCCCCAATACTAGAGAAAATGTCCACTCCCAATATAGATTTTCACATTTCCAATCCAAAACTCATTTTAAACTTCAGATTAAGAGAGATAAATGCTGAATTTTGCAACAAAAGCAGACTAGATCAGCAGTCTTGATTTCTACCTGCTTAGTGTGGGTTTTCAAACCCACCATTCTAAACCTCTTACTAGCTAGCTTCCCTGTTCCTAAACTAGATATTTGTAGGTATAAGAAATAGAACGATTACTGGCATACTTTAAGAGGCAGTTGTCCTATGATGATGAAGAAGTGTTTATGTGTGTTTGACTGGATACATTCTTCACTTTGTTACCATATGTGCAACATGGTCAGATGGTTAATGAGTTTTCAGGGCTGAAATGCATCTGGTCCAACTTTAAACTTATGGTTTATAATACTTCACTGGAAAGCATGTAATTAATCTTTCAGTGGATAATCTACCATAACTCCTAAACTAATTAAGAATAGATATTCTTTTTAACAGGATTTGAAAATTAAGTTTTATATAGGTTAAGGGAGGAAAAAAGCCTCTACAATGATAGAAAAGTAAAAACATCTCAGATAAAATTGACTCCCTCCCTCCTTCCTCTTCCACCAAATCCTGTTGATAGAAATGTTCCTCTTTTTGAATGTATGCTGTCAAAAAGAATTTCCCTAAAAGGAAAAGGACAGTCTCTTATTCATCTATGAATCCTGAGCATCTGGCATAGAGTAAAAGCATAAAAGGTCTTTATTGACCAAAATATTATGGGAATTATTTCAGAGATATTCCACCTTGTAATACATGGATTTAAACAACTATGTGGGAAAACATATGTACAATTATATGTGTATGTACATATACAAACATATATACCACCGTATGTATCCAAATTTCACAAATGAATAAGCTGAGGCACAGAAATTTTCAAAAAACATATGAAGTCAGACTGGTAGGTATGTTTCATTTGTGATTCAAATGAAGAGAATCTGATACTGAAGCTTAAGTTCTTAACACTATGATATGTGAGCCACTAAATAGTTCCTCATGTGGATGTAATAATTTCTTTAATCATTCTAATCTTCCCAACCACATTGGCTTTTCTAATTTATTATAGTTATAAATAATTATAAGGTATAAAGTAGAATTCATTTTCTAATAAGAAACCCACAAGTGGTGTTCAAAAATCATATGATATATACCATTTTTGTCAAAATGCAAAATTTCTTTATAAAGCATTATAATTTACAATACCAACAGCATTGTAAATATTGCAGATTTATTCACATCTTTGGCATCCTTAGGTATCTAAAAGTTTTTTCCCTCCAAAATTTTGTTAGTGTTAAAAATAATGTTATTTTAATTTACATATTTGGTTTTAGGCTGAAAATTTCCTACATGTTTATTTACAGGTTGCATTTTTGCTTTAATTTTAAATTCATGCTAATTGAAAATGTGTCTGTCCATGTTTTAGTGTATTTCACATCAGTTTGTTTAACCTAATTGATTATCAGTGACACTAGATCTTCATTATACTGGCTGTGAATTTGCCCTACTCATTTGTTTATTTTATTTTAAATGTATAGTTTTTTCCAATCATGTTTAGTTTACAAGTCAGCTTAATTTTTCCTTAAGTAATTCTATTTTGTTTGGCTCAAGATGTTTTTGACTTTAAAAATTTGATAAGAATTCATTAATTTTTTTCTATTTGACTTACTTTTTTATATTTCTTTAATCTAGCAGAAACACATTTTGGTTTGTTGGATGAAATGATCCTTCTTTATTTGAATATAGATCTTGAAATTATTTAACCTCTTCTGGTTACAGGAATGTTGCCTACCACAATACCTTGTAGTGTCTGTAGCATAAAACATGCTCAACAAATATTTATGGAATTGAATTTGATCAAATGTCTGGCATACTGAAAGCACTCAATAAAAATATATGTATGAATTCATTTATTAATTGATTTATAGGTGCAATCATTAGTCCAACAAATACTGATTTAAAATCAATTTCCTGGAGAGACTAAAGAGGATGGCAGAATAGGAGGACACAGAGCTCACCCTCCCCCAAGAACACATCAAAAATATGTCTACACGTGGAACAGTTCTCACTGAAAGCAAACTGGAGACTGGCAGAAAGACTTATACAACCAAGGTTGTAAGAAAGGTCCACACAGAGTCCCATCCACGGGAAGGTAAGAAAAGCTATCAGATCTTGGGAACAGCATCCCTAGGAGAAGATGCCAAAGTGGGGAATGACATGGGCTCAGATATTCTCCTTGGAGAGTGAATGGTTCAAACCACATACTGGGTGCCCCAGTCCTGGGGTTCATCACTGGGAGGATGAGTCCCTTTAGTTTGTTTGAAAACCAGTGGGACTGACAGCAGGGCTGTAAGAAACCTAGATTACACTCACAAAGAGCACAAGACAGAGGAAGCAGATTGAAACTGCCCTGGATTCTGGCTAGTTTCCTGTGACTGCCCCAGTGTAAGCTCTGGCCCATGCCGAGTGCCCACTCCAGCACCTCACAGCAAGAGCAACCACAAAATACCCCAATCAGCCAAAGCAATCTAGAGAACTAGAAACAAAGCTGGAGGTATCATGCTCCTTGACTTCAAACCAAATTACAAAGCTACAGTAATCAAAACAGCATGGTACCAGCACAAAAACAGATACATATATCAATGAAACAGAATAGAGAGCCCAGAAATAAACCCATGCATTTATGGTCAATTAATCTATGACAAATCTCTCTCTCTCTCTATATATATATATATATATTTTTTTTTTTTAATTAAACATTCCCCCCAATCTCTTCCAGAAAATAGAAACAGAGGGAACACTTCCTCACTAATTTTATGAGGATAGTATAAGCCTAATTTAAAAAATCAAAGACATTACAAGAAAACTACAGACCAATATCTCTCACATACATTGATGTAATAATCCTCATTAAAATATAAGCAAATTGAACATAACCATGTATAAAAGCATTTACAAAACAGACAGGTGAAATTTTTTCAAGGTAGTCAAGGAGACTTGCATAACTGAAAATTAATCAGTATTATTCAACATACCAATAGGTTAAAGAGAAAAATCTTATGACCATATAAATTGAGACAGAACAATATTTGATGAAATCCAATACCTATTCCTGGTAAAAAGCTCTCAACAAACTAGGAATAGAGAACTTGCTCAACTTGATAAAGAAAAGCTACAGAAAATCCATAGCTAACATTACTTAATAATGAGAAACTGGATATTTTCTCAATAAGATGAGGATGAAAGCAAGGATACTCTCATCACTCCTAATCAATACCATATTAGAAGTCCTAACTAGTACAATAAGACAAAGAATAAAAAAAGATTTAAATGTAAGACCTGAATTTGTAAGAATCTAAATAATAATAATAATAGCAGCATCCTGGAACAATAAGTGAGGATAATAAGGATACAGGACACAATATCAATATATAAAAATCAATGCTTTCTTATATACCAGTGATGAACAATTGGAATTTTTTTTAAATACAATTTCCTATGACAAAAATAAAAATAAAATCATTCGAAATAAGCCCAATAAAATGTGTATAGGATATATTTGTGAAAAATTACAAAGCACTGATGAAAATAGCATAAAATAAATATCTATAGGTACTCTTAATATAAATAAATCAATTAATTAGAGGAAAGATAAATCTCCTATACAAAAGAGTCCAAATAATTTATATAGTTACTCCACCCTGAAAGAGGTGGAGCATAACTTACTGCTCCTTAAAAGCAGGCCATGTATTGCGACTTCCTTTCAAAAAGTAAAATATGGAAAGAGAGAAAAATAATACATTTGCAGGAGAGAAGCCTAATACCACAACCTCAGCCAGATAACCAAGCTTCACTTCAACAGTGATATCATGTTGATAGTACTTTCTTTTGATATTATGTGATAAAAATGGCACTTTACTTCTATAGTCTTCCACTCAAATGCCCATAACTCCATCTAAGATAAGAAAAATATAAGACAAATCCCAATTGAAGAACATTTTCCAAAATACCTGACAAGTCCTCTTCAAAACAGTAGAGGTTATCAAAATAAGGAACATTTGAGAAACTGTCATAGCCAAAGCTAGGATTTGAGAAACTGTCATAGCCATAGCCAGGATTTAAGGGAATATGAGGGCTAAATGTAATGTGGTATCCTGGATGGAATCTTGAAACAGAAAAAGGACATTAGTTAATTTTTTTTAAACCTGAATAGAATACAGATCTTAGTCAATAATAATGTATCAATATTGGTTACTTATTTGTGACAAATGATCTATGCAAAAGTAAAATGTTTATAATAGGGGAAGCTGAGGTATATGAGAAATCTCTGTCCTATCAATCTTCATGAGTTTTTTTCTGTAAATCTAAATCTATTCTAAAATAACAAGTTAGTTTATTATAATAATCAAGCAATATAATTTAACACATTAGCAGAATAAAAAGAGGAACAATAACTATCTCAATATATGCAGATAGAGATGTTAATAAAATTTAACACTCATTTATAATATAAACACTCAGCAAACTAAGAATAGAAGGGAACTTCAACTTTTTATTAAGCTCTACAAAAAACAGAGCTTACATTACACATAATGGCAAAATTCTGAATGCTTTTTCCCTAATATCAGCACTTCTGTTAAACACTGCATTATAGTTCCTAGCCTTTGCAGTAAGGCAGGACAAAGAAATAAAACTCTACCAGGCTAGAAAAGAATAAAACTAACTTTTTTCACATAGGACATAATTGTTTGCATAGAAAATTCTAAGGAATCTACAAAGCAGCTATTAGAACTAATAACTGAATATGCCAAAGGCAATAGTACAAGGTCAATATTAAAAAATCAATAAAATTCCTATATACTAGCAAACAGTTGACTATTAAATACACGCACACACAGAATATTCTCTAATGACTTCTGTCAGAAACAAACTCCCTCCTCTTAACTCTGATAGTATTTTCTTGTTCAGTTATAGTACTTTGAAATGGATTTTAATATTTATTTCTGTCTCCTTAATGTCAAACACAATGTTTTTTCATATCAGTATCCTACTGGCCTCTGATTCAGATATATTAATTAATTATAATAGAAGGAAAACTATCCGATGGATGTATTATAATTGTTTAAAATTGTAGTAGATGAGACAGATAATTTGCTCCTTATAAATAATATGATCTGTTTGATACTTTATTATCTCATTCATAGGGTATCTTAGAAAATACTTATACTTTTTCTAGTCATTATTGATAAGGTGAGATCAAATTTCCTACTTATTCTTTTTCACTCTTAATTTTCTTTCTGAATCAAACTCTACATATTGTCTCACATGACAAGGAAAATTTCTACAAAGCTTTTCAGTCTTCCTAAAAATTCCTACCAAAGACCTGCAAAGCATGAGTTTATTAGCACTAAAAACTAATTTCATTGCCTATAAGTACAGTTATTATTTTGTTCTTTTAAATTGTTACTATTTTATGTATACGGTAGAAATACAGTTTGGGCAGCAGTGTGTGCATTGTTTAATTAAATTTGAATCAGTGTAGAACCCTCTAATATATCCTTTTAACAATTTAAACTCAAACAATTATCTATAAATAAAACTTTTTATTCTGTTTTTATAGTTAATACTTCTCTTATAATTATTTTTCCCCATTCTTGTTTTTGCAAAGGATGATTACAAATTCCTAGAATTTAAGAGGTTTATCAACTGTCAAGGTGTTTTATAATTTATGACTCTTAAAACCTATGCTGCCATATTTTTTGCTTAATAGAGGATTTTGCTACAAATAAACAGGATATTAGACCTATTTTTTCTTCCTTATACTTAAATGTGCCATGCCTTTAGAGGACCAGTCTTAGAAGTACATCAATCTACACTGGAATGACTCAACATTTCCAATAAATCATCCATAGCCTGATCTGTGAAACTTTGATTTCCTGAAACTAATGCTTTATGTTCCTATTTCTAAAAACTAGAGACATTTTAATAAGAATGGAAACATTTTATACACTCAACACTCAGCAAATAATCATTGTCATTATGTCAGGCATTGTTATCAATAGCCTGGTATGTGAAAAGTGGGAGGTATGAAGAAACTGGATAACCAAAACAATGCTTCCAAACATTTTCCAAGATATGGCACACATGGAAATCAATAATATCTGTGCAGCTTACTGAAACACTGGTTACTTGAGTAACTGGATGTGTAGATTTGAAGCTGGTGGTCCCCAGCCAGGGCCACAGGTCCCCATATCCCCATCTGGCTGAATGGATCAGAATCATGGCAAAGCATGATGGTGAAAAGCTCTGACTCAGGGAAGCTGAAAGCAAAAATGCACCAAAAGGAGGGTACTGGGCACAGAGAAGCAAAAGGCACAGGAGACAACTGTTAGTGACAGACAGTTATGACTCAACTGTGATCAGTCACCTCTATGCAGCTACTGAGTCCATAGTTCCTTATCTAAAACCCTTGGTGCAAGATGCCTCTTGGAAAACAGTTTTCCCCATTTAAAAAAGGTAATCTGATACTTATATATACCATATATTATTTAATTCTCCAGTGGGATCGGAGCCGTATCTTGTAAGAATAACAAAATAACATAAAGACAATGAGCAGCCTCCTGTCAGTTCAGGTCAGATTTTGAAGGTAAATAAGTTCATGCCAAGTTGGCCTTCATGTGGGGTCCACTTGCCACCAGATAAGTTCCTCCAAATCATCTACTTTTTTAAGAACTGTTTTGATTTCAGAATTGTGGGAAAAGTTTGTAAACCTGTATAAAATTAGTCTACATTTATTACTATTTGTACTTACTAATATATTCTGTTATAATTTGTGGTGAGTTTTAAGGACTAGAAACAAAAAGGTATATATTGGACAATGGAGGAACTTGGAATACTAAGGTATACAACATAACTCACTGAAAAAAATATGAATAGTTAATATATAATTAGAATTGTATTTTGAATAGAATTAGAATTGTATTTTGAAGGTCTTCAGATTGCAAATTTATTTATTTTTTCATGTTCTTATTATTTCCTATACTTCTTAAAGACTATATTTTAAAAACTTGGCATGCACAGAATGATGCATTCACTGTGACTGCTAAGTCATTATTTCTTCATCTCACATGAGTAGCGCCATCTCATTTAAGAAATGGAATGCACAAATTGATTACTCTAAAAAGAGAGAGTCTCTGCAGCATTCTGTTTTTTAAACAGCACCTTGTAATAGTTGGGCTTATTGCATTGAAACAATCTATTCTAAGGGCACTGTTTGCATCAAAACCCTTCTGTACATGATGTGAAAGTTTCTTCAATTGTGAGCAGCACAGTAGTAGTAGTTAGGGCTTTATTACTTAGTTCTAATTTGTATTGATGGCCTAAAAAAAGTAGCATGCTTTGCAGTTCTATGAAAGAAAAGATTATAAATGGAGATTAATTATAATTTTGCTAGCTCAGTACTTGTAAAACTAAAGCAATTTATATTCTTTCTCTTAATGATCTCCATTCCTGATTGCAGTAATGTAATCTAATTGTGATTATGATAGTATCTGAATCATGTGGGCCTCAATGTGATTGAAACTACTCTTTGCATTAAAAAGTAATTTTGGAGTAATGATGAAAAGTTACTGTGGAAAATTGGCAAGTAATATATTTTACTCTGTATCTTAAGTTTCTGCTTTCAGTTTTGATTATATCTCTTATATCTCATATGGATAACTATGATATTATATCAAGGATTTATTACATCAAAGCCTTATCGATGATAAGTACACATTTGAGTATCAGGGATAAGCATGATACTATTGAAATTGTAGTGATATGGTTGAGTCAGGGAAATGACTGAGGATTTAAAATGCTAGGATAAGGTTTACTGAAACTAGAAAGCAAATAAGGAGGGAGAGGCTTCAATATTGCACGGATATGATAGCCAGCGAAATGAGAAGCTCTGAGTGTTTTAGCTGACACAGCAGATAATCTTTGGATAGACATTAAGGCAAATAAGGATAGTCAGGTATTTTGTAAATGTTGAAATACACCTCCAGGGCATGAAGAGAAAATAGAGTAGGAAATGTTTTTTTCTATATAAAATTTCCTTTGCAGGGTTGAAACTTGTTCAAGGAGAATAAGTACATCTCATGTTTGCACTCAGCTAAAGAAAATGATTTGCGAAATCATACTCTAGAATATGATAAACAAGTGAATGAATGCTTAATGTTTGAAAAATATTTACTACTGAAACACCTAGATATGTATGTATTGTGAAAATAAAGGAATCCAAGAGAGGTTACCCTGGGAAAAGATATTCTGGCAAGAATGAAAAAAACACAAAAGCATATTTATCAGAATCTTATAATGCATGATGAATTTGTGGGAGAAAATTATAATTAAAAAAGGTTGTGATGCATTTAATATTCATTTAAATTGTAACTAAAAGAGATAGCTGATGTAATTTTAAAAAGAACAACCTAAGCAAAATCATATTTAAAATATCCAGAAACAGATATTAAATAACGAGAATTGAATTCACAATAGGTCGTTAAGAGAGAAGCTAACTCATAGAAAACTATCAAAATGTTTGAAGGACTGATGAGCTTTTTTTTGGCTATTCTTTATTTTATAAATTAAAATATTTGCTAATTCCTCCAGCTGTTGTGTGGATGAACTAAGATGACCAAGGAGGTAACCTCCCCATAACAGTGATTCCAAATGTAAGAAAGCAAGTCTTTCAAGCCATTTTCTCAGAGTGATACCATAAGGGGGAAAAAGATAAACAAGAAAAAGAATTACAAATTAATTTTGTAGTTACTACTGACAGTGAAGAAAAAAAATCCTTTTTCTCTATCCCTGGAGCCTGTGAAGATCCATTTCAGAATGTTTCTTGCAGCATTGATGTAACTCAGGAGAAAAGAAGGGATTGCCTACATATAAATGGTTCACTGTTTCTAGTGGGAAGAAGCACATTAACTCTTTCAGGTCACTAGAGCCCATTTACCAAATTATTTTTCTTTCTCTTTTTCTTTCTTAGTGCATAAATTGTACTGAAGAAGTAATGCAACTCCATGAAGTGCATCATTTACTCCCATTCTGTCTTTGATGCTTATATACATACAAGTGCCTTGCCTATTGCCATTTGCAGACTCTCCCTTTAAGGGGAATACACTGTGAAATAGATACTCTCCAAGCTCAGTCAAGAAGAGAACATCTTGGGCCTCTATGGTACATTACGGCCAGTTATAATAGACCAGGGAGGGAAGTGTGCCTCCTACCATAATGACTGTAATATGATGACCTTGTGAACACAGAGTTGCATCAAAATGAAGCACGGACACTTTTGCAGTTTTTCTTTATCAGGAATAAAGGTGCTTATTTTTTCCCAACCTGCTGATGAATTTATTCCCATCATGGAGGCAGGATGTGACTATTCCACCTAGTTTCCCTTCCTAAATGAATTCCAAGGTATTCTCACTTCAGGAGAGAAAATCCATCTTTTTTTTTTTTTTTTCCTCTGGTGAATTATGGTTCTATTGGCCACAATATTTTTGTTAGCTTCTCTGAGAAGAATATGTAAAATTTTATGGTAGAACAATTGTTAGATTCTTGGGCAAAAACTCTAGGCATATTAAACCTTTTGGTGGGGGGCTGTTGATTTTAGAAATGTCTTGGTGGGAATAGCTCACTTATTTATTCAAACACTCAGCAAATGTGTATTAAGTGCCTATAATCAACAAACACTGAAATGAGCATCAGGGAAACAAGAATGATCTCACCACACATGAGTACTTTCTCCTATGACCTAGAATTCAACAAAAGATACACCTCACTGTATTCAGAGCCTTCATTCATTCTCTCCCTCCATATAATAGGGAAATTGGAGGACCCTAGGCAAACACAGAACAGGCACATCTAATTTACTGCTGGGGTCAGGAAAAATTCAAAGACAAAGGAACTAGATAACATGCAGCCTTGGTGGACACTGGAAAAAGAATGTCCAAAGTCCCATTTCTATTCCTTCAGTGTGTCTGCATGGAAGAGGAATTAAAGGAAACTTTTAACACTTGGTGGCTAGTTGTACAATAACACAATTTGTTGAGTAAGATTGTTGTGTGTGTTACTGATTCTCAAGAGGAGGCAGTGAGATAACAGTGTAATTTCTGTTTTTACACAAAGACTCCCCTTCCTCTTCTCTGAAACTTCAGCTGCTTTATTTTGCCTCCAGCTACTCAGTGACCACCTATTAGCAATAGTATTTCTCCTGCAAACTTAGTTATGGCTATTGGCAGGTAGCACATTTTGTGAGAAAAATGATAATTAAGTTATCAAATTTTCTTTACCGATAGCAGCAATGTTCAGCCCTGATTAGACTTTGGAATCACAGGGAAAACTTTTCAAAAAACACTGATGCTCCGTCTACCCTAATTAATCCAGGAAACTAGGAATGCCGACCAAATGACTTGAGTGGACCAACATGCAGAAGGACCACAAGCGCTCGTCCAGTGAGAGCAAGGTATTCATGTTACAGGTTGCAGGACCTAACCAGTCACTAAAGACAAAGCAAATTAATTAAGCTTATGCAACAACAGAAGTATGGTAGTAGCAATGTCTATTCTTACCTGTCCTTCCTGTATATAACTTTAGTTAGTAAACTTAGGTCTAATCCTTGGTTCAGACAATGTCTCCGCATGTCCTTTTATATTTTGACCAGGCTACCCCCTTCATAACTATCACGGCTGTCTTGACTTAGCCCTAGGTAATAATCTCTCTAGTCTGGAGGTTAACATGTTCAGTGTTTGGATTTAGAAGGGAAATTGCTTATTTAACTCCACAATTCCTAATATCCATCATGTCTTGAGCTTTGGTGCCAAAGACCATGAAATCATGGAATATATTTGGCCCTTCTGAGTAATAATGATTTCCATTTATTGAGTTTCCATTCCAATGATTATGCTGGGTATCCCCATGCATAACCTCATCTAATCCACAGATATAATTATCCTCATTTTATGCACAAGAAAGCCGTGTCTCAGAGAAGTTTCATAAATTTGCTGAGGCAACACAGCTCCTGCAATCCAATATTCAAACCTAGGGAATGTCTGACACGAAAGCCTGTATTTTTTTCACCTTACCATACTGCCTCCCTGTATAGAGAACACTGGCACTGTCTTTGGAAAAGTCGTGTAGAAATTCCCTCAAAAGCTAGAGCACTGGGCTTCCCTGGTGGTGCAGTGGTTGAGAGTCCGCCTGCCGATGCAGGGGACACGGGTTCGTGCCCCGGTCCGGGAAGATCCCACATGCCGGGGAGCGGCTGGGCCCGTGAGCCATGGCCACTGAGCCTGCGCGTCCGGAGCTTGTGCTCCGCAACAGGAGAGGTCACAACAGTGAGAGGCCCGCGTACCGCAAAAAAAAAAAAAGCTAGAGCACTTCTCTATGACAAGGGACACATAACTGCAGTTACAGTCACAGAACAACCCAGTTATATTTGACAACAGCCCATGAAAACAAGACCTCTTAAAGGGAGATTAATGCCATCAAATCCTTTCAACTCAGACCTACACCTGCTTATACAATTGGCCTTTCACATTCCAGTTGGCAAAATCCAGCCTCGGGAGAGAGAGAGACACATGCAGTATTTATATTGTTGTTGAAAGTTTCACAGCCTTCAAACCACACAGGTTGGAATTGAATTTGAAAATCTGTCTCCTGACGTCTTTTGAGAAATCACTAATCTTCCAAAGGATGCTGCCCTTGCTGTGCACGAATGGTTTGGCTAAAGAAAATGGTTATGCTGTGGTCGCTAAAAGAGGCTAAGTTGTTTTCCTCTTTATTTAGAACAAAAACATGGCTTGCCATACTAAAGCTGTTCAAAAATCAATATCAGAAAGAACACTTCCTTAGTCTTTAAAATAACATAGCAAAATCCTCTCCTTATTATTTTGACTTCCGAGAGAACACTTGAAATAAGGAGAAATGGCTAAATAAAAGGCCGAATTAAATAGTCTTTGATCTGGTAGACTTAGGTCAGGAACAAATAGCTGGCTGTAATTGCTCTAGCGTTATTTTTCTACAAATGGGAGGTGAACACTAACATCATGCTATCACCAAAGTGTTAAGTCAGTCACTGTTTAAGTTGAGAAAGTGTGATCTATTTCTGCATTGTGCTCTATAATATCCAAATTTGTAAAGAGTTGATATCCTTTATTTTTAAAACAAATACCAGATATTATTTGATTAAGTTTAGATTGCCTAGTGCTTTATTCTTCTAAAAGGCGGTGCAAATACTAGCGTTAGCTAATTCCCAAACTGCATACATGGTAGGCAGTTGGAGTCTGAAGAACCATGCAATGATTCTATCTAACATCTTCTTTGTATCTTGTTTTTGTAATAGTTGATGTTGTCTTTGGCCATAAGGAGAGAGGTAGCTTAAAGTACTTCCCAAAGTGGCAGAGTTGCAGGAAAAATCCTATTGCCTGAAGCCAGTTTCTTAGCAACAGCACCCTCTCAATGTGTCACGAAGTCTGAAGCCCTTTGGCCCCTCAAAGGAAGTTCCTTAGGTGTCTTTTACACATTGAATGCTTTGTGATAGTTGAGGCCTGCTGGCTGTCAACTCTGTCCCTTAAGGGAACTTGACAGATCTTAAAAAAAATCAATTTTAAGCTCACATGCCCCAGTGGGTGCCAAAGCCACTTCAGAGAGCCTGAAAGATGGCTGAGTCGACAGGATTTGACTTCTAGAGGTAGAAAGGTGACAAACTCTATCATGAGAAAGGGGCAGCTCAGGGCCTCAGAGGCCTAACCTGCTCCCAGGATCTGGGGCCTAGTGTTGTATTGAACCTATTTATCTCTTTCATGGGCCTAAGGTACCACAGGGAAAGAAAAGTTGTTCAAAAAATGCTGGCAGAATTCAGGGGTGTAAATGATGAATTACTTTTCATCAGCTGAAAGGAAACATACTCCGGAACAATACTGAAAGGGAGCAGGAGTGGCTGACCCCCTGCTTCAGAGCAGCCAATATCTTCATTCAAGAAGACAACCATGAAATTACACAGAAAATGGGATTGTCATGAACAGCCCCTTGAAATCTCAGTATACAGTCATTACTGCATGGGAAAAAGGCTTCATCCACACATCATAACTTGTAACAGACAAGGAGGGGAAGAAAGAACAGAGGAAAAAAAAGGCCTTGGAGTTACCAGTAGGAATATAGAAAATATTTGTTGATTCAAACTTTCCCCCATAAATTTCTCAATACTTTCACATAGCTTTAGCAGTGCGTTAACTTTATGCTGATTGTTGATTTCTTTTTCTGAGCTATTTTGGGAGAGTTCATATGAATTTTAGGGAGGTGGCAAGGGAAGAAAGAGCTATCTTTATATTCCTAAGGCCTTCTACCCTGCAAGGTAAGAATTAAATGGATCAGTTTCATATGTCCCCAAATTATTGCTTAATTAATAGTCTAAAACTGAATACTGTGTATTACCTAACTGTTACACAGAGCTTGTTTAAATTCGTCATTCAACTCTCAAACTCTGGAAGATCAACTAATTTTAAGGTCTACATCAGAAAAATTTGAGTCAGAATATAGAAATTTTAGTAGCGTGGCTAGAATATAAAATATTGGTGATACAAAAAACATTAAACTAAAAGATATTACAGTTATGTGTTTTGTTTTGTCATTCTGGCTACTTTCTCCACTGAGTTTAATTAAGTTTGCCCTCGTCTTTTTGTTTTTTAAAGGATTACCCATTACACTCTTTTCTTCCTCTCTGTTTCAGTGGTTCACATGACTAACTCTCATGAAAATCTAAATTACAGATTTTGTCACAAGTCCAGTTACAAACAAATGGAAGGCTGTGACCGATACGTGGGGTATATTTCTTTCGCAGGTTGATAGTGAGACGAAAGTGGAATAGGAAGTGTCTATTCAGACCAATCAATTTCTTGCTAACTTCTTGGAGACACTCTTTAGAATTTCAGGGTATTCTATTTTTTTTTTTTTTGAGGTATGCAGGCCTCTCACTGTTGTGGCCTCCCCCATTGCGGAGCACAAGCTCCGGACGCACAGGCTCAGCGGTCATGGCTCACGGGCCCAGCCGCCCTGCGGCATGTGGGATCTTCCCGGACAGGGGCACGAACCCGTGTCCCCTGCATTGGCAGGCGGACTCTCAACCACTGCACCACCAGGGAAGCCCTCAGGGTATTCTTGATAGCCTTTTATCTATGCTTTTTTCCATAAGTCTATGTTTAAAAACAAAGACAATTTGCGTTGATTGGATGAGTAATACTTGTTTTCCTTGTCTACTTATAATTCTCTTAAAACAAACTTTAGACTATAAAAGCAATTGAAAAGAAATAATTCCCCAGCAGTGGACTTCAAACAAGAAAGTTACTCTCCTAGAATAGCATTTCTCACATTGGATTCACTGGTATCTAAGAAGGCATAGAAGGTAAACATATCATGCAAAAACTATCTTGTAGGTTTTTATGTTTGGGAAATGATGCCTTGGTATAATTGATGGGTTAAACAAAATATGCTTAATAAATTCCTATTCAAGGTGTAGGTGAAAGGAGTCTCCTAAGGAGAAGGAATTGTCTCACACACTGGAATCTAGGCTTTGCATTTAACTGCAGAGAAGATTGTCCAGAGAATAAGGATAAAAGTAGAATGATTCATGATCGTGCTTAACCTTACAACTTAAAACACAACACATTTGAATGGCGATAGTTGTCAAAGTTTTTGATAGCTCTTGATAGTTGTCAAGGCTTTTGCAACTACTTCCACTATTTCAGTAAATGCAATTTACCCAAGATGTTATGAGGTATACAGAAAAACAGAAATTCTGACCTCATTATAAGATGACTTCTTATTATAATTTTAGTGTTCAAGACCTTATTTTAAAAGAAGATGAGATCATAGGGCTAACCATCCACTTCTCTAGTTTATTGTTAAATCTAAGCGAAGAAAGTGGTTTTGCCCCTCTGGTCTTATTCTTATTTTATTTTCTGTGTTGACATACCACTGAACGACCTTTACGTTATGTCATCTGGAGCTACATTTATACAGCTGGCATTAGGAACTGGAGAGAAAAAAGAGTAATAGCTTAATTTGACTATCACTTTCAAAGGTTCTATTAAATCATATAGGCACTTATTAATAAGCAGAATTTTTCTTTGCATTGACTCATGTTTGTGGGGAGTTAACAAAGTTTTTTCTAATATTGTATGTGCATGTGGGCGTGTACATGTGGGTATGGGTGTATGTGCACATATGTACATACAAGCTGTGACTTCAGAATGACCCCTATTCTTTTGTCACATGTTATTCTTCTATGCTTTTATGGTATGTGTAGAATTTCTACCCCTCATGGCAAAATTATGTACTCTTCTTAGCATATTTTGGACCTTGATAAATATTTATTGTATCTCCAAGGTATTTTTCAGTAGCATAGAATGATTATTATTTTAAAATATTGTTAATATCTTTTGCTGAAAGACTGCAATTCATAACTGTAATAAATTGCAATGCAATTCATTGCCCCCTTCAATGCCCCTCCAAAAAATCTAAAATTAGTTCACAGTTTTTTCTTTTTGTCATATGTATAGTCCCATATGTTCATATATACGATCAAAAGTTACTCATTTGATCCAATGACAGCAAAGGTAAACCCATAACTGTGCTCCAAAGGGGAAATATGATTATTAAGTAAGTAATTTTCTCCAGAGGTAAATATACATTCTAACATATGGCCTTGATGACATTTAGTTAGCTTTAGCCTTTGGTGTTCATCCTTCTTTTAATTATTTTTATTCTAAAAAATCAGGTTAGAGGAACCAAAATAAAGTTCTTTGGCAGATAGGAATCCTGTTTACTTTCCAACTCTGAACTCAGCAGGTTAAGTAATTGGGCTACAGAAAAGTTCCTCCATTTCTATTTCCAGCTGGTGATACACAAAAGGCAGGAAGTTATCTCATTAATGGGGCACCAGCTTTATGCAAATTATGGTAACAAAAAGGCTTCCCTTCATACTTTTTCATAAATTACCTAATAAAGTGGGAATAAATGGCCATATTCAAGAGCCTTTGTTGTATTTTTAGCACAAGACTCTTTCTGTTACTGCAAATATGACTAAATGCGCCTTGCTCAAAAGGGGTGTTTATGAAATAAGGCCACTCAAAAGCTTTTATTTCTTAACAGCCTTCAGTTACTTTTATGGCACAAAATTAACATAATTAGTCACAGAGAATAGATGACATAAGCAGCGTGCCATGCACAAAAGGGGGAAGCAGTATCTAAGGAAGGTATTTTGAGAGATCAAAAATTTTCAAAGTGCTTAATACTAGAAGGTCCTTTTTATTTGTGCACAGCCTTAAGATACTTTTTTTTTTAACTCCGTGAAATTCACATAATGAGATGCAGTAGACAGATGACATTAGCGATGTGCCATTAGAAAGAGGTCAGTTTCCTCTGAAAGATAGTCACTGTTCCTGCTCGTCATTAATTTGCAGCTTCAAAGCACTGAGCATATGATAGCCTGGCATGTTAAGCAAGTTGCAGTTATCTTTAAATAACCATTTTTTCCAGTTATTAGAAGCTAAAGTTTTTAAACTACCGACTGAAAGCAAAATTAAAGCACGCAGCAGTGTGAGGGAAAAAAAAAAAGGAAAAGAAAGAAGGGCTGGAAGAAGATTAGGAAAAGAAAATCAAATATATTTTTAAAATGAAATTGCTGGTGGTTTTCCCTGGAGGTGACCCGCTTTAACTTCAGTGCTAGAATTTCGGGGTTAGTGATGGGCCTTGAAGATTGGAGCGCTAGCTAGCAAATGGAACAAGTGGGGATTTTTGTTTTCTGAGTCCTTATTATGGCACATATTACAAGGCTGAAAAGGGCTCCACGAGGTAGGACCATGAAAAAGGTTAAGAGCATACGGGTTTGTCTTACATGGGTACTGATCAAATAAAACTGCATTGAGAAATAGATCAGATTATCTTATTTTAAAGTGAAGATCAGTGAGATTTCTCTGGTTTGGTTTGTGAATAAAATCACAGAAGAGAACACAGAAAACTAAAGTATTGAGACTTTGAATTCATCTGAGTTCAAATCTGTTATGACAAGACTTTTACTTTTAAATAATTCCTTTTTTTGCATCAAAATACATGAATATGGTACAACATTCATAATATTCACAAAGACTTACAGACTCTTACACTTAACATTCCCTTGGAGTCTATTTTTGACATGGAATTTCTAGAAGTATTTCATAGGATTTAGCTGCTTTAAAAACATTCTGATTTATAACTTCAATCCCCCCACCCAAAGTAAAGTTCAGTCACCAAAATCTCCGGTGTGCACGTGTTGACTGACTTTCTGCGGTACATTTAGCTTGTGTGTCAGTGAGTGGCAAGGCCGAAAAGCATCACATGAATAGGTATTAGCAAGAAAATAGCAAACAACATTGGTGAACATTTTGGAACTACTGAAACAAAATGCTTATTTTTAGGTCATCAATAAATAAGGAAAAAATGGTGGTTATCAAATGATGTTTTCACATTTGCAGTGACATTTTTCTATTAGGAGTGTTATTTTTAAACATTGTCTAGATTGGTGGAGTTGCATCTTTTCAGTGCTTGAATTACCTGGTGCTGGGTGGGGCTGGGGAAGATGGCCTGGGGCATTGTTCCACGCTTACACGATGAGGGCCATGGCTGGCTGAACCAGCAACACTTATGGAGGAATTCTGATAT
Source organism: Mesoplodon bidens (assembly GCF_964165515.1). Lineage (NCBI taxonomy): Eukaryota > Metazoa > Chordata > Mammalia > Artiodactyla > Ziphiidae > Mesoplodon > Mesoplodon bidens. Next base: position 50,693,835 of record NC_138165.1, read on the forward strand.
GAAAATCAGGGATTAAGGAAGAGTAAAACAAACTGCACGTCTTCCTTCCATAAAACTAATGTGGTTTTACACTGAAAAACTTGCTTTTAACATTAATTTCCATTTAGTTAAACTTTCTTTTTCATAGCATAGTTTTCAAATAATTTAGCTGCTTCTCTTCTAGCAACTTGTAGGTAACGTATTAATGCTAGGGAAACACCCTGAGGTACCCCTCAAGTAACTTATAGTGAAGGAAGCTGTATCAACAGACACACTGAGAAGAGTTTGATGCTGCAAAAAGAGAGAAGCTGTGAGTATTTCCGTCTTTGTGCATCAAAGAAAGTATCATTGAAGTGTAACTAGAAATTCACTTAGAGTGACAAAACTGAGAAGCTCAAACAAGGGAGCCTGAAAGGTCAAGGGCCATGAAGGGCAGGGCTGGTTCTCCACTGATTGGATTGGAGGCTTAATCAATGAGAGATGTAGGATATGCCTACCTAGGAAGTTTGAAAATATAGTGGTAACAGCTGAAATTTAATTCTTATTTTAAAACAGCATCTAATACAAATTCAGGCTGACTTGGACTGCCTTTTAGATTCAGAGATATCGATAACCACCCCTACCTTTTTAAAATACTTCCTGTGTGTTGGACTCTGTAATGTGTGCTTTGCATAGATCTCAAAAATTCTATGAAGTAAATATTTTTATCCGTTTTTCAGATCAGAAAACTGAAGCTCAGACAGATTAACTGACTTGCCCAACATCACAGAGTTTAGGAAATACCAGCTGGATTCAAGCTCTTTTTTTTTTTTTTTTTTTTTTTTGGCTGCTCTGCATGGCTTCTTGTGGGATCTTAGTTCCCCGACTAGGGAAAATGCCAGTCTTAACCACTGGACCGCCAGGGAATTCCCTCCAACTCAATTCTGAATGAAAACGAACTTTTCATTATACTATACATAGAAACTGTACATATAAGTAATAGATTAGAATCCATCTTCTTCCACTAACTCGCAAGGAATGCCCTCAAGGATCTGAGTTTGAATGATTAGAGAGGACACATGGATAGCATAATATTGAAATTTTCAGAAACTTACTTATTACTAGTGTTCACATTTAGCTTTTTAATGGTTTAAAATGCTATATGCATTTGTAAATAAAATTGATATAGATTTTCCTTTAAGAATCTCTAGCTGTAAAATAATAGACAATATATATAAACGGCAAAAAAATAAACAAAAACAATCAAGCATCCAACCAAATAGATACCTGCAATGTAGAGTAACTGAAGAAAAATTTCCATAGAGTTCATGTGCTATAGCTTCCTTTTTGTCACTGTTTCTTTCCAATGAAAAATGCTGTAGAATAATTTTATGTGTTTAGCTACATAAAAGAAGCAAAGATGGTTAATACTATACTTTTTCTTACAAAATAGATTCCATCTGCTTTTATTAAGGAGAATAGTTAAAGTAGAATGAGATACTTATTAATCTAGCTGGTCTAGGTAAGGTCTAGTTCACTTTAATTAAAAAGCTGAATTTCTAAGGAATTGCATGTATATAGACACACTGAGAGCACCTCACATTCTACGCTTAACCTTTTATTTTAATCCTGACGCTTTCTATATTGTTATTTTAAGTACATGTTAATAATATGCAAACTGACGCTTTGAAAATTCTCTGAGATGTGGTTAATGAAGAGAAACTGCACCATAAATTGCATCCAAAATATGCAGTCCATGCAGATGTAATTTTTCTTGAACTACAGTGTTTTACAATAAACATTTTTCAGCTTGTTTGGATTTATTCTCTATTGTTTATAAGAAGTACCATCAGGCACTACTGCATGAAAGAACTACATATAGTAACAGGCAATCTTAGTTTAACAAGATCCTTTGGATAAAAATAGATTTCAGATCTACCTCCTGCCAGCGGAATGCAAATTCCGATGAAACTACACACTAGTGTTTTTCATAATTTAAAGTTTGTCACATGGTATAATGCACTTGCTCACTTTCCCCTGAGTTCTGTCAGAGGAGGCAGAGGGCTATGCCATTTTATGATCACTAGAGACCGAATGTTCTACAAAGTATTCTGGGAACTGTAGTTAACAGAGAATATTTTTCTTTCAAGTGCATTTGTTAAAACAATGCCCAAAAGAGACATGGTATTCCGGCGACTGTCACTGTTTCTATGATAAACCCTGAATTTTTCAAAAGGTCGTAACTAGCAATTTGGCCATTGCTGAATGGCACCATCTGTAGTTTAGCCTGCAGGTTTGCACAACCCGAGATGCTGTCACCCTTTTGGAAAGTCTGTCTTTCAAAGAACTCGTGTGAGCCTAGGTTAAGAAAGACATGAAGATAGTTGGTCTTTTCACTGATTTTCATTTCAAGCTGAATTATCAAGCAAAAAGACGATGTGCTTGGAGTGCATGGGAGTGATTGTTTATCTCACAATGGGTTATTTTACACTTCTCCTTGTTTTACTTCCATGTTATATTATTATCATTTGGGAATGGGTGGGAAGGTTGCCAGGAAGGAAATAAGAAAATATTATGATTCTATCTTTTGCTAGAAGAAAGCATAGACTATCCCAAGAGGCGGAAACTAAAATCTTGCAGGAGACAGGTGTTTATGGTAAATGGGACTCTGGCTACCCAGGGAGCTAAGGTAGCTAAAATGAGCAGCCTGTATGCAGCCCTAGCAGATGGCTGCCATGCCCCTTGTTGCAAGCTGGCCTATATTTTTTCAAAACAAGTCAGAATCATGGATTTTTCTTACAATATTAAATGTATCGAGTGCCTTAATTTTTTTTTTTTTTTTTTTTTTTTTGCGGTACGCGGGCCTCTCACTGCTGTGGCCCCTCCCGCTGCAGAGCACAGGCTCTGGACACGCAGGCCCAGCGGCCATGGCTCACGGGCCCAGCTGCTCCGAGAAGTGCCTTAATTTTTAAACGTTGGCATCATGTTTAATTTTAAAATAAACTTGTTATTTATTTTGTGCAAGTCAAACAAAACACTTCTCTCAACCAGATTTGGCCAAGCCACCTCAATTTGAGACTTATGTTCTAATCTTGCATCTTCACACCAGTAAAGCGTCAATGCCTTCTTAAAAATGAGCAATAAATGCAGAAAAGGTAAAAAGTTAGAAAAAATAAAACTTGATTTTTTTGGTTCATCTGTTTCTGTGTTTCAAATGGACTGATTATATTGAAACTATTTTAATAACTTTCTCTAAACTTTTTAATTCCTTTTCAAAACATATTTCTGTAACTTGTGTGCTGACACTCTGACTTCATAGGTCATCAGTACTTTTCTATTTATTTTATGATTTTGTTTTGTTTTGTATTGTTTTTTTGAGGTAGACCAAAATTCATGCATCAGAAATGATTATGGAAGGAGCTGGGAGGTGACTGCCAGCCACATGCCACCTCTGCAGATGGAAGTAGATTCCGGGGCCGGAAGCACCACAGCGTAGGGAGCGCTCCAGGTGACCAAAGCCAAATAATGTCAATAGCTCGTTCAACCGTCCATGCCAAATGGGGGTCATGGGGAAGGTGATTGGGACAGCAATGCAAAAAACTGCTGAAGTGAGAGTGACCAGACTTGTTCTGAATCCCTATTTATTAAAGTAGTTTAATAAGCGAAAAACCTACTTTGCCCACGAAGCTCCCCAGCAGTGCACCATTGGGGATACTGTGCTTCTCAAAGCTTTACCTGTCCCACAAACAAAGCATGTGAAGCATGAACTGGCTGAGATCATTTTCAAAGTTGGATAAGTCATAAATCCAGTGACCGGAAAGGGCTGTGCGGGAATTGCCTACCTGGAGAGTCCAGTCGGTCTGGAAACCACCCAGCTAACCCAAAACCTGGAAAAACTCCATCTCTCTTCAACACAGTGAAGGAGGATTAGAAGATGGAGCCAAAGGGAAGGATTTCTAAGTTTGCTTTATGGAAAAATTTTTCTAAGTTTCCTCACAAACCATCCAGTTTCTCTTCTCGTATTTATGAAATAGCTAAAAGTAAATAAAGTAAAGGCCTTGTTATAATTTTTCATTAAAAAGACATGATTAGGGAAGAATTAATATCATTAAACCTAAATAAAGCTAAGTAGCAAAATAATAAATGAATATATATTTATTTGTGAGAAGGTTATTTTATAGAGAAAGCTTTGGAAATTGAACAAGAGAAAGTGATAGTTATTGGTAGATTTTTGTCTCAAAAGTAAGGTAATCTGTGTTTTTTAAGTACATACCAATACCCTAACTTTGGTTGCATAAGGATCCAAATACAATAAAATGGGATTGTGTGGAAAACAGTCACAAAGAAGAACAACAAAATTTTGGAGAAGCATCAAAATGATGAGAAAATCTTGGTTTTTTTCTAAGAGAATTAATACATGTATACAGATGTGTAGGATCCCATTTTATATATGTTAAAAAGAAAGATAAAAGTATATCCAAGAGCATTCGTATTACTTTGAATATATACATCCAAATCAATGCATTTAGTATTTACAGTTAATATAAGGATTGCTATTAGCTTATATGTATTTAAGCTCCACCTACAATTTTCCTAAATGTGCTCATTTTATTTGGAACAAATGTGCCATGCTAGCATATCAAATGATAAGCTATCGCATAGGAATCAGTTCCTAACTTAAAATTATTGGATATTTTAAAGATCCAAGTATGTCCCCTATCTGGCCTTTTAATAAATGCTTGTTGCCTTAATTTGTTTCCCTTAAAAATCTGGTGAAGGCTGAAAAGAAAAACAAAAAGTACATGTACTCTTCATTGAGAGAGAAAGAGCTCTAATCGTAAAGTTTCCTACCAGAACAGGGTCACCTACACTTAAATTTTCTGTAAACAAATAAGTGCTGAGACAGCAGATCAACTTCCTTAGTGCATTTTCCCCCTAGTAAAATCAGTTTGAGATAAATTGCAAAATAAATAAATGTCAAATAACAATTCCCATGACTAGTATTTGAACTGAATTTAATGACGATTATGAAGACAAAGCTGTGATAGGCCTCTGTGTAGAATGCTTAAAGGGGACAATCTGAAACGATTTTAACTCGCAACCATTTTAACAAATGAATATATTTCCTAAATTGCCACATCAACCAACCCTGCTATCTAATTATGGCCAGCAAAAAGGGCTACATATTAACTATTCCAAAGCGTAAGCCATTATTTTTGGTTGACATTCTTCAACATTCAGCTAATAAACCTGAAAAGCATTTTGCTTATTGAATAGTCAAGGTTTCTGCTTTACAACTGATGGGTAATATGACAGGAAGTTGTATTGTTCCAAGTCAGACATTCTCTAAGGACTTTTCTCAGACTCTGTGGTCTTGCTGGCCATCAATGCTTCCACCATTTTCCAGGATAAAATGATCATAGTTGGCTTCTTAGAATAGAAATTTAAGACACCTATGACATATCATTTCAAAATTACTTAGTAAGAAAAAACATCCGTAAAAGTCCATTTTATATTCAGAAGGGTACAATGGCCTCAGAACATGTGTTCTCTTTCAAAACGAGCCCCACCTGGCTCGTTTTGAAAGCTTATGCCTCTGTACTGATCAACACATATCAGGGCAGCACCCTTGAACTTGTCAGGGAAAACAATCTGGAATTCAATGATTATCAAAAAGAATTTTAGAGAAACAGTATGTAGAAGTATTTACGGAATAGATAGAAATAAAATTTCAAGGTTCTATTTATTTATCTATTAAACTTGTCCTTTGGAAAGTTGTAAACCTGGCAACTTTAAATCAGTTTCCTGGTAGACTTGCATTTGTTGATATTCTGTCCACTTATTTTGAAGGAATATTTTAAAGGTTATTGTAAAACGTGGAGCGGCACTTGCTATCTACTGTGTATCATACAATCATCTCTATTTAACAGTCATGGGGGAAATTTCTCTTTGCCTGGAGGATACGTTATTTTTTACCTAACCAACACTAATTGCATTTCCCTTTTTGCATTTGCCACAAAAATGCTCAGAGCCATATTTATGGTCCACTTCTAGGAAATGTATAAGGCTTCAGAACTCTTCTCTACTTTAACCTTATTTCAGGCATCAACTCCCTCTCTTAAACTTTGCCTTAATTCCTTCACCTAGTCTTAGGGTATTCATCTGGTTGTTTTGAATCTTGGGAGGCTGCCATGATTGCAATTTTGAACACTGAAGTTATGAAAATTAGTTCATAAAATTTTCCCTTTGCCATACCAGTTTTTGGAGACTATGGATTAAACGAGGAATCACCACACACCTTTATAAAGTCCAGGGTTTTTTTTCTAAAATAGTTCAATATGTTTTTCAATCATTAGTTAGACCTGCTCAAAAATTCATAAGAACATAAAGATAGCCCCTTAAATGAAGCAAAGGAATAAGACAGTTTTTGCACAAACCTATAAAAAGTGAGACATTAAAATAACTAAGTTTTAGGGTCCTATTTTTGTATTTCATGTAGTCCCAAACATACTGTGGCAAATAATTGCTTAACGGACTATTGTGTTTTTTGGCATAGATGCTCTTCCTTTGCAACTGGTTAGGAGACATCTCCAATGAAATATTCCAGTCTCTCACATCACATTCAGGATGCCCCCAAACTAACCTTATTGTCTTTGGCATCTCTTTTCCAGCTATTCTCCTATATTGTTACCACCTAAATACGGAACAACAAAGAAACATTTAACTTTTGCCTTTCATTACTCATTTAGCCAACCAGTTCTACATACTGATTCTGAGTCTCCAAAGCCAACACTCTTCTCTTTTTTATTTTTAATATCAGCACTCTACTCTGGGCCATCCCTACATTTGCATGGTGTTTTAACAAATTTATATTTTTTGTTTTGTATCAAGGAAAGGAATCCCTCTCAAATGAGCTCAAACCAAAAGGGGTGGGCAGCCATTTAAAGCTACAGAGAGGTATTCTGGGCACTGAGGAAAAGGGAATTCAGAGCTTGTTACAGAACTGGGTTCTTGGACTCTTTAATCCATAGACATTGATAAGAGGCCAGACTAGAAATTCAGGAAAGACTTTATTGGGACTCGTGATGCAGCACGAGTGAGAACAAGTAACAGGTGCATTTGCTTGCTCCCCAAGTGGGGGCGACCTGGTTCCTTAAATGGGGTGAGGGTACAAGCAGATCGGTGGGTTGGGCCGGATGAGTGGCTTAGATGGTCTGCCCATGCCCTTGGTGGTGCTGTGTGCAGGGATCATGGGCAGTGCCCTGCTTTTCCTTCTGCCACATCAGAAGTGGCAGTTGGGTTCTGACCTTTTTGTATCTTATTGTTCATGATTTGCCTCAGTTGGGCATGCATGTGGTTATTTTTAGTCCCTCATAGTTTCTTTGTATTTTGTTGCTTGAGAGACATGTGTCCAGGTGAAGCACTTCAGCAAAGGGTTCCAGGTCCCAGTCTGTCTCAGGCTCAGTATGGGCCGGACCTGAGGCAGTAACGAGGAACATCACTGCTTCCTTCACTGCTTCCTTTAGGTTTTCTCTTTCTTGTCTTTCTCTTAATTGGTGCCCACAAATTCTCTATTTTCATTTCACTATGCTTAAGGCTTCACAGTGCTCTGACCTAGCCTTGAGTCTGTGTGACTTTTTTAGCTTATCATTATAAAAATTCTCTCTCAGTCTTTTAGTTAAAATTCCCAAGGTAAGAAATTTAATTGAGCTAGCTCAAACATCCCAAGTTCCTGTCCAGCCTATAGTTACCCCCTAAAAGTGACAGATTCAGACAGAGTTCACCCATCTTTATCCAAGTAGTGGTACCATGGTTGAGTAGAGTGCATGTTTTCTGCTCACGTTACATTGGCCAAACCATATTACATGGCCAAACCCAGCACTGCTGTGGTAGGGATATGCACCCCTCTCATTGACAGGGTATAGCACGTCACCTGGTGGTGGATAAATTTGTATAATCCTTCTACAGGATAGGGTGGAAGCAAGAAATTGAGCACAATAATACAACTTACCACAAATACTATAGTGACTCAAGATGTACACTAAAAATGTTCAACCCTTTATTCCGGTGGTTTTCGAAATATTGCATCAATCCCTGAGGTGTCAATCTTGGACATGTGGTGATGTCAAGAGAAATTGAGAGGGGCTAGGTTCTGGATGCCACTCTCTCCCCCCACCATAGTAGCTCTGCTTTTACTTGTTCTATGTACCAGAGACTTGTGTAAGATTTATTTTCTGGGGGAAAATACTAGAATTTTTTTTTAACTTTCGGAAAAATATTTAAAATCATTTTCTTTGCTTGACAATCAAGATTTTCTTTCATAAAACGCCAGTCTGGTTTTCAAAATTTGTCTTCCCTATCCCCTTCCATTCACTTTACACTTCCATCTAACCTAACTACTCATATTTTTTATATAGCACCCTTTTATTCTTCCTTGACTTTCTTTCACATAGACTATACCCTCTTTTAACATAACCCTTTCATTCCACCATCAATGCTTTGCAATCCTATCTATAATTTGCTAAGGCTGCCATTACAAAGTACCACAGACCAGAGGACTTAAACAACAGAAATGTATTATCCCACAGTCCTGGAGGTTAGAAGTCTGAGATCAAGGTGACGGCAGAGTTGATAATTTCTAAGGCCTCGCTCCTTTTCTTGTGGATGGCCATCTTTGTCTTTCTCCAGTATCTTCACATGGTCTTCCCTCTGTGTGTATCTGTGGCCTAATATTCTCCGCATATAAAGACACAAGTCATACTGGATTAGGGCCTGTCCACATGACCTCATTTTACTTTAGTTATCTCTTTAAAGGCCCTATCTCCAAATGCCATCATTTTCTTTTCAAAATTTAGAAAAAAAATTATTAAGATATAATTGACATGTAGCATTGCATAAGCTGAAGATGTACAATATATTGATTTGGTGCATTTATATATTGCAATATGATTCCATCATAGCATGGCTAACACCTCTATCACTTGCCATACTTTTCAAGTCTATTTTTGTGGTGAGAACAATTAAGATCTAGTCTCTTAGCAACTTTGAAGTTTATAATTCAGTGTTGTTGACGATAATCAATACACTGTGCATTAGATCTTCAGGATTTATTTATCTACTTGTTGCAAATACTGTCACATTCTGAGGCACTGAGGGTTAGGGTTTCAGCATGTGAATTGTGGGGCAGGACGCAATTCAGCCATAACACTATCTTTCAAATTTTGATGAAAATACCAGCTCAACTCTTGTTGAAAATACTAATTCAAATCTTGTTGAATTTTGGAAATATAATAGATTCATCATAAGTCTACTGCATAAAATAGGAGAAAGATAAGTAATATTTTTAATACCTTTTGATAGCTAATTAATTACCTAAAACAGGTAATCTTCATCAATCATGTAAGATTTCACTCTGATTGGGCTCCTGTCTCTCTTTTAGTTCAGTGACCATGTTGCTGAAGAGGCCTTTTCTGGCCACAGCTAAGATGCTTACCTGATTGCTCCCTCACATTTCACTTCACTTATAACAATGTGTCCTTTTCTTTTATTTCTTGCTTTACTTGTTTACTGTATTTCTCCATCACTCTATGTTAAATATCAACCAGTCAAAGGGCTTGTGTGCCTCGTACACCAACCATAGAGTCAGCTCTTCCAAGCCAGTGCGGGGCACACAGTAGGGATTTAATGACTCTCTCTTGAGGGAGTAAATGGAGGGGAAGTAGCATCAGATATCAAAAAGTGAGACAGTAGTCAAATAAGCAAAAATTGGGCTGTCAAAGGAACAATTCAACAGTGCAGGTAATTCAATAATTCATAATAAATTCTAATTATCAATGTAATATAAAATAGTATTGGGGGGAACAACAATGTTTTTTTTCCAAAAGGTCATTGAACAATCACTAAGCTGGTAGGGAGCTGATTATAATTTAAATAGGATAATTAGGAATGAGCTACCATATGGTCTATAAACATTCTCACATCCATGAGAAAAAAATAACAAAAATAATGTCTACTTTCCATATATAACTGTAATTAAACATTTAAGTTTTTTCTCTATTTATTTAAAGTATATGTTCACCCTCCAAAAGAGTTTTTTGAATATAATGACAATATATAAATATATTATCATTAGGTGTACTTATCTAAATGTATTCTTGTCTCTATATATACATACAGATGTCATTATAAGTATCATTAAAATAATACACTGTCCATTCTATAAGTCTAACAAATAGGGGTATCACAGGAAAGTTTTGGGAAGAAAACTCATGCCTTTAATCCCATGTCCTTTTCATGAATCTAGCTCATTGATGCAAAATATTAAACCATTGAACAAGAAAATAGATTCTATGCAAGAAGTAGTTTCTTTGGAGGTAGGAAATTTGTAGTACTGAAGACTAGATTGTCTGAGGATAAATTCAAAATAACCACTGAAGAAATAACATGAGGATTTAATTATTTCCCAAGGGAAATTGTAAAGAAGAGCAAATGATTTAATGCTAACCTAAAAGCTAATGAGCGTTAACTGTGGAATAAAAATTTCTAAAAGCTTATTATACATGTAATCTTTTGGCTGTTTTCCTTTATCAAAATAGCTGCTGGAATTGTAAGGGGATTTGTATATATCTTTATATTCTGTTTCAAATATTTTTTGTTGGTTGTAAAGAATTTTGCAAACTATGTGTGTGAATGTCTTTTTGAATTGCTACATTGACACAAACCTCCCTTTTCTTTCTGGGTTTGATAAAATAAATCTCCAATAAAAACAAAAATTAACTTAGCAACAGGTGAAAAGCAAAGGCAAGTGTCATTTCAACAATATAAATACCTTATTTCTTTCTATTTAAGCATCCTATATGTGGCTTTTGCTCTTTTCTCCCTTCTAGTTCACATATTCAGGTGATAGAAGTAAATGTTATCATAGTTTCAAAAAGCAAATAAAATTATTTGACTAAATTTGAAATTTAAGTTTCAGTAAAGTGACCATAATTATTATCTTACTCCATGCCCTTATTTGGCACTGTTCAAATGATTCAGAAGCTTTTTCAAATTTATGTGCAATATATGCCAGTAGGTGGTGGTAGTATTTTCCACAAGACTACAATGCTATTAGTAAATAACCCCCAAAATAGAGATCATTTTTCTGATCGTCAGATATTCCTAGAGCAATATAGAGACTTCAGAGATTATCTTTCCCAAGTTGTACTACCAGATTCTGTTTAAAAGCAAAACTAGGCATTTTAACCAGTGTATCAGATTTTTGGAGGTGAAGGGGGAAGCCTCTAATAAATTTGGGAGGCTATGGATTTAATTCCATGACATTAACCACTACATTTTTCTTTTCTAACAGATGCCAGCCATTAAATTGAAAAATTGAAATTGAAGATATAAAAAGTGGGGTATGCGTATCCAGCTAGTGAGTGATTTTAACCAGATTTTCTCCTTCATCATGGCTCATTTGCATTGTGAATACTCTGAAAAAGACAGCTTTTGTGGACTCTGCTGTGTTTGTTGCTCCCACAATGTAATGCTATTCAAAGGGTCTGATTGTGTATTCAGATATCACATACATATTGCCCTGGGTCTGGGATTTCCTGTTACTCTGAATGATAAAGATTCTTTCCTATTTAAAGTACAATTCACCCATTGTGTCTACATATATGAAAGGGCACCTCTGTGGGATATACATAAGCAGGGAAAGAGATGGAGAACTGAGGGGATGCAGTAATTTGGCAGATTATTGGGGGAGAAAAGGTACTTTTAGTAAGAGGGACAAGAGAGGTGAACACTATAGATCATCCCATAAAGGAACCGACTTCAGTGTGAGAAGGGTTCGTTTGGAAAGTGATCTACAATTTGACCTTCTGAACTGCATTTTTAAAGAGTTTTTCTGACCTTAATTTAATCCAGTTTTCAGGAATCTAAAATACCCCTTCCAGTTCTCTGTCCAATTTTATTTTTAGAAATCAGGAACTAGAAGAATGTACAGAGAATGATTCACATTTAGAAAGCCAAGATCTCTTTAAATTTGGATATGAAGATAGGAGGACAATAGTTTAGAACCATGTTACTCTCCAAGTCTGGCCCTGGGACTGGCAGCTTTGGCATCACCTCGGAGCTTGTCAGAAAGGCAGAATCTCAGGCCCTGCCTCCCCCAAGATATACTAAATCAGAATCTGCACTTTCACAGGATCCCATGGGGATTTGTATTCACACCAAAGTTCGAGAAGCACTAGATTCCTAGTTAATGAAACTACTTATTTTTTTCATAGGGTGGAGAAAGCAAAGCTTTGAGCAGTCTTTGTATACATTTCAGAGTCTCAACAGAATATCGCATCTAGAGCAGGAACTTCAGTCACTCAGGGTCTTGATTTTCCTTTCTTAACTCTATTTGTGGATTCTTTTATACTGTAATAAAGGATTAAAAATAAAAACTGAACAGATGGGCAAACAGAAGAAAAAAAATCAGGAGGGTGCTGCAATTTTAGGGATGACTGAATCTTAAAGATCATTTAGTTCCTCGGTTCCCCTGTATAGGCAGCCAGTGGCAATGTCCTTACATATTATGCTTCCATCAGGACTTGGTGACTAAAGTGTCTTGGAAAGCTTTGCGCATAAAAACTGGTGTTGCAGCTCTTTTGAAGCCAAGAGGAAAAAAAAAAGCACCAAAATTTTGGAAATGTCCGTTAAGGGCAGCAGAATGGAAGCAGAATGAAGCTTGTGAGCTCCAGTTAGTTTTCAATTGTTCTACAAGGTTTCCTGTTAAAATGAGTCTGGAAGTGTTTGAAATATATTAGAAGCATTTTAAAATAAATTAGTCAGTTATTACTGTTAGAAATGCCCATCTTTTTTAAAAAAGTGAAAATAACCCATTGTTATTGTATCCATTCCTAATCATAAACCTTTTGAGCAAAAGAAATTCAATAATGACTGTATTCCAGTTTCAATACCCTACATGACATGAGTGCCTCCCCACAATTATGCTAAATAGAGATTAACACAATTTTAAAAGTTATGGAATTTATATAGTTCATTAATTCATAATTACTCATTAGCAATAAAGCTTAATCCAAAACCATTTAGCCTAAGGTATCAAAAGAGATTTTAACAATAAATTGGATCACAGTATCATAAAGTATATTCTAGGACCCAGAGTGAGACATTCCAGGTAGAGTAGATATGCAAACAGTTGTCTGTTGCCTTCATTTTGGCCAGAATATTTGCAGTGACATCCAATTCTGATTCCAGTTTTACATTCATCCACCTTCAACGGCAGAGAGCTACTTTTTAAAATGGATTTGAGACTTTGGGAGTGCTTCAATCAGTTATTTTACTAAGGGAAAAAAATTATTGTTAATCAAAAGAGTCATTAGTACTGGCTGTTGTTACTACAGGCTCTTCCTTATGGGCTTCTTCAGTTGTCACCAGCATAGGGCTGGTGCCAACACCAGCCCAGACAATCTCTCCTGCTTCCTCTACAGTGAATCTTCACAAATAGTCTGTCTATGAAGAAACCCTTCTGTAGATATTAAATTTTGAATATGGTACGAGTTTCATTTTGAGACCCTGACAGATTCAGGAGTATATAAAAGTAATTTAAAATTTAAATATATATATATATTTAATAATTTAATAATTTAATAATTTAATATTTTAATAATATTTAATATATATATATATATTTAAACCAAAGGAATTGAGCTGTTGTCAACTAGCTTGTTAGTAGCAGACCTGTATAGAAATATCATGATTTATAATACTCTTTCTCTCTATATCAAGTGGGAGATTAGATGCAGAAATAATCAGTTCCTGAACATTTTTTCCCCTCAGTGCATTCAAAGAGCATCAGTCTGTGTATTTGGAGGTTATACCCTGTCCCAGGTCTCTTTCCTTTAAAAGGTATTCAATGGGGCTTCCCTGGTGGCGCAGTGGTTGAGAGTCCGCCTGCCGATGCAGGGGACACGGGTTTGTGCCCCGGTACGGGAAGATCCCACATGTCGTGGAGCGGCTGGGCCCGTGAGCCATGGCTGCTGAGCCTGCGCGTCCGGAGCCTGTGCTCCGCAACGGGAGAGGCCACAACAGTGAGAGGCCTGCCTACCGAAAAAAAAAAAAAAAAAAAGGTATTCAATGGTCCAAAGCCAGACCAGGCACACTGTCCCCCTGAAATAAGGAAGCACAGTTTTTCTTACTGTTATCACCTTAACTTTGACTTAAATGTAGTTCCTGAAACACATTCAGTACCAACCAGTGACTTTTCATGACTCTGCACCTTTTCCTACTTTTTAAAGGTATGCTATAGACATAAAGGAAAGAGAAGGTGAGATCAGGTTACTTTCATAAAAGCACACATGGTATCATTGATGAAATATTATTCAGACCACCAGTTTTTACTTTAATATAATTGTTTATATATGCCATGTAATAAGCCCTTCAATAAACTAAATGTGGGATTAAAAAGTCAATTGTCTACATGAGGTATCTGCACATCTAATACATATACACATGTAAATACATATATATTTACATACATATTACCTACATTCACACATGTATATGTTCATTCTGTCATCCATCATTCATTTATTGAGATACGTTACAGCCCTACACTAAGTTCTCTTTGTTGATGTGGGCAGCAAACCTCCATTTACAAAAGCCTGGAAAGTCAGACATAACAATGTACCTTTGGAAACTAGAGCAGGAGGAAGAGTATATTAGGTCCTAAGTAAACACTTGATGGTTAGTTCAGCAAAATTACTAGTAGTGAGCTGCCCAGAAGCACTGCTTATCAATCCAACATTTTATCTTCATTATTTCCCATCTTAAATTCATGTTGGTGTTCAAGATGACTTTTTTTAAATGTAAATATCCAGATAAATGATTAAACTTCATCAGCTAACACTTCTCAGGATTCTCTAACCACAAGGTAAGGAGAACCTATGGTGATACAGTACCAGATAATGCCACAGACAGGGGACAGAGTTGGTAGGAAATGAAGGTAAATAACCACTAAGTCAAACTTGACTTTTCTCATAGGATAGCCTGGGCTCAGGGCTGTGAACATTTTCCATCCTATTTGGAAGTTTTCTTGAAAACCCTCCTTACATGACTGTGATGCTCACTTTAAACTTCTGACTTGATAAAAATAGTATCCTTCCTCTGTTTTTTAATCTCACACTGAGGAGGTAACCTGCACCTCAGGGTTAGTCACAGGGGTATCCTCTCTACACAGAGTGAGTGGGGTCTGTCCCTGAACCCCTGGAGCAGGAATTGGCATCTGCAAAGGAAGTGTAGGAGGCCTGGGGGTGGAATCACAAGATCGTGAGTCAGGTAGGCAGGCATGAAAAGTCACTGTGCAGGAAACAAAAAAGTCATAGAACTGGGTGTTTGTGCAGCATGCTGTGTGGGAGTAGGAGAAAAGGATCTTTTTTCTGGGTCAGGAACCAAATTGAACACGTTTGCAAAGACCAGTTAAGTCGTCTGACGTCAAGAAGTTGCTGCTGCTTTGGGGGCCCAGTTGCCTTTTCACACACGGTTTAACTTATACTCTGTTTTTGGGTGGAGAAATAATAAACTAGGGTTGAACAAAAAATTTCCTCTTCCTCTCTATCTGCCCATGTTGACTCAGTTCTCAGCCCTTGCCCCTTTGGATGAACTACCTACGTTTTCTTTCCTTTTCCACTTTTTTTTTTCCTCCTAAAAGAAGAACGTGTTGATCTTAATGGAAGAATGTTACATCAAGATCACAGATTCAGAGAATAATTAGAAGGTGTCTTAACTAATCATCCCTGTGTCTGGGGAGGTCAATCAATGGTCTCATTCTGAGATTTGAGAATGCAGTTTCTTCTTCCAGAATTATGCAAGCATGTGAGAATTAGTGATTATACACTATGGTCATTTAAACATTTTCTTTCTTCCACAATAGAGTTATATTTGCTTAAACCAGGAAACGTGATGTTGACCAAAAAAAACAAAAACAAAAACAAATTTCACTTGTGTGAAGGAAAGACATTTTATTAATGACAATCATTTGAGTGTACTATGGGGTTTTTTTTTTTAGTTTTTATTTTTGATTCACTTCGATATCATGTGGCCATAAGTATAAGGACTCCTTAAAAACCATGTCTAAAATATATGTTTTTCTCCTCAATTATAAAACTTCTGAATTCTGATTATGGACATTTGAAAAATATAAAAAGAAAAAAAAAAAAAAGAGTAGCCCCAAATCCTACTCCTGAAAAAAAGTCACTATTGAGTGATAGTTTATTTTTTTCAAGTTTTTTTTAAATTTTATATATCTATGTAACTGTTTAAACCCAAAGCACATTATTGTGTATGTAAAATTTTATTAGGCTATATTCTAATTTAACTGTTTTTACATAACTTTTTTTCCATTTTAGCATATTTTTAGTTGAGTTCATAGTATTCTATTATGGAGCCCTATGCATGAGCCTGAATACAACCGGTCACAACATTTATAAATGAGCATCCAGTTTTCCCAGTGGTTTAACTACTATAAATAATGCTGCAATAAACATGTTCATGGTGAATCTCTGTTTGCATTTCTGACAATTTTTTAAGATAAATTTCTGGAAGTAGAATTAATGTGATATACAAATTTAGGCATAAAAATTTTTACATTTTTAATCAATTTTTCCAATGATTTCTACCTTTCCATAAAGTTTATGAAAATTTATATGCCTATCAGTAGTTTAGGAGAGGTCATTCCCAGAAAAATACATTTTTGTTTAAAAAATGTATTTGATTTAAGAGTATTGGATTGCTGACGAGAATAATTTTTGAAATAATATATTAGTTAACTCTCTTATTTTGTGAATCTCATTTATTTTGTTCAATATTTTAGTGGAGAGTGGTCTTTTTTATTGGACTCAACAAGCTTTTTATAAAATTAGAGTAACACCACAAGTCTATTATATAATTTGTAAAATTTTTCTTAGTTTTTGTTTACTTTAGAACTTTAATATATTACTATATAAAACTTTAATATATTACATTTAGAAATTCCATTTAATGTTATAAAGTTTCTTAGCTTCTCATTTGTGAATTCCTCCATTGTTTAGAAATTTAGAAAGATTCTACATATCACTGATTTCATATTCATCTAAAATGCTTCTTTAATGTTTTAAATTAACATTTTAAGCAAAAGGGAAATAATTTTAACACTGGATAAAGACAAATGTTTCTTATCTAGAAACATTTAACTGATGTTTCAGCATCATTTAGTAAGAATTCTTGCTAGAAACTATTGAATCATGATGTCAGTTCAATAATACTCCAAATTCTTTTTTTAAAAAATTTTTTTCTAAGTTACAAATCTGATATTTTTGTCTGTTTACTGGTTTTACAGCAATCTACACTTTTAAGTATGAAAGCTGAATAATACATTTTAATATTTTATAACTCAAGTGTCCACCAACCCTTTTTTTTTAGAAGTGTCATGTGTGGCTTATCCCACTTAATTACAGTGTACATTTTTTGTTTACAGAGCATCTACTTAGCCTTTTTGTTTTAAATTAGGTTTTTTTTTTTTAGATTTTTCTTTATTTTGGGGGGTTGATATATTCTACTATGAACAAATGTGTAACTAATACAAATTTCAAGACTAAATTTTAGAAATACACGTCAGTGAAGTTATGTGCCCATTGTCACTCAACAGGCCAGTAAATTATAGATCTGGAATCAGACCTCATGTTATTACAAATTTCCAGCCTGATGCTTAACCCACTGAAACTCCTAGCTGTATTGTTTATAGGCTGAAAAAAGGCCCGCTGTGGGACTCCTGGCTCACAAGGAGCTTTTTCCTACATGCTGTGGAAAACCTCCCTATTGGCTTGCAATAGTTTCTTAAAGCCTCCATCCCAGAGAAAGAAGGAGCTCAGGACAATACACTTACCATGCCATCTTATCTTTGTGAATTAGAAAATAAAATAATGTTCGAAATCTCTATTTCTATTGTTATAGAAATAATCTCTCTGGTGATATGTTGGGGTTGAAAAGGGCAGGTTCCTGGAATGTTATGGGGGCCTAATGATATGTCTGTGATATAAAGCAGTTTCTGATATTTTCCAAATGGATTATTGTTCATGTTTAAGTGATTACAGCAGTGATTTAAGCCAAACTAAATATTATCTTTCCATGGTTTACTTCAACTCATTCTAATCCCTCTTCAGACGAACTTGTCCAATTTTGATTTTTATTTTCTCGTGTGGGTATTTGATCATGTGGGCAAAATTTACGGGGTGAAAAGAGTGTGAAAACTCAACAAAACAAACCCCCCAAAACTCCAATAACATGTGGTTGGTAGGAGGTGGAGGACAGGAATGATTGCAAGTGTTCTAAGAGAAAAATGACACATTGACTAGGCATCAGAAATCATTTCTTGCCAATAAAAATTTCTGAAACTGTGGAATCATCTCTAAAAGAAATGACTGAAACCTCTTGTCTGAGCCACTTACAATTGCACCTAATAAAGCTTTTGAGAACTCTATACTGTTAGTAAGAGATGATGACCTAATAAGTCCAGTTCATTGATTCTATGATAATCTTGGCAAAACCTACTCATGGAATAACTTCATAATCAAATCTAAGATACCCTGCAAGCACTATATAAATTTATGTCTCCAATTTTTAGATGACTATTTAAATACATTCTTATATTCATAAAAATACTTTTTTTCCCTCACAAAAGAATGTGTCCATCTATTACAGGGTAAAGAAGAGATTTGAAAAATAAAATACAAACACAAAACAGTGATTTATCAAAATATAATATCCAACAGCCCTGATGCTTGTTTCTAGCTGTTGGTGTGGTTATCTCAAGACCAAAGAACTATGTTAGAGAACCAGTTATTATTTTATCAAAATGAAAATGAAGAAGGAGGAAGAAAACATTCCAAGCTGACAAGTTGCATGTCACATTCCAAAGTGATGTGATTTAAAACAGCTTATTTATTAAGCACTCAAATCAGACTTTACAAGCAAATAACCAATTCTACCTTGGCCTTAGCATTGCCTCTGGCACCTTTATAGAATATCTGAACAAAACTATAAGAGTTTCTCTTCTGGTGCCTGGAAAACTTATTAACTATTTCATATTCAAGGATGTTCAAACTTTTTAACTTTTCCCAATGTGAAAAGTTAGTGCTAACGCTTGATACTGATCTGATTGACTGAACCTTGTGTAGTTACTACAAAAGGCTAAATTGGCAGCTCTCTCCTTTTACCAAATATTGATTCCCTTTCTAAATCCTTTCATGTTCTAAATTAACCTGGGGATTTCCACCTTGACTTCTTTACTTGCAATGAGAAATGACATGCAGGAACTTTCCTGTTAATTTAGCACGTGGGACAGAATTTGGTTTCTGTAACGGTAAAGCACAGAGCCTTATAGAGAGCTTCTAAGTGGTGAGAGGAAAGGAAATTGGAAGGAAGAACTGAAGATATTTTTCTCCTATGAATTAACACAAATACAGATTTATAGCCTACACGTGTTTTGTTTTTACTGATGGTTGTAACTAGGGACACCTGTAAGACAGAGCCAAAGGGGAAGAATTAAAAATAAATGGAAGAAAAACGCAATAATAAGCTGCATTTCAGAGCTTGATTTGAAGCCTGGTATGTGAGACTAAAATTCCCGTTTCCTGGAAAATGTTTTATCATTTAGCTTATGTAATTTAGCATACTGTATGAAGGCTGAAATATGACAACATTTTTAAAAGAAGATTCTTGCAGTATTTCCAACAGAAATGTTGAGCTAAGTATAGAATTTGTGGGATCAGTTAGCTTATAAATAATGATCCTTTATGCTGGCATTGGGAAATCCCTGTTCCCACAGCTAGTTCAATAAAGCAATTAATATCAATAAATGCTGAAGAAAGCAAATCTCTATTCACTTTTGTCTGGATTAGTTAACATGAGAAAAATCCTATCCCTATCCTGGAGTATTTAACCTTCTCAGAGGAAGACACTCTAATGAAAGGTAAATAAAGTACATTTTTGACATATGCTCCTCTTGTACTGTGCTGTCTGCTTACTATAAGATGGTTGACCTTTCTGCCCTCTCTAGAAAGTTCAATGTGGTTTTCTATTTAGATTAGGCTCTTGTAAAAACTTGTGTTGTCAATACACCTTAGCATTTTCTTCTACTATCCCTAAATTTACTTGTTATTTGGATGAATTTCATTAAAAGAAACACAACTTCCATAATTCAGATATAATGCTTCTTTTCTACTGCATAACACTTATGCATTTCATGTAGAATAGCTCACATGTACTTCGAATTCACATAGGATATTCGAGAGAAAGAAATTTTTCTGTGACATGGCATGTTTTAGTGAAACTCTTAAAAAGAATCTACACAGTGGGGAAAAAAATGCTTTGTCAAGGTGATGGTGAAATTTCATTGACCACATTGATAGAGATTTGCACATTCTGACTTTCACAGATCAGCTTTCAGTAAACCAATGTCACAGAACAGCCCTGAACTTTCATTACATTTGGCTAGATTATTTAAGATTTCACACATGAGCAACAAAAAGCTTTAGAAGAAATTATCCTGTAGTGTCCAAGAAATGTGGTAATAAGGTAAGAGTTGAAATGCGTTGTTGGCATAAGGAACCCGTGGTTCCTGCTCGATATATAACACACCCAGTTTCACCAGAGTTGGCTAAGTGCACTCTTTCTGACAGTATGGTGATAACATACTGCAAGAGTTGAAGTTGCCAATTCTTCCACCTTCATTCTACTAGCAAAGAATCTTAAAACAAAATTTCAATATTGCTACAATACCACACTCTTCTGCTAGTTTCCCCAAACTGACAAACCCACTCTGACTGTTTATAAATTTGAGAAAGGAGAGATAGCTAACCTTAAATATACTTAACTAAATGAATGTGAGTGTATTTGTTAGTTTTATATATGCCAAAGTTACATACAGTTAAAATTTGTGGTGAGGTGCCCATTACTAAGTCATAAGCAGGTGATAGTTTAATTTTGAAATGGAGTAGTCATCTCAAATCAGTGCCTTAAAATTCAAAAACATAAACACAGGCAATATTATTATTCTCATTACAATAGGTTAAAAAAATTGTCATCTTGTCCATGGGAACTGAATAAACAAGAAGGCAAAATTTCTAATAGTAATCACATTTAAAAGTTACATTATAGTAAATGGAGTGATGGGGTTTTTTGTTTTTTGGGTTTTTTTAAGAAGCTGAAGATTTACTTCTGCCATGTTAAATGAATATACTTTATGTGGTCAAAAAATACCAAGAGGAAATCATACTGTATGGAAAATGAAAGGTCCATTAGCATTTTCATTTTTCAACTTTCACATTAGTGGATTCTTTTAAGATTTTTGTGTTTAATCCCATTAAAAAGTACACTTTAAATTTTTTAATATGTAAATTAAACTATGTACAAAAGTGGATGTATTCTTGATGTTTAATACATTAAAGTACAAAATGTATTATTTAAACATTTAATTTTCAGATAATCATAAATTCACATGCAGTTTGAGAAATAATGTGGTGAGATTCCATGTACCATTTACCCAGTTTTCTTCAATGGGAACAACTTGTATAACTACAAAACAATATCACATGCAGAATATTTACATTGATACAATGCACTGATCATTTTCAGATAGTCTCAGTTTTACTTGTACCTATTTGTATGTGTGTGTGTGTGGGGATATTTAGTTCTACACAACTTTGTCACATTTATAAGTCCGTGTATCCACCAGCAAGTTCAACGTACTGAAGAGTTCCATCACGACAGTCATCCCTCACATTGCCCTTCTATAAAAATACTCACTTCTTTCTCCCACTCTCACCCCATTCCTAACCCCTGACAACCAATTATCTGTCCTCCATTTCTAAAATTTTGTCATGTCAAAAATATTATATTAATGGAATCATATAGGATGTAAACGTTGGTATTGGATTTTTTTTTCACTCAGCAGAATTCACTGGAGAGTCATCCAAGCTGTTGTGTGTATCAATAGTTTGTTTCTTTTTACTGTTGAGTAGTATTCCATGATATGGATGGACTACAGTTTGTTTAGCCATTCAACTGTTGAAGTTCATCTGTTTGGTTTTTTTGTTCCCCCCGCTCCAGTTTTGGCTGTTATGCTGTGTATAGAGATTTTCCTCTTGACTTTTTTTAATTGTATTTTTGTATGTGTATGATTCCATTATATTCAGAGAGCATATTTTATATTAGTTTCATTCTTTTAAGTGTGCTGAGGCTTGCTGTATAGCCTAGGATATGGATACTTGAAAAAATGTATATTCTATTGTTGTTGGGTAAAGTGAGATAGATAGATGTCAATTAGATCCTGTTGGCTGGTTGTATTGTTCAGATCTTTTATATCTATGCTGATTTTCTGTGTAGCAATTCATATCAGTTGCTGAGAGAAGAATTTTTAAGTCTCCAACTACAATTGGGAATTTGTCTATTTCTCTTTTCAGGTCTATCAGATTTTGGTTTATGTATATTGAGACTCCCTTGCATACACGTTTAAATCATTATGTTTTCCTGGTAGCTTGATCCTTTTATCACTTTATAATGCCCCTCTTTGTCTCTAGTGATTTTCTTTGCTCTGAAGTCTACTTTATGTGATAGTAATACAGTTACTCCTGCTTTTTTTTTTAAATTTTTTTGCATTGTTATACCTTTCCTCATCCTTTTATCTGCAACCTACATATGTTTCCAAATTTGAGATGAGTTTCTTTTAAGCAGTGTATAATTTGGTTTTATTTTCTTACTGACTCACTGATTTCTGTCTTTTAAATAGTGTGCTTAGACTATTTGCATTTAAGGTTATTACTGATATGTTAGAGCTTAAGTCTACCATTTTATTATATGTTTTCTCTTTGTTTCCTTGTTTCTTGTTTTTTGTTTCCTTGTTTCTTGGTTTTGTTTTTCTTGCCTCCCTGTGGGATACTTGAGTATTTTTTTAGGATTCTGCTAAAATTTTAGAAATCTGCTATAACTTTGAAATGGCATTTCCTCACAGGTAATGTGGTTTTTCTCTCAGGCTACTTAAAATTTTTTTTGTCTTTAATTTTCAGAAGTTTAATTATGGTGGTCTTGCTGTAGATATCTTTGGATTTATCCTATTTGGAATTTTCTTAGCCTCTTGAATCTGTAGATTTATGTCTCTCACCAAATCTGGGTCATTTTCAGCATTATTTCTTCAACTACTTCATCAGCCCCACTCTCTCTCCTCTCCTTCTGGGTCTCTGATGACACAAATGTTGGACCTTATGTTATTGTGCCACAAGTCTCTGAGACTATTTTATGATATTTTCATTCTACTGTTAAACACATTAAGTAAAATATTTATTTAGGTTACTGTATGTTTAAGTTATTTAATTTTTATTTGATTATTTTTATAACTATTTCTTTCCTGAGATTTTTTATTTTTTCCTTTGTTTTAAGAGAGTCTGACACTGCTTGTTGACACATTTTTATAATAGCTGCTTTAAAATCTTTATCAGATAATTCCAACATTTTGTTCACCTTGGTTTTCTGGCATCAGTTCATTGTCTTTCCTCATTTAAGTTGTGATTTTCCTGGTTCCAGGTATAATGTGTGTGTGTGTTTTTTTTTTTTTATTTCATTCAACAGATTGCTTTTTATGTGTTAATTCATTTTATTTATTTATTTTTAGTTGAAGTATAGTTGCTGTACAATATTATATAAGTTACAGGTGTAAAATGTAGTGATTCACAATTTTTAAAGGTTATACTCCATTTACAGTTATTATAAAATATTGGCTATTCCCTGTGTTATACAATGTATCCTTGTAGCTTATTTTATACCTAATAGTTTGTACCTCTTACTCCCCTACTCCTATGTTGTCCCTCTTCCCTTCCCTCTCCCCTCTGGTAATGACTAGTTTGTTCTCTATATCTGTGAATCTGCTTCTTTTCATTTTATTCACTAGCTTGTTGTATTTTTTAGATTCCATAGAGAAGTGATTTTTGTATGTGTCTTGGACATTTTAGCTATCACTTTAAGATACTATGGGTCTTGTTTAAATATTCTATTTTACCAGGCAGTCATCTTTTTAGGTTTAGCACACAGATTCTGCTGTACATTTGTGAACTATGGTTCAAAGGGAAATTTAATTTACAGGTGATATTTTGGTCAACCTGGTTAATCTGTTGTGACTGAGACCTCCCACTGGTCCCTCCTCATGCAGCCTAAGGGGGTTGAAGAAGTTCCCAAATTTTGGCTGCCATGTGTCTTTTGGTGGGGGAAGTGATTCTATAATCTGCAGAGACAAAAATATTTCCCATAGCAAGCCACTTCTTGTGGAAGGTACATCTTGCTGGTGCCACCCAGCCACATGGTCATGGTGTTTTTCAGTAGGGAAGGGGAGTTTTAGGTCCAGGGGAGAAGGAGAGCATTGTCATCAGGGTTCCTGATCAATCTACCTTGCTTGTGCTGCTTGAATGGTTGACAGGACAATTCAGAGAAGAAATGAACCTACCTAGGCCACCTTCTGTTGTTTGTTAGGCTGGTGGCTAGGAACATGAGGTGATGTGGTCATCTTATTCTTTGAATGGTGGATTATAAGATGCCCTGCCACTATGTGATTCCTTTAGTCCTAGAGTCTCTAGTCAGTTTTTCTTCTTTCCACCTTTCAGTCCTCCTTTGGTTGCCTGTTGCACTATTGTCAGGGTTTATAGTGATACTTAATGGAGAGGAGGAGGGTAAGATGAGTTTACTTAATCTTGTCTAGATGGGATGTGTCACAGTGTATTTTAACCTTTAAAAGACTTTTTTTTTTCCAGAAAGTTGATAAAAAACATATTCCAACAGGATATATGTGAATGATACAAATAAAGGAAATAAGGAATGAGAGGTTAGAGAGATAAGAATAGGTCTGATTCTAAGTATGCAAAACACTAATTGAAAATAATATTTCAGTGTCACAGGCAATTTAATACTATAAGTAAAAAAGAGCCCACATATTTTATGCATAAGGAAAAAAAAGAATCAGAAACTGGATATTTTGACCAGTGTCAAGATAATAGTAATGTACTATTTGTGTTAGTTTTAAATCTTTAAAAGCATGGTCAAAATAAACTAAATAATAAAATGTTTTGATTATGTAATTGTTGAAATTGTTGCACAGCTTCAAATGATTATTTTAAACTGATTCAAAAATTCAATAGACCAAGAATAGAATAGGCAACATTGAAGAAAAAATAAAATTAGACAATATGCATGAATCACATATGAAGTTATAATAAATCTAGAGAAACTGAAACAAATATGTTATAAAATATACAAAATAAACAAAATAGAGGGGTCACATACATACAGTCAATTGTTATATGATGAAGGTAGTATTGCAATCTAGGGAGAGAAAATCTTCAATCAATAGTGTTGGGTCAATTGTATATTCAAGTAGAAAAAAAAAGAAAAGAAATCTGTCCTATACTTCACAGCATATTCAAAGACCAACTTCAGACGGATCAAATCTAAAATTGAAAGGTAATTCACTAAAGATAACATAAGAGAAGGCCTTCATGAACTTGAGGCAGGGAAAGATTTGTTAAGCAGAACAAAAAAACACTAACTGTAAAGGAAAAGATTTGCAATTTGGATCATATTAAAATGTAAAATTTCTGTTCATTATAAGACAACATTAAGAGTGTAAAAGACAAGTCACAGAGTAGGAGAGGAACTTTGCAATGCATGTATATACAGCAGTGGACTCTTACCAAGAGTATATAAAGGACCCTTACAAATTAGCATTAAAAGGACAGACAGCCCAATAGAAAATTTGTCAAAAGGCTTGAATACTACTTTACCAAACTACAAATTATAACTACAAATTAGTTCACTTTGTAAAAATATTTGAGGGTACCTATTAAAGCGAGCATACACATAATCCTGTAACCCAGCAATGTGCACGTACTTACACCCAACTATACACAGAAGAATATTCATAGCAGCTTTGTTCATTACACATAAAAACAGAAACAATCCAAATGCCCATCAACTTGCAAGTATGCAAGTAACCTACAGTGTATTTATATACTAAAATATCATAGAGCCAAAAAAGGTTTTTAAAATTACTGTCACAAAAACAGACATAATATCAAGCAAAAGAAGGAAGACACTAAAAATTACACATTCTATGATTATAGTTGTTTAAGGTTAAAAAAAATATATAAATAAACAATAAAATATATATAAAAGGAATAGGCATATTTTTCAAACTGAACATTTGTGGCAACTCTGTGTTAAGCAAGTATATATATTGGCACAATTTTTTCAACAGCATTAGTTTTTAATAGGTATGTACATTGTTTTTTTAGACACAATGCTTTGGCATATTTAATAGGCTACAATATGGTATAAGCATAGCTTTTATATGCACTGGGAAACCAAAAATTCATGTGAATATCACTTTATTGTGATATTCCCTTTATTGTGGTCTGGAACCTGCAATATCTTTCTGTAAGTGATTCAAAACTAGAGGATGTGGATTTGAGGCAGGACTCCTCTGCTTAATCATGATAAAATATAACAAGTCACCTAACAATTCAGCATCAATTTTCTCATCTGTAAATGTAAATTAAAACACCTTCCTCAAACAAAATCATGTGGATAGTAGTATAGTCTTTCCTTGGTATCTATGGGAGATTGGTTCTAGGACCACCTAGGATACCAAAATCTGAGGAATCTCAAGTCTCTTATATAAAATGGTATGTACAATGGGTTCCACATCTGTGGATATGGAAGACAAACTGTATTTGAAGGTGACTTAGAAAACGTTATAAGTTTAAAAGTGTTACAACGTGAACAAATGCAGTTTAAGACAGGTATTTCATGTTATCGAAACATTATCATGCTGTGTTTGAGAATCCTTAGAAAAGTAAGAAGAATGTCAAGTATTCTGGAACGGATATTTAGGAGGTAAAATGGAGAAGGTGTAATTGACCAATCTTTTGAGCATTTCAATCCAGTTTATACTGTTGAGCATAGGGCATTTCACTTGGAGGACCATTTCATAGTTCTGCTACACCCATTTTTTCCTAAAACAGAGAACATTGTATACAATTCGGTTCCCTTGCCTTCCTGACTCTTCTTATGAATGTCCCAGAGAATTTCTGTCTGCTCAGATGCCCCACCTTCTAACTCAATATCGTCCTTACCGTTTCCCTCACCCTCCTCCTCCCTTCACGGCAATTACGAAATCTTTTTCCTACCCCCTAATCTTTCACAAGTCATCCACTTCTTTGCCTCCATCTTATCACTACCTAATTCAGACTGCCATCATCTCTCTTCTATTTTTATACAATAAACCCTTGACTGATGTTCCAGCATCTAGGAAAGTCTCCATACTGTCGCAAAGTCAACTGGCAAAAACACAGATCTGAACCCTGCCATATAAAAATTCTTCCATTGGCTGGGAAATGTCCTAAGGGGAAATACACATTCTGGAACATAACATAATTATTTTTTAGTATTAGACCTGTGTTGTCTACTTTTAGATCTGATTCTCACAATCCTGCTAGTCCATTTATTTGTCCTTTGACAAGAATTTTTTCTCAGACACACTAAATCATGTATATTCTTGGATAAAACAATGATATTTCGATTAGGAGCTTTGTTATATGTTTCCTCTGCCCAGACCCCTTCCTACTGCCCTCCATTCTCTCCTTTATCCCTTCAAAAACTTTGATGCATTCTCAGATTAGACATCACAACCAGGAAGCCCCCAGGCAAAGCTGAGTATGGAGACTCTCTTATGTGCTCTCATAGCAACTAAACCTCTCATCAAACTGTCTCAGGATTGAGATTTAAGGACCAGGATCACATCCCACTCATTGTATCTGCAGTATCTGTGAGAGTGCCAAGTATTTAGTAGGCATGTGATGACAATGTCTTGAATAAATAAATGACAAAATAGGTATCAAATTTGCTTTGCAGAGTCTGTTTGAAATTCTGCCACTTTTTACTCCATAGATAGGGATAGTGGGCTTTCAGCAGGGTGGAAATGTAATGGGAAGGAAAACTCAGAACTCACCAGAGAGGAACGATAGCATGGGAGAAATCATAGGAAAGGTGGGAGAGGGGATGTCTGTGAACGGTTGGATGAGAAATCTAACCTTCTCAGGCACTCAAAGTAAAACAAAGTCCTATGCCCTTACTAAACTGCATAGAGTTGTGAATGTTTTTGAAAATAAACTGAGTAGAATTTCAGAAAGGAGACATTAATATAAGGTTTCCAAGAATAAGGAGTTGCCTGTGGAGACTGGGAGTTTTCGAGATTATCGTGTAACTATCAGGAAGGTGAATTACAGTCACACTGAAACCCAAGTAGAAAGACTTGATGTGTCTGTAGTCACCACAAAGGAGGTAAAAGACACTAAAAAGCCCAGAAATTTAGCAGCACATGGATAAAAAATAAGTCAAAGAGGAGTTAGCTAGTTTACTGTATTAAGGTTGAATATTGATTTTTTAATTAAAATTTTATTTTTAAATATTTTTAAAGTTCTTTTTATGTTGTAATTATAAGGTGAATACATGACTATATTATTTCATGTAAGAAATTATTTGCAGGATAAAACACGTTGTACCAATCAGGATTAAATTTGTTGCAATAACAAATTATTCTAACATTTCAGTGGCTTCTATATTGAATGTTGATTTATGCTACAGGTCTATTGTGGATCAGCAGGGAATCTGTATCATTCCTATTTACACAGGTACCCAGACTACAAATACTCTGTCTTGACATGATCTTCCATGGTCATCATGTCAGAGAGGAATCATGTACTGGTTCTTGGTTTTCCCAAGAAATGACCAAATGTCACTGCCACTCATATTTCACTGACTAGAGCCAATCATGTGGTCACATCCGACTTCAAAAGTCATGGAGAAGTGAGATGTTACCAAACGCCTGCACAGAGAATCAACTAGAATATTTTTTAACAATTCTAGTAATAGCTTTGAATGGGTCGCTGCAAGTCAAATAGTGAAAAATCTTATTCTGGGTCCTCTAATCTAATCCAGGAAGGTAGTACGGAGCAGCAAATTCAGTCTCTGAGAAGTGGAATGAGAGGCTGATGTGAAATAACCAGCAATTGGCAGAACTACAGCTGGATTTCAGTTTCTGACTCTTCCTTTCATATTGTTTAATTGTACAACCTACTGCTTCCACTTTCACATATTTAAAAAGGGATCTGTGAATTCCATATTCTTATGGCAGTCTGTAATATGCTGTCCTTTATTTTGTTTCCCCTAATATTCCTCTCATCCTCAAACCATCAGAAAAAAGGCTTGGATTAAAGGCTACCTTGTATATCAAGCCACCTTGATTTCATAGGTATATAATTATCATTACATTTAAGAGAATTTTGGTGATCTTTAGTGAATTTTTTCCTGTCTTTTTTTAAATCAGTATTAAAGAAAACAGCATCTTCTTGCCGTGGAAACAAATCCCCTCAAACTGTTTAGTTGAGATGGACCAAACTTATGACAAGTAAACACTTTTCTAAAAAAGTGATTCATAAGAACAATCAAACAAATCATGTTTGACTCATATTTTGCTTTATCGAGGGAGTGGAACTTTAGCATCAACCCAAGACTGTTACTATGAATCCTCAGTCTGAAATGGCAACACAGTCATCTGCTTGAACCCTGACTCAGGAGCAACTACTCTCAGGATTCTCTCTAGCTTTATAATTTCAGGAGTAAAAGGTAGGATTATGCAACCTGAAAAAATATCACTCTACATTTAGAAAATAATGCCACATACTGGGAATATCCACATTTGCTATACCCTCTTTTATTCCAAAAAGCTTGTAAGAGATTTAAGTGTGATACTTAATCACAATTTGCTAATGATATCAAAGTGGCAGATTCAAGTGCACTTTAGATCATTTGAAAAGCCTCTTATTTTTCATGTACTCCTTTTGTCTGGTGTAGAATAACCTTTAAAGCTCTGTCTCAACCCTCTCTTCAGTGAAAAAACAGAGACTAATCACAGATGGGAAGTGATTGCTGTTCACCAAACTTGAAATAAAATGCAGGTCTAAAGCTTCATATGCAGGAAAGATGGAGTCCTCTTATCTCATAGTGAATGTGATTGCTGCCTCTCTCCCCACCCTCTGACATCTATTACCATATTAAAGACAACTTTACACAGAGGGGAAGGAACTGTAGATTTAAATTTGATACTCAGTTCTACTAAATATTTCTTTAAGTTTTGTTTGTTTTACCTGATTAAACAGGTCTCCAGCATCTCTTCTTTCTTCCAACTCAGCTTCTCTAAATTTCCTTAGAAATTCCTGGCATTGGTATGACAGCTACCTGAAAATAATTTAAATTCCAGTGTTGTTTATGAAAAGAAAATCTTGTTTAATTGCCAGTTGCTGAATTTCTTGCCACTTTTCAGAAACACATATTTCCAGATCTTTCTCTCTACTCACTCTCCATATCAGAGCTTGCACATAGGTTCCCTCTGGGTTATTTTATGGCTACCAATCTTTTATTTGGCCTGGTGTGTATGTGTGTGTGTGTGTGTCCTCTGGGTTATTTTATGGCTACCAACCTTTTATTTGGTCTGGTCTGGTGTGTGTGTGTGTGTTATTCCAAACATAGGATTTTGTTCTTTATCCATTTGGGATGTTGCATTTTAACATTTAGAATAGAATGTGCTTGCAAACATCTTTGAGGACCCTTGGGGGCATGATGAAAGGATGGACCATCAGCCTTTCAGAGACTTGGTGGTGTGGGGAAAGGACAGGTACACCTTATTTAGTAGCAAACCAGGGACAGAGAAGTTAAAGATTGGTTTTAAATACAGTTTATGAGCAAGTCTTAAAGCAACAGTCACAAGGAATGAAGGTACTAATTGCTGTAAATTTGCCTCTCATATTGGCGACTCTATGTTAATACTGCAGAAGGAGCACATTCTTATTAATGTACAGAATGACGCTAATGATTCTCCTGAGGAACTGGGGATGGCAGCTAGCTGAGAAACATCATAAAGTAAGATTGCAACTAACCTGCATTTACCTAATATAAACCAGACAGGTGTGGTTCTCCACTCCTGTCATCAAGGCATCATCTGAAATAACACATCATAGCAAATCACCTTCTTAACAGAGCTGGCTATCTAGTTTGTGGGGTCCTATGTCAAACAAAAATGGGGTCACTACCTTAAGAAGCAGGAAAAAAAGTACATTTAAAGGTACGAAAACACAAAGATTTTTCTTTTAAAAATATTTTAGTACTTACACAATAACAGTATGCAATACATGGGTAACAAGAAACTTACAAATTGCAAAAAATATATTATTTTGGTATAATTATATATAATACAATAATAATAATACTTTATTAATGTGATATCTTGATTGATGGTAAGATTTTTCTGGCTTACTTTTCTGAATATTCATAATTTGGCCATCAGAATTTATACGTTTAACGACTCATTTTCAGTCAACATAATTTAAGGTAACATTAGTCACTCTTGGCAATGCAAGAGAGCAAATAATTTTTGATAATTTTTAATTTTAAAAAGGATCTTTCTTCTGATGCAGTTGTTACTAGAACTTTTCAGAATATTTTATAGACTGTGAAAACGCTACATTTCTCATAAATTATTTTGAAATAAAATTTTTAGTATATCTAGAGCTGATAATTCTTGAAGATCAATTTTTCTAGAGATAGTTAACTCTTCATGTTAATCAGTTTGTTATGCTGTTATAACTTTAATATATAAATATAATGTAATTAACATATAAATGTAACTATAAATTTATGCAAGACATTTTAAGGTTTCTTCTCACATTTCTTGTAACTATTGGTGATTATACAAGATACAATAGTGGTTTCATGACTTGTAGATGATTTAAAAATTCAGAACACCAGTTTATATATTTTATAGCTGTATCTTCAATTACAAGGAAACAAATACTTTTAAAATTGCCTTTTTTATTTATAACTGATTGACCCAAAATATCATATGAAAATGGTGGGTTTTTTTTCTGTAAATGCAGCTGTTTTAAATTTAATTTCTATTGTCTGTGGATATGTGCTTTGAAATGTTGCAGGAGGTTTTAAAGCCAGGGATTTTCAAACTCTTTGAAAAATTCTAATATCCCTCTGATATCCTTGACTGCAGTGTCCAAGTGTACACTTTTATTTTCCAGTAATGCACGGACAATGTTTAATGCCCCAGCACCAACTTTGCCAGCACTCCTGTGTACTCAGGCCACATCTCTGATATCTGTGAGATGCCGCAGGCACAGGCTCATGGTCTTGGCGCTGCCCCAGTGGAAGCCTTCCTTGATCAAGGAACCATGGTACCTGCCACCATTTCTGCTGCTATCCCTGTGGTGCCCACCCTCGCCTCTGCCAATCCCGACCTGGGTTCCCACCTGGCCTCCCATGTGGGGCACCAGGGAGCCTGAATAGACCTGGGTTTGCACATGCACCCCGGGTTCAAGCTTTATCTCATCAGATTGAAACATCAGGCATTCAGTTGCCCAAGTGTGCAGTCTGAACATTCCTTTTGATTCTTTTACTTATCCTCTGCACAAGTATCCAAGCTTTCTTATTTCCCAAGCAGCATTTGACACAATTGAGCACGTGTGTTTTATCAATACCCTTCCTCACTTGCCTTTAGGACACCACACTCATTTTTTCCCTCTCACTTACTGGTCACTCCTTAGTCTGCATTGTTGTTCCCTCTTCTTCTAATCTCTTAATGTTGGAGTTTCCCATAGCTCAGTCTTCAGCCTGCTTCACTTTGCTTCTCTACCTGCACCCACTCTTCTGGTTATCTCATCAAGTTTCATGGCTTTAAATATTATCTCTATGCTAATGACCATCACATTATGTCTCTCGTCCAGGTATCTTTCCAAAGTCCAGATGCATATATCCATCTCTGCTTGGATGTTCAGTAGACATCCCAAACTTGACAAATCCAAAACTAAATTTCTGACCTCTCCCAATGCCCACTCCATCCTCACCTTTCCTATTTCACTTATTTGTAACTCCATTTTCCCTGCCGCCAGGTCAAAAGAAGTATCTTCCTCACACTTAATATGCAATCCTTCAGGAAATTCTATTAGCTCAAAATTTAAAATAAATCCAGTTTCTGACCACTTCTCACTGCTACAACCCTAGACATAGTCGCAACATCTTGACAAAATTCCTGCCACAGTCTCTTAACAAATCTCCCTGTTAATTCTGGTCCTCTACAGTCTAGTCTCCATGAACTAGTCTGTATAAAATACGTAAACATGGAGGTCTAATCATAACATCCCCTACTCAAAGACCTTAAGTGTCTGCCCTTCTTACTCAGGGTAAAGCTGATGTATTTACAATGGTCTACCAGCTCAAAATGATCTGGGTTCTATTACTACTCTGACATCTGTGGTCTTCATGTCTCTCTAACTGGTGAGGTGTGCTTCTCCTGCCTTAGGGCCTTTGTTCCATCTACCTCTCTGTTGTTCCACTAGTTCTTACAAGGTTCACTCTCTCACCTTCTTCAAATCTTCTTCAAGCCACCTGTCCTTCTGGGCACCAGGTTTTCATTTAGTCTAATCTTCCATTTGGGTACCACAAGCTCCCCATCTGCATTTCCAATATCTGCAGTAATGGCAAAGATCAATTCTCTTCCTTTAGTGACTTTGGGAAATACAGAGGTAGCATCTTTTGGAAAGTAGACTCTTCAGAAACAGCAAATATCACTTTTTCAACAGTCTCCCAGTGAACCTCTACCAATTTCCTTAGTGAAAAGTGCTGTATGTGTTGCATCCTCTATGGAATAACCTCGTTTTGCAGAATTGATGTCACAGGTGTATGTTTCTGTAGCAACTGTACAGGGAACTCTCAGCTGCTGTGAGATAGTGGCCATTGTATTTAGGTCCCACTGTGTGAATGATGAATGGGTCAGCTAGATCAAATCCTTTTGTCAGTTTTGCTTCACCTGCCCAGCAACCTTTAAGTTTCTGGAGATCCTCCTTCAAAATCAGGCCCTCTAAGTGTAAAGATACTATCTGACACAGGATTCTTATCTGTGAGATGTTCATTGCTAGTATTCACAATAGCTGTACAGGTCAGTAACACATCTCCTTTCCAAAGAATCACTGTGTGAATGATTATGTGAATGTGATGTGAATGATTATTCACATTATTTTCTCCAAGTATCTTAGTGTACCTCACATTATTGTATAAAGAGAGAAATTGAAGATTGTAAATTAATTTAGGAGATATAATCTTGTGGGCACATTTGTATATAAAATCATAAACAAAGCAGTAAAAAATCTGTAAAAACTTTTTATAGAAACAAAAAGTTATACATAATTATCAATTTAATTTTTAAGAAGAAAAACGTATAATTTTTAGAGAGCAATTTATCAATTTCCTATTTTGCAAGAGATTTCTTAATTTTACCTTACAGTCTTTAAACAATTTTTAAGTTCAGGTTATAAAGTATGTCTCATTCCCCAATGATAAAGCTTTAGATTATATAAGACAAAATATTTTGTGGTGTTAGAACAAATCCATATCAATATGGGGGTGGAAATATCTTCCACTTGTGTAATTTTTCTATTAATTATGTAGAGTAGTGTTGTCCAATTGGAATGCAGTTGGTAAGATTATGTTCTATGTTATCCATGTACAATGCAGAAATGTCTGTAATGATGGAAGGTAATGGAAGTGTTCTTTGTGGTCAAGTATAGTAGCCACTAGCCACAAAAGGCTACTTAGTACTTGAAATGCTGCTTGTGCAATTGAGAAACTGAGTTTTTCAATTTTATTTAATTTTAATTTAATTTAAATTAAATTAAATGTGGTGCTAGTGGCTACCATATTGGACCGTACAGTTCTAGAGAAAGGTTCCCTTATGTTCTGAATTGGGGCACAAATTAATAGACATTTTTAATATCTCGCTGTATCACATGTAAGAATACATAAACTAGTAAGTTTTCTCACATGTTGATCATGGTGCAAGAGGAAAACTGTTTCTAAGTTGCCATTTTTATAAATCTAAATTTCTTTGGAAAGAACCAGTGATGGAATTTACTCTAGATCCATGAAAATTATCCTGCTTGCATTACGACTCTTCCTTATTTTGGCATGCAAAGTGTGACATGATGTAAACCTACATCATCAGACATGTTCATATATTTATATTATGTCATGAGATTCATTTATTTACCTAATAGAAACAGCTATTTCAAAAATGCAGCTCATCACTAAAGCACTCTGTTGGCATCCATTCTATTACTGCCAAAGGGCCACATTCTATAATTTCATCAGACGCACAAATGATGAAAACAAAAATGGGTCAGGAAAGGAGAATATGACAGAAAATTGATGTTTCTTTTTTTTAAAAAAAAGCATAAACTACAACCTAGTTTATGCTACAACTTGTTCTAGCAATACACGTATTGCTAGAAGTTTTGTTTTCACAGTTGGGAAAAATGTTTACTAGATGTTTTATAACATTATTACTGAAATTGAACTAGACAATATTTAAGTTTTGAAAATATGTACATATTATCTCACTAACTTCTTAAAGCAGGTGTCATTAAGTGAATATCATTTATAAAGTTAATTTACAAATATTACAGTAAAATATATTATTATCAACAAAATAGAATAGCAGTTATTTTACTATTATTTTATAATTTTTATCTTTGACATTTGTCATAATCTTAGATGTTCAGATAAGTAAACCTAATACCCAGGAGTCTGGGCATTTACTTTTAGGTGTTTTGTCTTTAGACAGAACAGACAGCCTCTGTGACCCTAGATATCAACTTTAAGTCCCAAACAGACATACTTTCCATGGATGTATATAATTTGAACAAAACCAATAACATACTTTACCATGTAAAATGCATTCTCCAGTGAAAGTGAAATTACTTTTAAATACTGTATTTTAAAAGACAAAATATGAAGTAACCAGAGTAAATCCAAATAATGCATATGGTTATTTAACTTTTTTATTAATACCTAACTGTTCTAAACACTTTCTTTTAACATGATTTATACCCTGCCTATCTTGAAAAATTATTTGATGCAGTTTAAAATAAAATATACATACAATACAATGGTAAAACTAGAAAAAGAAAATGTGAAATGACAAGATATTGGGGAAATTGAATATTCCAAGAGCTTAGGCTAATACAGTTACTGTAACTGGACATTAAATTTAGCTCAAAGCTTTCTGGAAGGAAAAACATTTTCAAAAAATTGAAAAGAAAACCCAAAATGTCACAAACCTAGAGTATTATAGATGGTTATGGTATTGTAATGAAAGGGGATGACTAATTTGACATTTATAATATTGTCCTTGATATTAAATATACCCTAGTCTGTGAAAATAGAAACCTTTTTTTCCCTCAAAACTGAACTCTGAAAGTAAATGATCTTTATGTGGGTGATATTGAACATGATGGAAAATTCCCTCAATAGTGGTTTTGCAAAAGATGCAAGGACGTTCTTCATGTGACCATTTGATTTGGATGTTTTATTCTAGGCAAGTAGACCAATGATTTCCAGGTATATGGATTTCTGATTCCAAACTGATTTTTAATAAAGCTGAGAAATTTAAAAAGAAATGATTAGTTAGCAAGTGTCTCAGCCATCCTTTTTCAAATATAAATTCTGCAAGCTATACTTCCAATAGAAACATTACAGTAGTCCAAGACTGAATTGTAGTAAAATGTCTGGAGACAAAGGTATTGTGCACAAGCAGTATCCTCAGTCTTTGTGGACACCGTGTCATAGCCACAGTATTTACTCTATATCATGAAATTATAGTCTATTCAAAAATTTCTTACATATGTGCCACAGTAGATTGTAAAATTCACTCAAGACTGACCCAAATATTTCAGGTGGTAGTACTGGATCTGCTGGATTATCTGAATAAATTCTCATTTGGCAAGCTGGGTTTTTACACCACAGAGCACAGACTAAATTAATTTGGCCAGAAAAAATTGAGAGCAGGTATGGTTATCCACTTTGACCATTAAATTAATTATTACTGCTCACTGGAATATCTGACATTTGCATGACTTTATAAGGATTGAATTAATATGTATTCCCAGACCAGAAATTTGAATGACTTACAGTATATGGTGATTATGAATCAAATATTACTCTATTTAACTTTTATTTTCCCCTTTGTTATTTAATAATTCATCTAGAATTTTTAATAAAAAGATAAAAATCTTCTTGTATAGTATAAATGACTATAAACTTCAGGGCAGCTTGGTAGCAAAAGCTGTTTCTTGCATTTATTCATTTTCCCTCATTTCTCAAAGGCTATGCTTTAACATGGTCTTAAAGCTTACTCATCCGCATTTTTGTTTACCTTAATATAAAATATATATTTGAATTTCTGACTCTTTTGCAAAGGCATAATATTCAACTTCATGAAACTTCCATAAATTTACATTTAGGTGTTTATTCCTCTGTGCCTCAATATCAAAGGCTATGTACTTCTACTATATAACAATTATCACTCTGCAATTTACTTATTTTTTCATAACTTTCTCTTTCAACCTTATCTGTGAACTAGAACCAACTGGCAATCTTCAAAAAATACTGATGCCTGCAAAATGGCTATTAACCTGAAGACAACCAAAAACAACTGTTGGCTAGGATGTGGAGAAAAGGGAACACTTGTGCACTGTTGGTAGGAATGTAAATTGGTATAGCCACTATCGAAAACAGTATGGAGATTTACCAAAAAAGTAAAAATAAAACATATGACCTAGCAATTCCACTCTTGGGTATTTATCCAAGAAAACCAAAACACTAATTAGAAAAGATATGTGCACCCCATATGTTCATTGCAGCATTATTAATAATAGCCAAGATATGGAAGCAATCTGAATGCCCATCAATAGATAAATGGATAAAGAAGATGTGGTGTATATATATGAAATATTGCTCAGCCATGAAAAGAATGAAACCTTACCATTTGCAACAACATGGATGGACCTGGAGGGTATTATGCTAAGAGAAATAAGTCAGAGACAGAAGGTCAAATACTGTATGATTTCACTCATATATGGAATCTAAAAAAGAGAACAAAAGAACATACATAAAAGAGAAATGGAGTTATAGATACACAGAGAACAATCAGGGAGGGTAGGGGAGTGGAAGAAAGAAATAGGTGAGGGAGATTAAGAGGTATAAACTTCCAGCTGCAAAATAAATGAGTCACAAGTATGAAGGGTACATTGTGGGGAATATAGTCAATAATAGTGTAATATCATTGTATGGTGATATATCATAACTAGACATTGTGGAGATCATTTTGAAATGTATAGAAATATCGAATCACTATATTGTGTAACAGGAATTAACATAGTGTCATAGGTCAATTATACTTCAAAAACAAACAGAAAAACAAAAAATCTCATAGAAAAAGAGAATAGATCTGTGGTTACCAGAGGTGGGGGGTAGGGGAAGGGGAATTGGATGAAGGCAGTCAAAAAAAGGTACAAGTTTCCAGTTACAAGGTAAGTAATAGGGATGTAATGTTCAACATGATAAGTGTAATTAACACTGCTCTATGTTATATATGAAAGTCATCAAGAGAGTAAATTCTAAGAGGTCTCATTGCAAGGAAAAATTATTTTTCTATTTCTTTAATTTTGTATCTATATGAGATGATGAAGATTCAATAAACTTGTAATAATCGTTTCATGATGTATCTAAGTCAAGTCACTATACTGTACACCTTAAACTTATACAGTGCTGTATGTCAATTATAACTCAATAAAGCTGGAAGAAAAAAATACTGATGCCTAGACTCCCTTCTAAACCAAGATTCTGATTTAATTGTCTGGGGTTGTTTCTGAGCATCAGTAGTTTACAAAACTTTCCCAGTGATTCTTATGTACAGTCAAGTTGAGAATTACTGCTATCAACTGTAAGATTCTTGAGGGTAGGAGCCACGGCTTATACATCCTCACATTTCCCTAATATAGTGCCTGTTATACATATTTAATTTCAATACATATGTTACTGGTTATTATCCAATAATAAAAACCCAGTTATGTAGTTAACTTCATAAAGGTATTCCAAGTCTTTTTAAAGAGCCAATTTTTCTTTTTCTTTTTTTTTTTTTTTTGCTACTATCAAGGTTTTCCTCTCAGCAATTTTCATCCTATTAGGAATGAAATTTTTCATGGACAAAACAGAAAACAAGAAAAATATGATGTCATGTTGCCTATAATAAAAAAAACTAAATACTGTGGTTAATTTCTCACATTAAAAAATAATCTGGCCTCTCCCTTTTTAATATGATCTCTCTTAACTCCTCATTCCTTCAGTATTTACTTTACAATTAAATAAATTACAGTTCCAAATGTCTTGCACATAAGATTGGCCTGCTTTAAAAATAATTTCTTCTCTGTACAAGCATTTTAGCCGAAACCACACCTGAACATGATTCTAAATCAGTGGTTCTCTATCAGGTACATTTGGCAATGTCTGAGGATATTTTTTGGTTGTCACAACTTGGGAGAAGGGGAGTGTCACTGGCATCTAGTGGGTAGTGGCCAGGGATGCTGCTGGATATCCCACAATGCACAAGACAGCCCTCACAACAAAGCATCATTGATCTAAAATGTCAATAGTGCTGAGGTTGACAAACAAATACAAATTAAATATAAATTAAACGTAAGTATTTTAAAATTAATACCATCTTTAATGACTTAAAAGATACAGGAATGGTAGTCCCCACTACACCACTGTTTAACTTGAGTTTTTCTCTTTACAAAATAAGTTAAAATTAGGAGAAGGAAGTTGACTACTTCAAACAAAGTAGCAGCCCCAGCTGAAAGTGCTGCACTGAATATAATATCTTTGCTAAAGCCAATTGATGCTACTGGATCACAAAGTGTGTGACCATTGATCTGGCATATGAATTTGTTTCCAACACTGAGAAAGGAGGATCAAAAGCAGTTCACATTTATGTGGGACAGGCAGCAGTATATATTTTCGTCTTTGCCTCACGGCTAAGCCAACTCTACACGTAGCCTACTATATCTATGGTACCAGGTTAATCAGACTGGATAACAAGAAGCAGGAAATACATTGGAGTCTTTCATATGGCTCATGTACTCAAGAAAGTGGGAGAGGAGCCTTACAAAGGTTAAAACTTAATGAGTTCAGTTGACTGGGTTGTGCCTGGATGTACTCTCCAAAATAAAAAGCAAATGACTGTATCTTATAACTTCTACCACTAAGAAGGAAGCACAATGCTTGGTAGGTCTTTTTGGATTCTGGCAACAGCACAATTCCAGCAGGAAGGACTCCTTTTACTCTTTTATTTGGTGACATGGAGGGCAACCACGTTTGATTTGGGTTCAGAACAGGAAAGAAGTCTTCAACCAGTCCATGTTAAAGAGCAAGCCCACTACTTGGGTCCTATAATCTAGCAGACCCTGTGGTCCTATAAGTACCTATGATGAGAAAATCACTCTGCTGTTTTTTACCAAGTCCCAATAAGAAAATCATAATTTAAAGAGACCCAGAATTTTTGAGAAGGAACATGCTATCTGTAAGGGAGTACTATGCACCATTCAAAAAATAGCTCCAGGTCTATACTGAGTCTCAGCAGCGATTGAGACATCATGTGACCGTATGGTCAGAGCTATACATCACTAGCTGGATTCTGTCAGACCAAAAAGTGATAAGTGGGCTCAATAGCAATCCATCATAAGATGTAAGTGTTAGCGCCAAGGCATAAAAAAAGGCACAAATACGCTGCATGAACGAGTGGCCCAGGCCCCATATCAGCTCCACGGTGGCTCCAGTGTTTTTTACCGGGCTCACACCTCTGACTATATGAAGGACGACCTTTCTGACTGACTGACAGAAGACAAAATAGTCTCAGGATGGGGCTCCCCTGGTGGCTGCAGTGGTTGAGAGTCCGCCTGCCGATGCAGGGGACACGGGTTCATGCCCCGGTCTGGGAAGATCCCACATGCCGCGGAGCGGCTGGGCCCGTGAGCCATGGCCGCTGAGCCTGCGCGTCCGGAGCCTGTGCTCCACAACGGGAGGGGCCACAACAGTGAGAGGCACGCGTACCACAAAAAAAAAAAAAAAAAAAAAATAGTCTCAGGATGAGTTGGCTTGATGTGTTAATATAAGCTGAAAATGAATTCTTGTGGCATTACATCCCTAAACAGGAGTAGTTTTGAAACAAAGTGGTGAGAAGAAATCTTCTCAGTAGATAGAACTTTGGATAATTTACCTAGTTATCTATTTGTGTGAAAGCAGAAGTAGCTCAAGATAAAAATGCACATAGAATCAGCAGTGATGAATGTTTCGGCTGGTTGATCAGGAGCCTAGAAGGAAAAATACTGGAAGACTGAAGACAAGATCCGAGGAAGCAGCAAGTGGATGGACCCATGGAAGTGAATACAAATGTGAAAATCTTTGTATTACATATTAATGCTCACCAGAAGGATTTCAAAGGAGAGAACTAAAAATTAACTACCTAAGCAGAATGTCTCATTTGCTGGAATAATGGGCTTCTAGACAGAGTTGTCTGTGATAGGAATAGAAACTCTGCAAGGGCTCAGAACTTCGGGTCTCTGGTTGGATAAGTCTAGTCCAGACGAGGTTCCTGCTTGCTTGGGGTTAAACACCAGGCAGATTGACTACATGGAGACAATGGACATGAGAGATTGACGGGGCTGTCAACCGAGCACCAGCGTTCCAAACCACCATACTTCTGGATATGTTTTATAATATCTGCAATCTCCTAGCCTTCAAACTATAGATTATTTCTCATAACCTCAGAACAGTTTCCTCTATGATACAGTTTCACAGTTTAGAGAGCCATTTGCACCATCCCATCTTGAAGAGTTTTTTTTTTCCAAGTGTGTTTGCTTTGTAGATATGCGTAGTCATGTCTCACAGATCCAGCTATATGAGCATAAGTTGTCAGCTGATATATACTAAAATCATTTAGTCAAAATACCCCTTCAACTCACTTGTGAGAAAAAGTCTCATTTGAGGACTGGTACTTTTTAAAAGTAAGTCCATTAAATTGCCTAGGACCTGCCTTTTGACGCTAACTTAATAAACAGGTAATTAAAGATGACTTTTTACTTCACTTTCATTTTTTTGCCAGGATGGGACTTTGACATTACCATCCCTCTATGCAGTCTTATAGCTGTTGTGAAGATCTGGGTCATTGAAAACAGTTTTTTTTTTTTTTGCAAAAGGAAAGCTTTTTGCAAGTTATACAGTGTATAATTTACAATTCACTTGACAATAATACTTAATTTACAAAGTGATTTACAGAAAAAATTTATTTTATATTTATAGCATATATGTGAATAGATATTCAAATATTATTTTAGATTTTTTTCCCTATGTTCTTTCTTCTCTTAGTTATCCCTAGCCCCACCTTTATTTCCGTGTATACATGCAGATAATTAGTCTGGGAATTTTGCCTTACAGAAGTGATATTACATGTAGACAATAACAACAACAGCAGCAGTAGGAATAATAGTAATAAAAATAGTAACAATAATAATAACAATAAACTTCCTGGTTTCAAAGACTTAAATCCAATTTAAAACGTATCCTTTGAGATTCATAGGCAAATATCACCATACGAAGGTGTTTTTGAGGTAAAAGCTGCAAAAAGAGAGAGGGAGAGATTTCCTGAGGAGAAGAAAAATGTACGCCCCTAGGTTTGGAGGAGAGAGTATTGGACTGGGGGGTGATGGACAGTGGTTATACTTGTGAATCCTGGAGAAAACTGTCCTGTGTCCTGTTTTCCAGGCAGACCTCTCAGGGAGGTTACAAGACTACAGAGAGATTGGGAGCATCCCAGAGTAAAAAGAACCTGAAAACCCCCTGCCAGGTGGAGCCTTAGGAAGGCAGCAGGCTCTCAGAGGCAGAATGGTTGCTAGTATGCTTAGGACAGAGCCCAGCAGAGATTAAGAATCCTGAATAACAAACAGAAGTAGCAGGTGTCTGCCTGCACCCCAAGTGTGGCTCTGAAGTGACAGAAGAAAGTGCAGGGTTGAGAAGTCTAAGTGGGCAGGAATGAGGGAACTCTGGCCAGGAGTCTAGTGGACTGGTGGCCATAAGAAGTGAGGGGACAGTGTCCCCCAGAAAACGTCTTCATGGACAAATGACCCCCAAAAGCTTTGGCTATTTAGAGGCTTAAGATAGAAATTAATTTATCTCTTGTAGAAAAAAAAGTTCTTATGCTTTTTGATACCCGAGATTCTGGATTAAAAATCATACCTGATATGATTCAATTTAGTGGACCGTCAGAAACTAAATAATTTTCCCAAGGTTGTACAAGTAATGTTAAAAGAAAGAGGCATTCAGGCTTTCCAGCTTCAAGCCAATATAGTTTCTCTTCTCCTCCCGTCATCAATATATATTTAGTTTATAAAGTAACTTTGGTCCCCAAACTCATACTCATGAGAAAAACATGGAACCGATATGAATTGAGTGCCATTCTACAAAAGACCTAAACTGTGCTCCATTTAATAGAAGAAAAGTTTGAGAAAGTGTCACAGTCAACGTGAGCCAAAGAAACATGATGACTAAATGTAACATGATGTAACATGGTATCTTGGATGCGGTCCTGGATTTAAAAAAAAAAAAAAGGCAAAAACTAA
The DNA here is from genome assembly GCF_964165515.1 of Mesoplodon bidens. Lineage (NCBI taxonomy): Eukaryota > Metazoa > Chordata > Mammalia > Artiodactyla > Ziphiidae > Mesoplodon > Mesoplodon bidens. The sequence continues at coordinate 50,737,481 of NC_138165.1, forward strand.
GAAATTTGAAAAAAGTATGGACTTTAGTCCATAATAATGTATAATATATCAATATTGGTTCATTAATTGTACCATGTACCATGGTACAAATGTACCATGCTAATGAATAATAGGGGAAACTGGGTGTGGGGTTAATGCGAATACCATCTTTGAAACGTTTCTGTAAATGTAAATATATTCTAGAGTTGAAAGTTTATTTAAAAAATAAGAAAGAGAAAGACAAATGTCATATTTTATCGCTTATATGTGGAATCTAAAAAGACGGTACAAATGAACCTATTTACAAGATAGAACTAGAGTCAGAGATGTAGAAAACAAATTTATGGTTACCAAGGGGGAAAGGGGGGAGGGATAAATTGGGAGATTGGGATTTACATATACACACTAGTATGTATAAAATAGATAACTAATAAGGACCTACTGTATAGCACAGGGTCATTATATACTCTATAATGACCTATATGGGAATAGAATCTAAAAAAGGGTGGATATATGTATATGTATAACTGATTCACTTTGCTGTACAGCAGAAACTAACACAACATTATAAATCAACTATACTTCAATGAAAATAAAAAAGTGAAACCAAGCATTAAAAGGAAAGATTTAAAAAAATAAGAAAAAAATATAACTTTGGGTGCTCCCACCCTGGAAACTGCCATTTGTTTTAAGAGATCACACTCTAGCTTCCATGTCAGAAAGACTACTTCCTGAGAATAATGGTATATTCTTCTTGTATTAAATAATCATTGTTTTTTTCTATTTCCCAACTCTAGTTTGGCTTGATTCAATGTGCTTTCAATTTTTCATTGTTTACTCCTGATATTTCTTTCACCTCATAAACCCAAAATATGCTAGTATAAATATAGATAGATGAATAATGAGATCCACAAATAGAAATATATCACAGACACAATCACAGCCACAGTAACGTGGAGAGTTACACACATGCAGATAAATACACACCTAACACTTCATTTCTCAGATTCAGAGAAGCAAGTGGTTGAAAATGCTTGAGTATGAATATATGTTCAGTGACCTACTGTGAGATTTTTATGTTACCTCATATTTTCATAATTTAGTTTTCTTATCTGAAAATGGGGATGATAATACCTATGGGGCAGAGTAGGTGTTTCAATAGTGATAATATGTCAGCATAATGTGTGACTCATAGCAGGTGCTCAATCTTATTATGGGCTGCTGAAAGTCTAATGGCCAAGTTCAAATTTATGGTTTCTTGTCAGCTAAAATGCTCAATCCTGCTTCCCTATCCATTCTTCTTAGGCCTTCTAGATAGCAGGTCTATTATTTTCCCCAGTCATGGAGTTCTTACACATGTGGATATATTTGTGTATGTCTGTTGAACTGGTACCTATGCCCTGTGAATAAGCAGAAATAAACAGGGGATCGGAGAGACATGGGGTCAGTCAAAGATACAGCAGTGTGTCTTTGACTTAGTGATGAAGGCATACAACAGGACTATGAGTATTTGTAACTTAGGGATTATAAGAACATGGAGTCCAGTTGTAAAATATATTGTTGGAGGAGAGAGAGGTCAGGTGTAGATAAAAGTTCTTATTAACAATGGAAGCCTGAAGATGTTTGGAGCTGATACTCTCATGTGCACTTTCTTGATTCTTCAGAGGCTTACTTCTGGGTGCCTTGAAATTCATAATCCTTGTTTTGGTCAATGCCTCCTCTTAAACTGGCTGCTCGTGATCTCCACCAAGTTTCTGCATGCCAGGAATATAACTCACAACATCTTTCTGTCTGGGTCTCTTTTCCCTGGTATCTTGCCTCATTGGATGGTATGACTTTTAAAATAAATTCTTTTAAAATAAATTTAAGTCAACATTCCCTTTGGGGATTCCCATCTGATCCCTGGAGATTCATGTACTTTATCTGCTTTTCTGGTTAGGAGTACAGTTCCTTCACTGACTCTTCTCTGTACCATGAGATGCTTTAATTTCCTATGCATAAATCCAGAACTCCTCTTCTGGAGGCTTAACTGAAGAATCACAGTCTTTATCTTCTTGGTGGTCTTCTCACTGGGTGTGCAGAAAGATGCAGGAACTGCCCAACCAGGGCACCCAGAAGAAAGAAATGGAATGGAGCCCACAACACATCAGCTGTTCTCTAAAGAAATGCTCTACACATACTCTCCCTAATATCTACTCTCTGGATACTCTTTATTCCTCAGTAAACGTGAGAGACTTCCTGTGGCAGCTGAAGGTTATATACTTTTAAATTCTGCCTGTGGCCCAGCATCTCCTCTGTAAAACAGCACCTTATGGGGTCTTGGTTCCTCAGCAAACACTCCCAATTTAACATCCCATTACATGTACCACAAACTGGAGAATAGTAAGGTACTTTCCTTAATAGACTTTTATTAGTACTTATTTGTGTGCTAGCATTAAACCATAGGAATGTGAGTCATAGTTCAATTAATACTGGGCCTGTTATGGGTTAAATAGTTCTTTCTGGACCACTGTGAAGGTTTCTTAAAATAAAAGCAATATTTCTTTGGGAAAATGAGAATTAGTTTCTAAGGACAAAAATTGACAAATATGATTCTGGAATAAACTGATTTGTACATTAAGAACTTGCTCAAATTGGTTATTGATCTGCTACTCAAACCCTCATACAATGACCTTGACCCAGTGGCATGTAGTTTGAAGATGTCTGGCTGGAGCCATGGTACAGGTTGTGATCTGAGAACAACTGTTGACCTTGAGAAAGCTGACAGTCTCACCCAACTGCTCACAATTTTAACAGTCTTATCTTAGGAGCCCTATACTCCAAAGAACTGAGCAAATAATTGCTATTCATCCAGAACAAAGTCTTTACCAATCAGAACAAAATCTTTACTTTTTGAAGATGTTTACCTAAATTTATCAGTCTAATTTATTCCAGCCATTCAACGTGCCTTAGGTTAGCTTACTGAGTGAATTTGAACCCTCGCACTCTGCGACTTTGAATGCAGGCAACTTCTACAATTCTTTCAGTGCGTTGTACTTTGGAATCTGCTGATAAATACATTTTAAATTTATACAACTTGCCTATCACTATCCCTAACAAAAGATAAGTTAATCCTGCAAAGGAAGACAGATGCAGCCATATTTTATGGAAGGAATGCTTTCTTGAAGACATTACATAATTTGAAACTCATATAATTCAAAATTATTTTTCCCATAGGAATAAACATAAAATAAAAATTGCATTGTTTCAAAATTTGCATCAAATTTGAGAACCATTAATATTTTATATAACACTATTTCAAATTAGCACAACCCAAATTTACATAAAATATGATCTCACTTTGTGTGTGTGAGAAATGACTAGGTTGAAGGTGTATATGTCTTAAATAATGGGGTTAGATAGTTCTTCAGTTTGTTTTTTACAGATATTAGTAATAGTAATCTCTCTAAATATTGAATTAGGGATAAACTTCATTCACCTAGTTAATCGGCTTTGTTTATGTCCAAAGTGATTGGAAAATCTTCCTGATTTCCAAATTTTGAGCTCAGGATCTGTGTCTCAGTGGTAAGGGAACATCAGGTCTTGAAGTTGCTTCCAATGTTAATGATTTCACCAAATATCTCACTTAGGGGGAACTGAGCGCTGACTGGCAGCCAAGTACAGAAAGCTTAAAAGGAGTGCCTTAATTCTGTCAGAATATGTATCTTGCGGTCTGTTAATATTTTACATTAAGCCAATTTTGACCTATTAAAGTTGTTCTTTTCAATTTTTTTTTTCTTTTTAAGTTTGCTAATCATCAGGAAGTGCTCATTTTCATCTGGGATTTGTTTGCATTGATTGTATTCCTCTGGTCCTGTGCTTCATACAAAGCTTTCAGAATGAGTGCTGGGGGGTGGCTGCAGTGCAGAGTTGCTGCAAAGCACTAACTCCAACTGCCTCCCCCTTCCCCCGACTATGCGCTGCCTTTGCTCTTCCTTGGGCTCATGGAATTAAAAATAGGAGCGTAATGTCAGACAGCTGGGAAAATACTTCTACTCATTTTATGTAAATGGACAGACTTGTTCATATTCCTTAGGAGAGCAGTTCATCCTATTCAATTATGTTGACTTTTTTTTTTTTTTTTTACCATTGGCATATTGAAGTATTTTCTACCTGAGTTTGAAGTTCTTTTTCTGAAGATCTGTCACATATTCCTTCTCTTTTTCTTTATGGTTTAGAATTCCCTGTTGTATCAATTGGGTTTCCATCATGAAACATACAGTATATTCAAAGTGCTTTAACTGAGAACAGTTTAATAGAAAGACCAGGATAAAGGGAACCAGGTAGAGATGTCTTAGGCACCGTGAAACCTTTGAACAATGGGAAGGAATTGATATTCCTTGGCCTGAGGAATAAAAAGAGGGGACAGTGTTACTGGAGTCCAAAGAGAGATGGAACCATGGAAAAGGACCTGCCCCAGACATCCAGTGGGAAAATAGATCACCAACATTTCTCTTCCAGTCTTTCATATCCTGCCTATACCTCTGCCATTCATCCCCTATTGGCTGAATACAACTGGAAGCCCAGAACAACAATAATAACAAACCTGGCAATGCAGTCTATAGAGGCTAGTTTCCCAGGTCACAGAGCAGGGCAAAGGAAGGCAGAAAGGAATCTGGGGGAGCAATGGAGAGTCACCAGCTCATCTGCTCTCTCATTCCTCTTAAATCAAATATTACTTGTGAGTTCCCTCCATCTGGCTCTCTCTTCTTCCCATTGGCTTTTCATTTCAAAGCAAGGTGTCTTAGTCTGTCTGGGTTGCTATAAAAATATAGCACTGACAAGGTAGTTCATAAAAAAAAGAAATTTATTTCTCACAGTTCTGGAGGCTGCGGAAGTTCATGATCAAGGCACCAGCATGCTTGTGTTCTGGGGGTGAGAGCCCTCTTCCTGGTTCATAGCTGGCAACTTCTCATTGTGCTCTCACATGGGGAAAGGGATGAGGGGTCTCTGAGGTTTTTTTTATAAGAGCACTAATCCCATTCATGAGGGCTCCATCCTCATGATCCAAGCATCTCTTAAAGACCCCACCTCCTAATACCATCATCTTTCGGATTAGAATTTCAACATATGAATTTTGGGGGGCCACAAACATTCAGATCATGGTGCAAGAAAGTCTATTCATTCATTTTTTATTTACTGAGTACAACTATGCAATAAGCTGTATGCTAGAACTGGAAATGTAAAAATAAACAGATAAAATTCTTAAACATTTGGGGAAAAAAATGTCATGACAAAGGGCTTGAAAAGGAGTTTGAATTGGATGCACATCAATACATCCAATACTCCTCCATCATCCCAACCTCTCCATATCACCCAGGCTACAGCCAGGCATCTTTGTCAGCACCTCCCTCTGCTCAGCCCCATTTCTTTCCATGGACACTGCCATCCACCAGAAAACTAAAACTTCTCTGTCTTTATCTCTGTTTCTCTCTCTCTCTGTCACCCCCCCCCCACACACACACACACATTAGCTCTTGGAATATAATACTGTAATGCTAAGGAAACCAGTTAAAATATAGAAAATAGAGAAAAAGAAAAATAATGTGCCTTTTACTTCTTGTCAATTTCCCAATATTACTAGGGAAATTATAAATAGAAATATGCATGTACACACACAGCCACATATGTAATCCTAGAAAAAAACCCAATGAAGGTGCTTCAAGCTATACTAGTAGATAGGAGAGAATATAGTCCGTTTTTTGACTATCACACACAACATTTTTTGGGGATGCACAAGGGAGCCACTGACTGAAAAGCCTGCTTCTCACAACTCACTTCTAAGACCCTTATTTGGAGCCATCCAAATCCACCAGCCCTTGATTGACTGTAGCCATGTCTTAGGCTGCTGGAACTACTCCCATCTGCACTACCAAAAATGTGCTTGGGGAGAGGAGAATGTTCGTTTAAATACCCCCATCCTACTACAGAGTAGGAGGGATTGCTGTTGAACTCCAAAATATTTTGCCATAGACACACTGTTTACACAACACAGCTGCTGGAATGGCTCTGTTGACAGGAACTTATTAAGGCCTTTGGGGGATGATGAGATTTGTTGAAATCATGATGTCTGTTGGCTACCCTTGATTGATGCACCAACACCAGTCCTAGGCTTCAGGCATACTATGGCTTACGCAAGTTTTCTGGGCTGAACTGCAAGCCTATCCTCACTATGAAAACAAATCAATCTCTTGTTTTAAAGTTTTCAATATCTCCTATAGCCTGAAAGATAAAATTCCCTAAAATTCAAGTTCCCTAACAATGTACCTAAGGCTTCTTATGATCTGGCTACAATCTCTACAACTCTTTCTACTGGAAACAAATTGTACCTACCCAGTCCTCATAGGCTACTTCTTTCTGCCTTCCTTCCTCTTTGCTTAGAATGCCTGATCTACCCTTAAAAATTCCTGCTTATCTTTAAGACTCATCCCAGGCATTACATCCTCCCTGAAGCCTTCCTTGACAGCTTTCTCCTTCCCATTTACATTGCTCTTTATTGAGCTCCAAATAACATTTTCCAGTTTCTTCTATCTGTGCTGTAAACACATTGCATGCCAACAGAACCCATTACCCTATCAGACCCCTGCTCTATTCCACAGGCAGATAAATACCAGAGGTAAAGGGCAATTTATCCCACCACTCTGATCTCTCTTGTAGGAACCAGCTCTGCCAGGCTGGCCTGCCCTCCCCATTATGTCAGTGATTCTGGAAAATATAATCTTTGCCAATTTGTTGAAGTTTTTATCTCCCTGAGAAGAGCATGAATTCTTGAGGGTAGGAATTCTAATATATCTTTATATTCCCAATGTCTAGCATAGTACATAGAAGCTAGTGGATCCCAATAATAAATAAGTAAATAATTAAAGGAGAAAATGATTTTTTTAATTTTAAACAACCACTTTACGATGGACTTTTGGATCTTACCTCTATAGCTATTAGAGAATGCTATGTTTTACAGTAGGACAGGGGAGAATTGCTGACTTTAATTTGGTCTTCACAACTATATCTTTCCCAGGTATCTTCCAATTGGTGATCTCTTTAATAATAATCCTGAAATTAGTTGCAATTAACAAGATTGTTGATTCAAGGCATATTAAAGAGGTAAAGATTGTCTTACTTATCATCATTGGTTTGCTTCAAATTTCTGCCCTTTGTCTTTCTCCAGCTTTTCCATTTCTGGCTTTATCATGGGTACTCTGGGGTGTTTTAGACTCCAGCTTCAGGAATTCTGGCAAAATTTTATATTGGAAATAATCTTATGAACTTCCCTCAAATAATATTAGCAAACATTGCAAGTCAGGTATTCTGGTACCAATTTCCTATGTATATGTATGTGGTTTTCCCATACCATCAAGCAATTCTCCTACATCACCTGGGTGTCCTACAATTCAACTCAGTTCTGACACTATCTACCCAGAGATAGCATCAGATTCCACAGTTTAAGCGCTGAGTCCCACAAGACTCTCCTCCACTTCAGATGTCAATTGTTATTACTTGTGCTTAGACTGACTGGCTCTAGATCAGAGGTTCCCACGACCTCCTCCTTGGGTTTAATTAATTTACTAGAGTAAGAACACAGAACTCAAAAAACCCATTTACTCACTAGATTATCAGTTTATTACAAAGGATTTTAAAGGGCGCAAATCAACAACCAGATTAAGAGATACAAAGGGTGAGGTCCTGAACAAAGGAGCTTCTCTTCTCATGGATTTGGGGGCCTGGCCTGGTAGCACATGGAAGCATTCTGGTTCCCCAACTGGGAAGCTCTCAGAACCCCATCCTTTTAGGTTTTTATGGAGGCTTCATTACATAGGCATGATTGATTAAATTATTGATCTGATTTAACCTCCAGCCCCTCTTTCTTCCCAGGAGGTCAGGGAGGTGGGACTGAAAGTTCCAACCCACTAATCACATGGTTGGTTTTCCTGCCAACTAATTCCCATTCTTAGATGCAAAAGTAACCTGATTAGCATAACAAAAGACACTTCTGTTGCTCTTATCACTAAGGAAATTCCCAGAGTTTTAGGTGGTCTGTGCAGAAACATGAACAAAGACGAAATATATATATTTATTATAAATCGCAATATCACAGCAAGTATCCATCAAATTACAGATGTCTTAAAGATGAGAAAAATAAGATTATGCCTATGGATGCTTTCAGGTGGATGCACAATTTATGTGTCAATTTAAGAGAAACCAATTTTATCCTCAAAAAGTAAGTCATTTTTAAAATTTACTTGGGCGTGGGAGATAAGGAGGGGTATGTATATTGGAGGCACAATAGGATTTAATTTAGTAATGAACATATTAAAACCTTTATTCAACACTAGCTTGTTTATGCTGTTGTTCTCAATGTTCTACAAGGAAAAATAGTAAATACTACCATTTACTGAATACATGCTATGTGCCAAATGCCTGGATAAACTTATTCCTTTGTGTGTTATGAGCTTGAAATCTTAGGGAAAATGTGAAGATGTTTCCAATACAGAAGGGTATTTTTTGTTTAATGTCATAGCTAATAAGATCAAAAGGGGTGGTAAGTCCCAAGAAGTAAACCGGGTTCCAAAAATTCAGGAGAAATCTCTTTTAAATTGTTACTTTCCTTAAATCACGAAACTGTCTTCATTTATAATCTTCATAGGACTTGATAATCACTAGCAAAAAATAGCAATTTCCCAGAACAGCATTGTACTCTGAACTGAGTATAATTCTTGATAAATACCTCCAAAAAAACTCTCCTTTTTTTTGTTTGACTTTATATTAAATGATTTATTTTTCAGGGCCAAAATAAATGCTAGAATTTATCCTTCAGAAATGAATCCAGTATGGCTCAGCCATGGTTGGTGGGCTCCTTGGATTTATTTGGTAATCCAGTAATTGGATTCTTTACTTTTCATTTGACTTAAGGAAGAATGAACTCAACAATTTATTCACTATTGCTGGTCAGATCACCTCAGCTGGGAAGAATACATCTTAGTAAAATGGCTACGCTGACCTCTCACAGGATTGAGTCTTAGAACTGAGCTCCACATAGGCACTGTTTTATGTGCACTTTGTTGTCAAGGGGAGCTCTGCCCAGAAAATTAAAAACAAAATTCTTTCTTCCCAAAGTGCCAAATATTTCTCCATTATGAAATTTCCACGAAATTCCATGGAAAGTCTCTCCTGTAAAATGAGACTCTATACTTCTGCACAGCTGCAGTACCTGGCAACTTCCCTAACCCTGGGAAGCTCATAAAGCAAACAACTGTACTGGCTGTGGAAACGGAGAACAAGATCTGGAAATGGCAGTGCACCGCTGCTCTCACCACAGAACATGAAGAGCACATCGATTTTATCACCTGTGTAGTCTCAACGATCAGGATGCTACTAAAAGGACAATCAGAACACTGGTTTATTACAGGCGTGCCACGTGCCTTGGTAGAAGCAATCGATTTTTGTTTTCCTTTGCCATAATCCTTGACCCTCTCAGCAATGATGACTAAGCAATGCTAATTGAAGAAATCAGTATTGTGTGCTTAAACATGCTAAGATTCAGTCAGCAAAGATGGGCACAAGTGTTCTCTAAGAGGCTTTCTTCCTTTCACTTCCTAGGAGAGCAATATGCCACCTTGTGAACTAAAAACGCCCCTGACTGGCACTGAAAATTAAAGATGGATGTTCTGCATATCAACTGCAGTACAAATCACTCTGTTATCCTCTTGAGTTTGCAGAGAAGATAATTCTTACTTCATCTGCTATGGGGCGGTGTATCTTTCTGGCATCTTCCACAGTACTGTGCTGTTCTGGACTCTGTCCAGAGTAAACAGCTGAGCAGCATGATGTAGCCCATGATTCAAAGGCCCAGGGCAGAAGGGAAATAATTCCCCAGTGCCACGATGTTATTATCTTGCTTTTTACATAAATAAATCAACATCCTCTGAAAGATATTTGACTGTGTAGGTAGTAAATTTAAGAAGTTTGCTTCATATGAAGATGAAAAGTGTGATATTGCTCCCTTTAAAAACTTGTTCACTGTTGAGAGAAGAACCATACATGTCAGAAATTATTTTTAAGATATCAATTTTGGAGAAAAAATATCACCCTTATCAGAATGTTAGGTTCTTCCACAATGGATTGTTTTTCTCACAAACATCTTTTTTTTTTTAACTACTCTAAAAATATAACTGCCTTAGAGAGTAAAAATTGAAAAAAAATTACATTTTGCTAAGTCATATATTTCATTCGCAGAACTTAGTGAACAGGTTTTAAGATGTATTTAATTTAAGTAACTTTTTAATGCATTTAAAATGAACATTAACCTATAACATACAAACCTACAGGAGTCCAGCTTTCCAGCTGTGCACTGAAAAATCCATATTGGATTAGACAAGGTAAATAACCAGTACGTGATACTTAAGTAGACCTGACATTTAGTGTTGGAAACATATAGGATCTGTTGCTACTACTTAGCCTAGAAAGAAGAAAATGTGTCTTGGGTCCACTTTTAAAATTATGAGGTACCATAAATATTTTGGCATTCTGAGGAATCTCCCTTTCTAATTTGAAAAGGGTTAGAAATCTCACTTTTATGGTCCACTGTGCTCAACAGGATCTAGAGCAAGCTTCTCGATGTTGGTGCTATGAACATCTGGGAGCAGATCAGTTATTTTGTGGTGACTGTAGTCTGTGCTCTGAGGATGCTTACCAGCCTCCCTTGCCCATACTCACTCGGTGCCAGTAGTACCCCTCATTCATGACAATCAAAAATATCTCCAGTTTACCCAATGTTCTGGGGAGGAGGGGCAAAATCATTCCTGGCAAAGGATCATGGTTCTAAGGGAAGGAAAATGGGGCATGTAACCTCACACAATCTGCAGAGCCTTCCTCCATCCTTTCATAGAATAATCTCTGCCAGGTCGACTCCACTGACTCCCCAGTGTAAAAAGGTACTTTTTTCTCTTATCCTCTGTGTGCTTTCTGTGTCTCCTCTTATCCTCTGTTTACTGACTTCTCTTCATCTTCTTTCGTGTCACACTGTGAGTCCAATAAGAGTCAACTCTAGACCCCTTTTTTCTGTTTCTCTTTTCTTCCACAAGGTAATTTTCGTCCATGACCACAGTTGATTAGTATTGCTTTTCTTCTAGTTCAGACTCTTCTAAGCTCCACATTTCTACCTATCTTCTGGCAATTATGCAGTGATACTCGAAACTTACTATAAAATACACATACCTAAAAATGACCTCGTTTCTCCAAATCCCTTCATGCTTCCCATTTTCTTAACTAGTATTGCCCTTACCAGCCTCCAGGTGTCCCAGGTTTTAAAATAGGGAGTTGTCTCTTCATTATAATTGATATACAAATATACACTCATAAACTTACTTATACATCTTGTCCAGTCATTCCTACCTTGGAAAAGCTTCTTATACTTACGCCCTCTTTCAGGGACCCAGTCTGAATGTATTTATTCTAATCCAGGCTGTCACTGCTGCTTGCCTAACGTTTAACAATACTTTACCAGTTGCCTCCCTGTCATTTTCTGCCTGTCTCCTATCTGCATAGTTCTTTAAGAGGATCCTTCCTAAAGCATAATTTTGATTATGTCATTCTCCTTCTCAAAACTAATTTTAGTTGCTCCCTTGTCGCTTGACTATTAAGACCTCCATGATCTAGTCCAAACCTCCTAGTTCCCTTTTCAATATTTCTTCGCCACTTATAATATCAGACCTGCAAACATTACTTGAAGATACCTTTTTTACTTTGCTATCTTTCATCAAGCACTTTTCTTTTACAGAATTTTTTTCTCCTCTCTGCCCCAACAATTGTACCTAAGCATCAAGATTCATGTCAGGATAAGACTTCCTCCAGATTCCCAGACATTGTTAATCTTCCTCTTTCCCATCCTTACCTAAATTTAATAGTTAGTATTATAGCTATTCATGTACATGCCTTTCCTTTTTTAAGCAGTGAGTTCTTTGTATTTCCTAAATTATGTAGCAGAATGTCTTATTCTTGGTAAGTACTTAATTAGTATTTGTTGAATTATGTTTATATTAGGAAAGCTAGACTATAAACAGTAAGAATCTTATATTACATATGAAAAATTAGTCACTGTCACATTTTCCCCAAAAAAATACAGTCTTACTGGTATGTTTTATTTTCAAAAAGTGGGGGGCTTCCCTGGTGGCGCAGTGGTTGAGAATCTGCCTGCCAATGCAGGGGACACGGGTTTGAGCCCTGGTCTGGGAAGATCCCACGTGCCGCGGAGCAACTAGACCCGTGAGCCACAACTACTGAGCCTGCACGTCTGGAGCCTGTGCTCTGCAACAAGAGAGGCTGCAACAGTGAGAGGCCTGCGCACCGCGATGAAGAGTGGTCCCCACTCGCCGCAACTAGAGAAAGCCCTCGAACAGAAACGAAGACCCAACGCAGCCAAAAATAATAAATAAATAAATAAATAATTTAAAAAGTAAAATAAATACAAGCTGTTGTTAACTGACAAGAGGCTTGTGCTTATATATATATATATATATATATATATATATATATATATATATATATATATATATATATATATATATATATATAGTCCAGAGCACTATATCCAATTCTGCATGTTCTTCTAGAACCTTACCACTTCCCTATTGGAAACCTGAGTCTATTCCCCCTTTCCTGGTAATGGGGCAGGTCTCTGTGATTGCATTTACAAATAGAATGCAGCACAAGGATGTTGCCTAACTTCCAAGATTGGGTCCTAAGCAGTAATCTGGCCTCTACCTTGTTCTTTCTTTCCAGATACTCACCTTTAGAATCCAGTCATTAGGTTACAAGGAAGCTCAAATTAACACACCTTAAGAGACCTCCCATACGGAGAGGGAATGAGTCCCTCTACTGTCAGCCAACATTGAACACCCATCAGTCATATGAATGAGCCTTCATATGATTCTTCCAACACCCAGTCTGTGAGTTTCCCTGCTGAGGAACTAGACATAATGGAGCAGGGAGACACAAGCCATCCCTATTGTGCCTGTACAAATTCCTAGTCAGAGTATAATGACTGTCTTTGAGCACTGTGTGTGGAGTAATTTATTATGCAGCCATAGTGATTGGAACATGCAGTTGTCCCTCCGTATCCATGGGGGGATTGATTCCAGGACCCCCGCAGACACCAAAATTCCAGGATGCTCAAGTCCTTTATATAAAATGACATAGTATTTGCATATAACCTACACACATGCTCCCATATACTTTAAATCATCTTTAGATTATTTATAATACCTAATATAATGTCAATGTTATCTAAATAGTTGTAAATACAATGTAAATGCTATGTAAATAGTTGCTGGTTGCATGGCAAATTCAAATTTTGCTTTTCGGAACTTTCTGGAATTATTTTTCCAAATATTTTTGATTCACAGTTTGTTGAATTTGTGGATGCAGAACTTGCTGATACAGAGGGCTGACTGTACTTCCAGGGAAATATAGTAAGAAATAAAATCTTATTTTCAAAAATTTTCTATTCACACATAAGAGATGAGGCTGTCTTCTCATAAAGTTTCTTACAGTTTATTATGGCAGGGACAAGACAACTGAAGAAATTGGTGGGAACTATAAATACAGGGAAGAACATATACAAATGATGGCTGCAGTTTTAAGAAAAACCTACCTATTACTTTGAGTATGATAATATTATCTGTCTATAATATAAAAATTTAAACTTCTGTCAACTTTTAAGAGAATTTCTAAGTAAAATGAAGCTATTTTGCAAATACAGAATGACAAATGCATGCTTATAAGCCTCAGCACAAATCTCAAAGAAAAGATTTTCAGGTAGAAAAGATTAGTGAAACCTAGCAGGACCCTGCAGGGCCCTACCAGGTACAACAATTAATTTTATAATTAATTTAATTAATGGACTTAGGAGAATGATGGTGCCTACACAGTATCAGGTATGAAAACACACTTGAAATGAATCAAAATATATTTTTTTCTGTATCTCTGAAGTACAAAGATTGATTAAAAAACAAAACAAACACTCTTAGTCCAATGAATTAGGTATTATTATTATGGCTGCATGGGAAAAATTTTTTTCCTTTATTTACATGTTTTTCAAGATATGAAGGTATTTTCTGGTATGTTTTGTTTGGCAAAATTGTTTTAAAATGTTTTAAGTGATATTAGTAGTTAAGGAGTTGTACAATTGGATTATTTATATAATTATGAATCAAGTCTTAATTTTACATTATGGTTCATATATAGTGACATTAATAATAAAAATTATAATAGCAAGTATTTATTGAGCACTTACTATATACCAGACACTGGTAGACACTGTTCAGTTTGAGAGATAGTCTCACAAATTTAGGTATTAACTCATTTAATCCACACAATAACTCTATGGGATAAGCACTTTAAATTCCCCCTTTTCTCAGGTGAAGAGAGAGAGTCACAGGGAGACGTACAGAAAGAGTCACACACATATATATATTCATTCTTGATATGTTTGTATGTGCTCTTTTGTGTTCTTTGTAAGTATGAACACCACACACATGCACACACTAATATAACTGTGTCAAGTTTTCTGAAGGAAAGACATACCACTATTTAACTAGCATGTTTTCTTCTTTGTTTTACAATGGATGTAACCCAGCTCCTATCTAATAATTGTCTTGCATGAAATGCCCATTTTTCTCCAGAAATGGTCTTTGAATAAAACGTTCTAGCTGAGGGACTTACTGTTGTAACGGTTCCCACAGCCATCAGTACATTAGCTCCAACTGCTGCTGTAGCCATTGCCATTTCCATTTCTCCCTGGAGAATTCAGATGAAAAAAGGAAACTGTTAGTGCTAAGTGTGTGCCAGGTTTGAATATAATCTCTAAACACATTCTAGCTGAGCCTAGAAATGAGAATATTTTTGTATTTTTCAATGGGCAAAATACTATGTTATAGAGTACAAAATCTGAGCACATTACAATAAAAACAGTGTTACAGTAAAAATACATGCTCATTGAGAACAGAAAGGATTTCATTTGGAACATTAGTTTTGAAACTAGACTCTGCTTTCTTAAGTTTAAATACTGAGAAGACAAGGGGGCATAAATCTAATTTAGCTACTGACTTTTTCCAGGTTGGTCTAAATTCAACGGAGGCGTTCTGGATTAATTCAAAAAGAGGATTTTAATAAACTTCAATTTTATCTTAACATTGTCTCTCTTATCTCAAAGCCATACACGTGAATACATATGTACCTACACATATATATGTCTATTTTTAGACAAATATTTTATTCTTGCATACTTCAGTTCTGCAGAAGGTTGTATTCAAAGTCACAAGGAGAGTTTTGGGAGAATCCTAAGCCAAGAAGGTCGGGAGTTATGCAAGTCTTTAGAAATTAAACACTTTATCTTCCAAATGTGGTGTTATTGTTTCTGAATGAGAATTAAAGGCTGAAACCTGCTGCTAAATAACCCTGCTCAATATGTTCGTAGGTGCAGCTCAAAGAGAATCCAAAGGATTCCTCTTTGTTTCTGTGCAAGTAGGTGATGCTTCACAGTCAATATGGTAAAATCTGACACATTCCACAGAGAGGGGATGCTGCAATATGAGCTTGAGCACAATGGGAAAGGTATAATAAGAGGGTGGAATCAGAATAACTGAAAAAATATAAAACTTAAAAAAAAGTAAAATAAAGCAGAAAACAGTGCACAAAGATTCTGGAAAAAGATTGAAACTAAATGTAAGCCATCCTTATAATATCCAGCAAAACCACAACCTCCTGGAATTTTACATCAGAAATGTTATAGCAGAGTAAACTCAAATATAAATGACTTAAATAACAATTCCAGAATCCCACAAAAAGTCCGTCTATGCTTCCATTTATCCACTTATCGGTGTAATTGGTAAACCAAATACAGTATTGTAGCCCTCGGACCATCTGAGACACCAGAAGTCAGAATTTTCTAAATCACAAAGGTACTATTAAAAGCAATATTGAAAAATTTAATGAGATGGGATAATGCAAAAAGCCTGTCTTCGTAAATGATTAAGTGACTGTTATGTTTTTATTGGGTTTAGTGATTCTGGTATATATATTATTATGATGGTGTGTTAAAGTGATATGAGAGGAATTATTTTCTCCTAGGTAATTTCACCCTTTACTTCTGAACAAAAAGAGAAACACTGCTTTACTTTACAACTCTGACCAGTCCCTCACACATTTTTCCTTTGCTTTCTACATTCCTTTTTTCTCAACGTTCCAGACTTAAGAGAGTTGATATATGAATGTTCATGGCTGGGAAGTACAATTAAATTTCAGAAATATTAAAGTATAATATTGAATTATTGCAGTGAATTGTACTCCTTAACATAACCCTAGGTATTGGGCATATTTAGGCATGGAAAATTGATAGCACTGATGATCTGAGTATTTGACCCATCCTGATATTCACACCCCATGTCTTTTCTCTAAAAAGAGTTGAGATCTATTTGCCCATTCCTTGAATCTGGGCACAGATGGGTGATTCGCTTTAGTCCAGAGTATGTCAGTAGGCTTCATGTAAGCAAAGTCCTCAAAAACTGCTCATAGGTTTCTACTTACTCCTTTGAAAGCCTGCCACATCAGGAGATGTGGAGGAGGATGAGAGACTAGGTGGGGCAGAGTTTAATTATCCATGTTGATGGCCTCTCCTAGATCAAGCACTCCCTAGAATACTAAACAGCTGAACATAGATGCATGTAGGGACCCCAGCAGAGCCCAGCAGATACCAGCAGAGATGAACAGAATCCCCAGCCTATCTATAGACATATAAGAAACAACAAATAGTTGTTGTATTAAGCTATAAAGTTTTGGGATGTTTGTTAAGCAGCAATAGCTAACTTGTATAATATTTCAAAGATTTATACTCTATGTCTTTAAAAGCAACATCTTTTAGGATTTCAGTGAGGAATAGATTGGGCTGTGCCAGATACTACTTTAAGAACATTATTAATAGTAACATATTTTATCATCCCACAGTATATTAAAATCAACATTGTGAAATTAGAAAACTGAGAAAGACAAACTTTAAGTGATTTTCCCAATATCACATATTAGGTGGGGCCTGGCTTTCAACCCAGGTAATTTGGCTTCAGAGCATGATATTCTAAGCCCTATTAAATGAGACTACCACCATTCTGGTAGAGTACTGCCTTTTTCAGGCATAGAATAAAGCTATTGCTTCTTTTATTTGTAAGAATTTTCTTCGATGTGATCACTTTCCTATTACTTTAATATTTTTAGGTAAGTCTTTGAGACAGGTACATTGGATTGTTTCCTAGGATCCAAAATAATCTGACAAATAGGTAAATATCATTTTAAAACATTGGCCCGAGTATCTAATGAGTATGGTCTACCTATCTGCTCCAGCATCCTATGAATATGAATTCTTATCAATACGTCAAAAATATAAATGTTAGATCATTATTGAGACAGGATTTTTAAATCTAATCAATATTATTTCCCTCTGCTCTAACTTTTGTTTTTTAATTGCTTTTGAGATCAAAGCTTAAGCAAGTATCCTATAATACACTAGGCAAGAATTCTCTGGTTGACAGAACTCACAGGCCATGCAGCAGTGAATCTAGAGAAACACCCATGTGGGAATCAAACAGGAAATCCTGACACCTGACTGACTCCACCTGTTCACCCTGACTCATTTCAGACACAGCTGAGGTGATTAACAGGGTATCATGTCCACTTCCTGTGTAGGGTCTATTTCATAGCTCCAGGGATCTCCCCCTTCCTGGATGATTATTTCCCAATGTTTTAGGGAAGATATTTACTAAACCTATGATATCACAAGAGGAGAGTAAAGAAAATATAAAAAATAACTGAGAGAGTAAAGAAAATATTAGAAATAACTGGGGTAGGGAAAGAGATCTGTATTTTAAAATACAAAACGAATGTCTGTACTTTGGGAAGAGACCGGTTGTATGCGAAGAGCTGGGTCAGACCTTCAGAGTCAAATGACAGTTGATCATTCCTTCCTACTCACTGCAGTGTGGAATATGAGAGCAAAGGGACCCTCATTGGATTTAAAGGGCAATAAATATAAAACAAATAAAAAGAAATATTTTCTCACACAGCATATAGTTAACCTGTAGAATTTCTGGCTCAAGGGGTCATTTAATTAACAATGTACACAGATAGAATTGGGTAAATTTATGACCTCTAATAACATTTTCAGTACTACAAAGTGAATGTGGTAAAGGTAAATCAACCCTTATCTTTCAGGCATAAGATCACAGTCCATAGAAGATAATAAGAATTTTCTTTCCAATTGCAAGGAACACTGAACCACCAAGTAAACCCCACTGACTTCCTTATGAGGAACAGGAGAGAAACTTGGAATAACCTTTCCTTTAATTGTGAAAAACTGACCTCCGTTCAAAATACAATATCAATACCAAAAACATAAATGGTTGAACCCCTATTGGCAAGATATGGAGATAACTATTTTCTCTATTATGTTTTATACTGAAGTAAAGATTTATAGCAGGAAAATCTATGAAAGTGGGGAAAAATAAATTAGACAAGTTAAAGGTAGGTGTGAAGAGTTTCAATTATACAATAAAAAAGTAGAGTTTCATAATCTATTGCTACCCAGAATTTTGCATGATTCCTGACTGCCAACTTTGGTTATTGAAATATGAGGAGATAATTTTTTAAGAGGAAAATGTGATGACACTAAATGTATTAGCTCAGGCTGCCATAACAAAATACCATAGACTGGGTGCCTTGAAACACAGGAAATTATTTTCTCACAAATCTGGAGCCTGGAAGTTCAAGATCAGGGTGCCAGAATGGTTGGGCTCTGGTGAGGTTATCTTCCTGGCTTGCAGACTGCCACCTTTTCATTGTGTCCTCAGATGACATAAAGTGAGAGGAGAGCAAGCATTTAGGTGTCTCTTCTTATAAGGCTATAAATCCTATCCCATCATGAGAACCCCACCCTTATGACCTCATCTAAACCTAATTACCTCCCAAAGGCTGCATCTTCAAATACCATCACTGAGAGTCAGAGATTCAAAACATGAATTTTGGTGGACACAACTTAGTCCTTAGCACTGCATGTTTACTAAATGCTCAATTTAATCAACAGATAAACTTTCATAAAAACAAATATTTATCCAATTTCTGCTATGTGTCAGGCAATATTTTGGGCATTGGAGGCATAAAGGTGAAAAAAAAAAGATCCTTCATCTCAAGATGTGTTTTCAGTTTAGTGAAGGAAGTACATATACAAATACATGATCCTAATGCAACATTTTAAATAACATAAGAAGAGTGTCTAGCCAATGCTTTAGGATCACAGAGAAGAGAGAGGGTGGTGGGGAAAACTAACATCTAGGCTGGGGCTTAAAGTATAAGTAAGAGCTTGTCAAACAAACATGAGTATTCCAGAGTTGCAGAGTTAAATGCAATTCTATAACCTAGCAACGGGAAAGAATATGTCATATTCTAGACACGACCAATAATACAATGTGGCTGAATCGTATCATGAGTGACAGGGAACTGATGACATTCATCTGAAAAGGAAGACTGAAATAAAAGGTGAGGCCAATTGGTTTCTGAGGAACATTATAAAGTCACATTTCTAAACTAGAGGATCAGCAATAGAAAAGTACGATAAAAGAGGAAATCTGTTCACAACTGTCCCCACATTTTCCACAAGTACTAAGTAATATCTTGCAAAGTGACAGGTCTGTAATGTTCATTCCTCCCGAATTTTGCAACTGCATTGATAATAGGAGAATCTGGGGCAGCTACACAATTTCGGGGCATCTACACAAAAAGCTAGATGTGTCATGGAGACATGGTTACCAACTGCTGGTAGTTATGGCTCTTCACACAATTGCTGGAAATTAAGATTGTTGGAAGTAAATCACACTAAGAGGGGAGGTGACCATACTGAATGAAATTGAACAGACATAGGCAACTGAAAGTTCCTTCTGATTCACTTTTATTTTATACCTTATTCACACTGACAATAAATTAGCCCTTTGCCAGATGCTAGATTTAGACGTTTGTCAAAACACATGTGTGGTAGGGCATCTTTGGTTGTTTAGAAGGTTCATTACAAGGTACAATCAGAGGAAAGGAAAATATGTGAAGGTATTATACAGTTCAAGTGACTAGGTAAAAATGGATTAAAATTACGAGTCCCCAGAAAGAATATCAAACATTAGAGATTTGTGTTATAGATGTGGCTTGAGTCATATAAATATTTATTATTATTTTTACTGATGAAATAGTCTGTAATTTTTCTCCTTGCTGTGGTAAACTTGATTTTAATTACTGTAAACAACACAAGAGAATATCTAATTAAATTTTTATATATGTCTTTCTCTATATAAAGCATAAAACTGAAAATTAAGTGAAACTGAGGTATTCCCATTCTTTAATTGTGCCACATTTATATCTTTGAAGACTGGAAATCTGTTGTTTGAAAGGAATGAATGCTTTTAAATGATGTGAAAATCAATGTGAAATAAGAGAGTCAACTACAAAGAAAAAAATGACATTTCATCAAGGTCTTTTATTCTTTTTACTCAGCACATCTTTTTAAAGCTGTGGGCTTATTTTTTTGTTATACTCAAATAAGCAAAAGCACCTTAGATCTATGTGTTTACATAAAGCCTTGGCCATTTGGCCTATAATTTA
The DNA here is from genome assembly GCF_964165515.1 of Mesoplodon bidens. Taxonomy (NCBI): domain Eukaryota; kingdom Metazoa; phylum Chordata; class Mammalia; order Artiodactyla; family Ziphiidae; genus Mesoplodon; species Mesoplodon bidens. The sequence continues at coordinate 50,758,181 of NC_138165.1, forward strand.
TATATATTTTCTCCTGTATCAAATAAGCACCATCTGCATCCTATATTTAGGGCTATAGTTTTCTGTAGGAAACACATATACCCATTTACCCTGGATTACCTATTCACATAATTTTAAAAAATGTTTACCTTCCTCATATTTAGCTCCATCACATAAATATAAGTGCAAGTTTTCATATTTGTCTCTAAAAGTGAAGAGCATGGTTTTAAAAAAGTGAAATTTAAAATGTCTAAAAATGTCAAACAAAACAAACCAAAAATATTAAAGTCCCATTTATGAAGCAGAAACCATATCTCATAGAGGATGTTTTTTTTTTTTTTTTTTTTTTTTTGCTGTACGCGGGCCTCTCACTGCTGTGGCCTCTCCCGTTGCGGAGCACAGGCTCCGGACACACAGGCTCCGCGGCCATGGCTCGCGGGCCCAGCCGCTCCGCGGCATGTGGGATCTTCCGGGATAGGGGCACGAACCCGTGTCCCCTGCATCGGCAGGCGGACTCTCAACCACTGCGCCACCAGGGAAGCCCGAGGATGTTTTTATGTGCAATCTTATTCAATGTTTTCTGAAGAGCCTCAACCCTAATTCTACTTCTGTTAGTTGGCATGCTTACCATAAACAAAATTTTGCAATGTTGACCTTAAAAGAATTTAGAGGTGCTTATAGGAAACTCACTAGTTATACCTTTTAAGTATCAAAATAGGATATATAGTGTCTATAATAATTCTCTTTTGACTGCTTGCTTCCCTTTTTCCTGTTTAAATTGTAAATACTATTAACACAATAAGGTAATGGAATGGAATTTAAACACACTTTATTGCAACAATATAAGTTCCATGTACAGTTATAAGCAATATGGCTGAACTTAATAATTTTACATTACAAGTCTAATTGTGGTATCAAACTAGGAATTTTCACAAAGTACTTGCATTGGAAATTTGTATGATACAATATACTTCAATTCTCAGTTGCACAGGAAGATAATTTGTTTAACAGGAAGACTAGGAATACAGTTCATATGCTTAGACCTGATTGTCCTGTTTTATACAAAGCTTAGACTCCTAGTCATAGAATTTTAGAACTTGAGGAGACCTTAGAGATTAAATAGTTCACCAACTTCATTGTACAGAGAAGAAAATAGAGGTTAAGGGAAATTATTTGACTTAAATAAAGTAACGCAGAATGTTAGTGACAAAGTTGGAATGAAAACCACTTCTTAACTTTCTCAGGACCATGAAAGGAGGTTGACATAAAAGAATTAGACACTGAAATCTCATCACAGTAATAGTACTTAGAGGAAGAACTACAATCCTGCAGCCTGTGGAACAAAAACCACATTCACAGAAAGACAGACAAGATGAAAAGGCAGAGGGCAGTGTACCAGATGTAGGAACAAGATAAAACCCCAGAAAAACAACTAAATGAAGTGGAAATAGGCAACCTTCCGGAAAAGAATTCAGAATAATGATAGTGAAGATGATCCAGGACCTCGGAAAAAGAATGGAGGCAAAGATCGAGAAGATGCAAGAAATGTTTAACAAAGACCTAGAAGAATAAAGAACAAACAAACAGAGATGAACAATACAATAACTGAAATGAAAACTACACTAGAAGAAATCAATTGCAGAATAACTGAGGCAGAAGAACAGATAAGTGACCTGGAAGACAGCAGAATGGTAGAATTCACTGCTGTGAAACAGAATAAAGAAAAAAAAAAAAGAAAAGAAATGAAGAGAGCCTAAGAGACCTCTGGGACAACATTAAAGACAACAACATTCGCATTATAGGCGTCCCAGAAGGAGAAGAGAGAGAGAAAGGACAAGAGAAAATATTTGAAGAGATTATAGTCGAAAACTTCCTTAACATGGGAAAGGAAATAGCCACCCAAGTTATGGAAATACAGTGAACACCATACAGGATAATCCCAAAGAGAAACACACTGAGACACACAGTAATCAAATTGGCAAAAATTAAAGACAAAGAAAAATTATTGAAAGCAGCAAGGGGAAAACGATAAATAACATACAAGGGAACTCCCATAAGGGTAACAGCTGATTTCTCAGCAGAAACTCTACAAGCCAGAAGGGAGTGGCATGATATACTTAAAGTGATGAAAGGGAAGAACCTACAACCAAGATTACTCTACAGAGCAAGGATCTCATTCAGATTTGATGGAGAAATCAAAAGCTTTACAGACAAGCAAAAGCTAAGAAAATTCAGCACCACCAAACCAGCTCTACAACAAATGCTAAAGGAACTTCTCTAAGTGGGAAACACAAGAGAAGAAAAGGACCTATAAAAACAACCCAAAACAATTAAGAAAATGGTCATAGGAACATACATATCGATAATTACCTTAAACATGAATGGATTCAATGTTCCAACCAAAAGACACAGGCTTGCTGAATGGATACAAAAACAATACCCATATATATGCTGTCTACAAGAGATCCACTTCAGACCTAGGGACACACACACACTGAAAGTGAGGGGATGGAAAAATATATTCCATGCAAATGGAAATCAAAGGAAAGCTGGAGTAGCTATACTCATATCAGATAAAATAGACTTTAAAATAAAGAATGTTACAAGAGACAAGGAAGGACACTACATAATGATCAAGGGATCAATCCAAGAAGACAATATAACAATTATAAATATATATTCATACAACATAGGGGCACCTCAATACATAAGGCAACCACTAACAGTTATAAAAGAGGAAATCGACAGTAACACAACAATAGTGGGAGACTTTAACACTTCACTTACACCAATGGACAGATCATCCAAAATGAAAATAAATAAGGAAACAGAGCTTTAAATGACACAATAGACCAGATAGATTTAATTGATATTTATAGGACATTCCATCATAAAACAGCATATTACACTTTCTTCTCAAGTGCACATGGAATATTCTCCAGGATAGATCACATCTTGGGTCACAAATCAAGCCTCAGTAAATTTAAGAAAATTGAAATCATATCAAGCATCTTTTCTGACCATAACGCTATGAGATTAGAAATGAATTACAGGGAAAAAAATGCAAAAAACACAAACACATGTAGGCTAAACAATATGCTACTAAATAACCAAGAGATCACTGAATAAATCAAAGAGGAAGTCAAAAAATACCTAGAGACAAATGACAATGAAAACACAACAATCTAAAATCCATGGGATGCAGGAAAAGCAGTTCTAACAGGGAAGTTTATAGCTGTACAAGCCTACATCAAGAAACAAGAAAAATCTCAAATAAACAATCTAACCATGCACCTAAAGGAACTAGAGAAAGAAGAGCAAACAAAACCCAAAGTTAGCAGAAGGAAAGAAATCATAAAGATCAGAGCACAAATAAATGAAATAGAAACAAAGAAAACAGCAAAGATCAATAAAACTAAAAGCTGGTTTTTTGAGAAGATAAACAAAATTGATAAACCATTAGCCAGACTCATCAAGAAAAAGAGGGAGAGGACTCAAATCAATAAAATTAGAAATGAAAAAGGAAAAGTTACAACAGACACTGCAGAAATACAAAGCATCGTAAAAGACTACTACAAGCAACTTTATGCTAATAAAATGGACAACCTGGAAGAAATGGACAAATTCTTAGAAAGGTATAACCTTCCAAGACTGAACCAGGAAGAAATAGAAAATATGAACAGACCAATCACAAGTAATGAAATTGAAACTGTGATTAAAAATCTTCCAACAAACAAAAATCCAGGACCAGATGGCTTCACAGTTGAATTCTATCAAACGTTTAGAGAATTGCTAACACCCATCCTTCTCAAACTCTTCCAAAATATTGCAGAGGAAGGAACACACCCAATCTCATTCTATGAGGCCACCATCACCCTGATACCAAAACCAGACAAAGATGCTACAAAAAAAAAAATTACAGACCAATATCACTGATGAATATAGATGCAAAAATCCTCAACAAAATACGAGCAAGCAGAATCCAACAACACATTAAAAAGATCAAAACCCATGATTAAGTGGGATTTATCCCAAGGATGCAAAGATTCTTCAATATACACAAAACAATCAACCTGATACACCATATTAACAAATTGAAGAATAAAAACCATATGATCATCTCAATAGATGTGGAAAAAGCTTTTGACAAAATTCAACACCCATTTATGATAAAAACTCTCCAGAAAGTAGGCACAGAGGAAACCTACCTCAACATAATAAAGGCCATATATGACAAACCCACAGCAAACATCATTCTCAATGGTGAAAAACTGAAAGAATTTCCACTAAGATCAGGAAAAAGACAAGGATGTCCAGTCTCACCACTATTACTCAACATAGTTTTGGAAGTCCTAGCCACGGCAATCAGAGAAGAAAAAGAAATAAAAGGAATAAAAAATTGAAAAAGAAGAAGTAAAACTGTCACTGTTTGCAGATGATACTACACACAGAGGATCCTCAGGATGCCACCAGAAAACTACTAGAGCTAATCAATGAATTTGGTAAAGTTGCAGGATACAAAATTAATGCACAGAAATCTCTGGCATTCCTATACACTAATGATGAAAAATCTGGAAGAGAAATTAAGGAAACACTCCCATTTACCATTGCAACAAAAATACCTAGGAACAAACCTACCTAGGGAGACAAAAGACCTGTATGCAGAAAACTATAAAACACTGATGAAAGAAATTAAAGGTGATACCAACAGATGGAGAGATATACCATGTTCTTGGATTGGAAGAATCAATATTGTGAAAATGACTATACTACCCAAAGCAATATAAAGATTCAATGCAATCCCTATCAAATTACCAATGGCATTTTTTACAGAACTAGAACAAAAAATCTTAAAATTTGTATGAAGACACAAAAGACCCCAAAGAGCCAAAGCAGTCTTGAGGGGAAAAAAAAAGGAGCAGGAGGAATCAGACTCCCTGACTACAGACTATATTACAAAGCTACAGTAATCAAGACAATATGATAGTGGCACAAAACCAGAAACATAGATAAATGGGACACGGTAGAAAGCCCAAGATAAACCCATGCACCTATGGTCAACTTATCTATGACAAAGGAGGCAAGGATATACAATGGAGAAAAGACAGTCTCTTCAATAAATGGTACTGGGAAAATTGGACAGCTCATGTAAAAGAATGAAATTAGAACACTCCTAACACCATACACAATAATAAACTCAAAATGGATTTGAGACCTAAATGTAAGACTGGACACTATAAAACTCTTAGAGGAAAACATAGGAAGAACACTCTTTGACATAAATCACAGCAAGATCCTTTTTTGATCCACCTCCTAGAGTAATGGAAATAAAAACAAAAACAAACAAATGGGAGCCAAAGAAACTTAGAAGCTTTTGCACAGCAAAGGAAACCATAAACAAGAGGAAAAGACAACCCTCAGAATGGGAGAAAATATTTGCAAATGAATCAACAGACAAAGGATTACTCTCCAAAATATATAAACAGCTCATGCAGCTCAATATTAAAGAAACAAACAACCCAATCCAAAAATGGGCAGAAGACCTAAACAGACATTTCTCTAAAGAAGACATACAAATGGCCAAGAAGCACATGAAAAGCTGCTCAACATCACTAATTATTAGAGAAATGCAAATCAAAACTACAATGAGGTATCACCTCACACCAGTTAGAATGGGCATCATCAGAAAATCCACAAACAACAAATGCTGGAGTGGGTGTGGAGAAAAGGGAACCCTCTTGTACTGTTGGTGGGAATGTAAATTGATACAGCCACTGTGGAGAACAGTATGGAGGTTCCTTAAAAAACTAAAACTAGAATTACCATATGATCCAGCAATCCCACTACTGGGCATATACCCAGAGAAAGCCATAATTCAAAAAGACACATGCACCCCAATGTTCATTGCAGCACTATTTACAATAGCCAGGTCATGGAAGTAACCTAAATGCCCATCGACAGACGAATGGCTAAAGATATTGTGGTACATATATACAATGGAATATTACTCAGCCATAAAAAGGAACGAAATTGAGTCATTTGTTGAGATGTGGATGGATCTAGAGACTGTCATACAGAGTGAAGTAAGTCAGAAAGAGAAAAACAAATATCATATATTAATGCATGTATTTGGAAGCTAGAAAAATGGTACAGATGAACCAGTTTGCAGGGCAGAAGTTGAGACACAGATGTAGAGAACAAACGTATGGACACCAAGGGAAAGCCACAGCGGGTTGGGGATAGTGGTGTGATGAATTGGGCGACTGGGATTGATACGTATACACTAATGTGTATAAAACTGATGAATAATGAGAACCTTTTGTATAAAAAAATAAATAAAATTTAAAAATTAAAAAATAAAAAAAAAAGAGAAATAGTACTTAAAGCCATTTGACTGGACTCAGTCATTAAGGGACCAAAGAAGGGGAGTATCTGAAACTGGCGTTGTTAATCAGAAGAGGAAGAGCCAGGAAGGGCGGCTACAGAGCAGTAACTGGTAGAATGATAAGAAAACCAAGAGATTGTGAGATCATTGAATCCAAGAAAAGAAATAAGTGTTGGATGTGTATTCAATGTTGCTGAAACATCAAGTAACAAAAGCCAGTGTACATGACCATCAGGTTTAGCAACATGGAAATCACTGACAACTGAGCTTGGATGGGGTTGTCAAGAGCAAAGTCTCATTTATCAGAGTGGATAAAGGTGAGAAAGTGACTGGAGGATGTTAAGCTCATGATGTTTTTCTATGATGGCAATATCTGAGGGGAAAGAAGAGGTTAAATACATTAAGCTACTTCTTCAAATTTGTACTCCCAGTAACAAAACCAACACCAACAAATATTAAATTGCTATGGGAAATTGGCTTGGCATTTCTTACAGGGGACATATTCACAGCAGTTTGTTTTGGGAGGAGGGTGGAACTATAAGTTAACCACCCATCCTAGAATAAAATGTGTGCTCACCTTACAAAATGCTATGGAATCCCTGAGGGTGAGGGACAAAGCTTTATCCTCCATTCCGTCCTAACCAAAAGTCCTAGCTCAACCCTCAGAAAACAATCCATGTTTTTCTCCACAAAACCCTACTAGGACACTCCATATCTGAAGCAGTCTACCTTAAAGACTTGTTTCTTTTTGCGGGAACTCATCAATATCTGCACAGCCTTGCCGGCAGCTAGGAGGCCTGTCCATTAATGAAATGTTAATGACTGAATTAGACCTGTAATAACTGAAGTAGGAGGCACTGCTGTGAGTCCATTAGCATCCTCAGACCCTGCTGAGGAACAAGTAAACACTGCACACAATGAGAAAACTTTCGGGCACAAGAGTTGGAAGTGTTACACAGGTGTTTTCACATGGAAAATGACATTTCCCTGAAACAGGATTAGTTTATTTAGGAAAGCTAATTCCAGTCACTACATTTCTTCAGACAAAAATAAAGACTGAAAGATGGATGATGTACTTATTCAAAAGTGTTTTGATTTTTTAAATTCCAATATTGCACAATTGTTTTTGCAAAACTTTTTAGGATAACTTCCATATGCTAGGTGCCAATTATTCCCAATAACTATGGCTCTTCTTTTCCTCTCACCTGGTTCTTATAATGATTTGTTTTTAGTTTTCTTATACCCCCTTCTTTTCAACTTATTTATTGCTTTTATGCTTCAAGTAAACCCTACAATCTTTGCAATACCATCTATCCTTTTTTTAAAAAGGGGAAAAACATAGGGAGATTTAGGACACTATTTTAACCTTGATTAATATAAGTTGATTGTAGAATTCACTACTGAGGTGTAAATATGAATCATATGACATATAAAGTGAAAGCTGTTATGTATTAGCATCTAGCTCAATTCAATAATATATTGTTCTTGTAATAAGCTTGAAGATTTACCATTTTTATTTAAACATATATTGTAATTCAATAATACTTGAATTGTATCAACTTGATGGGAGGTAAAAATAATTGCTATCTCAAATTATTACAAAAGACAAAATAGCTAAGGCTAATTCTATTAGATTTATTTACTATGTCTACTGTGGGTCTTATTATTTTCCCATATTCATATCTGGATCTCTAACCACAGTTAAAAATAATGTATATGTGGTTTGAGGATTGGACCTTAGGGTTTGCTAGACATGTGCTTTAGAAATACACATGCTACGAAAAAAAAAAAGCTACAAAAAAGCATCGTATTATTGTTTTTGTTACATAAAATATTATATATCAAATAAAGTAGTTCAATAATATGTATTGCATTTTATGTTTAACCTCAAACATCCTTCCAGGTCCTTAGTTCTAGATTTACTGATAACTAGTTGTGTGGCACTAGGCAAGGACTTTAACCTTTCAGGGATTTTTTTTAATCTTTAAAAATAAAGTTTATAAAGGATAAAAACTATAGATATTTAAATTTTACATTTATATAAACTTAAAATTTATATAATTATGGTTTTTGATATATTAAACATTCAAAGGTGGAAATAGGAGATAGAATTTAAAAGGTGCATTACAAATCCATCAGCTAACTCTGTCCCACAAAAAAAGGAGAAGTCTTATCAGGGGAACCCAAATTCACAGGAAAAAAAGAGTCTACATGAGTACAAAATAAATATTTAAACAGAATTCACAAACACAACAAATCATAAAACGTATTTGTTTGAACAAACTGTGCTGTCATATAGCCCTTAAGAGGTTGGATTAAAAGGGACAAATCAAAATACCAGCATGTTTCTTTTTTAAAACCTAAATGTTGGTTTATTATGCAAATCATTTGCTCCTTGATTTACACATCTGGAGTGTTGTGGTTAACTTTGGACCTTAAAATACAGACACATGGCACTTCCACACACACACACACACACACACACACACACACACACCATCTTGGTTCTTGAGATCTTTGTCAGCTTTCTTATTTCATTTCAGCTTGCTATCTGAATTCAAGGGAAGAAGTTCTGCACAGTATTTGCAAATAGCAAGCATGACACTTGACTTGAAATTCAGACCATGCAAACTGGCCTATAAAGATGAGATCAGTGACACATAGTAACACCTGACAAGAATTATCATTTTGATTACAGCTAATGGAACGCTTTTCTTCATTCAGAACTCCCAGAGTCTGTAAACATGGCCTTACAATTTTAAATGGAGAAAGAGAAATCCATCAAGCCCAAAATGGTACAGTGATAACTATGAATATGTAATTTATGGATAATCAACTGAAGGTATTTTCCGGAAGAGCCAAAGTTCAAGTACAGTACATACTGGTAGTATAAACACCATATGAGCTACTACGAAATAATAGGCTCATAAAATCATTCACAATAATAATAGTGAGTTTAAAGGCAATTTGAAGCGGTAGGCTATGAGTTTTGAACTGAATCTCAGCATTTAAGATTGGATTTCTGTTTTTTCCTGGACAACTACTGATTCCAGAATCAAATATCAAATGGCTTTTGTAATGTGAAATGTATCCCCCAATGTTCTGTGTTTTCTTTTTTGTCTTTAGTTAAGTATTAATTATTTTATGGAATAATGAACAGACTATCTATAAGACTTCATCAGTACAAAATTTCAAGGAAAATCTAAACATATCTATTATTTTTCAGTAACAGTAAACTCCTGTTAGCAATTTATGTGTAATCATCCCCTATGTCAAAGAACAGGATTGAGGTTATAAAGAAGTATAGAAAAAGCCACATGTTCTCAAAGTTCCTAGAATTCTAAAATGTTTACCATGTAATAGAATACACAAATATCCCATTATTTTGGAATTATAATACATGGCTTATCCCACTATTAAAAATAGCATGAAATTTTCCAAAGTAAGATTGATCAGGATTTAATTAACTTTGCACCCAAAGGATTGGTGAAGCCCTATCATATTAGATAACTTAATAGAGATCCCAGGGTCCATGAAGCACAGATGATATTCCACCTTATTTGGAAGAGTACCGGTCCTTCTTCAGACTGATGTGTGAATATCCATTGGCCCTTGTTCTAAAAAAATTATAACGTAGAAGGTAAAAATCTTAATTGTAATCTGGAATCACCAGCACTGACACTCTCTCATTGTTTCTCCTGTATTAATAACACTTGGAGAACATCTCTCTAATACACGAAATTGCAGAGAGAGAACAAGGCCCTTTAACTAATCAAATAGCTTTGTATTAATTCATTTATTTGTACATCCTTTTATAAAATTATATTAAGCACATATTGTGTATGAAACAGTTTATTTTTATGTGCTGGTGGTCCACTGCTCTCAAAAATTTTCAAGTTCAATAGGAGGTATCTATTCTTTCATTCATTCATTCGGTGTTTTTGGCATATTTCCTGAACCCCGATATTCCAAGCACTGCTGTAAATACCAGAGACACAGACATGAAGAAAACTGCCAGAGTCTCTACTTTCATGAGGCTCATGGGCTCATCATGTGGAAAGTAAAAATTGTTGTTTAAATGCTATAAGAGATAAAAGGAAATAAATATGAAGGTTAAAAATTACACAGTGTCTGACTTCACAAAGAGTGGAGAGGTGCTGGAGGAGACAGGAGGGTCAAGAACTTGTAACCAAAAGGAAACTGTGATCATATTGGTTTGGTGGTAAATATAATACCTTTGTAATGTAGGAACCATCACATATGCTTTCTCGGCTATTTAACAATGGAATGCATCCTATACCTGTGTTTTTACTGGGAATTATTACTAGGTATAGTAAGATGACTTGAGACACATAAACTTCAAAATGCCTTCAGATCACTTGACTAGGAAAAAAGAAAGGCTTGATAGAAAAAAGGGGTCAAGAACGCTGGTTAGAGGATAAGAACCTGTGAAACTAGTAACAGTATTGGACTTTAACCTGGACTTTAACAATGACCATACCTGTTATTGCCCAGGATGATAACATTTTCTGTTTTTCTGCCTTTTTTTTTCGGCACGCGGGCCTCTCACTGTTGTGGCCTCTCCCGTTGCGGAGCACAGGCTCCGGACGCGCAGGCTCAGCGGCCATGGCTCACGGGCCTAGCCGCTCCACGGCATGTGGGATCTTCCCAGACCTGGGCACGAACCCGTGTCCCCTGCATCGGCATGCGGACTCTCAACCACTGTGCCACCAGGGAAGCCCCTGCCTTTTTTTTTTCTTCCAGAGGAATTCCTCCCTTGATCAGAGGGGCAGAGATTAATCTGTCTCTGGTTAAGATATATATTGCAGAGGTTCATATTCACTAGTCTGTCCTGCCTACTTTGACAAGTACTTTCCAATTGCTTTATGGGTTCTCAGAATCACATTTAGCTTCCAATTAGATTTTATATTGTAATTGCTTTCCATTTCCCATTGATTTCTTGAGCTTTCTGGTCTATCCTTTGCAAAGAAAATAGGAAAGTTTACATGTGTTCCTCTAGGTTAATTCTACTCAGCGGAACTTGTCAGTGGTGAGTAGAACTGTGTTTTTAAGCAGAACTCCAAGTATTCAGGCTTGGCAATTAATCAGTTGCTTACTAAAAATGTAACTACCAAATTATCAGATATTCTGGTTATATTCCAGCAAATCTGAAGAGGAGTTCTGGGGTGAAATAGACATAGATGACTTCTACACCTCACTATGAGTTACCGTCTACCCAGAATTATTATTTGTGTATTATCCTCCTTGCAAATTTGAGTTCAAAGGAGCCTAATGACTGTTGCTTTCTCCCTTATCTGTTACTATTCACACGTTCAAGATGCAATTTGAATGTCAACCCAACTGACTCTAGTAAAAGGGAAGTGGAGGAGTTAGTGCTATCCTGAGCGTAGAGAAGCAACAGAGTAAGGTTTTTAACAACAAAAGCAAAGGCAAAGTTCTCTCCTTCAGGTCATTTTCCAACAAAATGGGTGGGCACAGCCCAACCCTCTCCATGAAGAGCAAGGCAGAGAAGGACCAAGAGGAGATTTTGCACTATGGACTGGATGGCTCCACATTGGATGCAACCAGCAATCCTAATGTCAGAAGCTCAATGATGCTTTGTTTAATCCTATAGCTTTGGGCCAAGGGGACACATTCTGGAAGAGAAAGAAAGAGAAGGTAACAGGAAAAATTATGTTCTTTGCAAACAGCCCTGTTTTCTCCAGTAGATCTCTATAAATACACTAATTCATCATAAGCTCTGAGACAAGGCAAGGAAAATAGTTGTTAAGTTCTTATTTGGTACTGTGTTCTTTATATATAATTTCATTTTATCTTCATAGATCACTGCAAATTAATGTCTATTTTGACATGAAGAAACTGAGGCTTAGGAAGTTCACAGCTGAGAGTTGCACTGCATGTCTCTAAAGACCAAGTCCCACTCACTAGGCTTTATACAATATAGGTTCCTGCCATGGCTCTGAGTATTCTGACTGAATGGGTCTGAGGTGGGACCCAGGATTCTGCAGTTTACTGTTTTCCAGGTGATTCCTCTAACCAATCAGTTTTGTCAATCATAGCAACAGGTTGTGCTGTCTCTCAGAGTAAATATCTCAGTGTTTTGAGAAAAACAAAACAAAACAGTTGTAAAGACAATGCATCAAGGACACCGTGCAGTAAGTAAAAGAAGTTATTTTTCTGAGTCATCAGATATATGTCTTCAGGGCAAGACAATGCATGAATATGCAATTGCAAAGAAATGATATAGATAAGCGTCTCCTGTGACAGTGACCCAGAGCTATACAGGGATGTACCTTAGAGGGTCAGAGCAAATAAAACAGACATTGTAAATTTCAAATGGAAAATGATTCTTTGGCTAAGGGAGGAAAGAGAGAAAGAAAGTGAGGTGCTGATTTGTAGTGAAGGACATTAAATCCCTTCCCCTCCATTCCAGTGTCAGTGACTTCCTAAAAGGTGGAAAGGAAGAGGTTCACTCTGATACCAAACCAAAGGAATGGAGCTGATGCCTCTGTGAAAGAGAGACATCAATCAGCCTGCGGAGTTTCTTCATATTCAGCGGAGTTCCTGAGAGTGCTGGAAGGCTGAACAATGAAGCAAAGAGCTCCAAGGTCTTACGCGCCCATCAAGAAAATAAATAAAGTTTAAGGGACTGCAAGGGATGTGAATGGATTATGCATATTAACCCTGGAAGTTTTAGTGTTTCTATGCAATCATTATACTTCAAGGATGGTTACATGATATTTTCTTTCATTTTAATTTTGTTAGACATCAGTGGAGAGGGTATTCTTCAGCTATGTCTGGGAGGATGCAGGAAGAGGAAGTATCTCAGCCCTCTCTTTACAGATCCCACTCATCTTTTTTAACAAATCTCCATCAGATCCTTTCGAGGCCAACACTACAGCCAGCAGAGTCAGATCACAGAGGCTTCCATTACTTCAGGTCAGCTGGGCAGGGGCATACAGGGACTGATAACAACACCAAAGTCACAGCCATGAAAATGTCTATGAATCAGTTCCCAACCTTGCCTGAAATTACAGTGCCCAAGCAGCAGTTCAGACTAATTAATTCATAATCTCTGACTGTAAACTCCAGGCATCAGTATTTTCAAAAGTTTCCAAATTGATCCCAATAACTGGCTAGTGTTGAAAACCAATAGTCTGAGACTTTGCCTGTTTCTCTCAGAGGTTAAAGATTTTGCAAACATCCTGTAATGGAGAAAATGGAACTTAGTGAAAATGACACCTGTAAATATAGTTACTAGTTACATATTTGTTTTGAAAAACAGAATATATTCAGGCATAGCATTCTTTTACTTCTAAATCAATTCTTATTTCATATGTCCCAATTTAAATGTTAAAAAATCTTTCATATTATCCAGGAAGAAATGCATTAAGATTAGAGAACTTAAATGACCATACAAACTCATGACCAGGTCATCACTGACGAGGTGGCAATTACGCAACTAGTACCTAAACAGAAAACCTCTCCTATTTAAGTGATTTTTTTTTTACAACTTTATTGGAGTATAATTGCTTCACAATGGTGTATTAGTTTCTGCTTTATAACAAACTGGATCAGTTATACATATACATCTGTTCCCATATCCCTTCCCTCTTGCATCTCCCTCCCTCCCACCCTCCCTATCCCACCCCTCCAGGCAGTCACAAAGCACCGAGCTTATGTCCCTGTGCTATGCGGCTGCTTCCCACTAGCGATCTACCTTGCGTTTGGTAGTGTATATATGTCCATGCCTCTCTCTCGCTTTGTCACAGCTTACCCTTCCCCTTCCCCATATCCTCAAGTCCATTCTCAAGTAGGTCTGTGTCTTTATTCCTGTTTTACCCCTAGGTTCATCGTGACATTTTTTTTTCTTAAATTCCACATATATATGTTAGCATACGGTATTTGTCTTTCTCTTTCTGACTTACTTCATTCTGTATGACAGACTCTAGGTCTATCCACCTCACTACAAATAGCTCAATTTCGTTGCTTTTTATGGCTGAGTAATATTCCATTGTATATATGTGGCACATCTTCTTTATGCATTCATCCGATGATGGACACTTAGGTTGTTTCCAGCTCCGGGCTATTGTAAAGACAGCTGCAATGAACATTTTGGTACATGACTCTTTTTGAATTATGGTTTTCTCAGGGTATGTGCCCAGTAGTGGGATTGCTGGGTCATATGGTAGTTCTATTTGTAGTTTTTTAAAGAACCTCCATACTCTTCTCCATAGTGGCTATACCAATTCACATTCCCACCAACAGTGCAAGAGTGTTCCCTTTTCTCCACACCCTCTCCAGCATTTATTGTTTGTAGATTTTTTGATGATGGCCATTCTGACTGGTGTGAGATGATATCTCATTGTAGTTTTGATTTGCATTTCTCTAATGATTAATGATGTTGAGCATTCTTTCATGTGTTTGTTGGCAGTCTGTATATCTTCTTTGGAGAAACGTCTATTTAGATCTTCTGCCCATTTTTGGATTGGGTTGTTTTTTTGCTATTGAGCTGCATGAGCTGCTTATAAATTTTGGAGATTAGTCCTTTGTCAGTCGCTTCATTTACAAATACTTTCTCCCATTCTGAGGGTTGTCTTTTGGTCTTGTTTATGGTTTCCTTTGCTGTGCAAAAGCTTTTAAGTTTCATTAGGTCCCATTTGTTTATTTTTTGATTTTATTTCCATTTCTCTATGAGGTGGGTCAAAAAGGATCTTGCTGTGATTTATGTCATAGAGTGTTCTGCCTATGTTTTCCTCTAAGAGTTTGATAGTTCCTGGACTTATATTTAGGTCTTTAATCCATTTTGAGCTTACTTTTGTGTATGGTGTTAGGGAGTGATCTAGTCTCATACTTTTACATGTAGCTGTCCAGTTTTCCCAGCACCACTTATTGAAGAGGCTGTCCTTTCTCCACTGTACATTCCTGCCTCCTTTATCAAAGATAAGGTGACCATATGTGTGTGGGTTTATCTCTGGGCTTTCTATCCTGTTCCATTGATCTGTATTTCTGTTTTTGTGCCAGTACCATACTGTCTTGATTACTGTAGCTTTGTAGTATAGTCCGAAGTCAGGGAGCCTGATGCCTCCAGCTCTGTTTTTCGTTCTCAAGATTGCTTTGGCTGTTTGGGGTCTTTTGTGTTTCCATAAAAACTGTGAAATTTTTTGTTCTAGTTCTGTGAAAAGTACCAATGGTAGTTTGATAGGGATTGCATTGAATCTGTAGATTGCTTTGGGTAGTAGAGTCATTTTCACAATATTGATTCTTCCAATCCAGGAACACGGTATATCTCTCCATCTATTTGTATCATCTTTAATTTCTTTCATCATTGACTTATAATTTTCTGTATACAGGTCTTTTGTCTCCTTAGGTATGTTTATTCCTAGATATTTTATTCTTTTTGTTGCAATGATAAATGGGAGTGTTTTCTTGATTTCACTTTCAGATTTTTCATCATTAGTGTACAGGAATGCCAGAGATTTCTGTGCATTAATTTTGTATCCTGCTACTTTACCAAATTCATTAATTAGCTCTAGTAGTTTTCTGGTAGCATCTCTAGGATTCTCTATGTATAGTATCATGCCATCTGCAAACAGTGACTAGCTTTACTTCTTCTTTTCTGATTTGGATTCCTTTTATTTCCTTTTCTTCTCTGATTGCTGTGGCTAAAACTTCCAAAACTATGTTGAATAAGAGTGGTGAGAGTGGGCAACCTTGTCTTGTTCCTGATCTTAGTGGAAATGGTTTCAGTTTTTCACCATTGAGGATGATGTTGGCTGTGGATTTGTCATATATGGCCTTTATTATGTTGAAGAAAGTTCCCTCTGTGCCTACTTTCTGCAGGGTTTTTATCATAAATGGGTGTTGAATTTTGTCGAAAGCTTTCTCTGCATCTATTGAGATGATCATATGGTTTTTCTCCTTCAATTTGTTAATATGGTGTATCACGTTGATTGATTTGCGTATATTGATGAATCCTTGCATTCCTGGAATAAACCCCACTTGATCATGGTGTATGATCCTTCTAATGTACTGTTGGATTCTGTTTGCTAGTATTTTGTTGACGACTTCTGCATCTATGTTCATCAGTGATATTGGCCTGTAGTTTTCTTTCTTTGTGACATCCTTGTCTGGTTTTGGTATCAAGGCGATGGTGGCCTTGTAGAGTGAGTTTGGGAGTGTTCCTCCCTCTGCTATATTTTGGAAGAGTTTGAGAAGGATGGGTGTTAGCTCTTCTCTAAATGTTTGATAGAATCGCCTGTGAAGCCATCCGGTCCTGAGCTTCTGTTTGTTGGAAGATTTTTAATCACAGTTTCAATTTCAGTGCTTGTGACTGGTCTATTCATATTTTCTATTTCTTCCTGATTCCGTCTTGGCAGGTTGTGCATTTCTAAGAATTTGTCCATTTCTTCCAGGTTGTCCGTTTTATTGGCATAGAATTTCTTGTTGTAATCTCTGATGATCTTTTGTATTTCTGCAGTGTCAGTTGTTACTTCTCCTTTTTCATTTCTAATTCTATTGATTTGAGTCTTCTCCCTTTTTTTCTTGATCAGTCTGGCTAATGGTTTATCAATTTTGTTTAGCTTCTCAAAGAACCAGCTTTTAGTTTTATTGATCTTTGCTATCGTTTCCTTCATTTCTTTTTCATTTATTTCTGATCTGATTTTTATGATTTCTTTCCTTCTTCTAACTTTGGGGGTTTTTTGTTCTTCTTTCTCTAATTGCTTTAGGTGCAAGGTCAGGTTGTTTACTCGAGATATTTCCTGTTTCTTAAGGTGGGATTGTATTGCTATAAACTTCCCTCTTAGAATGCTCTTGCTGCATCCCATAGGTTTTGGGTCGTCGTGTCTCCATTGTCATTCGTTTCTAGGCATTTTTTAATTTCCTCTTTGATTTCTTCAGTGATCACTTCATTATTAAGTAGTGTATTGTTTAGCCTCCATGTGTTCGTATTTTTTACAGATCTTTTCCTGTAATTCATATCTAGTCTCATAGTGTTGTGGTCGGAAAAGATACCTGATACAATTTCAATTTTCTTAAATTTACCAAGGCTTGATTTGTGACCCAAGATGTGATCTATGCTGGAGAATGTTCTATGAGCACTTGAGAAAAATGTGTATTCTGTTGTTTTTGGATGGTATGTCCTATAAATATCAATAAGCCCATCTTGTTTAATGTATCATTTAAAGCTTGTGTTTCCTTATTTATTTTCATTTTGGATGATCTGTCCATTGGTGAAAGTGGGGTGTTGAAGTCCCCTACTATGAATGTGTTAATGTTGATTTCCCCTTTTATGACTGTTAGTATTTGCCTTATGTATTGAGGTGCTCCTACGTTGGGTGCATAAATATTTACAATTGTTATATCTTCTTCTTGGATCGATCCGTTGATCATTATGCAGTGTCCTTCCTTGTCTCTTCTCATAGTCTTTATTTTAAAGTCTATTTTGTCTGATATGAGAATTGCTACTCTAGCTTTCTTTTGATTTCCATTTGCATGGAATATCTTTTTCCATTCCCTTACTTTCAGTCTGTATGTGTCTCTAGGTCTGAAGTGGGTCTCTTGTAGACAGCATATATATGGGTCTTGTTTTTGTATCCATTCAGCCAATCTGTGTCTTTTGGTGGGAGCACTTAGTCCATTTACATTTAAGGTAATTATCGATATGTATGTTCCTATTCCCATTTTCTTAATTGTTTTGGGTTCGTTGTTGTAGGTCTTTTCCTTCTGTTGTGTTTCTTGCCTAGAGAAGTTCCTTTAGCATTTGTTGTAAAGCTGGTTTGGTGGTGCTGAACTCTCTCAGCTTTTGCTTATCTGTAAAGGTTTTAATTTCTCCATCAAATCTCAATGAGATCCTTGCTGTGTAGAGTGCTCTTGGTTGCAGGTTTTTCTCCTTCATCACTTTAAATATGTCCTGCCAGTCCCCTCTGGCTTGTAGAGTTTCTGCTGAAAGATCAGCTGTTAACCTTATGAGGATACCCTTGTGTGTTATTTGTTGTTTTTCCCTTGCTGCTTTTAATATGTTTTCTTTGTGTTTAATTTTTGACAGTTTGATTCATATGTGTCTTGGCGTATTTCTCCTTGGATTTATTCTGTATGGGACTCTCTGTGCCTCCTGGACTTGATTAACTATTTCCTTTCCCATATTAGGGAAGTTTTCAACTATAATCTCTTCAAATATTTTCTCAGTCCCTTTCTTTTTCTCTTCTTCTTCTGGAACCCCTATAATTCGAATGTTGGTGCGTTTAATGTTGTCCCAGAGGTCTCTGAGACTGTCCTCAGTTCTTTTCATTCTTTTTTCTTTATTTTGCTCTGCAGCAGTTATTTCCACTATTTTATCTTCCACGTCACTTATCCATTCTTCTGCCTTAGTTATTCTGCTATTGATCCCACCTAGAGTATTTTTAATTTCATTTATTGTGTTGCTCATCGTTGCTTGATTCATCTTTAGTTCTTCTAGGTCCTTGTTAACTGTTTCTTGCATTTTGTCTATTCTCTTTCCAAGATTTTGGATCATCTTTACTATCATTATTCTGAATTCTTTTTCAGGTAGACTGCCTATTTCCTCTTCATTTGTTAGGTCTGGTGGGTTTTCATCTTGCTCCTTCACCTGCTGTGTGTTTTTCTGTCTTCTCATTTTGCTTATCTTACTGTGTTTGGGGTCTCCTTTTTGCAGGCTGCAGGTTCATAGTTCCCGTTGTTTTTGGTGTCTGTCCCCAGTAGCTAAGGTTGGTTCAGTGGGTTGTGTAGGCTTCCTGGTGGAGGGGACTAGAGCCTGTGTTCTGGTGGATGAGGCTGGATGTTGTCTTTCTGGTGGACAGGTCCATGCCTGGTGGTGTGTTTTAGGGTGTCTGTGGCCTTATTATGATTTTAGGCAGCCTCTCTGCTAATGGGTGTGGTTGTGTTCCCATCTTGCTGGTTGTTTGGCATAGGGTGTCCAGCACTGTAGCTTGCTGGTCGTTGAGGGAAGCTGGCTGCTGGTGTTGAGATGGAGATCTCTGGGAGATTTTCACCGTTTGATATTATGTGGAGCTGGGAGGTCTCTTGTGGACCAGTGTCCTGAAGTTGGCTCTCCCACCTCAGAGGCACAGCACTGACTCCTGGCTGCAGCACCAAAAGCCTTTCATCTACAGGGCTCCTCAATTTGGGATGATTCGTTGTCTATTCATGTATTCCACAGATTCAGGGTACATCAATTTGATTGTGGAGCTTTAATCCACTGCTTGAGACTGCTGGGAGAGATTTCCCTTTCTCTTCTTTATTCTCACAGCTCCCAGGTCTCAGCCCTGGATTTGGCCCCACCTCTGCGGGCAGATCGCCGGAGGCGCCTGCTCCTCGCCCAGACAGGATGGGGTCAAACGAGCAGCTGATTCGGGGACTCTGGCCCACCCAGGCCGGAGGGGAGGGAGGGGCACGGAGTGCGGGGCGAGCCTGCAGCGGCAGAGGCCGGCGTGACGCTGCACCAGCCCGAGGCGCGCCGTGGGCTCTCCCAGGAAAGCCGCCCCTGGATCCCGTGACCCCGGCAGTGGCGGGCTGCACAGGCTCCCAGGAAAGGGGGCGTGGACAGTGACCTGCGCTCGCACACGCAAGACCTGAGTTCTTGGGGGCGGCAGCAGCAGCCACCAAAGCGTCCCACGCCCGTCTCTGGGGTCCGCGCCTCCAGCCGCGGCCCACGCCCGTCTCCGGAGCTCCCCCAAGCAGCGCTCCCAATCCCCTCTCCTTGCGCACCAGGAAACAAAGAGGGAAGAAAAAGTCTCCTGCCTCCTCGGCAGGTCCAGACCCCCTCCCAGACTCCCTCCCGGCCAGCCGCGGTGCACCAACCCCCTCAGGCTGTGTTCACGCCGCCAACCACAGTCCTCTCCCCAAGCTCCAACCGAAGCCCGAGCCTCAGCTCCCAGCCCCACCCGCCCCGGCCACCAAGCAGAAAAGCCTCTCGGGCCGGTAAGTGCCGGTCGGCACCGATCCTCCGTGCAGGTATCTCCGGTTTTCCCTCCGCACCCCTGCCGCTGCTCTCTCCTCCGCTACTCCGAAGCTTTCCCCCTCCGCCACCCGCAGTCTCCGCCCGCGAAGGGGCTTCCTAGTGTGTGGAAACCTTTCCTCCTTCACGGCTCCCTCCCACTGGTGTAGGTCCCGTCCCTATCCTTTTGTCTCTGTTTATTCTTTTTTCTTTTGCCCTACCCAGGTACATGGGGGATTTCTTGCCTTTTGGGGGGTCTGAGGTCTTCTGCCAGCGTTCAGTATGTGTTCTGTAGTTGTTCCACGTGTAGATGAATTTCTGGTCGCTCTCGCTCTCGCTCTCGCCTCTCTATTTAGGTGATTTAGTATTATAAAATTTAAAAAAAATTTAAAAAAAGTTTTTAATAGTAATAATCATTAATTCAGTCCTTGATTCTGGATCAACCAAAGCCCCAATTTCATAATGTCACAGGGAGACTCTTTCCAATGTGATCTTTTGTGCCTGAATTATTGGAAAACTAAATTGTTCTCTCTGTCTCCCTCCATTTCCACTCTTCTTCTGTTTGTTTGTTTGTTTTGTTTAGTGTTTAGGATGGATGACTGTTGTGAGGAGGTCTGGTAAAACATAACATGGGATCAATAGAAGCAATTCTGTCCCACAGAAAGCCAGATTATTAATACTCTAAGCTCCTTGATGTCCAAATTTCTCAACTCCAAGGTAAGGAAAGTATTAGATCTAGGACTTCGAGGCCCTTCTGCATCATATACTTTGTAGAGAAAAGAAATCCGGATTAGGAACCAAGGGCTAGGATAAGTAAACACAGTGCTGGAGTTAACAAGTTGTGCTATCTTGAGCAAATTGCTTAACCAAACTCTCTGACATTAATTTTTTTCGTCTGTCCACTACAGGGCTTGGATGACACTGAAGGGCTTAGTCCCTTCTAACTTGAACTTCTTTGACATAATTTTAGATCTGTGACCTATGGAGATAATTGCATTTTGGGGAGTTTGATGACAATTCATTTCATTTGTTGTAAATCAAAGGTAGGGGGAATAAACAAGTTATGTAGGGTTCCCAGAAGAGACTGGAAAACGTTTCTTTCCTGTAACTGTGCTTTTTATAATTGCAGGTTACACAAATTTCCATATTATTTCAGTTGCAGAAGGTCTGCTCAACATTGATTTAGAGCATTCAGATTACATTAAATATGTATGTTCTATGAAATGACATGGTATGTACATATAATTAAAGATTCTGGGGTGTGTTTTTGGACAAAATGTTGTTGCTGCAATAAAAAAAAAAAAAAAAAAGGAAAGAAAGAGAAAAAAAGGCTGAATCCCCAAACCAAACAAAACCTCAAACACCAAAAGCTGCATAAATCAAAGCTTAAAATCTGACTGGTAACAGCAGGACCAGATCCATCAGTATAAACTGACGGAGGTGTGGTTTCCAAACCTACTCAATCCACTTGTATACACAAAGCTTGAATTTACTGGGCTTTGCAGGGGTGACCGTTTGCTTCTATGGCTCAAGCTTTGTTTCCTTGAGGGTTTCTCAGTCTGTCTCCCTCTTGAACAAACTGCACAAGATGCGGTTTTTTGTTTTTTTTGGTCCAAGCCATTTGCATTCCTCTTAGTCTTTCTCCTTTTAAGGTAAAATGGGTTTTAATTCATGTTAAAGCCAATGAAATTTGGCATAGTCTGATTCTAAGTCATGATTTCTTTCCATATAGCTTTTGTAGGATAATGATCTCTATATATTTGAAAATCAGAAGAATCAGGCTAAAAGACTAATTGAAAGGTCATCTAAGCCACATTCCCACTATCACACACATATACTCTAGAACAGAGAAGTGAGCTTCTCAAAGCTGTCCCCCACTTATTCTGCTGAAAAAAAAAAGTTTCCTCTGAACAAATCATTTTAACAGGATGCCAATATTTACTTATTCCTAGCACCTAAATGATGGTCAGAGATATTGGACCGTATGGAATGACAGGCCTGGATTAGAGGCAAAGAAGAAACACACTCTTCCATTGCTGTCACTTTGACCCACGTTACACGTGTGAGACTTACCCCGATAAGAGATTCACATCTTCTGATCTGCACATTTTCCCAGAGACAAACTGTACACTTTGTGAACATTAAACTGATGTTGTTGGGCTTCCCTGGTGGCGCAGTGGTTGAGAGTCCGCCTGCCGATGCAGGGGACACGGGTTCGTGCCCCAGTCCGGGAAGATCCCACATGCCGCGGAGTGGCTGGGCCCGTGAGCCATGGCCGCTGAGCCTGTGCGTCCGGAGCCTGTGCTCCGCAATGGGAGAGGCCACAACAGTGAGAGGCCCACGTAACACACACACACACACACACACACACACACAAAACTGATGTTGCACATAACTTGGTGGTTCAGAAGTGTCAGCTGCATATACTGTCTTTATACTCTAGGTCACAGTCCTTGGAAGGGCCATTGCTTGCAGCTACTGGATAAATATGACAATTCTTCCTATGCAGTACTTTTTGGTACATATGCTGAAATATTTGATTTTTTACTACGTTTTAGACTATCTTGGTGAGGATTCTGCTACCTCAGACATATTAGGACCCAGAATCAAAATAATGCTGATTTTCAGCCATGCTTTCATTTAGGGCTACAAGCAGAAAATTAAAGACCTTGAATTCTCTCCTTTCTCATATCCGAATCCAACACTTCTCTAAATATTTACATCTGAAAAAAATTATAAAGTCTCTAAAATAAAATACATGTATGATAAAAGAGTATATAAAAAATTCAAGTCTTTTAGCCTTCCTTTTATCAAACCTCTTATTTATATAATAAGAATATCCATTAACACAGAAAAATTTTCAAACTATTTACTGGTTTTGCAGACACAAGTCAACTGGTTTATCTCTAGGTCTCATTTGAGAAATTTACTTAAATAATCTTTGCTTGTCACGGTGGCTAAAATTTGAAAGAATATATATACATTAGTATATTATTAACATTATTAGTACAATAGTATATAGTATATACATATATATATATATATATATATACAATAGTGTATATATCTATCTATCTATCTATATATATAGATATATATATGTTCTCCACAGAGCAGGAAATCCCATGATGTTAGAACATCTGACTTACTCTGAGGCAAAGAACTTTTAACTATTGATGCTCTTTGGTCCAAAGGCAAAGAAGGAGTTTAGCTCTGAGAAGGCACCATTTTTTAAAACGCAAACCATTTTCTCTCTTTGGGATATTGTCTCATATATTTCCATGTCTAAATGTCTCTTATTTTTTCAAAACTCAGTGAAATTGTCACCTTTTCCATATATCAGTTTGGCTGAAGTTTACAGGCAGAAGCAATCTTCCTAAATACTCTCATAATATTTTATCTGTATTCTCTTAATATTACCTCATGCTTCTGGTTTTATTTTTGTCTGTGTGTTTATTTATAAAGTTCCTTGAAATACTACTACTAATAATCATCATCATCCTTATTCATCTCATCCTGTTTTGCATCTTATACAATGCCTGGCACAATACCGTGAATAGTGTAGCTACTTAATGCACATTTTTGAATACATGAAAGAGAGATATAACACTGTTAATCTGTGTTAGGATGTGACAGTATCTCTATTGCACTTCTTAACATTCTGTTTCCAGCCTAAAAGAGAGAAACGGTTTGCTCTTTAGGATTTTGCATCCTGCTCCAACCTCAAGTTCTGAACTTAAACTAAAATCTGGCTCCTTTTGAATCAAGAATTAGTTTGTTTCCTTCTCTGTCTTCTTCAGAGTCCTGAGCTGCTTTGAAAATTTACTGGGATTCTATGAGATGTGCAATGACAGCAGATTCTTCTAACTGATCATCCCAGATATTTCTAGGAATTAAGTCTATAGTCTCCTGAGCTATGTCAGGTAACAGAGGATCATCCACAGGCCAAATGATAAAATTATAACTAAGATTTCCACTTAACAACAGACCCAACAAATGAACAATGCCCGGAATACACATATGGTTACAAATACAAGTGGCTGCCTTCGTTCCTCACAGAAGTCTTCTCTGTGATCAATAATCCTAGCAGGGCTCACTGAGTGAATTGCCACCAGGTTCTCAGAAACAAGTCTATTTTATTTTTTGTAATACCTTAGGTTAGAGAAGAACAACATTAGCAGAGGTCCACCTTATCAAAATATGAAGAAAAGTTAGGTATACCATAAAGTCATGTTGGCCACTTGAAATTTTGGTCCTAAACTATCATAGTCCTCATTTGAATTTTTGCTGAAACCATCATTGCTTAGAAATTATTAGGATGTATCTAAGATGATAAATAAAGTCTAAGTATGTTAAGGGAAAAGATGAATACATTTGACTCAATTTTTGAAGTCTAACCCATAAGAACAATTGCAATGCAACTGTCCTACTGGGTTAAGCTATTTGCTGCATATAATTGATAAAGTCATATAATGTTACATATAAAGTGTTTCTACAACTCAATAAGAATAAAGATTTTAAAACTGACAAAATATCAGTAGGCAATTCACTGAAAGATATTACTAATAGGAAATACACATCTGAAAAGGCAACCCATTTCTGTTCAAATAAAATGACTTTTTAAAAAAGCTTCTTTTCAACTATCAAATGAAAAATATTGTAAAGTTTGAAAATATCTAGAGCTAATGTGGTTGTGATCACCTTTATAGCAACAATAAATCCTAAAATTGAATCTCTACGTGTCCTTTGACTCAGCCTTTCTATTTCTGGGAACTTATTTATAAAAATGTACTCACAATACAAGCATATATATAAAAATGTATTGCAGTATTATGTATAATAGTACAAATTTTTGAAGAACCAAAGTGTCCATCAATGGAAAGGATTAAAGTAATTCATCATATATTCATGTGATGCATGGATATGACATGTGAATATATGAATATCGTAAGTTTGGAGCGAAGTGAGAGTAGCATCAACATATATTCACTACCGAATGGAAAATAGTCAGCTAATGGGAAGCAGCAGCATAGCACAGGGAGATCAGCTCCGTGCTTTGCAATGACCTAGACGGGTGGGATAGGGAGGATGGGGGGAAGGCTCAAGAGGGAGGGGATATGAGGACATGTGTATGCATATGGCGGATCTGCTTTGTTGCACAACAGAAACTAAC
This sequence comes from Mesoplodon bidens, assembly GCF_964165515.1. Lineage (NCBI taxonomy): Eukaryota > Metazoa > Chordata > Mammalia > Artiodactyla > Ziphiidae > Mesoplodon > Mesoplodon bidens. The sequence goes on from NC_138165.1 coordinate 50,783,696, forward strand.
ACAGTATTGTGAAGCAATTATACTCCAATAAAGATCTATTAAAAAAAAAGAACCTAGGTAACCTGAATATGTTTATATGTGAAGAAAGCATGTTGAAGAACAACATGAATAGTATAATTTCATTTTATATAAAAATCAGGAAATTATTAATGTACATATACAAATAAAAATGAAAGGAATATGCATAAACCTTGAAAAGGAATCTTTTTATGAGGTAGAATTATTGAACACATTCACTATCTATTGATAGAATACATTTCTCAGGGCTTCCCTGGTGGCGCAATGGTTGGGAGTCCGCCTGCCGATGCAGGAGACACAGGTTCGTGCCCCGGTGCGGGAGGATCCCACATGCCACGGAGCGGCTGGGCCCGTGAGCCATGGCCGCTGAGCCTGCGTGTCCGGAGCCTGTGCTCCGCAGCGGGAGAGGCCACAGCGGTGAGAGGCCCGCGTACAGCAAAAAAAAAAAAAAAAAAAAAAAAAAAAGAATACGTTTCTCTGTTGCTGGAATTTTGCACACATTTGTATTATTTGTATTATTATTTGTTTTAGTCTGAAAACAATATATGCATTTGTTCAAAGAATTTACATAACATCTATCTGACAAAGTGCTGTGAACATTCAAATTGGTACAAATTATAAGAGAAATCTATTTAAAAACTAACACTTTATATGTGCATTTGATGAAATATTAGTAGTTTAATCCATACATTTTAGGTCATTAATCTGTGGCAAGATACCCAACGATACTATTAAAGAATCAACAGAATGCTTATTGTTTATGACTTTTAACATTTAATAATTTCTTTTAAAATCAGTAAGGTATAGTTAAACTCTCTTCTTATAAAATTATTTAAGATCATTTCTCCTACTGAGTGTGGAGTGAACTTACAAATGTGCTTTATCCTATGATAAAATCTCATGTACACAGAAAACTGATTTAAATAATTCTAAAAAAAAAAATCCAGGAAAAGGCCAGTGATATCCTTTCTCAAATCTTTCATAATGGTTACTCTCTGTTTTGACTCACTATATTTTAGTTACATTTTACTCCAATATTAAGACAAAATAGAACTTAAAACATACAGGTGCTTTTAAAAAATCAAATAGTATTCTTACTTTACTCTCCCTAAAACTGCATTGCCATCAGTAGCTGATAAATCAGTTGTTGACTTTTAAGTGGGCAGAGGTTATTACTGTTCTTCAAGAGGGTATAGATTCATTGTGCAATTAATATTCTTTTTGGAATTTGTCTGTAACACATCATTCTACCTTTTTTTCGGCCAGACATTAAATAAAATAAAAGATGTTTGGACTGGTCTTTTGCCTCAAAGTGATTTTATAAACCTCAAAAATATATGTAAATACATGTAAAATGCAATACAATACTCAGACTTTAATTCCCAAAACTTACAAAAATAACTTGATATTTTAATGACAATAAGTATGCCAAATACTATAATGCTTTTATAGTCCATAAGGGGAAAATACCTTCATATATTTAATATTTTTCAACCACAACATAACTAGTGATTTTCACTTAAAGTCGCTGAGGCAATAAAAATATAAAACGGAATACAATCTCTGTTGGGTAGCATTAACCTTTACTCAGTCATTAAACAATGAGAAATACTGGGCTGTTTTTGTTATGGATTAAGAAAATGCTTTTGGAAACAGATAAACATTTGTCCCTGCTGGAAGCTCCTTCAGCGGTAATGCATCATTATGCCTGACCAGCCCTAGAAACCTAGGAAAGACAAAAATATGTACATGTTGGTTGTTAAGCATATGTGATATGTTTTGCTTTGTCCCCTGGCAACCAGAAGATTTTTTAACTTTGCCAAAATCCAAACTTTTGAAACTCTTAAGCTGCTTAATTTTTATATTCATAGAATGTAACCCAAGGTAGAGTTTTGTTTGGAAAACTAATTGACTTGCGTTGTGACAGATTTTGTTTAACTTATTTTGTTTAACTTAAATGTTAGGCACGACAGCTTCAATTCCAATCAGAGTCCATGCTAGTTATTTAGATCTACATGAAGGCTGATGAATTTTAAAGATCACCTCAATTTCATGTCTTTATCATGGCTTGCTGTAGCCATGAAAGTGAAGTGGCTACAGACTTGGAATCAGAGGATGAGTGTTCTAATCTTGCTCAGCTCTGTTATTTAAACCAGCCTTGAGACTTCAGAAAATCATGTAATCCCTCTGGTCCCAGTTTCTTCATTTTTAAATTAAGGAGGTTCAATGAAAAGTTCAAAGAGTCTTAAAAAGTGTTTGAGGTATACATTCCCTCTTTTAAATGGGAGGGATGTAAAAGGTTTTCAGGCTAGTGGCATGTGACCACATAAGCCTCTCATTCTTACTCAGTCAATTCTTGACCCTGCATTCCATCCCCCAGACCTCCAGAATGCTCTGGTATATACCTCTTAATTCTAGAGCATAAATCCCAGGAAGAATGCATTGGAAGTGTCATAAACTTTTTGAAAGTATTTCTATGTTCATTATTACCGTTCACCATTAAAGATATTGAATAATTTTTCCTCTTTTTAAAATTTGTCCACCCTTTCCCCTTATTCCATTTCCACATATGCCAGGGGTAAACCATGCTCTTCCAATTTAATTTGATTACTGTTTTCACGAACAATGGAGCAGCCTGAAAGACTAAACTAAACCATGGAATCCATTGTAATTGACAAAGCTTCTATATATACCATCTTTATAAAGCATCTAACTTGCATCCTCAAATAATACCTCATATAAAGATGGATAGTTTTGCTGTCTTTAACATCCAGTTCGGTGATGTTATATCACTGTCTGTGACATTCAAAGGATATGGGGCCCATAAGTAAATATTTGTCACTGGAGACCATTGGCCTATGGCAAAATAGACACCAGAGCGCTACATAATTTGTGTTTGTTCAGAGAAAGACTATTCAGGTTTTTTTTTATCCTAATGATAAAAAAATTGCTCTCGCTACTTGTTCCAGTAAAAGAGAAAAATATTCTTAAATGCTAAAACAATAGTAGCTCCTTTGGTGAGTGATGTGCCACTTAGTAATAATGCAGTAGGTTTTGAACAGATCTGTAGTTTTTCAAAGGCAAACATCAAATAGAAAGAAAAAGGTTATGTCACCTTCACCCTCACAGTACTGTCATTTATATGCTATCAGCTCATTAAATTCACATTAGGATACTCCATGGGACTTGAGTTGCTATTAGTGCACCTAAATGGCATAACAAAATCTCAGTTCACTTTAAGAGAGATGGCATTGCGACATTTTGTATTTCATCACTGAATTATTACAGTCTCAGATGCATTCTGCTGTGATGGTAATGGAAGGAGGAGTACAAGAGAGGAAAGCTGTCCATTTGTTGTGCCCCAGGGAGAGAAAAAGCAAAGTTTGATTTAAAAAAATTTGAGGAAGTGAAAGTAAAGCATTAACAATTTAACCCCTGTATCAAGGCTGAAAATACACAAGTAAAGGCAAATGTTACATTTTGAGATAGGCTCTAAGGAATTTAGGGTAAAGTGAACGTATTGAATGCTACAGGAGTTTGGGTGGGTAGCTGGTTTATGGTGACAGGTGGATGACTTTCAGGACTCCGTGTTACCTTTATAAAGTCCTTACTGCTAGCACACACTGTACTGTCCTTTTCTATTATATTCTCATTGATTCCGTCTTTGTGAAAAAAAAATATGGGTAGCCTCTCAAAGGTAAATGATCCTGTGACAAATATTGCGAATATTGATAGTTCTCTCCATGATAAGAGAAGCCTTTCACGATGACAAAAACTTATTGTCTCCTATTCTGACTTCCATGCTTCCATTCAAGATTTCATGAAACAATTTTAGCACCATTTACAATGATCAGACTGTGCATTTGTCAAGAGTAAAGTCACCAGTGGAAGAAGCCTGGCTTAACAAGGATTTACACATGATACCAGATTAGTGTTGTCTCCAAAGACCAGTACACTTAGGAGAATTTTGTTGAATATTCAACCAAAAGAAATAAGCAGAGTATGTGCCTGGTATAATATGTTCCTATACTGAAATAGAGAAATAGACATGTTTATTATGAGATGAAATTGTGTAATAGTACAGCATGCTCTCTTCTAAAGATCATTTCTTAGTCACTTATATCACTATTTGCACAATATTTAAAATTGTAGTTGTGAAGGCAGTTTAGACTTCATGGCTATTGCTTTCTTCTGCAGCAATTGTTACACAAAATAAAATGCACTGAATGTGTGGAAAAATGAATACCCGTTGCTTGTTAGGAGATGTGGGTTGTAGCTGGACCTCCGTTGCCGAGTGTGTGGTTGATAACTCCAACCCCTTGAGTATAGGTTTTCTCATCTAATAAAATGAAGGGGTTTAACTAGACTGTCATTAAGATTCCCTACAATTCTCAACATTTCTGTGTTACAGAAAAGAGCAGAATGTTGGAAAAGGAGACCCAACAGGAGTCTGGGGTATTGGTCTTTGCTTGGCTATTAACAACCTGAGACCTAAATTAGCCATATACTTACTCTAGGCCTTTGTTTACCTTTCTATGAAATAAGGCAAATTACTTTCTGATTTCTGAAACATCCTGAGATCTAAATTTGTATGTTTTATTATTCTCCAATCCTTTCCCATCTCTATCACAATTTTACCTTGTGATATTAGACAAAGTATTAAAGCATATAGATTATTACTCATCATTCTCTTTGAAAATTATATTTAGCATACCAATCTACTCTTGAGAGTTTAGAAAATGTTGCTCAATATGATCGCAAATGAACAGCTGCAACTGACAACTAGCTATAAATTTGTAAGGCATCTAGTTTTATCTCTGCTTCTTTAATGTCACAGTCTCCCACAACTGTCTAGTCTCTTAACCTCAGCCTGATTCAATCATTAGTTTATCTGCCTAACACCCATAGCCATCTGATTTCATAACCATCCTAATAAGATAAGGAAAATGAGATCCACACAGGATAAATGACTCATCCAAAGCGACATAGCACAGAACTACGATCAGGGTAGACTCTTAAGTCTGGTAACTTTCAGTGTGATGCTTGTTCAGCCAGTGTCCTACTGAGTTAGGGTCTTCACCTATTCTCTTTTTATCAGCTTTCACAAGGCTGACAGAAGGGTGAATTCTTTGAGGGGGTTTTGTATTCACTACAAAGTAAGTTGTTGTAAAATGATAAGACTTTAATGGTAAGATATGAAGAATCAACCAGCATTGAGTGTGAATTTTTCAAGGGAAACCAATTCATTTCTGGTGCTCTCTGAAATGAATGAGCAGTAGATAGATGATTGCTCAACCTGAGAGGGTGTTCTTATCCATATTTAATGCAGTCAAAGTATGCTTGGAATTGCAGTCTAACTTCTATTTGTCTTCATATCCCCAAGCCAACTGCAAAGGCTGGGCAGCTTAAGGTAGAGAGACCTTATAAACATGTCCTAAAAAAAGAAAAAAACATGTCCTATACTGAATCATTAAATACAATCATTTTAGAATCAGGCCAGTGTTTGCAGTTACGTTCCCCTCAGGTGTGCTTTTTTTTTTAAGAGTAAAAAATGTGTGTGTGTGTGTGTATGTAAAATCTCCATACCAAGCAGCAACAGAGTGTTTAGCTATGTAGCCAGTACATTGATGTTATGCTCTTTAAATAGAAATTACCCTAAAAATATATGAATATGGTCATTAAATGTCACCTCATGAATTGAAGCTGACATCATTCAACACAAGACAAATGAGGTTAGCCATTTGTAGAAGTAACCCTCCCTAAGAGACTATTTTACATGTCTTGATGATTAGATAAATAGGTCTCCTAAAATTGAACAAGGAGCCTATGGAACTTTCCCAAAACCCAATGGAGACACATTAATCTGAAATGTAAGTAATGAAAGATAAGATAGAAAGTAATTAATTGTGTGAAATATCCATCATAAAGAAATGTTATAACAGAATATTTTGTTAACTGATCAGGAATATAGTTTTGTTGTGGGTTTTTTTTTTTTTAAACAAATACTAAAATTTGGCAGTGGTTACTCAGCCATGACTCAGAAGGAAGGTAGCTGGTTTGGTGATATTGTTCTTAACTTCTTGACAGATATAAACATAAAAGGCAGAAGGATTCATCAGTCTGCCACTAACTGAATGTACTATTCCCCAATATCAGCCAATTCCCTTTGTTTCGCTTCTTGACTCACCACAAAAATCATCTGCTCTTATCTTGATTCCCCAAGAAGACCTTTTTACTGGGAAGGAGCATGTACTTGCCAGCTGATGCAAGTATTCTATTTTATTTTTATTTTTTAGACAGCAGGTTCTTATTAGCTATCTATTTTATACATATTAGTGTATATATGTCAATCCCAATCACCCAGTTCATCCCACCACCACCACCGCCCTTCCCCCCACTTCCCCCCTTGGTGTCCACACATTTGTTCTCTACATCTGTGTCTCTATTTCTGCCTTGCAAACCAGTTCATCTGTACCATTTTTCTAGATTCCACATATATGCATTAATATACGATATTTGTTTTTCTCTTTCAGACTTACTTTACTCTGTATGACAGTCACATTCTGTTACATAGTGCAGTGTGTTGTTCTGTTGAAGTGAATAAATTGGCATTCTGGTTTAAAATCTGTTTCCCGTAAGCTGATTTAGTATTACTGAATCCTCCAGAGCCTGACAATCCCTGGGAAAACTGATAAAATAGTGTTCCTGACTAGGCAAAGCCAAGGCCCACACCCAAGTTTGAAGGAACTCCAGCAAATATTATTTATCTGCCATGTGTTCCTACCGGAAGCAGCCCTTCAGCCAACCTCTTTCTACAGTCCTGGTAATTACAAGTGAGAAAAGCTCTTAGGAGGAGGACTCCCACGGTGAACAGGAACAGGACTAGTGTATACCATATTCACCTCTCAGAGATTCACAATATATTTTATATCATAATGAACTGTAAACGATAAGTCTGATTAATATTGTGCAAACTGATATTTCTCAATACCCCAATATTTTTATGTGACCTATATTAAACTTTCTGGGAATATACTATGAAAACTATGGGGAATATGATAGTTCTAGGAATCCTGAAGAATACCTGGCAATACAGCTTCTCATCTGGGGTTTCTATATCTTTTGCATCTGGATACAAAGGAACATTTTTCAGTATATAAATCTCAATAAGAATAATATCTGCCAATGTTAAGTTAGTTTCAAGTCGAAGCTGCATTGATTTGGTTCACACCAGTACTAGGAAGGGCCTTCACATTGACATTCTTCTGTTTACCTTTCTTTTCTGTAAGAAGGTTTGTTCTCAACGAAGAGCCCACAATATGGTACTTAGGGTAGCTGTAGAACATCATTTAGGATGTTCTGCTACTGAACTTTATTAGAGTTAAAATATACACAATCAGTCATATAATACTGTGCTGAGCTCCAGGGTGCCACCCAAGAAACATCACCCCTCTTGCCTATCAGAGTTCTGAAAAACAATAAAGAACTAAAATAAAACAGTGGCAGATGAAACCCACTTATCACCTTATTTATTGATAGAGGCCAGATGGGAGGGGCTTGATTAGATTGACAGCCACTTGGACCTGCTGAATGAATCACTGAACTTAGGTTGAATTACCCACTTGGGCCTAGCAGATTGGACTGGACAGGTGGGGAAAAGGCAGCCACTGGTGGAGTAGAGAGACTGTGTTCTCCCTGTCGGGAGACAGGGGTGTAGCTGTCCTGAAAATGTCTACTTTATTCCTCAAGTCAAGTGCCTCTATCTGGGGTGAAGTGAGCAAGGGGATGGAGAGAGAGTCTTTCTCTATGTAGAAGGGAAAATCAGGAACAGAGAGTAAGAATTTCCTTCTAACATGTTACTTCTAGTAGTCAGCTAACTAAAATATAAAACCTAAAGTAAACATTAAAAGGAAAAAAATAACACTAAGATTTAAGCACAGTGCTATACTTCTAAAGGACAGAGCTGGCAGAAATTAGTTACCTGGACAAGAAAATTATGTAAATGTGCCCATGGCTGGACAAGAGGGAAAAAGAAAAAGATAGTATGAGATAAGAAGTTTCATGGAGACAGAAATTTAAAGGGATTCTTCTCCCATCCTACCAAGTAAAGTACTGATACAGAAGCAATGGCATTTAAGTGGTATGTTTTCCTAGGATTTACACACCATTTTTTTTTGTTTTCTTTTGTTTTCATCACATTTACTGTGTTTTCAAGTCTTGCAAAGGATCACTGGTGTGCAAATTAGTGGTTGTAAAAATCTGAATATTAAATGTGTTTCAGCTTAGACTATTCGGTTTTCTAAAATTAACCAAAGTGTCACCTTAAATTGCAGTCAGATGAATGATTTTTTTAAATGCATAAGATCACAAATTTACAGATCATTTAATGGTAACCAGTTTTCCTTCTCCATGTGCATTTTTCTTTAGTCTTTAGTCTTATACACCTCTATATGCTTACTCAGTAACCCTTTATTATGTCCCTGATTATATCATGCCCGGTGCTATAATCTAAGATTCAAAATCAAACATGACACAGTTTTCGTCCTTGAATCGTATTGACTCTCCTAGGAGAAGAGGCAAATTATTGTTTATTATACAATGTGAAAGATTCTAAGGTGGTGGTATCTACAGGATGCTGTGGGAGATGGCATCCACATTAGACTGACATCAAGAGAGCTGGCCAAGTGGTACTTGAGCTCAGGCTTTCCTTTGTGGATGTGTTTTTTCCTAACTTTCATTTTTTGTAATTCCAAGAAAGTTTATTCTGAATCATTGGGCAGTAAATTGGAGAAGTCATGCCTCTTTTTATTAATATCTTTCTGTGTGTTTCCTAAAAACAGAGACATTCTCTTTCATTACAACACTGCTATGATCAAAACCAGGAAATCAAACACTGAGACAGTTATAGAGTACTACTATCTAATCCATTACCCATATTCAAATTTTGTCAATGGTTCTAATAATTTGCTGTATTTATTTCCTCCCCAGTCCAAGATCTGTTCTGCAATCACTTGTCACAATTAGTTGCCACATCTCTTGGGCTCCTTTTTCTCACTCTCTAGCTTGACCTTGATATTTTTGAGAGATATAGGTCAATTATTTTGTAACTCAATTTGTATCTGTTTGATGCTTTGTATCAGAAAGCCTGTGATGTCCACTTGTTCTAATATCTGATCACTTCCTTTGTAAGTAAGAAGTATCAACGATTTTGGCAGGGGAAACTTGGATAGTTAAAAATATTTGATTTAAAAACTACTTTTTCCCAGTTTTTGTGTGTTATAAATAAAACGGCTATGGAGAGTGCTAGGGTAGTTTCCTATTTATACTGGGTCATCAGGGAAAGTCTCACTGATATGGTGATAATAAAGTAGAAGAGAGCAAATGTCCTTAGTGTGGAAACCAATTTGAGTCGAAAGGTTTTTCTTGGGTAAGTCAGAATATGTAAATCAGAATATTTGACCCCAAATGGGCTAAATAATGGGAGTTTATTGTCCCCTGTAAAAGGTCTGGAAGTAAGCTATCCCAGGGCTGACCTAATGGCTCAGATGTTTCATCAAAGAACAAAAATCTCCATATTTTGGAACCATGATTCTCATATATTTGCTTTGCCTGAGGTTTGTTTTGTTACCATCATGAGATGCCCCCCCTTGACTCTCAAAACCACAGTTTTGTTATTGAAGAAAGCCAAGTGACTAACTGCTAAGTAGAGGAAGCAGTACTGTCTAAAGGAGTTTGTCTAAATGAGAGCAAAAGTATGGAAAGAGATTTTGCTTCTACATTCTTCAAGCAATGCACTCATTACATGAAAGTATTTGCTTTGAGGTGTCCACTTCACACTTTTATGTGAAACTAGTCATTATGCCATACAATAGCAATGGTGGTTTGCTTCTTATTAATATGCCACAACTACCTTTTGTCTAAATGAAAATGTTCTCATCTGTTTCAAAAAATGGAAGGCAAGAAGTTCCCTTATTTGTCATATTCTTCATGGATTCATAATAATTTCTCTTCTTGTTCCATTACAGTCCTATCTGGTTATGTTCTAAAAACTGAGATGCAATTTTAAGTTTCACTAATGCTCCTTTTAAAAATGACAGGGAAATTTAAAGAGGAGTAAAAAGAAGAAAATATGCATGGTTGTTTTCATCACTATGCTAGAGCTGACATTTACAACTTCCTTCTTTCACTTACCAATTTTATGTTACCTTTGTCTTCAGCCCACGTTTGGGATGGTAAAAGGTTTTAGCTCTATTGGATGATTCAAACTTTTTTTCCTCAATGTCCTGTGTTCTAAGGGGTCTACTGATATAAACTCATTACCAGTTTCATAAGATTTTAAGTTATCCATGGTGTAGGATTCTCTCTTTGTGTTATCTTGCAAAGGACACAAAGTAATAGAGTGCACCATTACATCACAATTGTAAGTAAAATAATTAGCCATTTGAACTAAGTCCTATAGAGCATTATATCAAAGACAAATAAGTGACAGCACTTCAAAATTAATAATTCTATTAGAAATTAAAATGAAGATGGAAAACTGCCCCAAGTTGAGCCAATCATGTTCTTTTGGTCAGAAATTATAAACTAGGACTAAGAGATTTCCAGTTTCAGTGTGGATGGGTCTCGTGCCCAGAGGAGATATAAAAACTTGAGATGGTAGTGTGATGTACTTTACCATATACTGAATGAAAAGAAAATTTGAAAGAGAGAAAGAGAGACAGAGACAGAGACAGAGGTAGAAAGAGAAGACAGAGAATAGGCAGAGAGAGCTTCCCAGGGCTTGATGGTGTTTATACAGAAACTTGCATATATATACAGGTACACACACACATATATTTTGTACCTGCCTCAAGTCTTTCTAGAAAAGTTTGGGTTAATTCTTATCTTTATATTATAAAATTCCCATTTTGCTTACAGATAGCCCTTCATCTATATCCCCTTTAAAATATCTGCTTAACTTAGCTCAGGTTATTATAATTTACTTGCATTCAATGAGTTCTAACTCTTACATGTCTTTCTAAATTATTTTAGCCTGGACATCCATCTTCCACCTCTGCAGAGTGTGAAAATATTCCTTTAGGAATTAGGAAAATATTATCTATTCACCTTATTATATAAAATTATTTTGCCCACGTGAGTTTGACAAATTCACTTCAACTCTGCAGGATAAAACTTTAGAAGTTTAGATGCTTCACTCATCTTTTTTTTTTTCTGTTGGAATAAACTTTGCCATGCTAAAATAAAAATAAATGTCTATTCCAACAAAAAAAGATGGGAGAAGCATTTACTCAGTAAATCTGTATGAAGAGCTTACAATCTATAAATGTTATAAATATCTGTGGAATATAAAATTTATGAAATTTAAAAAGCACTGTGTCTAGTCCACAAGGGGGCTATTCCACATGTAGCTGATTGAGAGGTGACTAAATTTCAATATGTCAAATACTTTTACTTAAAAAACAAAACAGGGAACCTAGCATCACTTTGGAGAAGTTGAGTAGAATTTAACTATGTGTACAACACTTTCAAATTCAAGTCAGATGGGATAGCTCAGAAGTTTGGTTATTTATTTTGGTGTTTAAAGGCTCCAGGAAATATGTCTAAAAGCAAATGGGGAAAATTAAAATATTTATTATTTTTTCCATTGAAGCTTTGGGTTTCCCTATTGCTTTGTTCCAGGTGGCTTTTTTGAAACATCTCTCACACATTCATCTTATATTAGAAAACATATGACAAAACCAAGTTTTTTGATTTAGGAACTAAATCAAAATTATTGCAATAATCTTTCAATGGCAGACAAAATCAAGAAAATTACTTTCCAAAGGAAGCCTCTTTCTTGTAATACCATAACCATTTGTGGTCACCAAATGGACTTTTTTCATTAAATTATTTGTGACCCTGTCCAGGCTGTTGGCCTACCAAGAGTACCAGCTATTTTTCAAAATGAGTATTTCATTGATTTAACATGTGTTGGACATTCATGCTTGTATTTATTTTACTTAATTATAATTCATTTGAACTCTTGCCCTGAGGTAGTTTTAATGTGATGGCCAAAATTTGAAACTTTTAATGAAATAAATAAATTTTCTTAGTAACATAATATTTTCCTGGAAGAATAAACATGTTTCCCAAAATAGCTCATTTAATCATAGGTAATACCTTTTAGGCTGAGATAATCGGCAATAATTTAAAATAATTTAATGTATAAAACCATCCCATATGTACAGATAAACACATCTGACATACACAGAAACATACACATATATAAGTTCAATAAATATTATTGAGTGTCTACTATGAAATAGGAATTGGAAATATAATAATGAACAAGTTAGTTGTGGTTTTACTCTCATCAACCTTATAGTGGGGATATGCAGAAAAAAAATTCAATAAGCTGTGTACACTGCAAAAACAATAGGGAAAAGTTGGTAAAGGGGATATACGGCAATACATGTTTATTCAGCTACAAGTCCCTTTATGACGTAGATCTTACTTTCCCCTCTGGTCACATATGCACTCTCTCATGATTCTAAGAAATAAACTGTTCTCCTTTTCTAACCATACTCAACTACTGCATCAAAAATATATTTAATTCTTTCAAAACGACATACAGACTATTTCTCATACCTGGAATGTCCATCTTTCCAAATCTCATTAACCATGGAAGACTCATTAACCTGAGTGTGAGATTGGCACTGGGCTTTCCCTCCAACCAAAAATATATAAGGCAGCTGTTTTTAGATATGGGGCAACAGGCAGAATGTATCCTAAAGACAAGAGAATTATAGTGAACTCTCTAGATTTCTGCTTGGAGACATTTTACTACCTACCTCAGCAGAGAAAGAAGGAACTGGAGAGAGGAGGAGAGATCAGAGTTCAAGGCTGCAGTGAAGGGGCTGGCAATTGGGGGACAGGATTCCTGAGAAAAGAGGCTAAAGGAAAGTGACCTCAGATGGAAAGTTAGAACCACAATAAGTGATGAGGAGCATCAATCAAAACTAACAGGAAAGCACTGCTCAACATCTGACCTATTTTATATTTACTTCTTTTCTTATTTATTTTCTGCCCTTACAATGCACATAAACTCTTTGAAGACAGGGCCCTTTGCCTTTTTGGTTCATGCTGTATCCTTAACACAGGTTTTCCCTGCTTTCCAAAAGTAGGGCATTCCTACAACAACTTTTGTAAGCCCAAAAGGAGTAAAGCAAAGAAGCAATTACCTTAAGACACATCTTGCTAACAGATGAAAAAGATACATGGAGATAAAGCTCAGATGCTCACAGACGGAGTTCAAAACTATGGGGCTTGATGCTGAGATGGAGAGTGTAGTTCTGGGGAAAGAGCTTGGCGGTGCCACTTTTGATGCTCAGAGCATGTGCTGCCTCTATAAATGGCTTGTGACAAAACAAATGCTGAACTCTTTTCACTTTTTGTCTTTTTTCGTAAGAGTAAAAATTGTCTTCGGATTTCTTTGGATTAGCTCAGGTAGCTACTAATGTAGGTCTTTCGTAAAAATGAAGTGGCATAAAGCGAACTTTCAAAAAGCAGGGGATGCCTTTAGAAGAATGTCTGACACATAGTATGAGCTCAATTAATATTTATTGAGTGAATAAGTGGATTGCATATAACTGGAAGACTCAGGATAGGGCAAGTTTAAGGAAAATTAAAATGATGACTCCAACTCAGTCCCTCTATGACTCTCTCAGGCCAATTCTTGTACGTGTATTACTTTGTTCTCGAGCTGGCCTTTCTTGTGGCCAAAACATAACTGCCAATAGCCTCCAGGATAGTCTGTCTCCCTGTCTTTGTGTAGTAGAATAGAGAAGAAGTCACTCTTCCATTTGTGGAAAAAAATGCATCTTTCCCAGTGTGTTTAGGCTACATCATGTCAGGGATCAACCCATGAAATAAAAATAATGACTGCTGGAATGCCATGCACTGGTTGGATGAAGTTTGAGTTTCAGTCACTGGTTTGGGTGTGGAAATGTGATTAGATGATTAGTTTAGATTGATGAGTATTAACATATGGGGCTAGAGATAGACTCAGTTTTCCTTGAGTCATACAGGTTGTATGGAGGAAGACTGGAAACCTGAAAAATATTAGCTTCTTTAGTAAGATGTAAGGAGTCAGTGAATGTCATGTAGGTAACCAATACTGTCCCTTATATATAGATATATATTTTTTATTACACACCATTTTCAAAGATTTTATTCTTAGCAGTGCAACAAACATTTCAATAAAATGTTCTAGGGACTTTCCTGGTGGCGCAGTGGTTAAGAATCTGCCTGCCAAGTCAGGGGACATGGGTTCGAGCCCTGGTTTGGGAAGATCCCACATGCCACAGAGCAACTAAGCCCGTGCGCCACAACTACTGAAGCCCGTGTGCCTAGAGCCCATGCTCTGCAACAAGAGAAGCCACCGCAATGAGAAGCCCGCGCACAGGAATGAAGAGTAGCCCCCACTCGCCGCAACTAGAGAAAGCCTGCGTACAGCAACGAAGACCCAACGCAGCCAAAAAGTAAATAAAAATTTAAAAAAAAAATGTTCTAAAGAGAGTAATTTCTTTATTACACCTGTTTAAAATGAAAAATGCCTGAATACATCTTGGGTAGATTTTATTGACCTATGAAGAACCTACAAGGTAGTAAGTACTGGAAAAAGTGAACTGGATCTCTACCTGTTTCTTCAACAGTGTATCCATAGTCCTAAGCACAGCCCTTGGCACAAAGAAAGCCTTTGTTCAATGAATACTTGTTGAATAAATGAATGACTTCAGGTATTTATCTTTGTGTAGAGAAAATCATGAAAGCTATAGAAATGCACCTTGCTTCCAGGTGCATTTAGATTGTTTCTAAATTATGCTAGTTATACATATGAGTTAAGGTTTATCATAGTGATTCTAGAGAAAACAAGACAAAAGTCTAGGGGATTAACATCTACCATCTTTACATGGTGTTTTATTCCTTCTGTCTGTTACCTGTTAGTTTTCTCCTCTTTTTTTGCTTTCTCTTGAAAGCAAAATTGAACATTTCATGTTAATCCATTTCATCTTTACTGTTATCCTACTATTTATATATTTTTTCATATTTTTGTAGTTGATGTTTGGTTTAGATATATATATTTAGTTAATCAGACTCTTATTTCAAACAATATTATACACTATTTCACAAGTAGGTTAAGGGCCTTATAACCTGTATATGTATTCCAATTTCTCTTCCCCAGGAATTGTATGCTTTTTTTGTCATACATTTTATTTTACACCTGCTATAAACACACAATACATTGCTGCTATTTTTCCTTTTGACAGTTATCTTTTAAGCCCTTTAGATCAATTTAAAAAGTTATTTTACTTTCGTTTATTCCATTCCCAGTTCTCTTTGTTTTCTGATAAAGATTCTAACTTCAGTTTGCTATCATATTCCTCCTGCCTCATAAACTTCTTTTTTTTTTTTTTTTTTGCGGTACGCAGGCCTCTCACTGCTGTGGTCCCTCCCGTCGCAGAGCACAGGCTCCGGATGCGCAGGCTCAGCGGCCATGGCTCATGGGCCCAGCCGCTCCGCGGCATGTGGGATCTTCCCGGACCGAGGCAAGAACCCGTGTCCCCTGCATCAGCAGGTGGACTCCCAACCACTGCGCCACCAGGGAAGCCCATAAACTTTTAACATTTCTTGCAGAATAGGTCCACTTGCAATGAATTTTCTGTTTTTGTTGGCCTTAGAAAAACCTTATTTTTTGAATCATATTATTTTCTGGGTAGAGAATGATGGAAAGATAGTATTTCTCATGTTTTCTGATGAGAAATCAGCTATAATACATTTGTTTCTCTGATTGTAATGCAACTGCTTTAAATATTTTTACGGTCTTTTGTTTTCAGCATTTTTAATGTGATGTGCCTAGGTGTGTTCACCTACCTCCCCATTCCATGGGGGGATTACCTATCCTGTTTGGTGTTCTTTGAGCTTCCTGGATCTGTGCTTTGATGTCTATGATTAATTGCAGAAAATTCTTCTCCATTATTTGTTTCTTCTATCCCATTCTGTCCTGATTCTCCTTCTAGGATTCCAGTTAGAGAGTTGTTTGATTTTTTGATATCATCTCACAGCTATTGGATGCTTTGTTCTATGTTATTTTTTGTTTTTCCCACTTTTTTTCTCTTTGTGGTCCATTTTAGGCAATTTCTATTGCCCTATATTCAAGTTCACTGAATTCCCCACTGTGCTGAGTCTACTACTGAGCCAATCAATGGCAACCTTTATCTGTATTGCTAAGTTACTCATTGCTAGCATTTCCAGTTGATTTTTCCTCATGGTTTTCTTCTCTCTGGTGAAACTAGCCATCTAATCTTGCATGTTGTCTGCTTTTTTCATTAGAGTGTGTAACATATTAATCAAAGTAATTTCAAATTCCCTGTCAGATAGTTTCAACATCTGTGCTATATCTGAGTCTGATGGCTCTGTTGATTTTACAGTATTATTTCTTGCAGAGTGTGTGTGTGTGCATGTATGTGTGGGTGTGTGTGTTGCCTTTTCATATTCTTCATACTTTTTTTGTAGAAAGCCAAACATTTTGTGTAAGAAAGTAGAAATTCAAGTAAGTAGTTTTATGTTTGTAAATAGGCAGAACATTCCTCCTGCTCTGTTTTCAGTGTGACGGTCTGCGTTAGTCTAGCCAGAGTTAGGCAGTTTTGAAGTTGCTGTTGCTATTTTTGCCTTTAGTGAAACACAGTTTTCAAATTTCTCTATCGATATCTCGTGTTTAAAGTGGAGGCTGACTTCCCAAGGTTTTATCCTCCATTTCTACTCCACCTTCACCAATCAATCTTCCCTTTTGGGCTGGACCACAGGAGGGCCTGTCTCTCACATCTTACCCAGAAGTACTCCATTGTCAACTTTACTTGATGCTTTTTAGCCCTGTGGCAGGAAGTGAAGGAGAGAAGAGTCCTTGGGTCTCCCGGACGTGGTTTTCATGTTCCTGCTCCTCCCCAGCTAGAGTTCTTATTAAGAATATATCCCTGTCCCTTCTCTAGGGCTGGAGGGTAGTTTCTTGTTCCCTCTGCCAGGTGCAATGGGTTTCCATCAGTGCCCTAAGAACAATTTTTATTGTCCCTCTCTCTGAAGATTAAAGTTTTTGTTTCACAAAGGAGAGAGTGCAGAAAAGTGGAGGTTGGGGTAGGGTGTGAGGAATATTTTCATGCCCCATTTTTAGTGTCTGCCTTCCTTCCTTGTCCTACACAAAGGAAGCTGTCTCTGGGACAGTCCCGTTCTTCCCTGTTAGGACATGGTGGGTTTCATGGATAAAAATACTGCTGGAGAGTGAGTCCCCCTCCCCCATATCTGTACCCTCCCCAGCAAACTTCACCTTCCACCAGTCTGTACCCAGCCTTCAACTGAACAGTTATTCTAGTGAATTCCTGCCTTATGTAGACAAGTGTTTGCATACTGTTTCTTTCTATAGGCACCTGCCTCTCCTCAGTTTTCTAATTAGTTGTTTGTCTTCTGATCTCAGCTCTCTAATAGGTTCAAGAAAACTGAATTTTCAATTCATCTAGCTTTTTTATTTCCATAATTGCCGTAGCAGAACTCCTAGCATTCTACTTCCTGGAGCAGAAGACAGATCTCAACATGACTAGAGACAAAATATGTTTAAAAGAATTTCAAATTGTGCTCAAATTTTAATTTTTTGTGTGATGCTGTATCTATCACCTAGACTATACTTTCTGTAAAAGTATGTCAGCTTAAATAAGGAGTGCTGTCCATGATTAATGTAATTGACTGATTGTTGGATAAGATCTCTTCTGAAAAATTTAAAAATCTCTAGGAATTGTTGCAGAAGTTGTAATTGAGAAAAATTGAAAAGGCATGAGTTTCAACTTTTTAAATACTGTGGCTGCTTAGCGTCTACCTGGATCTTCTGGCTTACATAGTAATTTTGGTTTTCTGCTTGACCAAATCAAAGAGACAGGGGACACAGTATAAGTGTGAAGACCATGGTAGGTTGAGCCGGCAAGAGTTTAAAGTAATTTAATGAGTGAGTAGAAGCAGTAGTACAAAGAAAATGGAAACAATTGAAGGCGCAGTATAGATGGTGCCTGTGGCTATTTTCAGAGACCATTTATCTTTTTATATGTAACTTAATTCTCCTATTGGCCCTAGACACTGTTTTGGATTTGCCAACACTGGCGAGCTGATGTATCTGAGAAGAAAATGTGATCCTTGAGTACTTGGAAAAATACTTGATGATGCTGAGGCAAAATAAAAAGAAAAATGGGTACAACTTTTCTCAGGCTCAGGTGTCTGCAAACAATTGTAAATCAGGTAAGTATTCCTTAGACATGTGGTCCAACCAACCTAAGGTTCAGACTACATGTATAGAAATTGTTTGTATATAAGAAAATTACTGCAAATTTGTTATGTCTTAGATAAAAGAGAGACGATTTCAATAGCAACTTGGGGTTTTTTCTTTCTGAGTCTAGTTTAAGAGGGAACCACATAAGGAGAAAAATAAATCAAAAGGAGATTTTAAAATATTGCTCTGGCATCCCTCTTTCCTTTGGCATTAAAAGCCATAATTTTGTGTCCTCAGGCAGAGCTAAACTTCTTGGTTTGTTAATGGAAAGATAGGCTGTCACTCAAATGTGCATAAAAGGCCAAACTTGATTTTCAAAGTTCAGTGAAAGGTAATCAGACGTACTAGAACATTTCTGATTCAGTCAAGAGGTTCTTAGTACATTGCATCAAAACTTAGAGTGATTATGACAGCATATATTAAAGACAGTATTTAAATTCAAAAGATTGAAAAACATTTACTCTTTGATTCACTATAAAGATCATCAAGTCTAATCACACTCAAATGTGGTCCATGGATCAACCTCACTGGAAATACATGAAAATATTGTAAATTTCAGGAAATTTTGCCCTTATCTCTGGGATAAGAGTCAGTATGTATTTTGTGATTGCCTAGAAGGTAACCCTCAGTTTGGTATCTTAACCAGAATTTAGGACAATTACCTATAGTTCAAATTACATTCTAATTCTCTAATTCAAATTTATGACCTTAAATTACTAAGCTTTAGTGTTGTAAGTTAGTTATATTTTGGTACAAACAACGTTTAAGGTTTTAGAAAAAAATAGCAAACATTTCTGTCTTCTTGCTACACAACTCCCCTAAGAGAAGTGAGCTAATTTGCAAGATCACCATCTAGTGGCAAATTGCTCCCATTGCAAACACACAGTCCCTAGAGCCCAAGGATTTCTAAAAATATATGGCCAGGCAAATCCATTTCAGATACAAGATGGACAGTGTAATTTTGACCATAACAGGCAACATTGCACAAGTGGAAATAGTCCTCCTATATTAATAAATCATGAGCTAATAGCTGGGAAAGGAGTAGAGGACCCATGCTACATGGTTAAATTAAGTGGTTAAATGAGAAGAAGCTAAACAGATTGTATGTTCCATTTTTGTTCCATTCTACCCCATTGACAAAGTGTAATACTCCTACTTTTATGAAAATAAATTTCAGGAAACAATCATAAGGAAGCAGGAATGAATGCTAAAATAAAAGGGTTTTTTATTTAGTAGGTTTTACAAATTCTGTTTACCACCTACAGAACTGGGTAGAAAGAGACCCCCTGTAGTATAGTCTGTACCTACTCTTTCTCTTTACTTACATTCCTTTAAAGCATCTTGGAATCTTCATGAGTAACAGAAACTTATCCTATGGAAATAATGTCAGCACTCCCATTCCTGCAGAGCAAGTTGCTTGCATTAGCTAAATTTTGGGATACTCCTGTTGGACTTTGGGCCAGTTGTTTCAGCTGGAGTCAGCAGGCACCTACATGACAGGTGGGGTTTGGCGAAAATAAGGATATTTCTCCTTGGCCAAAATGAACACTCGCATTAAGATTCTATTGTGCCTAAAATTCACACAAATTAATGTTTACTGCTTTTTAGGAATCCCATATTTCTGAGTTCATCTAAAAGGTCATCAATTATAAGATACAACATTATTTTATGTACATCCAAGGAAGAAGTATACTGCCAATTTAACCATGACAGGTCATCAATTGTAAGATGTATCCCAATTTCAAATACGTTGTCATATTTTAAAAATATGTTGTCATATTTTAAAAATATGTTTGTATCCTTGAACTATGGTAAATAAAAATTCTGATAATGAGAGAGAGAATTGGAAACGAAGATGATAGTAATATTAATTCAACATTTAAGTACTGATGTCAATCAGCTAAGGCAGCACCCTAAGGAAATAGAACACAGGAGTGTTGTGTTTTGATAGAAGAGGAGGAAGAGAAAGATAAACTCCAACTGCTTCACAAGGTTGACTAAGCCCAGCTTTATTTAGACCATACAACCTCCTTTGAACAACTCCTGTTAGCAATGTTTATTTAAAGAGGTCTCTATTTGAAGTTAGCATACTGAATTCCATAGCTGTTGACCCTTTGGAAAAATAACTGACTCTGAGAAAGGTTAGGAAGGTGGGAAAAGTCTATGAATAAAACCTTTTCAAGCTAGAAAGAGGTCAAAGTACAGCATGATCAAAGACACAGATGAAATGCAGAAAATGCAGATAAAGGTAAAATAATGAGGACCCAGAGACACCAATAAAAAGAGAAATGCTTTCTGAAGTGGCCAGGTGTGGCTGCAAGAGCAGGAAAAAGCTCTCAGACACCCTGTGGAAGGACTTTACTCATCCCAGCCTGTGCACAGCAGCAGTAAAGAAAACAAATAGAGAAAAAAAAAAAACAAAAAACAGTTGCTGAGTTTCAATTCTGAAACAGGCCGACTTACACTGGATGTCAGATCACAGAGTAGAGTTATGGGGACAGACTCCTTTTTCTCCTTGAGCTGCATATTAGGTTTTACAGTAATACAATTTTCTTTTTAACTCAGAGAGTGAAAACAAAAACAACCTAGAAATTCTCCCCTCCTTCAAGATAAAAGAAAACTCTCTAAACTGAATTGATGTTAGGGACAGAATAGGATGTTATTGAGGTTGTGCCCAATACTAGGAGAATACACAGTATCTACATGACATCCTTTGAAAGATTAGAAAAAGATTTCCTTTTCTTGATTATTTTTTCCCTCAGGGATCTGAAGTTTATCATCAAAGAATAATTTCTTTGTGTGTGTGTGTGTCTGTGTGTGTGTAATTTCAAAATTCCAACAAAGTTAAAATGTCCTGGGCACAGGGTGTTAACATATTATGCCATATTTCTTAGTAGGTTTGTCTTATTTGATAAAGTTTTTAGGTAACTTGAAAATCATGTAACATACCACAGCTTACATGATTGACTCTGGTCGGTAAGAGTTGTGGGGAGAGGAAAGAAGACCATGGTGAAATGAAATGTTAGAACTTACAATAATTAGATGCACTGCTAAATACTTTACATACAGTCCCTTAATATTCATAAGAATGCTGTTAAGTAGTTATTAGTATCATCCTCATTTTTACATAAGGAGAAATTGAGCCTCAATGATATTCAATAACTGGCTTAAGACAACATAGCTGGTCAGTGGAGAAACTGGGTCCATCCAAGTCGGCTCACCTCAAATTCTTACAAAGCCACATCAAGATATGTGGGAAGATAGAACTACTGAACCAATGGTTAGAAAGACACCAAATCAACTTTATGTACATCAGAATATTTTCCCAGAGTGGCCCATGCATTTGTAACATTTGTTGGTTTTTAATAAAATTATGAAAAATAAAAAAGCAGATTTCCCAGGTTAAGCTTACATTCAGTGAAAATTTTGGAAGGCTAGATTAAACCATAGTTCATCTTATTTTGATTATTCATCAAAATAATCACAAAATAATCACATAATATAGATATTTTAATAATCCCCTTCTCAGCTTCATATTGTTGGTACACAATAGAACCAGGACTTATACCTCTTCTTCTGATTTCAGATTCTGGACTTCTTTCAATAAACTGTAACACCTCAAGTGTAGTTTCACCTAGAAATTGTTTAAGATCTCATGAACTCTTTCAACTTTTAATAATGAACAGAGCAAGAACATCTATCCTTCCTATCCCCACCCTGCTCTACATTGTCACACACAGCACAGTTTTTTAACCAAAACTTGTTTATGACTCTAATTTCAGAAAATCAAATTCCCATGGAGTGAAATTGTTTTTATCTAGACTAAACCGAAGTTTAATGGCCAACAATCACTAAATCACCATAAATATTACTGTTATTAACAAGATGAAGTTTTCTTTTGGAAAATAAGATGTGTCAGACAGTTAGTTAGAGAGAACATTAACATCTTCAACAAACATAAGTTGAGTAACATAGAGTCAGAATATGCCAACCAGCAAATTTCTTCACGCATTCACAAACATTTATTGAACTTCCTATGTGTCACATACTATTCTAAGTGCAGGGGATATAGCAATAAACAAAATGTTGAAAACTGCTGCCCCTGTGGGACTTACATCAAGTAGCGAGACAGACAATGATGAAATAACTAATAAAAAATATTGCATGCTACATAGTGATAAATACTGAAAGGAAAAAGTAAATGGACAAAATTTCTGTACAGGGACAAATAGTAAATATTTTAGGGTTTGTGGGCCAGACAGTCTCTGTCATGACTACTTAACTCTGCCATTGTGTCATGAAATCAACCATGGACAGTGTGTAAATAATCAGAAATGGCTATGTTCTGACATAACTGTATAAAATATTGGAGCTGGTCATGTGGATATCTGAAGGAAAAGCCTTCCAGGCAGAGGCAACAGGAAGTGCAAAGGCACTGAGACAGGAGTTTGCCTGGTGTGTGCAAAGATCAATGAATAGGCCAGTGATGTTTGTAGGGTAGAGTGAGCTGGAGGCAGCAGGTACATAACAGGAGGTATGGTCAGATATGTAAGACCTTAGAGAGCAGAGTAAGAATAGCAGAATTTACTCTGTGTGAAAAAGAAAGCCATGGAAAGACTTTGAAAAGAGAAGTGGCATGGTATGTCTTATGTTTTAAATGATATCTCTGGCTCTTTCATGAATAGACTGAAAGGCATGAAGGAGCAGCAAGAATGATTAGGCTGTGACTGTAGTCATTCGTGTCTTGGATCAGAGAGGGTGTGGTCTAGTTGATGAGAAGTAGTGAGGAATAAAGGAAATAATGCACAAAAAACATTTAACATAGTGCCTAGCAAGTTGTAAATGTGACATAAATATTTGATGTACCTACTGTTATCAATTATGGAGAAAAGTAAGGATGCTTCAAACCTATTGCCTGTAATTTATAGAAAAATAATACTCATTTTAAGAGGTATTCAGGACTATGTAGTCTGTAAATGTATTAACTTTGGCTCTACAAAAATTCTGATCTAAGAGTTTATTCAGCCTCCAAGAAGATAAGGGCTCCTGGATTATTTGAAAACATTTCCTTGGTGTGTTTTTACTAATTGAAAACTCAAGCCCTCCAAATAGGCTTGGCATTACTTTTGTTTGTTTAGTTTTTCTTTTTATTTCGTTTTAAACATTAGAGGAAAGTAGGTTATTGTAACTGATAGCACAAGGAATTTAGGACAGAAAAAGGAAGGAGGGAAAAGAAGGAAGAAGGCAAGGGACAGCAGGAAGGAGGGCGGGAGGTTGGCAAGAAGGTTACAGTGAATAGGAAACAGTGTTCTGAGGGTTAGTATTCCTGAAACTTAAAGAATAGCTCGTCTATATGTTTATTTTTACAGAACTTTCTTCTCCTCTATCCTCTCTCCCAAACTTACCACGTATCAGTTTGCAACTGATACCCTGGGTGATAAACAGTGACAAATAAACTGACTTATTTCTCAATGCAAGCAGAATCTCCTCAGTGGTTTAATACTTGGTAAAACAGGAAGATATACTGAAGCTTCTTTTCATAGAACATCTAAATATTTGTGTCACCATACATTGGGGGATGGTAGTGATGGTATTTTCCTTTATAAACTCTGCATTTTGGTATAAAATGTTAATTAGGCTCATAAAGCACATTATTTGTGTTGAGGTTGAACTTATTCAAAGGAATTTTAAGGACAAAAACATGCAAATATGGAAATAAATTACATAGGCATTTGCTGAAATGGACAGTCCAGTTTCCCAGCTTCAAATGGTCCAGGGTTTTCTCTGAAGGCTGAACTGCCCTTGATATAAAGATTATTAAAGATTTGTCAGAATAGCAACTTCTACACTTGATCTTGGCCTAGTCATATTAAGATACTAGTTGTCTTTAATATCTTAAATAAACAAACGAACAAAAAAGGATACCTGGCAAACAGTGAAAAAGCAGTATAGAAGACAATTTTTTAAAGTGCTGGGATTCTGAGTGTAGGTTTGAATTCAAGCTTCATGACTTGCAATATGACATTTGAAAGTTATTTAACCTCTCTGGGCCTTCGTTTTTATACTTGTCAAATAATTACAAAAACAACTTAAAATTGGATGAAAGGATTACATGGAAAACAAAAGTGAAATCCCTTGTACAAAATATTGTTCTGTTGTATTAAATTCTTCTTACTTAAGGAAATAACTGCCATTATTCTTATTTTTAAAGAATATTGCAAACCAAAGTTGGAAAACTAAACCTGATAGATCAATAACCATGTTAACTAATGTATTTATGATAGCATTTTAAGTAGTCAAGGTTTCTTTTCTTCCCAAGAAAATACTTCAGTATTTTTTCTCAAATTAAATTCCCATCTGTTGCTCCTCCCCTTAAATAAAACTGCATGAAATCACCATTGACTTATGAAGAGCAAAAACCTAATTTAACATTTTTAATCACATATGAATAGAAATTAGGTTCTATGAGAATACAGAGAAATTCTGTAAAAGTGTTTAGGAAAGTGTGTGCACTAGTGTGGAGAATTTGCCCCCATGATCAGAGAACTGTGCATATGGTTTTTAAAGATATTTTTTATTTTTTTAGCATTTTTATTGGAGTATAATTGCTTTACAATGTTGTGTTAGTTGCTGCTGTATAACAAAGTGAATCAGATATACATGTACATATATCCCCATATCCCCTCCCTCTTGTGTCTCCCTCCCACCATCCTTATCCCACCCCTCTAGGTGGTCACAAAGCACCGAGCTGATCTCCCTGTGCTATGCAGCTGCTTCCCACTAGCTGACTATTTTACATTTGGTAGTGTTTATATGTCAATGCCACTCTCTCACTTCATCCCAGCCTACACTTCCCCCTCCCTGTGTCCTCAAGTCCATTCTCTATGTCTGCATCTTTATTCCTGTGCTGCCCCTAGGTTCATCAGAACCATTTTTTTTTTTTAGATTCCATATATATGTGTTAGCATACAGTATTTGTTTTTCTCTTTCTGACTTACTTCACTCTGTATGACAGGCTCTAGGTGCATCCACCTCACTACAAATAACTCAATTTCATTTCTTTCTATGGCTGAGTAATATTCCATCGTATATATGTGCCACAACTTCTTTATCCATTCATCTGTCAATGGACACTTAGGTTGCTTCCATGTCCTTGCTACTGTAAATAGTGCTGCAATGA
The DNA here is from genome assembly GCF_964165515.1 of Mesoplodon bidens. NCBI lineage: Eukaryota > Metazoa > Chordata > Mammalia > Artiodactyla > Ziphiidae > Mesoplodon > Mesoplodon bidens. Next base: position 50,809,240 of record NC_138165.1, read on the forward strand.
ACATTGTGGTACATGTCTCTCTTTGAATTATGGTTTTCTCAGGGTATATGCCCAGCAGCGGGATTGCTGGGTCATATGGTAGTTCTATTTTTAGTTTTTAAAGGAACCTCCATACTGTTCTCCATAGTGGCTGTATCAATTTACATTCCCACCAACAGTGCAAGAGGGTTCCCTTTTCTCCACACCCTCTCCAGTGTTAATTGTTTGGTTTATTGTTTGTAGATTTTTTGATGATGGTCATTCTGACCGGTGTGAGGCGACACCTCATTGTAATTCTGATTTGCATTTCTCTAATAACTAGTGATGTTGAGCATCCTTTCATGTGTTTGTTGGCAATCTGTATATCTTCTTTGGAGAAATGTCTATTTAGGTCTTCTGCCCATTTTTGGGTTGGGTTGTTTATTTTTTGATATTGAGCTGCATGAGCTGCTTGTAAATTTCGGAGATTAATCCTTTGTCAGTTGCTTCGTTTGCAAATATTTTCTCCCATTCTGAGGGTTGTCTTTTCATCTTGTTTATGGTTTCCTTTGCTGTGCAAAAGCTTTTAGGTTTCATTAGGTCACATTTGTTTATTTTTGTTTTTATTTCCATTTCTCTAGGAGGTGGGTCAAAAAGGATCTTGCTGTGATTTATGTCATAGAGTGTTCTGCCTATGTTTTCCCTAAGAGTTTTATAGTGTCTGGTTAAGGATATCTTTAAATTTATTTCATTCCAAATTTTAAATAAATTAAATAGTCAATGGCAACTTACCAGCTCCCAAATGCTAGGGTTGCGGGGAAGGAACGTAAGAATGACTAACATTGGAATAAAAATCAGAGAATATAATTTAATAGCAAAATTGGTATTTAGCCACTATTTGCACATATTCTTCTGCATTCACCTCCATGTGTTAGCCCATTATTTGAATAGTTTATTAACTGGAGTCTCAATTTGTTTTTTCCTTTCAAAAAAAAAAAAAGTCAGTGGAAATTTCATTTGTGACACAACTTAATTCTGGATTTTACTTTTGATTCCAGCCAGGGTTTACTTTGATGTTTTCAAAATGAATTTCAAAGACCATTTATTCAGTAAATTTTGAAAATAGAAACATACTGAAACTTTTATCCCATTTGGTAAGCAGTCATCCTTTAGTTTTATCCAAGTTTTCCCATGAAAATGCCAATCGGGAATAAAACTGACAAATATATTCAATCAAAGATGGAATTTTTTTGCTCTTAAGTTGCAAATGGCCTCATTAAAATAAAAGCACCTCCTTAGGGATTGCATAAAGCAGAGAATTGGTACCTAAATGGTATTTATGACCAGGCTAAATGTAAAGTGAATTAAAATTTAAAGGATTATAGTCAGGTAGGCCACAGACATCAGTAGAGAAATGTCCATTAAGAAGATGAAAGAACTAGCGGTCCCTGGTGACAGGCATATGTCAGGTTAGCGGTCAGGCATACCTATACACTTAGTGCCACAGCAAATGAGAAACACATTGCCCAAGGAGGAAAGTACTTACGAGATATTTATTTTAGACTAAAAAAAATCATCAAACTAACATTTTGGAATTCATATCCATCATTGTCATCAAACTAAAGTGAAAAGAATGGGAGAAATAAGATGTGGACTGATAATAAATATTATCACATATGTGTTTATAGATACCGTATACACTCTGACCCATGACTGTATTTACAGAATCCACTGAAAGCATAATCCTTTAAGAGTCTCACTGCATCTATGGTGATATAACCACAAAGAGATGCCGCTGCCTGGCTACAAGTAAAGGCCTTGTTTAATTTTTTTTTTTTTTAAGTGAAATAGCTTCTAGGGTGCAAATACACCAAGGGATGCATTCTTCATAATGTGAATGAGTCACAAAACCAGTTACTATTTTGTCATTTTCACGACACAATGCTGTCCTGTGCACACAGCATCTGCCTTGTTAAAATCAGGAATTCTTTTAAATGATCATCAAATGCCTTTACGTGATGACTCATGGACACAGGAAATCTGGTCTCATAATTACAAAAGACTGACTGCTTCTCTCTCCCCTCTCCTCCCCTTCTCTCCTCTCCAGTCCTCTCCTACTATCCTCCTCTCCTCTGTTCTCTTTCCTACTATTCTCTTCCTTTCTTTCTATTCCCCTCCTCTCCATCTCTCTCCTCTCCTTTGGCATTTGATATAGCAAAAGATGTTTGAAGATTGTTTATTGCATGGTTCTCCTTCTCTGACATGTATTCATAATTCAAACATAACTGTTTCTCACTCTATGCTTTTAAAATCAGTTCAGAGAGAATATTTTCCTTACTAAGGGTGCAACTCATTTTTTTTTTTTTTTTAGGAATCATGGCTTCCAATTCCACTTTTAAACTAATGAGCCCCTGATGTCTAATGATACCAAGATGTACTCACTGCCGAGCTGAAGCCACTCTCCAATATGGACTTGTGTTCCCACAAATATGAAAAAAAATGGTGTTTTACAATCTTATTTTACCTTCAAACAGAAAGAGTCTTTTTTCTTTCTTTTTTTTTTTTTTTAGTGGTACGCGGGCCTCTCACTGTTGTGGCCTCTCCCGTTGCGGAGCACAGGCTGTGGACGTGCAGGCTCAGCGGCCATGGCTGATGGGCCCAGCCGCTCCGCGGCATGTGGGATCTTCCCGGACCGGGGCATGAACCCGTGTTCTCTGCATCGGCAGGCGGACTCTCAACCACTGCGCCACCAGGGAAGCCTCAGAAAGAGTCTTTCGTTACCAATGCTCTATTGTGACTTCACTGGACATCTTAAATATTCTTGGGGTGGTTTTCCTGGTCTTTAAGATGAAAATGGTTCAGAGATGCTCTTCTCCTAGTTCCATCTCTGTTGTCAGTTCATAGTCCTGTATTTCAATATAATTACCTGGTGGATAAAATCTTGGAAACCAGGAATAAGAAGTGACAGAGGATGGCTTTAAAATCACCATTTCCCAACCTCAGGATCTTCTAGTTTTTGCACCATCCTTCTGTAACCTCGTCAGCCTTATCACTACTCTTTATATAATTATCACCAACCACATATTAGACTGTGTAACTGACTGAGAACCCAGTGAAACAAAAGGTCATGGCTTAAAGATCTGTGGTAAACATCATCCTTAGGATAGAATTTGGTGTAAAAACATAGTAGATTTATTGAGGTGAGATGTGGTAAATAAATACATAGGTTGGACTCCTACCAGCTACCTTAGGAATGCAAATGGGGGTCTAATAAGGAAAGAATTAGGATAACTGGATCCCAGCCCCACCTCCCCCCCCAAAATAAACTTGGTCCAATTTTTATAGAGAGTGTGTACATTTCTAAAATGTAGTGTTTTAGGATTCTAGAAAAATTATTCTGCCATGTACTCTCATTTCACATTTAAGGACCTCTCTGCTGGGGCAGAGTCACTCCCGTGATGATCTACTAGCTGAGATCTCTAAGAGAAGCATGTGCTATGGAACTCTCTCACCCTCCCTACCTTCACCATGAATTTGACATCAGTGTCTTTACTGCAGTATCTTGCTCTCAGCCCTGTTGGCCAGTTAGTATTAATTCAAATTATTGAGATAATGGATAAATAAAATGTGTGAGTTTTCTTCCTTCAGAGCTCCATATTGTAATATATTTAAAGAAGCTTTAAGTTAAACGAATAGCAAGAACTTCAGGCAGAAAAGTTAGACAGTGGTGGGAGTGATTTGACACTCAGAGAACCTTCCACCCTCCTCATGCAGCTGGCTACTCTATCTGGATGCAGGACTTTTCCTTCCAGCTGAAGCCCACCCAAAGGTGTGCTCGACTCTACGTATGCCACACAGCTCCTCTTCAACAAGCTACCAGTCCCCTCGATATATGCTCAGTAGTTTTTTTCCAAATTTCATTTTTATTAAATACAAGGCTCCTGTGAAATATCAAAAAGAAAGTTGAATATATTTAGGAGTAAAGGAGATGTCTTAATGTATTTTGGCTATGTCAAAGCATGTGTGCTTGATAGGGAAAATTTTCACACCACTCCAACCCCATACTCCTCAGGGAGCAATCTCAGCTGGCCTCATTAGAGAGACGTTAAATTCGGGCTAATCTCAAACGGTCTGCAGTTTGATGTCTGCTCACCATCTCTAGAGATTGTAATCTGAATTAGATAAATTGCTTGGAATCTATTTCTTCATCATTTCTCTATTTAAAGTGTATACTGGGCCTCCCTGGTGGCGCAGTGGTTGAGAGTCCGCCTGCCGATGCAGGGGATTCGGGTTCGTGCCCTGGTCTGGGAGGATCCCATATGCCGCGGAGCGGCTGGGCCCGTGAGCCGTGGCCGCTGAGCCTGCGCGTCCGGAGCCTGTGCTCCGCAACGGGAGAGGCCACAACAGTGAGAGGCCTGCATACCGCAAAAATAAATAAATAAATAAATAAAGTGTATACTGAAATGGATGTCAAGTTATGCAGGTATCCTCCTTTTTGAAAGTTTGCTTTATGCCACTTCACTTTTACAGAAGACCTACTTTAGTACGTGTTTTTGCTAACTGAAAGAAATCTGAAGATAATTTTTGATTTTACTATAAGGAAAGGCAAAAAGTGAAAATGGTGTTCAGTTTGTTTTGCAGCGAGCCCTTATAGAAGTGACAGGCACCCTGCGCAGTGAGAGAGGCACCGCCCAGCTCCTTCCCAGGGAACTACGCTCAGCATCTTAGCATCCAGGCTCCATAGTTTTCAACTATGTCTATGAGTATCTGTGCTTTGTCTCGATTTATTTTGTGCATCCATTAGCAAGATTTGGCCTAAGGTAATGCTTCTTTACTTTACTCCACTTTCATTTGAGAAAGGTTTCACAGGAACACGCCTTCCTTTCTAATAGTGGATGGTGGGGGAAACCTGTACTTAAATAGAGTGAGTGAAAAAGAAGGGACCCGCGCTGCTAATAGAAATAGTACAAACCACAAGCAACTAAGAGGCTGCTCTAAAACATGTCCTTACAATTTACTCAGAAGCTTAAACTTCCATTCTGTCAGACTTGGAGAAAGGAGGAATTTCAAAAATGAGGGGGCTCTCCACTGAAAATAACTGTCCTAACTAGGTCTTGTGAGACTTTAGATTCAAGCTCTAGCCAGTCTGTAAACCTCAAAGGTCAAGGGTTCAAGGGGAAAGAAATGATTGCCACGTCCAGGCCACATAGAGCTTGTCATCATTGTCCTCTTTAAGAAATGTCAGGCATTTCCTCTTTCCAACCAAGAAAGAGTCTAAGGAACCAAACTTGTGTTCCCACAATTTAGAATTTCAACATGTAATTCATTTGTCTTTGAGTGAAAAATAATAATAAAGAAAGGTGGGGAATAATTTAAGAGGGGAAAAGGAGTCTCTTGAAGTGGCTATTATCTGGTGCCATGTTAATGCTCTTAGCCTGGGAAGTAACGTTTTCATCATTTGCAATGTAGGAAGAAAATGTATATCTTGTAATGAACCAGAAGTTCTCAGCATTTCTGGACTAGAATTGCCTGCATAAATATCTAGCAAAATACCGGACACTTCATTGCAGCTGAATGTGTATTTATTGAAAATAATTTTCTCTATATTATACCTCTGTGCATGAAACTACTGTCTAAAAAGATATTTAAAATGAAGGGTGATTATATTAAGATGGAGGTAGGAGAAGTAAACATGTTCTTAATGAAAATACTAACAGAATCTGCTCGCTTTTGACATATCAAGAAGTGTTATATTATTTTTGTTTTTCAGAAAGAAAATCTGAAAAAGTGTTAAAACAAGCAAGGTGTGGAACTCAGTCTCCAGATGCCTCCTACTGAAGCTGTGGAGTTGGATTGACTAGGGCCCACCCGGACTTAGCCCCAAGGTTTGGGGTCCATTTCCAGGCCAAAACCCAAGTTTCCAGTTCAGGGCCCCCAGATTTCATTAAGATTTCCCGTGAATCACGTCCAGGCTAATCCAGTCTTGAACAATCAATCACTGTCGCTGCATTTTGTGAGTGGGAGTGATTGATGGTATTCTGCTGGTCATGGCTGACCCAGACATAGGAAGCAGACCTGAGCACCATGCCTCATGTGTGAGTGGCTTATCTGGAATCAGTCAACTGCAAGGAACTCTCTGTGTCTTCCTGGTTCCTTTCCTAGACAGACACATAGCCTTCAGGTCTTTCCTATGCGTCCTCTTGTTTGCTTCAGCTATTCTTGCTCTCTCCTTCCCCTCACTCTCAGGAAATAGCTGTGTGTCTGCACCCCTGTACTTATTTTCTTAGCCCTGGGTTAACTAGACCCCATTTCCCCCAACACATTCAATTATTTGTCCATTTAATCTTTACTGTTTAGAATCTTACCTGCTAAATCATCAAATCTTCCTCTTCCCTCTTCTAAAACCTGGACCTTTTCAGTAGTTGTCCCTTCTCTTGTTTTCTCATAGACCTGTTAGAGAAGAAAAAGAAAAGAAATGTCATTCGAACTGCTTTTCTCCTCTTTCTGACATTGTTCTTTTAAGCAACGGGGGGAAAACAACACAACAGCTCCACCGTTTTGTGCATTAGTATGTTTTGTTTGCCGTGTTTGCAGCTGGTTATCTTCCATTCTTGGGAGTATTCATGTTGCATTTCAGAGAACAGTGTACCATTTTGTAGATGTTATCATTATGGCCTTTGCGCCCAGAATTACCACTGCTGTTACAGTCACTACAAGGAAATGCTCTCCCACTCATTTCTCTGATAAGAAGCTGCCTGGCGTCCTCAGGCTTCCCATGGTCTGCTAGCTGGACCGAGACGGTTGCAGCAAGGGTTTCAAAGGGAGGCTAATAATGTGCACAGTTTTCAGAATTGTTATTTTTCCCCAAAACTCACTGTAGTTGTGAAAACCCTTATGAAAAATGATTAGAGAAGTTGCGGAAATTCACAAACACAAGGCAAAACTCAAAGCAGTTTTTTTCATCATTTTGGTGAACAGAAGAAAGGAGGGCCCATTCTTTCCTGTCTCACAGCAGAATCATGATTCCGAAGCACAACCACCACATATATTTATGAAATTATGGACAGTTTCTTTTAAAGGAGAAGCACAATTACAATAAGTCAGAGAAAAATAGAGAGTGATTTTCCCATAGGTTACAAATAAAAGGACATTCGTTATTTAGCATGTAACCTATATCCATTTATTTGTTTAAAATCAAGGATTAAATGAATATATAGATTTATAAGATATAATCATTTGAGAAAGAATATTATAAAAATATATGGTATATAAATACACACATCTTTTAAGAGTCTATAAATATATGTATATATACATATACACGCACAAACACACCTTCATGGTTATAGATATATAAATGGATGGAATTAAAAGGAGCAAAATATTTGTTAAATAAGAACATGAGAAGAGAGTTTTTTCTAACATAGTTGAATCTCTTAGAGGAGAGAAATGTTTTTCCCGAGGGACTTTTAGAATTTTATGATTTTGTTCAAATAGCAGATGCAATATAAACATTCTATATTCTTTTGTGACTTCTTTTTTCCTTTCTTGGTCTCTGCTAGGAAGTGTAAAAGACAGTAAATAACATAATAGCATATTTAATAAACAAATAAACAAACAAACAGATGCATGAAGGGGCCCCTGTGTGCTCCGTTTGCCCCATCAGTATTTCCAGGAGGGGCCGGGCAATCAGCTCCATGGGCTCCCTGTGTTGGGGGAGGATGAGCTGGCAGTGCGCCTGAAGGGACGTCAGGCTTTTGCTGTGTGGTGGTGGCACGTATGTGGCCTCCCTGCTAGGCTCAGAGCAGCAGGGACCCACTCACTCTCCCCTTCTCTGTCTGAGGGCAGCACACCTGAATCTCACCCAGGAGGAACCTAGCCCTGAAGGGAGTGACAACTGAGGTGTCCTAAGGCGGAGCTGGCAGCCCCCTCTGAGCAGTCTTTCTACCCCCTCGAGGGCCCCAGTGCTGCTACAGAAGCAGCATTGTGTAAGCCATTGCTGAATCACAAAAATATCCCTTTACTGTCAGCCATGTCATCCTTAGATGAAAAGCCAGGCTCCTCCCCGGCCATGAGGAGAAAACTTGGATGGGGATGGAGAGGAAACAAGATTTCTCCCCATCATATCCTAAACACTATGTTGCTGACTCCCTCTCAGACAGGAAAGATCACTGTTTCTGATTTTCTTATTGAAGAATAAAACCATCTTTTGAAATTACAGTCACTAAAAGTACACGTGGCTTAGAGCACAGGAAATGCCATGGTTCCTAACCAAATAAGAACCAGGGAACTGTCCAGTTATGTTTTTTTTATTATTCGTATCTGCACATCAGAATATGTGTATTAATGTTATTTGGTGAGATTACTGTTAAGCAAAGAATATGCTGGAGAGATACGATTTCTTCAATGCTAGGGACAGGCAGATGCGTATCAAATGTCCATAAACATCTGAAAGCAGATAAGAAAATATTGGCCTTGCTTCAAATGAGATGGAAGCAAAGATGGTCAAGAATTATTTATCAGAAATGGAGTGGAAAAAGATCAGGTATGTAGAACCTCCAGGGTTTGTAGTTGCAAGCAAATGAAGAGTAAAATTTTAGATACAAGTTCTTGAAATGCTGCTATACTTAGTTAAATAAACAACTAATGAAAATATATGAGAGTTTAAAGGGTAAAGATGTTGTCCATCATTACCTACAAATAAAGGGTAATTGAGCATATTTTGAGATTTTTCCCCTTTATAATAGTGAAGCAAGATTAATTTGAAAATCAACTCTTATTCCTGCACTAATGACCTTAAATCCAGACGGCGGTATTCTTTTTCACCCAGAGCATGAGAACAATTCTTCTGCGTAGAATGCAAAAATATCTAAGGGGAAACTAGTCCTTAAAATCAGGCATGACCCAGCTGTATTGGTTAAAAGATATCATTTTTATGAAATATAACCACAATGTCTTTTGAAGACATATTCAATAATTAGGTTGGTGTCCCTTATATGTTTCTTAGACCACAGTATATTAACATATTTATATCATATATACATACATACATATATATGTAAGAGATAGACAAAAAACATCATTTAAAAATATTGAAAGCAGTTTCAACTTCCTAAAAGGTAAGGATTTTAGTTCAGCTTTGGGGCAGAATTATTTTGTTCTAAGAAAAGCACTTGAGTGGGCTCCTTAGTTACAGAACTTTAAAGAGAGCATGGGCACATTGTTCTTGAGAAAAACTATGAAGTGAACCCTGAGTTGAATGCAGATGTTCGCTGGAGAAATTATCTGTTCTATTTGATAATGAAGATTGGGTACAGATTTAGCAGAGCTTTCTCATGCTTTGTAACTCTAAGGAAAATGTGTCTGTACTCTACAAGAATTTAGAATATCCTGAGCCTATATGGCATTGCTTATTTTGTTGTATCCTTGCTCAAAACCTGCAAGTCTGAACTTTACCACAAGCTGAAAGAAAGATATAGCAAAGAAAGATCTGGAATAAGATTGGCCCAGTTCAGCACTGTGGATACTCTGTGTGTGGATACTCTGCGTGTGGAACTCAAGATGAATGAACCTAGATATCTCTTTTGATTTTGGAATATTCCTGGAGCTATGTAACTGCATCACTCTGCATCAAATGAGTCCCACTACCAAACATTTTTGGGAAAGGTCTACCTGAATATAAGAATGAAGACTTGAGAGACAGACCTCAAACTGGAGTTAGGAGGAACTCTTCTTCTCTTTCTGGAACCTCATAGGGTTAGCGCTTGATCAATGGGAAGAGCAAGCCTGCTAGAGCACATTTCCATTGGCCTTGCCATTTGGTGATGGTCTACAAAATATGACCATGGTAAGGCTCTCTGTGCTGCATTTCCTTCCATTAGTTTTAAGCATTCAGAGAAGTCTACCTTGTTAAAGAGAACATCTTCCAGACTTGGAACTAAGTACCAAAGGGGAGAGCAACAGGTCCTGCCGTAAACCCAGATAGACATCACAGCTCAGCATCTCTCAGAAGAGAGTTATCTTTGGAAGTTTTAGCAGAAGCAGTGGGGAGAAGGTGCAGAAATACAAGAGATGCACGACACCATTCACTTATTCTTGATGTTCACTAGCTGCCCCAGGAGAGCCTATTCTGTTTTACCTCCAACCAGTATACTGCTGTCCAGTTATGGCACTAGCCATCTGGAGTTAGCATAGACACCATAATTTAAGCATTCGATCCTCCACAAGACCTCCCCTGCTGCAAATTCCATGGCAAGTTCAGGGTTTCCTCAGTCCACCAATACTTGATTGACTGACTACAAATTCAAGGTTTCCCTCAACATCTTCAAGTTGGATAATTCACTAGAAAGACTCACAGAACTCAGCAAGGTACTGCAGTTAGGACGACAGTTTTATTATAAAGGATACAATTCGGGAATAGCCAAATGAAGAGACACACAGGGTGAGGTCTAGGAGGGTCCTAATCTCAGGACTTCCACGCCTCCCTCTTGTGGGACCTGGGCATATCATCATCCTCTCAGCACATCAATTTGTTCACCAGTCAGGGAACTCCACTGAGCATGTGTCCAGTCTTTACTGGGGTTTCATTACATAAGCATGATTCATTAAATTAATGCCCATATAATTGAACTCAATTTCCAGCCTCCCTTCCTTCTCCAGAGTTTGGGTTGGGTCAAAATTCCAACCTTGTAACCAGACGTTGGCATTTTGGGGGACCAGATCTCAATCTGAAGCTATCTAGGGATCCAGTATGAGTAACCTCACTAGCAAAAACCCAGATGTGATCAAGAATAACAAAGCTCATGAATAATAAAGGTGTTTCTATCACTCACATCATTCCAAGGGTTGTGGAAGTTCCAGGGCAGGAACACAGGATGAAAACCAAGTTCTTTATTATGCAGCATACCTATTTCAGAAGTGGATAGGGAGGCTTGTTGGGACTCTCTGTTAGCATTCAAAGAGAGTGGAAGCCAGAGCCATGCAGTTTGGAGAGACATATGACTGTGTTTGTAGTCACTTTATTGGGAGACCTAGGCAAACTGTATAATACTTAGGAAATGGAAATTGTTTGTTTTTAAAGGTTCTTCTTTCTTGATTTTAACACTGGTATGATAAGAGGAGGCTTCTCAAGTCAAGTAGTCTCCAAATATGGGTACTAATCCAAGTGTGCTACTCATACAAATTTGGTAAGCCACCTGAGGACTTTATGGTTCCATATATTTCTAATCTTCCTGAGCTGGCTCTGATTTCCAGTGAGAGATCCTTACATTCCTCAAGTCTGTATTGTTCATGCCCTACAAGCAAGTAAAACTCTGTGCTGTGAGAAGGTCGGCACCAATGTAGAAAAGTCACAAGACGGGAGAGCTGCAGATCTTGTTTTAAATGTTTTTATAAACAAGATATAAAGTTCAAAGAATTGCAGTAGTACCATAATACATTCATTTGAAAAGCTACGATATGAAAAATTCTTGAGTAAGACATCTACTTTTTACCTGTATTTATCCCTAAAGCATGTTTCAAAACACTCAACAAGTTTTATCTACTACAAACCCTGCCTGACATTCCCCAGATGAGAATGAAATGCATCAGAGGGCCATTTTAACAAAGGAGAAAATGACTGCTCCTTAGAACTAAGAGAATGCAGAATGGTATTGGAGGAAAACCACGTGTAGTACTGCGCGTTAGGCACCACTGGATGTACTGTTTGCTTAGTCTTTCTCTGGATGATGAATGATGTTCTACTTCAAGGAAACAAGACATATGGTACAGATGCTATCACTGCACACAGGAAACTGGCAAAAAGTAGTTAAGTGATTTTCTAAGTTTACTCAGAAAGCCAGTAGCAGAACTGGGTCAAAAGCCCCATGTTTTATTATTATTACTGAAGCAGGAGCACCTATAAAAAGAGTTTGAAGGGTTAAGTACAAGGTCTTAAATTGATCATTTTTAACCTTTTGTTTAATCTTATGTCATTCTACCTTTCTCAAGCTCCTTTGTAGATCACAAGTAGATTTATTAATGCCTAGGTGTTCTTATGCTTTTCAGAACTGGTTCATAATTTCCATTCTTTTACTTAAATTTAGTTTTCCCGTCAAAAAAAAAAAAAAAAAAACCTTTCTGGATACTCAAGGATTGAGAGAGGAGGGAATTTTTTAAGTCCCCTGCCTAATGCCCATTGATTTTGTGGTGGAAGTAATTAGCTAATCTAGGTGTGGTTCTGTTGTACATTTGGATCCCTGGATCTACTCTGTAGGGCTTTTTTTTTTTCTTCTTCTTCCTTAACTTTCAAGAACAGTGAAAAAAACTGTTTCTTTCTAAGAAAAATTTAAAAATAATTTTGAAAAACAGAAGAAAAAGTTTCTGTATTTGCTTTGCTGGCTTTAGACTGTTACCTTTGCTTATTTTTCTCATTTCCACATAACAAATAGAATTAAATTTTATTTTATAAAGGGTGTTGTTAAGTCTGAATTTTTTTTCATCTAAAACACATTAAGTTCCTTAGATATTTAAGAGTGCATAATTACAAATGTATATCATTAAAGCAAAACTATATTAATTAATACAAAACTGCCCTAGGGTCTAGTAGCTTTTGGAGGCCCCAGCAAAACTACTTAGAGACTTTTCTCCTTTGTCTAAACATGTTGATTTCTTTCTTCAATTTTAATTTTGTAACTTAACACAAAGTACATTTTGGGAATTGCACAATTAGTTTAGAAGGTAAGTCAAGTTTGTAAATAATAAATAATAATACGGTAAAAAAATCACAATAGCTGTGGTTCTATCATTAAGGCATATTTTTTTCTAGTAGTATACATTATACAATACATACTTTAAGCCCAACTATTGGAATATTCATTTTCATTAAATGTTGTTTTTTTAAAATAAGTCCATTCCTTCAAATTCAAACAAAATATTTGTGTAAATGGAAAAAAACTTAATTATGCTTAGTCTAAGGAAGGAAAGACAAGTCTAAATGTGTGAGTTATATCACAATGCAGATTTTTAAAAAAAAATCAATTTGCTCATTTTCAAGTATCTTTGGTTGTCGTGTTGGAGGTGATGTTATAGCAATAGCTACTACACACTACCATAAGTATATACAACAAAGACTAGCAGATAGACACACTAAGGGATTTTTATGGCATTAACTAACCTGGAGCAACAAAAGATTTCCTAGTGGAGGTTCTAGGGGGCCTACTTTAATTATTGGATAAATGTAGGTTGCAATAAGCATACTGACATAAGATAAATGGGTGCTTTTAGAGGTTTCTCAGCCTCAGCACTATTGACATTTTGGGGTGGATAATTCTGTGTTGTGGGTGATTGTCCCGTGCATTATAGGATGTTTCACAGCACCCTTGGCCTCTGCTCACTAGATACTAGTAACATCCCCTGACTCATTGTAAAAAACTAAGATGCCTCTGGCATTGTCAAATGTTCCCTGAGGGACAAAATCATCCCTGATTGAGAACCACTGGTTTAGAAGATGCTTGGAAATAGCTTTCATTCCACATTAAATATTTTAATGCCTCTCTATGTAGGATTTACTTTATTAATTGAATCAGTAAACACACTTCTTCCTAATACATATGAAGCCCACTTAGCCCAGACTCTGAGTGAATTATCTCAAATTCCAAATTGATATCATCTAAATTAATTCACTTTATTGTATAAACCTAATCAACATTGCATTAACCAGAGGTTCATATAAGTTTATAATATTTTTCATCCTCTATCAAACAGCTCTTATGAGTATCTTAGTCTAAACAAAGCTTTGCAAACTATGTTATCATTTGTACAACAAAGGAATATGAGGCAAAATGTTAATTCTGTTGTGGTTCAGCATGTTTACCCACACTGGTCAGTCTTGCCTATTATCAGATGTAGTAATTGGCTAACTTGTGTAGTTGTACTTTTTCCAACAAAAACTAAAACAGTTATTGTTGAGGGAATATCTTTAATAACAGTATTCTGGGAGTTCAATGAAATATGTGTCATTTCTACTGAAATCATCCAAGTGGTTGGAAGAAATCGTGAGAATGTGAATGAAATTGGGAAAGGAATTAGAAGAGTATTGGGACTGGTCCTGTGAACCACAGAAATTGTTGCTTTTCTCAGCTTCCCTTCTTTTCTGATGTCCAAAACAAGAGCCTGAGCTTATCTCTTGAATTCCCAGCTGTAATTACTTCATAGTATCCTGTGGGTATCTTCACCTTCTATTCTTCAAGTAACTCTACACTTTTGTCTTTGCTCTCGATGCCAACATAGGCTATCTGCCAAAAGATCCTTATCTGCCTGTACTATTTTTTATAACCTGTTTACTTAGCCCCTTTTCTTATTTCCCCTCTTATTAGCCCTAACATTTTCAACATTCAAATTTCAAAAGCAAAGAGCTACTTGCTTATTTACCAGTTGATCTTTTTAACTTTATAACAATAACTAAAAATACTAGAAACCACTCATTTCTCAGCTCCAGTCTTTCATAAATCATGGTGTAATGGGACTGGAATAGACCTTAGGGGTCAACTTGCCACAGATGGGAGCTTTAAGCAAAAGGCTCAAAGTCATAAAGACCCAAAATCAAATTCCACCTCCATTTTACATTATAGGAGTGACACTGAACAGGCTCTTAAATTTACTGAGTCTCAGCATAACTCTTAAATGGGTATAGGAGATCCTACCTTATAGGAACATAGGAGGTAAAGTATTGAATTTTTCTGACACATAGCACATAATTAATAAATATTTATTTCCCTCTCATTAATCCCATTTGAGTAAATGCTACGATAAATATCTGTAATTGGAATTCCTTATCCACATTATAGCAATTTTATTTTAATTAAAGTTTTTGCTTAGGTAATGTACGCCCTGGTTAAAAATTCAAATACTACAGGACACAGTTGGTGAAAAGTAAACTTTTCCATGAACAACTACTATTATGTTCTGTGTGTGTGTGTGTGTGTGTGTGTGTAACCAATTAGAGGTAGCCCATGTGCACACAAATGCACTCGCATGCACGCATTTCTCTTTGACAGAAGTTGTAGGATACTATGCATACCATCCTATATCTTGAATTTAACATGAAACCTATTTAAGTATTTCAAGGTTCTTGTATTATTGCTGTGTTTATTTTTCTAAGCAATAAATACCTTCAGTTTCTTTAATATATATCTACATATGTATATATGTATATTTATACCTATCTATACCTATCTCTGTATCTATGTATTCTATCTTCATAGTAATAACAACATTGATGCAAACAATTAGCAATAATCCAACTGACAGCAGTATGCCTACACTCTTAAACTAGGGCATGGCAGTCAATTGAAATTCCTAGTGGTTTCATAGTTCTGGTATAGCTGAGATTCTAGATTTTAAAAGGGTCCCTTCTTAAAATTAGGTGCTCTTTATGGTACATTTAATAAGATTCTCCTTTGTAGAGGTGACAATGATAATGAAAAGTTTCGTATGGGCCTTGGGGGCAGAAATGTCTTTTTGAGTATGTGTTTTCTTTTAAATTAATTGACTTCATGTCTTAAATTATCTACAGTAATACAGACTAAGCTTTGCTGTTGCATCAACTGACTTTGTCTATTTTAAAATTAATTCTTATTCAACTCAAAGTGAGAAAAGAAAACTTCCCCAGATAAAGTGGAGAATGTCCTGTTTCTCAATTTTTTTTTTTTTTTTGCGATATGCGGGCCTCTCACTGTTGTGGCCTCTCCCTTTGTGGAGCACAGGCTCCAGACGTGCAGGCTCAGCGGCCATTGCTCACGGGTCCAGCCGCTCCACGGCATGTGGGATCCTCCCGGACTGGGGAATGAATCCGTGTCCCCTGCATCGGCAGGCGGACTCAACCACTGCACCACCAGGGAAGCCCGTTTCTCAAATTTTAATCTAGAGCAAAGGTTTACAAAATGAGTTATGAGGTTCATTAAAGTAAACATCTGAGGGTTTTGTGAAATATTACAATTGTACATGCAGACTTTTTTTTTCCAAAAGGGGGCCCAAAGCTCTCCACAATTCTCAAACGGGGATTCATGAAAAAAAAAAAAAGTCAAAAAGTCACTGCTCTCAATCAAGAATCTTCTCTAGAGAAGAGAACTAAAGAGAGTACGTGGTTCAAAGTTCTACCCATATTTCTGGGAGAGATTGAAAAGAAGATTTCTTCAGAATGTCAACAAATTCTTAAGAATGCTGTGGAGAATAGCTGTTTTCCCCTTAGATGGAGATTGTGAAAGCTAGTTTTATGTGTCAACTTGACTAGGCTATGCTACCCAATAACTTAATCAAACACTAATCTAGGTGTTGCTATGAAAGTATTTTGTAGCTATGGTTACCATCTACCATCAGTTGACTTTAAATAAAGGAGATTATCCTCCATAAAATGGGTGGGCCTCATCCAATCAGTTGAAGGCTGTAATAGCAGGAAAATGAGGTTTACCAGAGAAGAAAACAATCTGACTTAAGACTGCACCATCAACTCCTGCCTGAGTTTCAAGCCTCACAGCCTGCCTTATAGGTTTCAGACTTTCCAGCCCCTGTAATCATGAATCAATTTCTTAAAATAAATTGTAGGTATAGATATAGAAATAGATATGGATATGGATATGGATATAGATATTTATTGATTTCAATCCTTGTTTCTCTGGAGAATTCTGACTAATCTGATATATGGGCCAACATTAGAAAAGAAAATAGTAATAGAAAGGATCATTATATCAAGTGAGAAATTTCTTTCAGAATTCTAGCAGTGCTAGAGTCTTAAAGAAAATAAAAGAGGGGGGATTGCTTAGTACAGAACTAAGAGGCCTCTCCTGAATAGGTGTTTAAAAATAGCTCCAAATCCTTGCTGGGCTTAAAACAAAGGAAACACTAGCTATTGAGAAGACATCAGAGGATCCCAGCTGAGAAAGTGTTCCAAAATGGAAAGTATCGGGCAGCAGGGGTAACAGTGAAACATGGCTTCGAGTTCCAGAGACCAGAGTATTCCTACTTCAGCTCTCATGACCATGCTAGATTCAGGGCTTTGCCCACCATTGTTCTCCAAGAACCATGGGACATTGCGATGTTCCTTATGGTACAATCAACACCGTACATGTAATAAAGTTTAATATACTAATATATTATTTTATCATAATTCTAAAATATTATACCAGAAACTCTGACAAGTCTGCGAGAGCATTTTCTCTTTTTATTTGTGTGGCAGAAGGTTGCCAATCAAGTTTGGACAAGCTAAGGAGAACAGAGAAGCATGTTTTCAACTGTAAAACAAAAGAACTCACTAAATCATGTATACAATTACTGCATGTTCTTGGTACCTGGTTCATAAGTGATGCCCTGGACAAGGAACACAGCTGAAAAAGGCCACAAAGCACATCTTGGAAAGATTCAATATATTTGCACCACATTTGTAGTTTCTTCTCTTCAAAGCTGCTTTATTTTGCAACTCTTTCCCTAATTAACAGTGTCCTGGCAGCCCTATAAGGAAGTCCAGTTGAAAAGATGCCAAAAAACTGCCATGACCATTTCTTAATGTCAAGCACAAGCCAAAAGTGAGCTTCAACGTGTTACCTGAATTAGTTTTGTTTGATGTTTGGGACGTGATTTGATTTTACACTTTAATTTTTATAAACTTTAATTTTGCTTCTTAAGTCAAAAAAGCAGAGGAAGGGGTACAAAGAGGTCACTACAGGGAAAGTTTTTTTCTAGCTGTCATTGGTGAGTTTTTGTTTATTCACCCTGGGAGGGCTTTAATAACTGCTCTGTTTTGTTAATCGCATGACCGTGTTTGCACTGGTCTTGCTTCTGAATACCTAGGCAAGGGTCTTTCATCTGATTCACACGTTGCTCAACCTTGGATCAATGCCAGATTCCCCACCTTCATGAATGATCAACTCATGTAGCCTGTTGCTAATAATGTGTTCACTTTATCGCAGATGATATTTATTCTGGACAGGGTGAATACAGACCTTGGATGTTTGAACAGGGCAGAGCGGTACATAGTGTGTGTGGGCGCACTTTCCAGGGAAAAGATCAGATCCATATCCTCAGGTTGCCCTTATCTCCCCTTTGCTCTCTCATAGGAAGGGAGTTTTCAGTTCACTTCATCATTCACAAGTTACCTCCAACTTAGCCTTGTCATTGCGATTGTCACACTTATACTCTATCCTTTTATGTGCTGTATCTCACTGAAGTCTCCACACACCAGGCTAGTGCCCCAGGGTATATGCCTACAACAAAGGTCTCAAACATAGTTTAAAAGGAAACACCATAAAAGAGAAAAATAATGGTCACAGTTGCTGCTAGAGGCTGGTTCCCACAAATCCGGCAGGTTTTCCAACTTCAACCAAAGCTGAATTACAAGGGCAGCTATCAACTCAGCAGCTCTAAGTATGGTTATGTGTTGTCGCACTATGGTGTTATCTTTTTCTTTCTTCTGCTTTTTCTTCTGTAGCAGCGCCCTCCAACTTAACCTTCTCAACTAAGAGATAGGGAGAACATAGTTTCTTTGTCTTCCCTTAGCTGACTGGAGAAATCTATGAGAAGTAGATGGAGCAGGCTGCTGAGCTTCCACAAGAAGCAATGATTCTGCCCTTGGCCATGTCGTGGGGCCATATTACCCATCTAGCAGATTCCCATAACTCAAATGTCAATAACTCCATTCTCATCAAGTCTGGCCATACCCAAGCTGCAGGATTCTTGAGTGTGTGCCAGGCTACCGCCCAAGACTCACCTTGGGAACATGTTAGAAATTCACCTTCCCAGAAGCCCAAACCTGGAGACTCAGTCAGTAAGATTGGTCTGGGTTGTGAGAGTCTGTAGTTAACAAGCTTCACAGATGACACTGATTCCCTGCCTGGATTGGTGATATCTGGTTCATGTTACGGCATTTTTCTCAGGATGTGTAACTCTGGAAATACACGGGTACGGTAATACCAAATAACAGACTCAGATGGGCAGCAGAAGGGGAAGGAAGGAGAATGTCATGTATAGAGCACTAAAAATGTGCTAAGCAATGCGCTAGGTGGTTCATCTTTGAAATCACATTTCATTCTCATAAAATGCTTAGACTTAATTACTCTGTTTTAATGATAGGAATTTTTTTTCTGCTGTTGTTTCTTCTACATAAATTAAGGGTGAGATGAGTTTGTAAGGGCTTTCCCCTAATTTTTCTTGTTGCGGTTACTTAGCTATAAAATTTAGACGATAGGTTGCCATGGCATCTACAGTCCTCGTGTGTGTGATGTGTGTTATCTTTTGGAGAAGAAGGAGAAGAAGGACATGTATATTATTACATTCCTATCAATGACAAAACAAATTATGCACATTCAAGAGTTTAAAACAACACAGATTTATTTTCTCCCAGTTCTGTAGGTCAGAAGTCTGGGTAGGCATGACTGATTCCTCTGCTTTGGGATTCCTGAGGCCAAACATGAGGTGTTGGCCGACATGGGCTCTTGTCTGGAGGCCCTTGAAATAGGGATGGGGAGACATGCTCATAAGCAGAGACCAGATCCTGGTGGTTGGCAGCTGAGGTCCTCATTTTCTTGCTGATTGGCAGCCAGGATCCTCTCTTGACTCTTAAAACCATCAGCATTTCTTGTCATGTTGTCCTCTCCACCTCAACACAGCAAGAGTGAGTCATATTCATGCTTTGAATCCTCCCCTTTTGTGTTTCTGCTCTCCTCTCCCCTCAAGCATGCAGTCTTCAGGGATAACCTTCCTTGCCTATATTGGGCTACTTAACTCACCCTAAAGTGCTTTCACTCAGTCTGATGAAAATCTGTGTGTCTCCTTCATGGCTGGCGTAGGTCTCTTCTGCCTGTGGCTGGGTGTAGGAGAACTTCACATTCACAACCATTTTCATATTTGAGTGGCTGGTGGCATCATATCCTGAATTAGCTGTTTAGAACCACATCTCCATATATGATCAAATGTGCAATGGCCTGGGGGCAGTGGTTTGGATTTTATATCCAACTTAGAATTCATTTGTCAGAATAAAATGGGCTTGAAACTTGATGGTGAAACTTCAAGCAACTATTCAACCAATGGTCTCTCATTTTACTGCTTTAGATAGTAAGCTCCTAAGTTCAAGACCCATGAGGGGTTACATTGCTTTGTTCCGCAACCATCAGAGATGAGGGCAAAGGTGAATGCTTAATAAAGGGATGTAATGATGATTATAAATATAGGGATACCTGTGAGCAGAAAGGTTACACAAAAATTTCTCTTATCCATGGTCTTTGCACATATGCAGAAAGATAATGATCATTTTGGGTCATCTACTCACATGAACATATATAGAATGCATATATTTTCCCTTATATTTTATTTTCAAAATAAATGAGAAGTAAAGTCCTCATAAACTGGAGTGGTAGTGGTGGGGAGATGTTTTTAATATATTGTTTTACTTTGAACATTTTATTTTTTCCAACCAGCCATACAAATCTACTGCATTTTCATTTCTTTAGTGGGGAAAGGCTTATTAGGAAAAAAAAAAAGGATAATGGCAAAACTAAGGAAAGCAATTAGCTTTGTATAAAACACAGTGCACTGTAGGAGTGTATGCAAACTCTAAATAAGCCTTTTTAGTTCAGAGCAACCAAAACACTTCTACTGACCTGAAAATAACTTTCTTCTCATTACTTTGAGCGCACAGTCAGCAACACCTAGAAGGACAAGAAAAAACAACCCATAAATGGTTTCGTAGATGTCCTGCAGAGAAGTTGAATTGTATGTTTTTAATTATACACATTAATTTCTCCAAGAAAAAAGTGCCCAATAACAATGCTTTCTCAGAAGTAGTAATACTCCAAAATAAGCTCCAAAATAATCATTTAATTGTGTATTATATAGGAGGCCTTTGAAGCAGTGGAACATGTTCTAATTATCTGGCAAATACTTTTAGAATACATGCACATTTTGCTCCTGAATTTTGTTCTTCAGGATGGTGTACTTATATCTTCACCACATATATATGAGGTCTAACAAACTGGAAATATTCCAGCGTAATGTGTTATACTTAAATAAACACATTGATTAAAGATCATTCTTGCACATTGCAGAATGAGCAAGGCCTACTTGTGATTTAAGTGCCACCTGTAGACCCCATGTAAGACTGTAAGTAGTTCTCAAACCTGCTCCATCCACCTGCCTTCCAAAACATAATCCCTTAAAGTTCATTCCTCCAGAATAATTTTTTTTCTTTACCCTAAATCCAGTAGCAGTTTAGAACAATCCTTTGAACTTTTATGCATCATTCTCATTCTAATGGAATATATCTGTGTATCATTTCCAAACTGAAAGTTGACTAATATGCCCTGATGTGGGTCATATTTTAGAGGGCAGGGGTAGTTGGGAAAGGTAAGAGCATGAGACACAACAGGCCTGGATGGTATACCACTGGTTTAGTCTGGCAAACCAAAAGGTGTACAAAGGTACTTGGTACCCATGGGAAAGGGAAGGAACTAGAAAAGGAAAGAGACTATCAAAGAGGGAGAAGGAAAGTCTTTCAACTACTTCCAAATTTTACCTGTCACAGCGCCTCCCAGATCGCTGAGAATCACTGCCTCACTTCCTGATAAGCTAGAGATATGATCCTTAAAAAATATTATATTTCCTATTACTTTCTTAAGCACGTTGCCACTCATTCTGCATACTCACCCACAAAGGAGCAAAGCTAGTCCTTCCTGAATGCATAGTAATAGGATACTCTTGATGGAGTATCTTATTTTGTAACAGAAACTATATTAATCCATTGGCATATTTGTTAGGATTAAAGTTTACATGTCTCCATCCAAATGTGGAAAATCTCTAAACTTCATTATTTCCCTATCACGGAACTAAATTTCATAAAAGTCTCCTATTTCACTGATGAAAACAAAATCTTTACATTTACTCATTCAAAGAATGCTATTTTCTTTGAATTTTTAATAGGGTGCCATCATGGGAGACTCAGTCTCTTCAAGCTCAGGGTTGCTTACTCTCATTCTCATTTTCAAAATGATGCACAGGTAGGTGCTGGACAAAATATGACAGTGGTCTGTATATGGTTGGTCAGTCAAGATCATGAAAGAAAACACTTTGAAATGGGCAAAAATTATTACTGGGTATCTGTCCCGCTTAGTACACACTTCTGAGTTATATGATTCTATGACACTCTCCCACTCTGCCTTTGAGTTATTTTACAATGCTGTATATTGTAGTAAAGTGATAGCAGTGGGAATGGTTCTTGTCCATAGTACTGCCAATTAACTTTGTCTGGCGGAATGCAATTGATTACTGCCCTGATATTGCAGAGTTTGGGACTTATTGTAAATTCCTTTCAGCTTTTCTGATTACTTAAATATGTGCTCTTTGAATTCTTCTTTCAAACATTTGTAAAATGTTCCTCACTCCTTCATTCATTAGTTAAATAAAATGTTTGACACGTGCATTTTATGTGCCTTTGAGAGCCATGATTTTCACCCCAACAAGTCATTCGCTGATGACCTTCACTGACTTCTAGGTTCAGGTGGAACTGCTCTTCCCTGGCCTCTGGTGTTGACCCTGTTCTTGATGCATTTACTGCTCAAATGTTCAGTGGTGTTGTAACTAGAGGTCTGTTTTCTTAACATGACTGGAGGGCAGGGATCCCCACTTTGCTGACTCTCAGCTCCACTCTCACTGGTAATGAACCCTCCAGCTAGTCCCTGGCTTTTGTCTGTTAATTTAGCCCTTGCCATGAAGATCTCATGGAATACTGGTAAATCTGAAAATTACCTTTCACTCCCCTACTGGAGGCACACATGATTTTTTCAATGTCTACATCCTCCAGGGAAGGAGAATCAGGGTACAACTTCTGATATTTTTTCTGCCTCAACTTATTTTACTGCCATTCTCACTCCATTCACCTATGGAGTTACTCTCTAAGATGATTTCATATTTGGGTTCCAAGTGGACTTGCAGAGAGGAGACTCTACTTTCTTCTATAAGTGTCCATTTTCCTTTTTTGTGTGTAATTTTTCCTCTTGGGGTCAATCTCTCCAAAGGACTCTAGCAGCATCTTCACTCAACTCTTACTTTTCCAAATCTTTCCTCACACAGAGCACAGTCCCCCAACTCCCGCCCTGAGCTCTGAAGGCTCTCTAGCCTCCTTCCTAATACATAGAAACCTTCCTTTCCGAGTTTCTCAATTTCTGTGTTTAGGGTCCCATGCTTCTGATATGTAAAAAGTGCTTTTGGAATTTAGATGATATCCCCTCTCCTGACAAATACTTTAGAATCATCATTTCACTACAGACTGAAAAACAGCCAGCTTTGAAAGTTAAAGTTGAAAGAAATGCCTTTATCTAAGGTTGTACTGATCTTTTCCAAGCCTGGATGAAAGAAGTACTACACTGAAATAATCCAGCTTATTTTTAATGAACAATGTTTTGAGGAGTATCTTAAATATATAGTGCCTCTTTTAAGACTAATAACATATCTATGGTAAAAGTATTACTTACTCCCATTTTTACATGTTAGAAAATAAACATACAGATGTTATGTAGCTTGCCTGAGCTAATGAGGTTACAGAATTACTCAATGACAGTGCTGAAATTTGAATGCAGAGCTACTTAATTTTTCCACTACAGCTGCATTTCCTAGTTTAATAGAAAATATAATAAAATGATAATATCCATTTATGTTTCTCTATAAAACTCTACTGTGCTGTAGTAGTTAGAATAATGATCCCCCGCCTCACAACCTAATCCCTAGAACCTGTGACTATTTTACATGTTACATGGCAAAGTTGGGGGAGGTGCTTAAATTTTATATTGAATTGAGATTGGTAATCATCTAATCTTAAAATAAGAACATTGGGCCTCCCTGGTGGCGCAGTGGTTGAGAGTCCGCCTGCGGATGCAGGGGATACGGGTTCGTGCCCCGGTCTGGGAGGATCCCACATGCCGCGGAGCGGCTGGGCCCGTGAGCCATGGCCGCTGAGCCTGCGCGTCCGGAGCCTGTGCTCCGCAACGGGAGAGGCCACAGCAGTGAGAGGCCCGTGTACCGCAAAAAGAAAAAAAAAAAAAAAAAAAGAACATTATCCTGGATTATCCTATCGGGTTCAGTGTAATCACATGGGTCACTTAATATGTAAGAGCGATGCAGAAGTATCAGAACCAGAGAGATTGCATCGTAAGGCTTGACTAGCCATTACTGGCTTTGAAGATGAAAGATGCCTATAAGCCAAGGAGTATGGGTTGCCTCTAGAAGAGGGAAAAGAAAAGAAACAGATTCTCCTCGGAGTCTCCTGAAAAGAATACAGCTCTGCTGACACTTGAGTCCAGTGAGACCCATTTCTGATTTCTGACCTTAAGAACTGTAAGATAATAAACTTGTGTTGCTTTAAGCCACCAATTTGTAGCAATTTGTTACAGGAGCAGTAGGAAATAACATGTGCAATACCAGTATCTCTTTAGTCTTTTATGAATTTATATTTTCTAGATAATTGACTTCTAATTTATTTGGCAAATTCTTCTCACAAAAACTTGTCTGTTCCTCTCCCCTGACCCTGACACACAGTTAAATGCATTTCTTAGTCTCTGTGGATATGTATGATCAAGGTACTGAGTGTCAGCTAAGGGGATACATTTAGAAGTCATGCATGTCACTTCCTGGCCAAGGATTTAAAAAAGCAAGTTTCCTTCTCCTTCCTTTCTCCACTTCCACAGACTGGATGCCACTTTGCTTCAAGCAGCCTGGGTGACTGGATCATCTTGTGGTAAAAAGCCACATGCAAACTAGATTGTTGCATGCGCAAGAAATAATCTATTGTGCGAAACCACTGAAATGTGTGGGTATATTTGTTGCAGTAATTACTGCTATCCTAAGTAATTCTTTATAGATATTAAAGTTATTTTTACCTGGGATCAAGGGAACTAATTAGAAACCATAAGCAATGCAATCTCGACTACCACTTTCTTTAGGATGTTGTCAGTTTTCGCCACAGGAGTTCACATCATCAAACTCAGGTCCCTGATTCCAGTCCCACCCTATTTCAACCCATTCTTTAAACTCTAAAGATGTCTTCCAGATACCAACTTAATTGGGTGTAATCTCTACTACTCTCCATAGACACACTTATGCTTTAGCCACATTGCATTCTCACTGTTTTCTGGCCATGCTTTTCAAACCTTCTTAGTTTTACATATGCGTTAGGATCCTTGAGAGAATAGGATTTGAAAAGAAAACCATAAGACTCTAATGTTTACAGGTGTGGCTGTGGACAAGTTATATGGACTCCCGAAGCCTCAGGAAAATAGGAAGAGAGGAAAATTCCCTTAACTTTATAAAAAGCATCTATGAAATATTTAGAGCTAATATTGTACTTAATGGTGAGAGACTGAATACGTTCCCACTAGGGTTAGGAATGAGGCAAGGATGTCTGCTCTTACCATTCATTTCAATATAGTACAGCAATTCTACCCAGTATTATCAGGTAATAAAAAGAAATAAAAGGCATACAAGATGAGAGAGAAAGAAATACAATACCCCTGTTCACAGGTTACATGAATGCAAATTCCAGGGAATCTAACACCCCCCACCCTCAAATTCTAGACTAAGAAGTGAGTTAGCAAAGCTCCAGGATACAAGATAAGCATACAAAAATCAATAGTATTTTTATAAACTAGCAAGAAAATGTGAACACTGAAATTAAAAATATAATACCACTTATGATAGCTCATAAGAATGAAGGAATTTTTAGAAGTATAAATCCAATAAAATACATTCAAGACTTTTATGCTAAAATCTACAAAATTCTGATAAAAGATATCAAAGAAGTTCTAAATAAAGGAGGGACACATTGTGTTCATGGCTTGGAAGATGTAACATACTGAAGTTATTAATTCTCCCCAAATAGAATTAATATAATTTCTATCAAAATGTTAGCAGAGATTTTTATAAATATAGACAAAATTATTCTAAAATTCATATGGAAAGGGAAAGGAACT
The DNA here is from genome assembly GCF_964165515.1 of Mesoplodon bidens. Taxonomy (NCBI): domain Eukaryota; kingdom Metazoa; phylum Chordata; class Mammalia; order Artiodactyla; family Ziphiidae; genus Mesoplodon; species Mesoplodon bidens. The sequence goes on from NC_138165.1 coordinate 50,835,180, forward strand.
AGAATAGCTTAACACAACTTTGAAAAACAAAATAAAAGTGGGAAAAATCAGTATACTCAATTTCAAGATTTATTCATTTCTACATCAAACAAGACTGTGTGGTATTGGTGAAGACATACATGCATAGATTAATGGAAGAAAATAGTGAACTCATATAGGGCCACATAAATATTTCCAACTGAGTTTTTACAAAGGTGCAAGATGTTACCATTGGGGCAACCTAGATAAAGGGTATAGGGATCTTTTTGTATTATTTCTTACAACTGCATGTAAATCTACAATTAAAAATTTAATAAGACAAAATTATGATCAATGGAAGAGCAACATTAGCATTACCTAGCAGCATGCTTGAAATGCAGAATCTGAAGCCATATCCCAGACCTACTGAATCAGATATTGCATTTTTACAAAATCCTCTGGCAATTGACGTGCACATAAAGTTTTGAGAAGCACTGCTCTAGGCAATATCAAAAATTTGGCATTTAAGTCATCCAAATATATTGCTGGTTTTGTGTCTCTGTTCTCTTTTCATTTTGTAAATTAAGTTTTCTTGTGCATGGCAGATATACATTCCATAAAATAAAACAAACCAGACCCTCAAATTTGAGTATTTTATATTTTGAGTTTTTTCCCCAAGCCCTTTGATTTCTTGATACATTTCTTTTTTCCCCTAACTTTACCACAAGAAATTCTAGTTATCCTTCTAATAATACTATTAGAATTGCTAAAGGATGCTTTTTAATCTTTTATTGAAAATTACTAACTTAACAGAACACAGCTTAGTATTTTTTGCAAAATTCATGCACCTAATCTGTTAGGATCCAGAGTTGTTTTTTCACTCTAGTACATTCCATGAAAACAACTGTGCTAATATTTTTATTTTAATAATTCTTCTGAAATACATTAAACTATAACAAAACACATGTCTTTTCTTATTCCTTAGACACTAAAGCTATTTCAAAGACTTACATCTAAGTATTAGCAATATTCTACAGTATTACCCATCATGATTTCCAATTGCATTATTTTTTCTCTAGAACTATGAGGCATGTGACTCATTTATTATAAGTTCCCACTGAGTGTGAAAGTTTTAACTAGGTTCCTTTGTATTTCCACCTTGATCTTCCAAACACAAGGCTTTCTTTCTTCAGAATGCTCTATTCTTCAGCCTTGCAAAGTGAAATCCATGTTTCCCCAGGTCATCAGTGTCTGGAGGGTTTTAAGATCAAACTAACAACAACATTATAAAAAGTACTTCCAAATATGTATCCCCACCTATCTTTGGGAGCTTTAGTCCATATAAAAATTCCTGCAAATAGTCCTGGGAGTCCAGGAAGTTGAAACTCTTATTTTGTGCTCAGAGCTATATCCCTGTGGTTAGCATATTGCTTGGTACAAAGTAGGTAGTAAATAAATATATTTTATCTGTCTGACTTGCTGACCATCAAATATACACACACACACACACACACACATGTATATATATATGTGTGTGTGTGTGTGTGTGTATCTTTTCACCTAATTGCACCTATATCTAATTATATGACATGAATATCAAAAAGATGACTCAGGCCAATAACAATCTCTCTTAAGAGCATAACATAAAAAATACAGAATCTATAACATTCATTAGTGAGAAAGAAATGGAGAGATCATGCTATAGAGGGGTAAGAAAGAGTCCAGTGAAGCACATTTAAGCATGATTATAGTTACAAAGTAATGAGAAAAATTATTTTTAATTGATATTTATTGAGCACACACAACATACTCTGCCTCATTTGAGCCTCACAAAAAACCTATGAGGTCAGTGAAGTTATTATTCCATCTCCATAGAGATGAAGAAGTAGAAGCTCACAGAGGTGAAGTGATTAGGCCAAAGTCAAAAACATGTACATGAGAGACCTAGGATTCAAACCCCAATTTGTCTGATGAGAAGACTGACCTCCCAACAAACTCTAAGTTTCTGTATCAGAGAAAACTATTTGGTGATGGAATAGAAATAAGAAGGCCCCCAGAACTGGGACACTAATTCAAACTGGGAAGCTCTTGAGTGAAGATGCCTGAGTTGAGGCCTTTACAGTTTCCAAGGATCTCCTCCAACACTGGTCTCTGCAAAATTCTGTTAAAGCTTTTTCTTTTGGATATTCATGATATCTCACTCTTTTTCTCACAGCACACAATTCAAATTGTTGAAGGCTTTAGTGGATCTCAGACCCTTTACAGCATAGTTACTCCAAAATAGGTCTAAGATTATCTTACTGTGCTAAGGAAATAGTCCTCCCAGCTACTGCATGCATATACCACTCCCTTTCTCTCCTGATATGGATATATCAGTGATATCAGAACCACTGAATGGTTACCCATCCCCAAATGCCTACTATACTCTTAGTCTTATCCCAAATCATCAATACTGCAATAAAATCTCCAAGACTCATCACAATGAAATACCATCTCCTATTTTTCTGCATTCCAATTGTCAGCTGATCCACTGCTCAGTCACTGTGACATTTTCATGCTCAGTAGAAACCCTGAATAAAGTAAAGTACCCCACACTCTTCTACTTACCCCCCACCCCGCTTTGATCACACTAGGACAAAGGTTGCAAAGTACTATTGCCTTGGGCTTCCAAAATCTTTCAGCGATTCCAGTGAAAGAGTCCTTTCAGCTTCTAGTCAATCTTTTCAATCTTCCCCCACTTCCCTCGGAGGCAGGCATGAGGCCAACAGAACCAGAGGACAATCTGAGTGACCAATACCCAAAACCGTACTGGATTCAAAATTTCCCCTTTCGTCTAACACTGACTCATTGTCCTTGGAATACACTTGGGTGCCTCTTGGGAGTTAAGTTTTTCTCTATATTAAATATGCCAGTTGAAAGATCAAGGAAGGACACTTAAGATTCAATTCTATGCCGTACTTTAGTTAATAAAAAGAATGTGGCTTAAGTGTGAGGTTAGGAGAATCTGTCTCTATCATGACAGATAGTTTCGGTGAAAGTTGGAGTCTCACAGGTGAAGAAAGTTCAGACCAGAATTAGAGGTTCTCAAACATAGTTTTAGTAGTGGAACCCATTTTTTATTAGCAAATTACCATGAAGAACTTCAGAATATAAAACATTCAGAAGCAGAGTATGGCAATATCTTTTGTAGTTCAGCAATCTCTTCTTGCTCTCTAACCAACTAACATATTCCAATAGGGAGTACTCCAGTATAAAGTATTAGAATAAAGAAGAGAAAATAACATTTAATGGGACATTATGATGCATTAAGAGTCACATACATTACCATGTATAATTTTTATAGAGCCTCTCTTACATATGAGAAAAGTGAGACAGAGGTAAAATAAAACTGAACACATTGCCTTGGTCTTGTCTTAAGCATTATATTCAATCTCCAGAGTTAACTACTCATAAGCCATGATAACTTTTTTCAATAATTATTTAGTATAAAACTAATTTCATTTTAGAAGACAATACTTATATATTTATATGGTATATGAGTAAAAATTTATCTCTAATAAAGCTAACAATAAAGGGGGCATGTCAAAATAACGTTCCTAGTTCACAGTTCTAGTCCCTGATTTCTCAAATTCTTTACATTTCACTAAATGTTTCATTGGAACATGTGAGCTAAAATAAGTAGGCTAGAATGTAAGCATTTGGAATTGACTTGTTTCATGGTGTAATTCCATGCACATTTTACTATTAACCTCTAACTCTTCAACGTGAAACAGAAAGTTTCATGCTGTTGAGTCACAAAATGATCAAGTCAGATCATGCTTTCTCTTGGTTCAAAATTCTTTCGGTTTAAGTGACAGAAACTCAACTCACACCAGACCAGTTTAAGCCAAATAGAAATTCTTTTTTTTTTTTTTTTCTGGCCACACCATGCGGCATGCAGAATCTTCATTCCAGACCAGGGATGGAATCCACATGCCCTGCAGTGGAAGCGCGGAGTCAGTCTTAACCGCTGGACCGCCAGGGAAGTCCCGAGATTTTTTTTTTTTTTTAATATTGGGGGAGCTCACTGAATCAAAGGAAAAGCTAGGGGAACCAGAGGAAAACCTAAGAACCTCAGACACAGGAACCAGAGACTCAATGCTGCTAAAACTACTTCTCTCTCAATATTTTTCTCTTCCTCAATCTTTCTCATTTTTCAATCTTGTTATTTTATTGCTTCATCTGTTTTCACCAACTTGTGTAGAAAATAAGTACTTACGTTCCTACATATATCCTTGTACTTTGGTGATGAAAGATACAAGAGAGTCTTTTCCCCCCAGTTTTACTAAAATTAAACATTCTAGTAAGGGAATCGATTTATCTGGCTTGGGTAATGCAAACACCTTTGGAAGTTGCAGAGAAGTAGGGTAATATGATCACCCTCACATCTCACACCAACCCACCCTTAGGTCATAGTGTATCATTTTATAGATGGAGGAGATTAGAGGTTGACATTTTATAAATATCATAGGCTTATAATACAGAATCCATAAATAACTTTATTATTGTTTTTCTCCCATTTTTGCTTCAACCTTACTTCACTATTTTATATTCTTCTCAGTTAAATTCCAAATACAACAAGACTGTGGAAGCAAATCTGCCTACCATTTAACACCTAAATATACAGTTTCTTTTGGGCACCATTTTAGCTAGTTACCAGTTCTTTTCAGGAATCACCTGTCATTTTCTCTGTGTGCTTTGTTTATGTACAACGTATATAGTCTTAGTATGAAAGCTTTTAACAAATACTTTCATGTGAGGACTTACAACACAGAGAAACCTTGGTGGGCAATGTTCCTAAATTATTATTTAGCATTTTCAACCTTATGGTTTTTGTTGAATCTTTATCCATATGTCTAATTGTCATGACAAGTTATCGTTTTACTGGTTCACGGTATTTTTTCTCTTGAGATAATCTTCATCTAGACTAGATTTCCTTTTCATGGATATTTCCTGAAAAAAACAAAATGAAACAGAAAAATGCCCTCAAGCAGCTGCAACAGGTGTACTTCTTCATACTTTTTTTTTTTTTTTTTTTTTTTTACTGTCTCTGTTTCTTCTCTTTTGTTCTTTAATAGGTAGTAGGATGGTACAGGATTGAGATTTTTGCCATATTGCCAAATGGATTGCTCTAGGTCCTTGATAGTCATTTCACTTCCTAGTCTTAATATCTAAATCTCTAAAATGGAGCCATTAATATCACTGAATTTTAGTGTTAAAATATGTTACATTATTTAAAATTTGTTGTTTGATTTACCTCTACTAAAAGCTGAAAAATGGGGTAAGAGGACTATTACACTTTAAAAGAACTCCCCCCTAAATATTACTGCAAAGATGTGTTCCTTATGTCTTGAATCTCAAATATGTGGAGAAAGAGATCAACTAGAGAAAAAAGGGAAGAATTTTACTTTTGAACATTTGCACGTGGAAGATTATAGGCATAACTGGAAACTGCACAAAAGCCCTACAATTATAGATTGATCTACCTGTATATTTTCAGAACCAAGTAATGTCTACCACTCCAAAGGGGGGATTTAAAAAAATTTAAAAAGTCATAATAGTAGTTTTTTAGCTATATACAAATGATAAAAGCAAAGACATCAAAGTGGGTAGCCTTTCAACTCATACTCAATTAGAATAAAAGTTTGGTTGCTGTTTTAAACATTTATGACTAACTAACTGTGACAGGCTCTCAGCTTTGCAAACGGGATGATTTTCAGTTGACTTTTGATCTGACTGACAGTTCCTTATACATTTCAGTGTTAGTTTATAACACGTGAGCCCACATCTGAATACACATGTGACTAATTAGGGACTGTTTATGGACCATCCACATAAATTTAACACACTAGAGTGAAAGCATTTTAAATCAGAAGTCATGATTTTAATGAAATAGAGTTAATTAACAAAGGTGCTTGACCTATTTTTTGTATTGTTAAATTTTTAAAAAATGAACACAATCTAAAGTGTGTTTTGCATGTATATTTGATGAGGCATATTAGATCATTTAAAATGTTAATATGATTATGAAACAAAAATTATTAAGGAATTTTTAAAATTTTTCATTGCAATATGATAAACTAACACTGTAGACAGGACCTTGGATCTTAATTTCTAAGAATCTTGTGTCTTGTCCCAAGAGGTATAATGTGCTGTGCATTAGAGGTTGCACTGCACCCTGATTCTTGGGTCTGAATTCCAGCTCTACCATTTATTACCTAGGAAATCTAGGTGATTATTTAACCTCATTGTGCTTTAATTTCCATATCTGAAAAATGGGGATAATAGCACCTACCTCACAGGTGGACTATTTGGCCTCACCGGAAGCTGCCATTGTCCCACCCCAGGCACCTACTATGAGTCTCTGTTCTCTGTCACAAGATCTTTGGTGATGTGAGGGCTCACTAACCCAAACACAAATGTAGTTCATAAATAAAGAAGAATTAACACGTCTAGAAATGACCCTCAACCAATGCAAAGAGGAACAGATCCTGGGAAATAGATCAGTGTTCAGACTCCTCTCTTTCAGAGATATCCCCTGAAGATATCCCTGAAGATATGAGACCACGAAGGAATGAAGGTCTACAATAAGGATCTTGATAATGGGCCCTTACTCTATGTTTTCCTGCTCCTTCACTTCCACTTCTTGGAATCACATCTTAAGTAAACAAATTACCTGGACACAGTGTTTGTTCTTGTAAGATTTGCTTTTGCAGAGAACCCAAAATGAATCATTCCCCCAAATTTCCCTGGCATGAGATGTTGAGTTAGGAGTCTTTTTCTTCAGGATGAGGGCTGCAGTGGGAGTTTAACTGCAAACCAGTTAAGTTTGAATAGACATCCCATTTCTTAAATGTACTCAGCTCCTTCCATGCCTAGAAACTTTCAACAACAGGCAGTATTTCACTATAGGCTCTGGTCTTCTAGCAAGTTTCATGGCTTGCTCTCTTCACTCTAAAACTCTTCTTTTACTCTCTACCTTCAATCCCCTGATTCATTTTAACTTCACAAACTAAGTAGTTTACCTATTACTTCTTTCCCTGGTTCATAATAGTGTTTGTCTATGAAATGTTTCCTAAACAAAATGTTTCCTAATCAAAGTAATCTCTATTATAACAATAGAGAAAAAATATCTGGGGCAAGAAGATGAAATAACAATGCTTCCCTCTACTATACAAGACTTCCTTACTTAACAGGGAAATTCTATTAGAATATCTAGTGAAAGGGACTAAATTTTCTTTTCAAGAGACAATGCCAAGAGATACTAAGCAACTACAGTTCATCGTATTGGAACAGCTATTTCTCAATTATTCCCTCAATGTTTAAATGACTCCCATTTCCCCAGAGGAGTAGGTAACAGGATCTTTTGTGTCTGGCATTTCTTGCCTCTACCAATCCTCTGTGTTATTCGAAAACAAATTTGTTATATTTGCATAGTGGTCCCTGAGCCTCTTGAGAGGCAATGAGAAAGACCCTAAGCCATTCCTTTTTGAGAACCAATGATTGTTGAACTTCTCTGATTGACTCAAATATTACTTACTAGATTATGCTGTCCCAGAAAGATTACTACAATAAGTCCTTAGAGAAGAAATAATCATGAGGAAGCTTATATCTAGCTTATCTGGGCTCAAAAACCAGAATATGATGTTCCACATCAGAGATGATGCAGAAGGCTTTGAGACCTTAAGGTTTATACTTATGGAAGAGTAACTAAACTTTTGAGCATAAACTAATATTAATTTTAATTTTAATTTTACCTCTAGTAGCATTCATTGGAGTGTCATTTGAGTAGGGACTTGGGCTAGTGATAGTACCACTACCATTGTGGTTTCAAATCTAAAAGGGATTTTGAAGCAACAATAGAAAGAACGATCTTAGTTTTCCTTTCATTTCCTCTCTCTCTTCCTCTTGGTATTTGGAAGGACAAATAACAAGAAAAGCAATAACTGTAGTGCTTATTAAACATACATTAACTTAAGTTACTAATTTAAAAACAAAACAAAATGTGATCTTCTACCCCAAGCTAGTAGAGAATTCTCTGCCAAGGGTAATATCTGTATTTTGATATTTTCATTCTATTGTCCAAAATGTTGAGTTGATATTCAATACATTCTAAAAATGAATATATAAATAGAGCATAGAGATAGGTCAATTATTCTATCTTCTGCTAGGCTTATTCATAAAAGCAGTGAGAAGCAGATGAATTAGCAAAGGAGAATGTAATTCTTTTACATCTTTATTGGAGTATAATTGCTTTACAATGTTGTGTTGGTTTCTGCTGTATAACAAAGTGAGTCAGAAATATGTATACATATATCCCCATATCCCCTCCCTCTTGTATCTCCCTCCTACCCTCCCTATGCCACCCCTCTAGGTGGTCACAAAGCACTGAGCTGATCTCCCTGTGCTATGAGGCCTCTTCCCACTAGCTATCTATTTTACATTTGATAGTGTATATATGTCAATGCTACTCTCTCACTTCATCCCAGCTTACCCTTCCCCCTCCCCATGTCCTCAAGTCCATTCTCTACGTCTGAGTCTTTTTTCCTATCCTGCCCCTAGGTTCATCAGAACCACCTAGATTCCATATCTATGTGTTAGCCTATGGTATTTGCTTTTCTCTTGCTGAATTACTTCACTCTATATGACAGACTGTAGGTCCATCCACCTCACTACAAATAGTTCAATTTTGTTTCTTTTTATGGATGAGTAATATTCCATTGTATATATGTGCCACATCTTCTTTATCCATTCATCTGTCCATGGACACTTAGATTACTTCCATGTCCTGGCTATTGTAAATAGTGCTGCAATGAACACTGTGGTACATGACTCTTTTTGAATTAAAACCATACACCCTGGTTTTCTCAGGGTATATACCCAGTAGTGGGATTACTCGGTCGTATGGTAGTTCTATTTTTAGTTTTTTAAGGAACCTCCATACTGTTCTCCATAGTGGCTGTATTAATTTACATTCCCACCAACAGTGCAAGAGGGTTCCCTTTTCTCTACACCCTCTCCAGCATTTACTGTTGGCAGATTTTTGATGATGGCCATTCTGACAGGTGTGAGGTGATACCTCATTGTAGTTTTGATTTGCATTTCTCTAATGATTAGTGATGTTGAGTATCCTTTCTTGTGTTGGAAATCTGTATATCTTCTTTGGCAAAATGTCTATTTAGATATTCTGCCCATTTTTGGATTGGGTTTTTTTTGTTTTGTTTTTTTGTTTTTTGATATTGAGCTGCATGAGCTGCTTGTATATTTTGGAGATAAATCCTGTGACAGCTGCTTCATTGGCAAATATGTTCTCCCATTCTGGGGGCTTTCCTTTCATCTTGTTTATGGTTTCCTTTGCTGTGCAAAAGCTTTGAAGTTTCATTGGTCCCATTTGTTTATTTTTATTTCCACTTCTCTAGGAGGTGGGTCAAAAAGGATCTTGCTGTGATTTATGTCATAAGAGTGTTTTGCTTATGTTTTCCTCTAAGACTTTTATAGTGTCTTACATTTAGGTCTTTAATCCATTTTGAGTTTATTTTTGTATATGGTGGTAGGGACTGTTCTAATTTCATTCTTTTACATGTAGCTGTCCAGTTTTCCCAGCACCACTTACTGAAGAGGCTGTCTTTTGTCCATTGTATATTTTTGCCTCCTTTATCAAAGATAAGGTGACCAATATGTGTGTGGGTTTATCTATGGGCTTTCTATCCTGTTCCATTGGTCTACATTTCTGTTTTTGTACCAGTACCATACTGTCTTGTTTACTGTAGCTTTGTAGTATAGTCTGAAGTCAGGGAGCCTGATTCCTCCAGCTCCATTTTTCTTTCTCAAGTTTGCTTTGGCTATTCAGGGTCTTTTGTGTTTCCATACAAACTGTGAGATCATTTGTTGTAGTTCTGTGAAAAATGCCACTGGTAATTTGATAGAGATTGCACAGAGTCTGTAGATTGCTTTGGGTAGTATAGTCATTTTCACAATGTTGATTCTTCCAAATCAAGAACATGATATATCTCTCCATCTGTTTGTATCGTCTTTAATTTATTTCATCAATGTCATACTTTTCAGCATACAGGTCTTTTGTCTCCTTAGGTACGTTTATTCCTAGGTATTATATTCTTTTTGTTGCAATGGTAAATGGGAGTGTTTCCTTAATTTATCTTTCAGATTTTTCATCATTAGTGCATAGGAATGCAAGAGATTTCTGTGCATTAATTTTTTTATCCTGCTACTTTACCAAATTCATTGATTAGCTCCACTAGTTTTCTGATAATATCTTTAGGATTATCTATGTATAGTATCATGTCATCTGCAAACAGTGACATCTTTACTTCTTCTTTTCCAATTTGGATTCCTTTTATTTCCTTTTCTTCTCTGATGGCTCTGGCTAAAACTTCCAAAGCTATGCTGAATAATAGTGGTGAGAGTGGGCAACCTTGTCTTGTTCCTGATCTTAGAGGAAATGCTTTCAGTATTTCACCATTGAGAACAATGTTGGCTGTGGGTTTGTCATATATGGCCTTTATTATGTTGAGGTAAGCTCCCTCTATGCCTACTTTCTGGAGAGTTTTTATCATAAATGGGTGTTGAATTTTGTTGAAAGCTTTTTCTGCATCTATTGAGATTATCATATGGTTTTTATCCTTCAATTTGTTAATATGGTGTATCACATTGTATATTGAAGGATTCTTGCATTCCTGGGATAAATCCCACCTGATCATGGTGTATGATCCTTTTAATGTGCTGTTGGATTATGTTTGCTAATATTTTGTTGAGGGTTTTTGCATCTATGTTCATCAGAGACATTGGCCTGTAGTTTTCTTTCTTTGTGACATCTTTGTCTGGTTTTGGTGTCAGGGTGATGGTGGCCTTGTAGAATGAGTTTGGGAGTGTTTGTCTCTCTGCTGTATCTTGGAAATGTTTGAGAAGGATAGGTGTTAGCTCTTCTCTAAATGTTTGATAGAATTTACTTGTGAATCCTTCTGGTCCTGGGCTTTTGTTTGTTGGAAGATTTTTAATCACAGTTTCAATTTCAGTGCTTGTGATTGGTCTGTTTATATTTTCTATTTCTTCCTAGTTCAGTCTTGGAAGGTTGTGTTTTTCTAAGAATTTGTCCATTTCTTCCAGGTTGTCCATTTTATTGGCATATAGTTGCTTGTAGTAATCTCTCTTGATCCTTTCTATTTCTGCAGTGTCAGTTGTTACTTCTTTTTTATTTCTAATTCTGTTGAGTTGATTCTTATCCCTTTTTTTCTTGATGAGTCTGGCTAATGGTTTATCAATTTTGTTTATCTTCTCAAAGAACCAGCTTTTAATTTTATTGATCTTTGTTATCATTTCCTTCATTTCTTTTTCAATTTTTCTGGTCTGATATTTATGATTTTTCCTTCCTCTAACTTTGGGGTTTTTTTGTTCTTCTCTAATTGCTTTAGGTGCAAGGTTAGGTTATTTATTTGAGATGTTTCTTGTTTCCTGAGGTAGGATTGTATTGCTATAAACTTCCCTGTTAGAACTGCTTTTGCTACATCCCATAGGTTTTGGGCTGTCATGTTTTCATTGCCATTTGTTTCTAGGTATCTTTTTGATTTCCTCAGTGATCTCTTGGTTATTTAGTAGTGTATTGTTTAGCCTCCATGTGTTTGTATTTTTTCCAGATTTTTTTTTCTGTAATTGATATCTAGTCTCATAGCGTTGTGGTTGGAAAAGATACTTGATAGGATTTGAATTGACTTAAATTTGCCAAGGCTTGATTTGTGGCCCAAGATATGATCTATCCCAGAGAATGTTCCATGAGCACTTGAGAAGAAAGTGTAATCTCCTGTTTTTGGATGGAATGTCCTATAAATATCAATTAAGTGCATCTTGTTTCATGTGTCATTTAAAGCTTGTGTTTCCTTATTTATTTTCATTTTCGATGATCTGTCCATTGGTGAAAGTGGGGTGTTAAAGTCCCCAACACTATTATTGTGTTACTGTCGATTTCCCCTTTTATGGCTGTTAGCATTTGCCTTCTGTACTGAGGTGCTCCTATGTTGGATGCATAAATATTTACAATTGTTATATCTTCTTCTTGGAGTGATCTCTGATCATTATGTAGTGTCCTCTTTGTCTCTTGTAATAGTCTTTATTTTAAAGACTATTTTGTCTGATATGAGAATTGCTACTCCAGCTTTCTTTTGATTTCCATTTGCATGGAATATCTTTTTCCATCCCCTCACTTTCAGTCTGTATGTGTCCCCAGGTCCGAAATGGGTCTCTTGTAGACAGCATATATATGGTCTCTTTTTTTTTTTTTTGTATTCATTCAGCCAGTCTATGTCTTTTGGTTGGAGCATTTAATCCATTTACATTTAAGGTAATTTTCAATATGTATGTTCCTATTACCATTTTCTTAAATGTTTTGGGTTTGATTTTGTAGGTCTTTTCCTTCTCTTTCATTTCCTGCCTAGAGAAGTTCCTTTAGCATTTGTTGTATAGCTGGTTTGGTGGTGCTGAATTGTCTTAGCTTTTGCTTGTCTGTAAAGGTTTTAATTTCTCTGTCAAATCGGAATGAGATCCTTGCTGGGTAGAGTAATCTTGGCTGTAGTTTTTTCCCTTTTATCACTTTAAATATCACTGCCACTCCCTTCTGGCTTACAGAGTTTCTGCTGAAAGATCAGCTGTTTACCTTATGGGGATTCCCTGTGTGTTATTTGTTGCTTTTCCCTTGCTGATTTTAATATTTTTTCTTTGTATTTAATTTTTGATAGTTTGATTAATATGTGTCTTGGTGTGTTAGGAGAATGTAATTTTGAGTAAAGTATAAAGGAATCTGATGAGGTGAGCATCAGATCAAGTGAAACAAGCATTTAAAACTGAGAGAGTGGTTGATATCATATGCTGAAGAGAAATATAAAAAAGCGAACATAAGTCTTGATATCAGATTTATATATCAAAAAAATTTCATGCAATGGCAAAAGCTATGGGTTCTGAAACCAGATCAAGCATCTCTCAGGGTGACCAGTTGACCTTTGACCTTTTATTGTCTCAGTTTCCTCATTTGTATTTAGTAGGCTTGGTATAAGGTGATGATGTAAATGAGATAACATGTGTGTTTAGCATAGGGTCTGGAATATAGCAAGTACTGTCAACAAGTGTACTTAATGACCTTCAGCAGAAGAGTATTTTTTTGAAGATTAATCTGTTTGTGAGCTATTAGTAGTAGTTACAATGCACATGGAAAGTTGTCGAAGGATACGGGAGTGAGAAACACCTCTGGATGCCTACTCGATTCAAGGACATCACATGTTATTGGGTAAGTTTGGGTGCATCTACTCAAACCACCCATGAACTCACCATTCCAAATAACTTAATTTGGCTGCATAATCATACGCCAAGGTACCAACATGAGATCCACCAGATGTCCCGGGCCAAGATCAAAATTGCCAATCCAGTCGAAGCCTCTTCAGGTAGGCAGGTTACTATCAGGTTCTGCTGCCAGTATTAGTCTAACCCAATATTTAATCAATGTCAGGCTCTCCTCTGAGGATGGCATGGGGTGCAAGTAGAACAGTGTAGGTGCCCTCATGACTCTTTTCTGCTGTTTGATTGCTTAGGATCCAGCTGTGTAATTTCTGGTCAGTGATTTCAGGTGTTAAATAATTTGTAAGTTTTCAGTTTTTATACAACTTTATCATCTATTAAAAATTTAAAAATTACATTCTCTGTTCAGGTTTTAATGCTGGGATCCATATTTAGTTTCATAAGCTTTTTGCTGTTTTTAGTCTTATTTTGGGATTTGGGGTTTATGAACTTTATTTCTGTTTGTAGATAAGGAATTTAAGAGTGAATGTTAATAAATTTCAGTTCAATTCTATAATGTGAAGAATTTAAAAGTTAGAGAAATGGATTTGTTAAAATAAATAAATAAAATTCCTTGTCCTTGCACTTTTGATTAATTAATGGTTAAAAATGAAAGAAAGACCATGATGGAAAAGAAGAGCTACATAGCACAGAAAGGAAAAGTAACAGTTTTCAGTGGTGAAGAGGATGAAAGACAAAATATTTCACTAGCATCATTTCCTATCACATAGCAGTTGACATCAGACTTAATAATGTGGTAGAACCCTTGGTTTGAAATACAGAGTCATTGGAGGTGGTTGAAGATATCCTTATGGAAGTATTAGAATGTTTCAAAGGATGATCCATTTATTTGGGTCGCAATGAGATCACATGTCTTTGAGAAGGATGAGTACCATGGACAGTGTCTTCCCAGTTTTAGACATTTCTGTCCCACCTTTGTTTTTGCCATAGTTATGTACCACCTATACTAGTGTTTACCTGATATTTTCCTTTAAATCAACTCTATTTCAAAATCTTAAATATTTATATTACCTATATATTGCCCTTATTCCCAAGCAATGATATCTAAGATTTTTAACACACTGACTCTTTTTCATATAATGCGTGTTAAAGTAAATGTTAGTTATTTCTATTTTTAAATAATAAAATCTGTTCATGCATTCCCCCAACTCATCTTCTCATCTATCAATGATAAGCTTGCTATACTTTAGGAAACATTGTAATATGCAATAGGAGAAAAGGAGGAGTCCAAAATAATAAGGTCAAGTTAAAGGTTATCTTGACTTATCTATGCCTTAATTTGTAGAAATCCAGGCTATCTGGGTAACACAAATTATTTGCTGGCTTGGGAAAGCTTTTCTCATTTTTAAGAGTGTATCAGGATCAGGAATGTGTTGCCCTACCAAGTTTATATAGTAAAATCCAAAGGTTGCTTAAGATGTGACTCTCTCAGTCTGCAAATCTTTAACAAACATCTAAACATAACTGAGCATATACTTTTAGATTCCCTCCTTCCAAATTCCTTCACTACACTTTGGATTTTTAAATATTAGTGCCCCTTATTCAAAACTTCAGGCTTTGCTGTAATCTTCAGATAGAAGCAAGTGAAATATAGGGAACCTTGATTATTGAGATCACTTCCTTAATTTTGTATCTCAGGATATTTTTCATAGGTACTATTCTAGCACCACACACTATAGAGTATCTATGGAACTTTCTGAGAATCTGCAATGGGAAATGATCAAATGTCTGAGGATCTAATAACATTTTCTTGATAAAATAATGCTATCATGTCACATAAAATGAAACTGTCAGCATTTTCTTTCACAGGTTTCTCTCAAGCTTCAGAGCAGGTCCTTGACAGTTCTAGTATTGCCTTTAAATATTTTATTGAAATGTAGATTAACACTGTAACATCTTATAATGGTTGGAAAACCTTTTCCTTTTAGCACTTGTAGATAAGCGAGTATTAATAATTATTAACGTTAGCCACTATATTGTAGCATTTTTCCTAAATATTGTTTTTCCCCAGGACCTAATATTTAGATTTATTTTAAGACACAGTGGATTACCTAAGACTGTGGTGCAGATTTTGCAGATAAAAGGCCATGTAGCGCTTCCCTGGTGGCGCAGTGGTTGAGAGACCACCTGCCGATGCAGGGGACACGGGTTCGTGCCCCGGTCCAGGAAGATCCCACATGCCGCGAAGCGGCTGGTCCCGTGAGCCATGGCCGCTGAGCCTGCGCATCCGGAGCCTGTGCTCCACAACGGTAGAGGCCACAACAGTGAGAGGCCCGTGTACCGCAAAAAAAAAAAAAAAAAAAAAAAAAAAAGGCCATGTAGATAGATATGCCACTACTTATTCTTTATCAAGATCAGGTTAAGGATAAAAACAGTTGTTCCTTCAAATATCTGTAGGGTCAAAAGGATCTAAAATTGAGAAAAATAATATTATACTCCATATAATTTTAACTCAGTGTCTTAATTTAACAATACTCAATAAATATTTGTTTATAAATATAAAATTTTAATCAGGTCTGTGGTAACACAAGTAAAAATAAAACTCACAGTTTGGAGTTTCTGTGTTTTACCTGGAAGCTGCCTCCTCACTCATCCTTATCTGTGCAGCCCAAGGGGGTAGGGCAGGATGGAGTGACTGTCTTCTATTCCAAACTTCCCTGCAGCACCTGGCTTCAGGATTCTATTTCCTTTCACTTTTGAAGTCAGGAAGTTGACTAGAGGAATAACTAACGGAGTAATAGTAATCTCACTACTCCCGTTTTCAGTCAGGGTATATTGATCACATTTAATACCAAGTAAAGACCTGGCAAAATAGATCTTCTAAATATATAATTCTTAATTTTTTTCCCTTAAAATTTGCTTTTAGTTTATCACCTCTAGCACTGCTAAATGAACTATATAATATTTGTTAATAATCAGTTGGGATTGCATAAATAAATGGAATAAATAATTGTGCAATTATTGAATATTTATTCATGTCCAGAACTTTGCTACAAATTGTGAGAGATGTAAGAGACATAAACATTGTCTTGCCTTTGTGGAAAATACAATCATAGAGGGATAGGCTTCAATTCAATTAGGGGACTATAGAATAAACCAAATTATCTAACCCTTAAATATATAGTAGAATAAATGGGGACAGAAACAGAAGATATTAATGTTGGCTGCATTTAAGAGGAGGTAGGAATTAAATCATTCAGAATCAGGATTTGGGATCAAAATATTTCTGGAAATCTTAGTGGTCTCAGTTTAAGTATAGAAGTCACCTACTGGGGACTCTAATAGAGAAATAACCCAAGTTTTATAAATTAATGAAGACATGCCACTACAGCTTCATATGTACCTTGAGGTTGCAACCTCTAACTTTTCTAAGAGTAATTAATAAAACAAATATTTGATTACAACCTAGGATAGATGTTAATACATACACACACAGGGGAGGGCAGCTGGCTAATGGAAATACTGGAGAGTAGAGTTAGAGTTAGTGTCCCTTTCAAAGTTATATGCAGAAGATAAGATAATTTATTTAATAAATTTCTTTTTACACATTTTCAGTAAATTAGGGATTCTACTTATATTTCATTTTAAATTAGGGATTCTACTTATATTTCATATTTTAAGGAATAAAATAAAATGTATAGCCATTATTTATCTCGATCTACGCTTACACAAAAGCATCTTTACAGACATGTATATGTTCATGCATATAACATATTCCTTAATTATCACACAAGTTTATTGAAATAATTTCATCAAAAGTACTTAGAAATCATGAGACTTATTCATGTCCCCAAATGATAGAGTAGTTAACTAACTTATTATTATTTATCTATTAAAATAGTAGATTTTGAAATATGAGCATTCTTTGGCAAAACTGGTGTTGGAGAATGTGTCGAGAAATGGAAATGCTTCAGCACTAGAACAGGCAGCTGCCTATCAAATGTATATAAACATCTAAATACACATAAAAATATTGGGATTTCACATGAGATGAAAACAAGATATTAACAGAAAATTTATCAGAAATGAAATGAAAAAGATCATAGCCAGGTATGTAGAACCTCCAGGGCCTCTGATCCAAGGAAAAAGCAAATTAACATTAAAATACTCAGTGAAATGACCTCATTCCTGTGGCAGTTCTTAAATATACAAAAATATTAAATGTTTAAATTGTAGAAAAGAATTTGTTCTTCTATAGTATCAGATAATGAGAAGGAATTAAAGCACTTCCTTGGGAAATATTTCCTCTCCTCAAATGCAAGGTTAGATGTGAATCCATAAAGTCATTCATGTCTGAGCTCTAAAAGAGAGAAATACTTGGTTGGTCTAATCAAGGTTAAACTTGATATCTAAAAGAAAAAAAAAGATCAGGAAAAAAAAAAAGACTTAGGTAGCCTTTAGCAAAGGAACACATTCCATGAACACATTTTGAGTTCTTAATTAACATGTAATAACTGAATTAAATAGGTAAGAATTAATTTTACTAATTATTCTCTTTATAATCTAGATCATTAGAAGATTGGTTATTTCAATGATCATTTTTTTTTAAAAACTAGAACATTAGAGTCACCTGGGAAGCTTTAAATAATACAGGTCTACCTTCTGAAACCCATTAATTCATCCAACATTTATTTAGTATATGTTCTAGTCATATTGATAAGAGACTGAGAGATGAAAATAGGTGATGAACGCCTTCTCAGAACTCAGTCTAGGAGGGAAAAAAGTAAAGAAAGTTAACCTTTATAATAAATGTTTCATAATTTTAAAACAAGGAATCTGGGAGTGTAAAGAAATACATACTAATAGAGATATTTTAAGAAGAAAAAATTTGACACAGGTTTCATTGCAAAAAGAGAACTATGAGCTGTGTAGAAAATGAACTGAGGATAAGTGTGATGAGAGAGAAAGCAGGTAAACAAGTTAGTAGACCATTGCAATAGCTCAGGTAAGAAATGACAGAGGCTAGGAGAAAAATGGGGTGTGGACTATTTTGTTTCTTCTGTTCATGTCCTACGGCCCCCCAAATGCTGATAATCATAAATGACATCAAGGAGTTCTTTTGCTTCTAAATTCCACTGTGGTTTAGCTAATGGGAGATACCAGCCTAAGACTGGAGGATGACCACAAGAACGAGGTTGGGTGTTTATTACCCCTGCTCCTTCCTTGTCGTGACTTCTCCTACTCTTCTGTCAAAGGCCACAGATTACCTCAGACAGCACTCATCACGGAGTGATCCTCTCTAGTTTCTGGTAACTGTTTCTTTCCCTTGTCTCTTCAGCCTACATTGTTGACAGCCTCCTGTTGCTCCCAGCCATGGGGTCTTAAAATATTTCTGGTTGGTTTCCTCAAACCTTATCATACCTTTTAAATGTCTTTTAAATATGATTTTATTAATTTTTTTTATTACCCACTTTGAGTGGATCACACCTTCCTGGCAGGACCCTGAATGATACAAGTGGCAATTGTGGAGAAGAGATGTGGACATATTTACATACATTTAGTGCATAAAGATGACGGGACTTAGTGATGGCTTAGAACTGGGGAGTGAGGAAAAGAGAAATATCTAGGTGACTTCCAGGTTTCTGGCTTGGCCAATAGGTGGATAAAATTATACTTTTAAGAGATGTGGACACTAGTGGAGAATCTAGGCGGGATGGGAGCAGGTCAAGACGTCTTTCTGGGCCATGTTGAGTGGAATTATCAAGCAGACCATTTGAAATTAGTCAAAAGTTAGAAGACTAGGATGTCAATCCATACTTTGTTGAGAAGAGGGCATCAATGTTATTTTACTTGGGTGCAGAAATGAACACACAGCAAGGCCCAAGTCCTCAGGGAAGTTGTGGTCTACTGAGGAAGAAGACTTGAAAGAAGTAATAAACCACAATATTGGATTAATGCTACATACAAAAAGTACACGAAGATATAAGATAATATAATGAGAAGAAAATCTGTTTTAGAGGTTGAGAGAAATGACAGTTCAAATTTTGTCCCAATAGAGACAGGTTGAGTAGGTGAAAAAAAGGAGGAAGAATATTCTAGGTAGTTGGAACAGCATTTGTTTTAAATCCCTGTGGAAAAAAAGGAATTAGTTCATTTGAGAAACTGGAAAGTGGCCCATGTGGCTGGAGATTAGTGAGTAAAGGAAGAAGGAGCATAAGATTAGGTTGCTGAGGCTGCAGGAGACCAGATTATTAGGTCATGTTGAAGATGGGTCTGGGGCTTCCCTGGTGGCGCAGTGATTGAGGGTCTGCCTGCTGATGCTGGGGACACGGGTTCATGCCCCGGCCTGGGAAGATCCCACATGCCACGGAGCGGCTGGGCCCGTGAGCCATGGCCGCTGGGCCTGCGCGTCCGGAGCCTGTGCTCTGCAATGGGAGAGGCCACAGCAGTGAGAAGCCCGCGTACCACAAAAAAAAAAAAAAAGGGTCTGTTACATATATACACTACCAAATGTAAAATAGATAGCTAGTGGGAAGCAGCCGCATAGCACATGGAGATCAGCTCGGTGCTTTGTGACCACCTAGAGGTGTGGGATAGGGAGGGTGGGAGGGAGGGAGATGCAAGAGGGAAGAGATATGGGAACATACGTATATGTATAACTGATTCACTTTGTTATAAAGCAGAAACTAACACACCATTGTAAAGCAATTATACTCCAATAAAGATGTTAAAAAAAAAAAAAGATGGGTCTGTTAAGTTCTGACTATTATACTATTTGCTACCTAGAGATAAAGCAGCTTAATGTAAATCTTAAAAAATATTTTCCTTTTTATTTTTCTGCTATAAATATAAATATGATATCCACTGAGAAATATGTCTCAACTCTTGTTAAGGATATTTTTGAAGGTTGTTGTCATTTGGAATTTCTTTTCTATGAGATATTTTGATGTTCAGGATTTAATTCTAGGATAAAGTGTCAAATATGAGGTTGCTGGCTACATAAATACTAACCTTCTACCCCCAATTCAATTTCAAAGAGCAATTCAGGTGAGAGTAAATAAATAAATAAAAGGTTTGGTTAATGTTGGACATTTGCTTGGTACCATGTCATTCAAAATTCCTTCCATTTCGAAACAAAATTTGCATTGACATCTGAATGATGTATAATGCAGTATAATTATTTACGGGGTCCTTGAAAAGAGAAGCCCCTTTTTTTCCATGTGATTTAACTTTGGGAAGGAATTACTTCACATGCCCAACAAATACTATTAAATAGCATTTTATGAAGTTTTTTCCTGCATATTTCTACACATGGACAGACTACTGTGTGTTCTAAAACCTGTATTTACATGACACACTTTTATGGTCCAATGGGCAAACACTACTTAGTCCTAAAATAACATCACAGTAATGACTACAGTCAAGACAGCAAGAACACTCCACCATTATTATCCATATCAGACTGCACCAGATGGGGTATCTGTGGTAGACTGCTGACTGGTGAACACTGAACAATCGTTTCTGGTATTTTTGTATACTCTTAGGCACAGCAATATTACATTCAAAATAAGTAGTGCATAAGTGCTTTCATTTTGAAGAAATATATTGTATTATATATTTTTTCCTTCATCTGGACCTAGTAGAGAAAGAGATGACACAGAGAATTAAAGATAAATTATATTAAGTGGGATCTAGCCACATTTCGCTGGGTAGAAAGAAGGGTTTCTCAACTTCAGCACTATTGATCTTTTTGTGCTGGAACATTCTTTGCTGTGGGGACTCTCCTGTGCATTGTAGGATGTTTAGCAGTACTATTGTCCTCTACTGGCCAGAAGGCAGTACCCAACCCCCAGAGGATTGTGACAGTCAAAAATATTTCCCCACTTGAGAATCACTGATATAAAGGAAGGAGCTCTTGAACATACACAAACTCTTTAACCAATTAAATTATATTGTGTGGCTTTGTCAATATCAGATTTTTATTAGTTTCTAGATATAAGGTATAAATATTTTCTCAAAGTGTACTTCATTTATATTTGTTCATTTGTTTTACTTTGTAATCATGGCTATACTATGCAAGTATTTTGCACCTGCAATATGATTTCACACAATTTATACTGACAGCAAGAAAATAAAATGGGAAACTTTGAATCAAATAATACAAGGGGGCATCTTTTAGAGGAAAGACTCAAGTGTCCATTGAGGAGGGAAATTGGCTCCTATAGGACCCCCTTGGGCCACACGCTCCTGGAGACCTGCAGCTCTGGGCTAATTCCTGCCCAGTGTTAACAAAATATTTCGACTGAGGAATACTTCATGACAAAAGCTGCTCCCTCCTAAAATCAGTGGGAGTTTCAGTTACTTTTCTCATCTCCTTATGCTTTTGGAATAAAGAGGCTGCTTCCAAGAAATTGGGTAGGTGAAAGAAAGAAAGGGGCAAGATTATTTACCAACATCTTTAATTATAATCATGATTTGAATTGTAATAATAAACAGAAAAAAGTCAGAATCCCTGCGTCTGCATCATTGTGAATGTCCACCAGTGGGTCTAATTGTTATGCTAGGACTGTCAGTTCTGTCAGTAGGTGTAGTCAGGGATTCATTTTTTAGTTAATCAAAAATTCTGCTTTGCAGAGAGTAACTATATATACATGAATTATCAATTTTCAAATTGTTACAATATAAGAAAAGTCTACTTATTACAATAATTTTTTCTCATATTACTTCTTTCTATAATAATTTGAAAGGGATTTCAGGATATTTTGTTTGCTTTATGGTTATCGCTATAAAGCTAAGTTATCATTATTCTGTAGCTATGAAGAAGTAGCTTCTGATAAGGATTTCTGGCTGATATAATGCCAGGAAAAATATCTTTTAACATTCAGGATTGGCAATGGAATATTGATAAGCACTAAATGAATACAATGGCAAAAATAGTCTATATTATACATAGCATTGTATTCTGTAAAATGTGCAGTATCTAATTTTATAAACATTCAATAAATATTGAAAAAGATCAAACTTTCACTCATCTGTAAGTTCCTAGTAACTTACTGTTATGTATTTAGTTTGCTAAATATTATATAGTATATATTATAGTAAATAGAGAAAATGAATGTGACTATTTATATTCTGGAAGCACATGTTTAACATTGTAATTGTCACTATGATATTGCCTTAATTTTCAGCATATATGCAAATTTTCCTTAAACAAAAATATTTAATGCTCCAAGTACCTACTTGTCATTTAATAGTTCTCAAGACTTCAGTAATCCAAAATAATTTGACCTATTTATTTAAGATTATCAAGTCTTCTCTGAAACTATAAGTATAAAAAATACAAACCAAAGCCCTGATAGTTTAGGAAAGAGACTAAGATTTGTTTGGATGAAACCTAATTCTGTAAATAAATATATATTCTAAAGAGATGGAAATAATGAATAGGCTTGATCAATTCTAAATTTTCTTTCAATTTTAATGCCCTTTTTCTTTTTAGTTCTCAAAACGTTTTCTTATGCATAGAGAACAAAAGAAGAATCACCCTGAAGTAATTTTATAATTTCATCAGCTGGTAGCAGAGGACCAGTTGCTTTGTGGATAAAGTGTTGGCTTTATATTCTAAAGGACAACTTCAAATCCTGTTAAGGTTATATTTTTATTAAAATTTCCATTAATTTTTCCATCAATGTGATTATAGATTAATGTTAATTAATTCTTACCATTTTTTGAAGAAATAAATGGAGCCATATCTGATTCAAAGTTAAACAAGACACTATTCAGGCTTTCTCGGTAACCCTTTCCTGGGTTCAGAATTGGTTGGGGAGAAAGGGAATAAGAGATCTTTAATGGCATTTTATTGAACTTAGCAATTTAAATGGCCTACCCTGATTTTTGAAGATATCAAATTACCATATGGATGATGTCTTTCTCATCTAATCTGCTCTTATTGTTTACCAAGAAAATGACAAAGGTAATTTTTTATGTTGGATGTGGTACTTATGTGTATGAGTTGCTGATATTAATGAGAGTTCTGGGATGAGGTCTCTCTGTGCTAAAAACTGCTACATCAACAAATAGATTAATATTATAGAAACTGACAACAGAAACCACTGGCATCGCTTTTCTGGAGTTTTATTATTATAGCAGATGAAAAACGTATCCTAGGAAAGAGTATAATCTTTATGCTCCTTGAGAATGCTGGGATTTAGGGTGGGCCACCAGGTGGCCTATTTGTATTAAGACATTCTGAACTCCTTTAAGAGATGGGAAGAGGTCTTTGAAACTGATGTGTACAGCTCTGGGTCTTTGGGAACAGTCCTTTCCAGACAGATGTGTGACAAAGGATTATAACAAGCTCCGGGGAGGGAATGTTATTCAAAGTGAAATGAAAACTTAACCTAACACTCTAAGTTTTAGTGATTAATATGAATGTCCCATTCTCTGAAGTACTGCAGACTGAATAATGTTCATGCTCACCTCAGCTTGGTCATTTAATAGTGATTGGAGGTTTGTAGTATTCTAGGATTGAGGGAGAGGATACAGAGCTTAAGTTTTGGAGCCTAGCACTGTGATATTAAAATTTAAAGGAGAAATCTCTATATCTTGTTTGCCTGCTTTTTTGTTACTTATAATATCAAGAGAGGTTTTTAATCTCTTTAGAAAAAAGGATGTTGGAGAAATATATGAAAATATAATCCTAAATATGACAGATAAAGGAGAAAAGGCTGAAGCCCCCAAACATGAACACGCATGTGTTAAATATTTTGTTATATATCGAGATGCATTAGACTGTTAGCTATTAGACTTTTTCTTTTACCAATAATATTAAAAGCCGACATTAATTGGACATTTTCTTTGTGCCAGGCACTGTCAAGAGTTTTAATCTCATGGACCTCTCACAGCCACCATATCAGGAAGGCATTATTATTTTTCCCATTATAAAAATAAGTAAACTGAGGTTTGGGGAAGTTAATCACAAAGACTGTTCAGCAAACAACACAGTCAGGTGGTGACAATGTCAAAGTGTCTATGTAGAAATTCTTAAAAGTAACAGTTTTGGTGGAAAGAGCATTGAAAGCAGTGTTTTCAGAAAGGAACAAAAAACTGAGAACATATTAATTGTCCATGTCATAAGTTGAGAGAGGAGGTGCAGATTAGCCTCTTGAAGTTGTCTGCAGCCAGGATTATAACATGACAAATAAAATGTTCTAGCAACCCATAGATTGACATCCCCAAGCAAAAGAGTGGAAAAAAAGATCATCATGCCCACATCTCCTCAAAAAACACGTGCATTCCATATGGGGTTGGGTGATCCAGAGCAGGGGTTTAACAGTTTTTCTTTAAGATTGGGTTTCATTCTGCTAACAGCGTGTTGGCTGAGTGCCCACTAGTAAGCAATTAAGACTTTGTGCTTGCCTGCATTTTAGTATCTCTCCTCCTGAAACATGCAGCCACATGGGAACAGAAGCTTTGCCAGCATGGGTCACGGTCTGGGAGCAGCATCAGGAGAGTGTCTATACTTTAAGGACTCAGTCTTCTGGGAAGCTGAGGAGAGGATAGATGATTGATTGGCTGTGCCTGTGAGAGAAGATTCAGAAGGGATTCGTTAAGAAATGGGAACTACAGGATGATATCAAAAGTGAAGTTAGGAGAAGAAAGCAAAATGCTACCAAGTAATCTAAAGGAAAAAGAGATAAATCAGTGTCTGAAAATTAAGAAGCAATTGGGTTAAACACAAAGGAGACAAAAACTAGATGGCTAGTGAGAGTTTCTTAACCATTAAACTTGGATGATTCCCTCATTAATTTGTTTTTATAAGAAACACACAAGTGCTGAGAACCTCAAATATGCCAGGAACAGGGCTGGAGACACGAAGATGAGTGAGACATCTTCACGTAAGGGTGAGGGGAGAAGTCGAGCCTCCATGCGTGGCGTCACACTAAATAGCTGACGTACTATTCATACAGACTTATGTAAATAGCAACAGTGCAGCCAAACTAATTTCCTCTCCCCAGTCTCACTTGATTTTGTGCCTGGAAAGAAAACATCTTGACTCAGGTTGGCTGAAGGTGTGCCTAAAAGAATTAGAAAGCTTTATTCAAAGATGAACTAACCTCCTTGGGAAGGGCAAGCTTTTCACATCTGAAAATAAAATAGGTCAAATCAGTGGTTTCAAATCTGATTGATTACTCAATACCTCCTGGGCATGATTTTACAGTACAGAACAGAACTCCTGTTTCTGGAAATTCTGGTTCAATAGGTCTAACCAGATATATTCTCATGATGTAAACACTGCCCTGAACAATTGTGAAAGGAACTAAAATCACAAAAATAATATTTTTGTCTTCACAGTAGACTTTATTAGATTAAAATTAAAGGAAGAACTACTATGTTGCTGGCTACATCTGTGTATAATTTATAAAAAACCAAATGTACAGAAAACAATCCTTCAAATTATTAATATGGCCCCTGAAACAAGCAATCTTACTGGTGTATATGAAAGCAAATTATACACATTATTTTCAGGGATAGATCTGTTGCATTAACTGAAGCACAAATATATACGAGTAGTTTATATTTTCTAACTACAGTAAGTCTCCTCCACACAAACCTTCAAGTTTAAAACTTTCAAAGATGCGAACGTATTATAAACCTATTACTGTGTAGTACTATATAGTCGATTGTGTTAGTTGGGTACCTAGGCTAACTTTGTTGAACTTATGAACAAGTTGGACTTACGAACGCACTGTAGGAACAGAACTCGTTCGTATGGAGGTGACTTAATGTACTTGGAAATTTGAGCATAAACCAGGTTTACATGCAGCATTAGTCTCATCACTAACAAGGTGTTTTGACTTTATGGGCTTTTAGATGACACACAAAAATTATAATTTTATGAAAGTCATGGTCTGGATCAAAAAGAATTTAAAAATATATTTAACATGCTCAAATATCCGAGCCATGGAAATTCTTGGGTTTAAAACTTTATTTTTCAATAATATCTATCTTTGCTTAAGTAAAATCAAAAGATAAGGTTGGTACAGCTTAGGGCAGAGCAGGTGTAGCTGTCCAGAGTCCCCTCTTTGGCCACCATGTTGTCTACAGTAAGAGCTCTTAACTCCCTCTTCAGAATCCTGGAATTCCACAGAGCACAGATGGAATACAGAGGACGCGTTTTAAATTTTATTTCCAAGTAAATTTTATTCCACAGAGCACAGATGGAATACAGAGGACCCGTTTTAAATTTTATTTCCACAACTTGAGCATTATAGTAGATTCCAACAGATATGTGAGGTTAACTGGGTATCCATTTGAGTTAAATCTCCCCAGTGGCTCAAAGCAAACTAAGGAACTGTGCACATGTGGTTGGATCTGGCCCACTGGGTGACTCCAGTGGGCACACCAAGTGACATAAATAAACAACAGGGGCTTATTTGTCAAACTCAAATTGATCTCTAATCTCCCTTCGCCAGTTAAATTAACTTGAGCAAGTTAGTGAACCTTTTCCAGTCCTCTTCCCTTTGCCTGTAAAGTGGGAATAAAGTCTTCCTTTCACTCTGGTAGAGATTGATCTTTAGCAACAGGACAGGCTGTTGCTTTTCCTGCTTTCCTGTGATCAGGTCTAGTTTGGAATTTGGGAAGTTGCTCTAAATCCTTAAGGCCTATTCAGAGTGTATGCTTTTCATTTCTCTGCACTAAAAGTGACTCCTTTTGAAACAGAAGAATTAATGGTGGGCTTCCATGGGCAATCAATTGCTGCTACTTTTCCCACGGCACTAAGGAGAACATCTTATTAAATTCCAAGTTCTCAAGTAAGTTGGTTACACTAAGCATATAATAATTATTTGCCATGGTCTTGAAACATATGTATCTATTAACAATCACATTAGGTAGATTTTGTTACAAATTACTGCATTTTCAATGTGCTCAGGCAGATACACACCTCTGGCTAGTCAGATAAATCTGAAGATTGACAAAGGGAAAATATAAAACTCTCTAGGTATAGAGTACTGTGAGTATAAGTGAGAGTGTATGTGCATGTGCATATCCCCTGGGGACCACAGAAAAAAACAACAACTATGATAACAAAAATAACAACTGTGAATGCCCCAGAGATGGGAATTCCATCTCATTTTTGAGATTTATTTTTGTAATTTATCTTTATTTTTACAGTGGAGTATAGCTGTTTTACAATGCTGTGTTTCTTTCTGGTGTACATCCACTAGATTCACTTAGAGAGAGACACCTATATATTCTTTTCAGATTCTTACCAGTCATATATTCTTTTCCAGTGATTACAGTGTGTTGAGTCAAGTTCTATGTGCTATACAGTAGGTCCTTATCGGTTATCTATTTTCTCTATGGAAGGGTATGCATGCTAATTTCAACCTCCTGATTTATACTTCCCCCCCTCCCACCTTTCCCCTTTGGTAGCCATAAGTTTGTTTTCTAAATCTGTGACTCTGATTCTGTTTTGTAAGTTAGTTCATTTCTATCCATTTTTAATTCCTCCTATAAGTGATATCATATGATAAGTCTCTTCCTCTGTGTGACTTATGTCACTTAGTACGATCATATCAAGTTCCATCTGAGTTGCTGCAACTGGCCTTATTTCATTCATTTCATGACTGGGTAATATTCTATTGTACATAAGTGCCACATCTTCTTTATCCATTTTTTCCTTCCAAGGACATTTAAGTTGCTTCCAAGTCGAGGCTCTTGTAAACAGGGCTGCACTAAATGTGGGGGTGCCTGAGATTTATTTTTAAACTGGTCCAGGCAAAAGAAAGGATTGCTTAGCCCACACGGCTTACTTCATGTTCTTTCCAGAGGAGGTAGTGTAGTAACACATGGAACGTATATGGCTTTTGTATAATGATGAGATTTTTTTGAAACATAAGTGCAATAAAACTGTAAACTGGCTGCAGTGGAAAGAATTATATTTCTTTCAGGTAAGATACCATCACCTGTTTAATCAAATAGTTCAATACTGAGAAGCAAACTCCCCTGAATTCTGCCCTATTCATGCACTTTACAAGGATTTTGCAAGCACTCACTGCAGAGAACCCAAACATTTTATTTTGGCAAGGGAAGCTTTACAGAAATATTTGCAATATTTTGTGCTAATCCCTTCACGAGTCACTTTGGTGTGGCAAATATTTGTTCTAGAAGACTTTTCGACAGTTACAGAGTACATCAATCTGTTGTTTTAACCTTTTGAAAATAACCCTTGTGTCTTCTTGAAGGAAATAAAGAGTCATTGATGAAACCTTTTAAGTTTTCAACTTCTTTGCAATAAGGTGCCTGGAGGAGAAATCAGCACATTCCCTCAAGGGAATGGAGTACATCTCTGCTTACTTTCTTGGCTCATTGCTTTATGGGTATGAGGGACCTAAAAAGTAAATGGTGGTCAAAAAGAACAAACACATTTATTAGAGCAGTTAGAAAAGACTGTTTTGATATTTGCCAAGTTCCTTCTCAATAACATGTTTGGCAGCTACCAAATGACACAGCCTGCCCAGAGTTGATTTTGACGAAGCCTCTGGGATGTGTTAAAAAGTAAACCAGAGCAAATCACGAACTGGAAAGCATAACTCAATCAAGGAAAAATGTATGATTAAGGGTGACATGGGCAAGGAAAGCTTTGCCAGAGCTCAGGGTAAATATTTGTATCAGTGTGAAGAGAAAGCTTCGTGATGCTGATGTCAACCAGCTGGAATTTTCATTGTTTATAAACTTTTGTTGTTAGAGTTGAATTCTGGCAAAAAGGTACCAAAGAAAGAGCAGTTTCCCAGCATAAAAGTTTGAATTCTGATAAGGCAGCTTGACCAGATATGAATGCAACGATGCAGTTTCAGGCACTTTTTCCTTCCAGAATTCTCTTGCCAAGAAACAACCTCTTGCCTTAATCCCACTTTGACAAAATCCATCAGGATTACCAAAAAGACAAGATGTTGTTTTGTTCTGTTATAAGGATTTATGGTTTCTTCTTTCTTAGTAGACTGATCAGAAAATGGGTAAGAATATAAATGGATTTTTTTGTTTCGTTTTTTTCTACAGAAGAACATTGTCACATGAATCAGATATTTTTTTCTTTTCTAATTAATTAATTAATTAATTAATTAACTTATTTTTGGCTGCGTTAGGTCTTCATTGCTGTGCATGGGTTTTCTCTAGTTGCGGCGAGCGGGGGCTGCTCTTCATTGCAGTGCACAGGCTTTTCATTGCAGTGGCTTCTCTTGTTGCAGAGCACGGGCTCTAGGTGTGTGGGCTTCAGTAGTTGTGGCACTCGGGCTTCAGTAGTTGTGGTGCACGGGCTTCAGTAGTTGTGGTGCACGGGCTTCAGTAGTTGTGGTGCACGGGCTTAGTTGCTCCATGACATGTGGTATCTTCCCAGACCAGGGCTCGAACCCTTGTCCCCTGCATTGGCAGGCGGATTCTTAACCACTGCACCACCAGGGAAGTCCCTGAATCAGATATTTTAATGATTGAAAATAAACAGTTTGGCATTGAATCCATGTTTTTGAGGAGTGTCCATTAACTTCATGATGCTAGGCAATTTACTTTTTGCCTCATTGTGGGTCATTTCATATTTTTAAACTGCATAGTTTAACAAGTTAAAGGATTTGGGCACTTTATTTAACTCACCAACTAAGGAATCTGTATTTTCTTACTAAACTATGCTCTGTTGTACTTTTTGAAATATTGGAGATAGCCAAAAGTTATAAATCTAACAAATTACAAGGACATGGGCTTGCATACGAATTTACAGTAGTTCAGAACAATTAACTCAACTTTCAGTCAGAAAAAGAGAAATTGGTGGAAACTGACTCATAACACATAGTCCTTCCTCTCTGGAAAATAAGCACACACACATGGTGCTCATACTGGCAAAGACGGACACACCGAGATTCCCCATTTTCAGACACTGACTTCTGCCAGAAAACTTCTCTGCAGAGTGGCTATTCTGACAATTGTTCCTTGCTTTTCCATCAGGGTAGCCTGAAAGCTCCAATATGAACCACTTTCAGTGACGGATG
Source organism: Mesoplodon bidens (assembly GCF_964165515.1). Taxonomy (NCBI): domain Eukaryota; kingdom Metazoa; phylum Chordata; class Mammalia; order Artiodactyla; family Ziphiidae; genus Mesoplodon; species Mesoplodon bidens. The sequence goes on from NC_138165.1 coordinate 50,865,515, forward strand.
TGTAGTGAGATTCACTGAACGGGAAATAAAAAAGACTCCAAATTCTTATCAAGTTATACTTTCTTTTAATAGCTGCATGTATTAAATATAGTTCAATCTGATAGGCCTAAAACGTAGCACAATAAGACTTACATGGGTGTGTTGTTTTTGAAAAGGTTCATTACATCCATTCAGGAAGAAGATCAAACTTGAGAGACCCTCCCCTGGCCTCCTCTATCCCACAACGAATTGAAAGTTGTCCCTGCCAATGCAGAAACAGGACATACCACAAACATAACCACATTACCTAGCTGCACTAATAATAGAAACCAAGCCCCTGCTGGTGTAATTAAGAAATCTCTTCCAGTCCCTGGGCTTTAGAGACCTGGATCACTAACTAATTCTAATTTAGAATGCGTTTTTGATCAGGGCCTTTGTAAACTAGGAAGTGAGCTGAACATGAAAAGTCTTCACTATAAGTTTCTGAACTACTGTGTCCCTCTTGTGAAGTAGACTTGCTGGTCACACTGGCCCAGAAATCAACCTTCAGAGTGTGGGTCTGTCTGGTGCGTTGAGATGGTGGTGTCTTTTCAGAAGCTGAAGAAGTGCCAAATCCTTCCACCTGAAGTTTGCACATTGCATTGCAGTGCATTCGTGCATTCAACAGCCCATGGAAATCAAAAGAATGCAAAAAAAAAAAAAAAAAAACATACTTAAAGCTAGAATTCCTACCAGGTGGGAACCCTGGGCTAGGGCACACTTAGATTTCAGTTACATTAAGGTACATATACAAATATAAAAGTGACCAACCTGTCACTGAGCAATTCCTTTCTCATTCCCTTCTTACCTCTCAATGACAGGACATTCTCTAGGTCATTCTGCCTTGTGGATTGGGACCCTCTGGCATTATATTTTAATTAAATCATCAGATTATTAATGCGTGAAAATCAGTCACTGCAAATGTTGAGCTAACCATTTTTCATACATAATGTGTCCATATCATCATTATAACAGCCATATACTAAAGATTGACATGGTCACTTTTAAAGAAGAAGCCCTGATAAATATTTGAGTTAAAGATTCTTGGGATCATACTAAGGGACTAAGAGGTCAGATCTCATTGCTGATTTTTTCCCCTGCTGTGTACTAATGGAAAACCACTCAGCCCCTCCATTTGTGGGTCCATTCTAGAAGTTCAACAGAGGAAATAATTGTGTACTCACATGCATTCAATGTTTTGTTCAAAAGGGAAGGGATTCTGAAAAATTTTAAAAAACTATTCATGTAGCCTAATGCCACTGGTTTGCAAGCCTAATATATCCTCTTTATGGTATCCCTCCCCCTTATCTTTTGGGAATTTTCCTTCCCTTCACTTCAACCATGTTACTGTAGAAGGCACCAAGTTAATATAATTTTTACCTGTTGCCTAACCACATTTGATTGGTCCAATTTGAGGAAATCAGAATCTTGTCTATGAATTTGAGATAAAAATGAGAAATCCCATTTCAGTCTAGATGCTCTCTTGAATAGAGGAGATGAAAAAATCAAGCCTGTTGATATCCTTGTACCTCACTGTAGACTTGAGAATGAGAAAAGGCCAGACTGCAGCAAGAATGAAGAATAGCATAAGGAGTAGAGATCAGCAAAAGATGGAGAGGTGGTTTTTGAGTCTCTGCTATCAGCTTACCCAGGCCTACCTATATCCCTTTCCAGGAGATACTCCAGTGCTATGAAAAATACAAAAAGCCCTAATGCTTATGTTAGTTAAAATGGGTATCAGTTAGTTGCAGCAGCAGTTAGGGCTTAACTCCTAAACCCACTGCCCTCAAAGAAATAATAAAGGAATTTACTGAATACCTAGTGTGTACTAGGCTGTTCATAGGCATTTATCTCATGTAATCCCTTTAGCAATCCTAGAACTTTAAATAACCTTATTTCCATTTTACTGAGGAAGAGACTGACGATCAGAGAAGTTAACTACTTTATCCCTGGTCACCCTGTCCATCACACAGAGTGAGTCCAAACTCCATCCTCTCGTGTTGCTTGCACATGTCCTTAGAAATCTAACTGAGGAAGAAAAACTCCCTTGCATTCAATAAATAAAAAGTATAATAAATTTCAGAATATTGTTAGTGATGTATTATCACAGATAAAGAAATGTAAATGCAGGACGGAGTAGCAAGGACAAGTGTCTCTAGATAGAACACTCTCAGTTGCAAATGACAGAAAAGACACCCAAACTCACTGACTGATTCAGGAACTCAGAAGTGCAAAGGTCAGTCTTGCTTCACACACAGAGGATCTGGCATTACAAGGAACCCATCGGTCCTCTGTCTTTGTTCATAGACTCTGCTTTTCTCTTTGTTGCTTTCACCCTCAGAATACTTTCTGCAAGTAGTGTCCTTAAGCATGTTTCAAACACTTGCAGGCCCTGAAAATTACACTTGTGTAAAACGGGGGCCTCTGGCCTGAAGTCCTTTGCCCTTTCCCCAAAGACGGAGCCAAGGGAAAAGGCTATTATGATCCCTGAAAGTTGACAGATAGCTATTTGGCAGAAAGTTCCAGGGTTTTGGTACAAAGAGCATGGTATAGAAGGCAAAGGGTGGGCTTCAGAAGGGCACTTCCCCTTGGCCTCTCAGGGAAAGGCACAGCCCAAGACCAAGAGTAGTCTCTGGATGGAGTCCCCAGTTATCCACATCTATGAATGACACCAGGTGGCACCCAGCAACTTCAGACTTGCAACTACTTAATATAAAGTCCAAGGGAAGATGAAGGAAACAAACAAAAGCCCTAAAACACCTCTGAATTGAATCCTATTGGCCGGACTTGGGTCTCATGCTCATCTTTGACTCAATCATTGTTGCCAAAGAATTGGAGTATGCTGATTAGCCAGTCCTGATTCTAAGTACGCATCTGGAATCGGGTCAGCACCACAGAACCATACAGATGGAGAGTGGCTGAGTGGTTATGCTGCTACCTGAAGCCAGGGGTTAGATGCTGAGCAGGCCAAAGAAAAACACGCAAACCACAGCCTGACTATATAAGACTTCTTAGGAGAATTATAACTTGAGATGTTAAGAACTACCATGATAATATGTAATACAATATAACAATAATTATTATTATAATTCTGAGCAGAATCATACAAATAATAACTAACATTTATTGAGCATTTAGTGTGTGAGAACCATTTTGCTAATGGCCTAAAATATATCATTTCATTTACGTAACCACCCTGATGTATAGATATGATCATCATCCTCATTTTATAAATGAGGAAACTAAGGGTTAAAGAATTTGAGCAACTTGCTTTATGACAAAGCTGGAGTAGAACTCAGGACAGTGTAACACTGATGTCTTGCTATTCACCACTACAATATTTGTGGAAATTTTCATTTCTCACACACTTAGCCATAAACATTTGATGTTATGAATAAAACACCTGATAAAAGACTTGCAGAACAGTAATTCTACATCTTGAATCCTATGGCAAGTCAAAGGAGAATACAAAAGGGAAGATGGGTACAAGGACATTTTCTCCTTGACCTTGTTCTTCCCTAAGATTACATCTTTAGTCCAAGGAAGTCTGTCTGAAGATGCAGGAGCTTGGAATCTCACCTTGCAGACTCAGAAGTTGTTTTTTGGTTATTTGGGGGTTTTTGTTTGTTTGGTTTTGTTTCCTTTCTTCATGGTTTTGACTATAAACTGTATAAGTAATTTTGTTTGCCTGGGGTGTGCTTTGGGTTGGATATAATAGCAAAGTTGAAAACTTCTGCTATTCTTTGGAGGATATTGTTATACTCTTTCAAAATTGAAGGCTGAGAAAAATAGTTTTATCTTATTATTTTTTCTGTTCTGGTTTTTTTAAATTAATTTATTTTTTGGGGCTGCGTTGGGTCTTCCTTGTGCACGGGCTTTTCTCTAGTTGTGGCAAGCAGGGGCTACTCTTGGTTGCGGTGAGTGGGCTTCTCATTGCGTTGGCTTCTCTTGTTGTGGAGCATGGGCTCTAGGCATGTAGGCTTCAGTAGTTGTGGCACACGGGCTCAGTAGTTGCGGCTCTTGGGCTCTAGAGCACAGGCTCAGTAGTTGGGCTTAGATGCTCCTTGGCATGTGGAATCTTCCCGAACCAGGGCTCGAAACTGTGTCCCCTGCATTGGCAGGCAGATTCTTAACCACTGCACCACCAGGGAAGCCCTCTGTTCTAGTTTTTATCATTATTAAAATAATGGTAACAATCTTGAAATCATTTTAAATGGTATGTCATTTGTGGATAGTTAATACTATGTCAATGGTTCAAAATCAAATCGATTAAAATTTACATATTGGGAAGTCCTTTTTTCTACCCATGGCCTCTCTCTTCCCTATAGGTCATCATTTAATCACTTTTATGGGTTTTTTTGTAGCTTTTCAATATTACTAAATTTATTATGCAAAACTATTCCATCATAACTGTTACAACATTCAAGTGTTCAGGTTCCCATGTTCCTTACCAAATTTTTCCATAGGGAAATTTGCAAAATCAGATATTTCAAGCCAGAAGAATAAAAAAGAAATGGGTGGAGGAAACCTAAGCCATAGCTGCAGGTATTTCATACCACTTTTTTTTCCCCTTGAAATCTTGCAAAGTTGATCTCATTTACTCTTCAAAATATGGAAGTGATAGTTTGGGTGCCAACAGTCACTGCAACTTGAGGTGCACAATTTTTTCCTTTAGGTTCAAAGTCCTACCACCATGAACACAGCTGACATTTCTGATGGATCCAGGTATTCATGGAGCAGCCAACTCCTGTCAAGTTCTCGGAGCTGCAGGAGTTAAAGAAATAAGATCCTTGAAGTGTGCGGTAAGTCATTTACTGTCCCCAAAAGCCAACATGTGAAAAAATATCACATGAGGACACGAGTGGGTGTTAATGGCATGTGGGTTTTGGTTCAACCTAGGAAAGATGGTAGTGGTCCAAGCTGATCAACATTTAACATCTTTGCAATTATTTGTTGATTCTTCTATAAATGTGTTGGGGAGAAAAAATAATTTTCTCTCTACCCTTCTGAGTTCTTGGCTAAGACCCATGTACTAGAAGACAGATGGACAAGAAAAAAACCACATAAATATATTAACATGTATATTTCATGTAAACATTGGAGATATCTATGGGGATAAAAGTAACTCTGGAGATGGCTTAGGATTGAAGCTTAAATACGAGGCCTCTTATGGGAGAGTAAATGACTTTTACAAAGAATGAATGGGCCCCTAGAAGAATAGATGGGAGATATGATAGTTTGTGACAGATTTGTCTGGGTGTGATGTCAAATTCTAGACTCACCTCCTGGGACAAGTGTTAATATTCTGTGGTTGATGAAACTCTTGGGGAGGGGATTTATGACAATTGAATTCCTTTTGAAAGATTTGTCTTTAGGTCCATAAGGGAAATTCAGAGAAAGCTTCTACCTGCATTTGCTGGTTTTCAAGTGCCTACTGCTCAAAATAATCAACATGACAAAGTGCCATATTTGGAGGTTGCATATTCTGCTACCCTTCACCTTGACTCCAAACTTTATAAAGGCAATTTTTTTCACTGCTGTAGCTCCATTTCCTGACTTGGCTGATATTAAATAAATATGGAACAGACTGCTTCCGAGAGGAGGGACCTCCTTTTCAGGTTGGTATTCAAGGAGAACTCAGATCTTCATTTTAAGAGAAATCGGTGAAGAAGATGACCTTTAAGTCTCCATCTAACTCTTGGATTCTGTGATTCCCAGAATAATAAAATCAGTTACTATTTGTATTTCCCTAAGAAAAGGCAGAAAATGGATGGCACACAAAGAACCACTGGTTCAAGCCCTGCAGGTGGTGTGGGAACTATGGATGGTGCCAAGGGTTGGGAGGGACCCCCCTGGGAAATCACTGTCACTGTCGGACTGCCTCCAGTGTCAGAAGTAGAGCTTGGTGGGCTATAGGATTTGCGTGGAGGAGTAAATAAAATAAACTCCTTACATCAGCCACAGAGTTTTTCTGAATTCTCGGCAAAAATGTAGATGATGTTTCTAAAAAAAAATAATAAAATTAAAGAGTAAAAGTGAGTAAATAGTCTTGGAAGCATGATGAACAAAAAAATAAATGAAATAAAATAAAATAAATAAAATAAAAACAAAAAACAACACTACCAAGAGGAATAAAAGTAGACACAAAAGTAGTAAAGGAGAAACAAATGGTATCAGCAGGCTGTGTTTTCCGTCACCCCCTTTAACTGAACTCTCTAGTTAAAACTTCTCATGCAGTATCTGAGCAATGTGGTAAGCACCTATAATTGGTTTCTTACTAAAAAATCAATGCTGTTAAAAACCCACTTGTCTGAAAAGGAAATCTAAATATAAGCCTGATATAAATGGGTCTTTATGTGATTGTAATTTCTTAATTGGTTATAAATACGTGATTCTTTCTTAGGGGTGGGCTTCACCTCCACATCGGGAAGGGAAGCAGTCCCCCTGTAAAGACGGAGCAGCCGTGGGCCCACGGACGGATGCAAATCTGTAAGTCGCTTCAGCTCCTCCCTGCAGCAGCCTGGTCCCCACCAGGCGGCCAGCTCCTCCCTTTAACTGCACTGAGCTCTGCAGCCAGTCGACTCACAGCGAAGAGGAAAGAGAGGGGACTCTGGCTGAAGGGGGCCCCGGAGACTGCAAACATATTGTATTGTCCTTGAAACTCCACAGTCCCCACTCCTCTCTGCATCCTCTTGCAGCAAGCGTTTCTCCTCTAAGTAGCAATTACTTTTTCATACCCTCTATTAATGTAACCCCAGGAAATACCCCTCTTTTCCCCCAGACTTCAGGAAGCACAGATCTGGGATCCAGCAAGCATTATCTTAAAAGGGCCATCTTTATTTGGCTCTAGAAATTGAAACAAACAAACAAAAGCAATCCCAATTCAGATCTTTTAAATCAGCTTTTTCCAAACATTCACATTTGGAGTACTTGAAAACTTGGTGCTCTGTAGCCTGTTATTCCTTCTCCATGAGCCTCACCTGAGGGACTGAGGATCCAATGCCTAGGAGTCTTAGGGTGCGTGGGATAGATGAACAAGGGCACAGAATCATCAGAAAGGCAAAAGAGCTTTATCACTCTCTCTGTCTCTCTCATTCTGTATTATCCCCTGAAGAGGCAGCCCAGACAGAGCCTGGCCACTATTTCTGCACATGGCTGAGGCGGTCTGCCTCACATTTAGGCCTAAGTTCTAACAGCCAACTTGTCAATGAATGCCATTAGAGCAGATGTGCCACAGGCACTCGGGGACTGAGCAGCGGGCAACCTCAGATCAGTGTGGGAAGAGCAGACATCGGGTGGTAACAACTTTCAGTCGTTACTGACCTGGGCTGTATTCAAACCAGTGACCTAGAAATGAAGGACTCCAAATCCCATTGCTAATTCCCCGAGCCATCAAGTCTCCCCTATGGCCTGGATCTTGCCCTGAAACTCAGGTCTCCTGTTGAAATAGCATCAGACAGCAGCCACTGCACTGGCAGGCAAGGGTTTTAAAATAAAGAGGAGTGGGGGGAGAGGAAAACATGCACTTACAGAGTTGGCTTTAATTATTACTTTAAAGTTTTTCAGCTCCTTTAAACCTAAAAACCTGAACCTTCTTTAAAGTCAAAAGCTTGCCAGGAAGTACAAGAAGGGTGTCCAAACAAACACAGCCTTCTATTTTGCTTGAATAGGGAAAATACACATGCCCCCTCCCAAACCGAAGAATAATGAGAGAAAACCAAATGAGAGGAAGTTGTTGAAAAGGAAAGAAAGAGATTAAATGAGTATTGCAAGGACGAGAAGAATATTTACTGCCAAAGTAAGAAAAAGGAGCTAAATGAAAGCCCCCTTGAACAGCTTTCCCCTCTCACTTGTTATCTCTAGGCTGTGTTCTCAGTTCCTCTCATCAAAGAGGGACAATTATTTTTCAGTAAAAAGTAGGGGTTTTGTGAGTTAGGTAAAGCCCGTGCTGGGTGAGCTGGATTAAAATGGCATGCAAAGTTCTGTCTTGCCTTTTCAGCCAAAAGCTCCAGCTTTGCAAACAGTCCTGTAGATGGAGCTGCACTCTGCGATTCTAAGATTGCGGCCCCAACAATGAAGCAATTGTTTCCTGTCTCCACTTAGCAATTCCTCCCTCTCTTTCGGTTCTTTCTGGTTGCATGTTCTATTTATTTTAATGTATACCTTTGTGTAAAGCCTGTCTCTGAGTGGTTAGATATCCCGTTGATATGTGGCCTTCAAGGGGGAAAAGGGAGTGCAGCCTATTCCCATGACATGCTAGGGCTTTGTAGAGCCAAAAAATCCTTCTCAGGAACACCTAATCCTTGGGCTCCGGCCAAGTACCACAATCCTTCTGTACAACTGACATGGGCCACTTGGGACACTTGAGAGCTTTAGGTGTGTCTTTCTGAAGTCAGCCCCGGCCAAGCATGAGGCAAATGTGCCCGACCAAAGAAAATAAATTATGTGGACTCCAATTTTCAGCAGTTATGAAGTATTAAATTACACACGCAAAGAATTCACTTTGGGATTAACTCTTTGGAATGGAAACACAATCTTGTCACAGCACTTGTAAGAGGAGCATGCTCTGTGGAAGGCCTTCCTTTCCAGACACACAGAGGTGGCTGACCAGGAGGCACAGATGCTAAAAGAAATAGACTGTAATTAAACACAAATATGGTAGGCTGCTACCTGGGCACGGGAGAGGGCGTGTGGTTTGGGGGTTCTGTCCTGTCTCTGAGGATATGCTGCTCCCTGTGTACTGAATATCTTGATGATACTGCAAAGTTTTGTGAATTCATGGCGAATGCCACTTTCAGCTCTTAATCAGAATGCATTTCATCCTAATTCACACAGTCCTGGTGTCTGCTTCTTCATTCGGATTTAGAGAAGTGGTTGAGAACCACTGGAACTTGAGTGAAATCACAACTACAGAACTCCTGAAAAGGCATTTGTCTTCTGTGACTCAGTGAGTGATGGCAGAGGACATCCTGCCCTGCCCCTTTTAAGAATTCCTGGTTCCCTATAACCATCTGAAGCTCGAAGCTTTTAGTACACGACGTGGCTGAAATTTAACATATAAATTCAGCAGAAGAAAATCAAAGCACGGCTGTTTGTTTCCTCCTTAAAGCCATTTATTTACCAAATGACCATAGAAAGCAAGTCTTCAACAATAACAGGAAGAAATCAATCTTGAAGAGCTTAAAAAAGATTTTTTAAACAAAGTTAAGTTTTCATGGGGTGTGCATTTTAAGTATGCAAAGCCAGTTTTGGCGAAACATGCAGCCTCACCGCTCCTCCCCTCAGTTCATTAGCGGAGAGTGTGTGGTCAGCCGGAAGAACACTGTGCCTGGGGGCCGGCTCTGAGTCCCCAGACAAATCCCTCCCTGACCTCACATGTGCCCCTGGAAAATCTAACTACAGAGCCACATGTCTGAGACACTGTGGGACTCATTCACTTGCCTCCTTTTAACCAAGGAGGAAACTGAGGCTGGCAGAGAAATCATGAATTGCTAAAAGCCACACAGCTAGGACTGTAAGTTTTCTAACTTCCTGTGTAACTTGCTTCTAAAACAACACATTTCTAATTAGAAAAATATCTCCATTTCCCTGTGCCTCAGCTGCTCCCATCCACACAGAGAATATCTTTTCAGACATTTGCTATTTTTAGTCATATGGAATATTTTGGGACACATTTAGAGATTCACTAAAATAATTCAAAGGATAATAAATGGATGTTTGTTGTGTTTGTATGTGTAAAAAAAGAGAGCCTGAGAGAGAAAAAGAATGAGAGGGAGAGATCAAGACAGAGGAAGAGATGAAGTTCCTGATATCATAGGGTTGTTGGGTGGAGTAACTAATAAAAGTAATTGCTAAGCACTGTGAAATTAGACTGCTGTGTAAAGCTAAACCAGGATGAACCCGAATTTGCAAATGTCATGGGACTTTTATTTTCAACAGGTGGCATTTGAGAATGCAAACTATAAGCATCCAAATGAGAGCTCAGTGTAAAAGGGAGGAAATAAGGGGATTTACACACTTCTGAAATCAGGGTGACTGAAAAACATTGCTTCATGTTTGCAGTCTTCTACAATGCACGTATGGAGAGAAACGGCTGATGGAAGATGCGCTTAGAAAATGCTTCTCTTGTTTTTATTGGTTAATATAGAAGAAAAAAAGGTAAAAAAAATCTGCTACACAAGGGAAAAGCCACGGACACTGCTTGTGGACAAATGAGTGTGAGACAAAAACCCCAAATGAGGAAAGCAATAAAACAATACAAAAGCCCACCCATTGCACCCATCATGATATTCTACCCAAATTGCTTTGCCTGTATCAGATCCACCCTCATATATTTACTCAGATAAGAAAGGATTTTTTGCTGGCAAGCACCCCGAGTGAGTTTGATTTATCACTCACAATACGAAAAGGCTGCCAAGCAAGCCTTTATAATTCCCAGTTCTTAAAATTATTATCATCATCGGGCGTGGTAATAAGGCTCGAGGTCATAGGTGTGTACACACTATTCCTGGCAAGAAGTTAGTTTGTTGAGGCTGGTTTTCTCTGCCAGAAATGTGTCACAAAAGGGGTGCCTCATCCATGTCAGACCTAAAGAAATATTTTCTCCAAGCTTGCATATAGCAAGGGATCTGTATAGTGTGACAGATGCCATAAAGGAGAAACTATTTCTGCTTAATGAGGGATGCAGACTAAAGCATTCTAATGATTATAACGGTGACCTGAATTACCTGGTAAAGAAATAAAAACTCTCATCCCCAGGATTAATCTAAGTTTATGACAGTCTGAATTCTTCCCCAAGTGTTGGATAACTGATTTGATCAATTGCTAACTTTGAATATTCATGGCCTAAGAGGCATTCAAAAGTTTGCCCACAGTGTAGAGTTAGATGTGACCCTTACCCTATTCCTCCAACCCTACCCTTTGTAAGAAATGTATATCTTATAACTGGAGATGTTTAAAGGATGCACAACTGAGGCCAGATTTAAATGGGTGATGCAAGAAACTTAGTGGAAATCAAAGATAGGTTTGTAAAAATCCTAACTTCCTAGCCCTTACTTCACTGTATTATAAAAGAGGTCCAATGTAAGGGTCTCCTAATTTAACTCTCGATGGCATTCATTTGAAAAATAATTTGATTTCAAGTGGCAGAGAGCCTCCCTCAGACATGTACACAACTCCTGTGCATGTGTATTTCTGAGGTGAGGTTTGGGCCTGTTATCATTAAAAATAATCTTTAGTTTCTCTTCTTGTCTCCTTTGTTTGTTTGAATATACAGTGAAAAATAGCTGTCAGAACTTTTTGGTAGAGTGCACATATGATTTTTTTTTGTTTTGAACAGACAAAGGCATTTTGACCAATGTGTATTATGAAAGCAGATTTTATATAAATATATATGTATAAAATAAGCTCATCTGCACATGGCTCAAGGGAAGTCAAACTCACTGTAGAAATTTTCTTAATGTTTACTTCAGCCTAGTTTTCAGATTTCAATATGTGTAGAGAAAATAAAGGCAAGTGGATAATTGTATAGGAAAGAGGGCTATAGCCTGTAACTTGCATCTGTTTTACTATAATGCACACAATAGACTGGCCAGCGGTGAGTTTCTTAACCAGAGACCCAGACCTGCTGGTATTCTGTTGCAAAATTGTTGAAGCAGCCGCATAGCACAGGGAGGTCAGCTTGGTGGTTTGTGACCACCTAGAGGGGTGGGATAGGGAGGGTGGGAGGGAGGAAGATGCAAGAGGGAAGAGATATGGGAACATATGTATATGTATAACTGATTCACTTTGTTATAAGGCAGAAACTAACACACCACTGTAAAGCAATTATACTCCAATAAAGATGTTAAAATAAATAAATAAATAAATAAATATCATCTTTATATGGACCGCCCTAAAATGTATCTATCACTGGCTTCTCTCTTGAGCTCCAGACTCAACATTGACACTGATAGGATCAATAAGCATCTCAAATTTAACATGTCAAAGAAGAAAAATTTGTTTGACCCCCATATCTGCTCGTTCCCTAAGGTCACCTACTTGGGAAAAAGTCAGTCTATTATTTAATATGTTAAGGCCAATAACCTGAGTGTTACCTTTAATTCCTATCTTTCTTTTAAATTTCATGCTAATAATTTCTATTATGCTTTCTTTCAAGATGCCTCTAATTGTTTCATTTCTCACTTCTTTATTGCCATAAGCCTGGACTAAGCCATTGTGACCTCTTTTCAAGAACACTTCCACCTTTTTTCTTATTATGTTTATTCTCTACTTAGTAGTCAAGGTGACCACTTACTAAACGACTCAGATCATGTCACTATCTTGCTTCAAACTATCCACTGGCTTCCGTCAAATTGTAAGCAGAATCCAGGTTTCTTCCCATGGCCTGTATAGCCCTACCTGATAGAATCTCTGTTATTATCTCAACCTCTTCCCCAAGCTCACTTCTTCTCAGCCATGCTGACTACTCTGCTATTTTTTGAATATGCGAAGCATGGTCCCACCTCAGGGCCTTTGCACTTACTGTTCTCTCTACTTGATATGTTCTTCCCCTAGTGAACTGCATGACTTCCATTCAGGTTTCTGATCAAAAGCCACATTTTCAGAAAGGCTTTCCCCTGACCCTCACACTCTCTTCTCTTACCCTGTTTTATTGCTTTTCAGAATACTTTACATTAACGGATGTGGCTTTTTAGCATATTTGTTTATTTTCTAGATTGTACACTCCCAAAGGTCAGGGATTTGTGTGTTTGGTCCACTGACAAATCTCAATGACCAAAACAGTTTTTGGCCTCAATGTAGGTGCTCAATAGAAAACAAACTTGAATTAATTATTGAATGAATCAAGGAATAGATTTTTGGATTATCTAGAAGAATGGATAGTCTGCCTATCCTTTGACTAATTTTTGACAAATAATGTTTCCCTCGCTTAATTTCTTATGAGTATTGATGAGTAGGGAATTTGAGGTCCTTCTCCCTCAGAAGTTACTTGGAGTGTAGCTTTTAAATTAAGCTATATGTCAAGGACAGGTCCACATGCTTTACCAATAGGCCACACTAGAAGTTGATTTGGCATTAGTGCGAGAATGCACAAGACCTAATGATGACATATACCTGGACAGAAGGACAATTGGTCTCCACTTGGAGATGCAACAAGGGGGTTTGGAGTACAGAGATAAGATTCTCCTTCAAAGACGTAAATAGAGTAGAATGAGCATTTATATCACGAAATTTCAAGTCACAGAGCATGACCATGGTGATTTTAACTTAGAACATTTTCAAACACATGTAACCAAATACCTGCCTTAGACATTTAAAAACAACACACAATAATAGCAGAATTTTAAAAACAAAAATTCTGTAAATGCAGGTTAAACTAATTGGAAAAGATATACTAAGGCATTTGATGGAGTTAATTTGTGGTAAAGAATCATTGATTATAACTCACCAAAATATGTATGGTTAGGAATGCATTTTTTGACACCATATTAAATTACTATGAACATAACACCTTAAAACAGCACCTGTTTATGAATAGAAGTTGATTGGACTCTTCTAGGTTCTATGCTTCCAGTCCTACAAAGCCAAAGTCAAGGGAGAATCCATTTCCAGGCTCATTCAGGTTTTTGGCAGAATCCAGTCCCATGCTATTGTAGAACTGAAACCCCTGTTTCCTTGCTGCATATCCCGAGCCCTTTCTCAGCTTTTAGAGTCTATTCACATTCCTTGGTCTCTGTCCTCAGTAATTTTAAAGTTAGCAGTACTAGGTTGAGTCCTTTCATGATTCCAATCTTTCCTATCCTTGAGTCACATATCTTTTGCCTCTTTTTACTTCAGGGGGGAAAGCCTCACTGCTCTTAAAGGTTCATGGTATTCTTACCCAAATAACATAGGAAAATCTCTCTACCTTAATTTTTATAAACTTAATTTCATCTGCAAAGTCGATTTTGCCATATAATGTAACATTTTCACAGGTGAAACACCAGGGGACAATGATCATGGGGTCACAATCCTGCCCACCATTGGCCATTTTAAAAAGACAATTTTAATTTTAGAATAGTTGACTGGTAGCTCTTGTTTTTGAAGACAAATTGCAATTAATATTCTAATTTGACCAGAACACTTCCAGCTATGGGAAGACCATGGTATCACCATGTTGTCTACACATGACCTAACGTCTATTTCTATATTCTCAGTGCTATGGAGGAGTCTCTATGACCTTCCTTGTGACCTTAGTAAAATCAAAGGGGGAGGGGATAGTCAAGTTTATTTGCTAAGTCATTTCAGGGCAAAAGCTGTGGCTCCTTTGTACACATTGCAGTGTGTATATCACACATCCTTTCTAGGAATCCAGGAGGGAGACAGGGCCAGCCATGCCTGCTGATACTACTAAATTTGCCTATTCAAAACTTGTCTAATAAAGGAGATCTATTTGAATAAGGAAACATCTTTACTAAAAATGTATACTCTTTGACCTAAAAAAAATTATCTGAAATTTTTGTTTAGGAGCTAAGAGATTAAACTTCAAAATTGGAATTATTGGGATTCAGAACATATTGTGACATGCACCTGACTTATAACTCTATTAATTTCTCCTTTCTTTAAGAATTTACTTGACTTTCCTGACACACTTCGTTTACTTTCATACTGTTGCACATACTCAAGGCTCTACTTCACCTCTGTCAGCTTCACAAAAAAGGAAGAGAAAAACCAAGTTTTAGGCATTTATGTGTATCAAAGATAGAGAAAGAGTAACTATGTAGCATTTCATAATGTACTTCTTTCTTTCCTTCCTTCCTCCCTTCCTTCCTTCCTTCTTTCCTCCTTTCCTTCCTTCCTAGATGCCTGCCTTCTTTTCTTCTCTCTTTTCTTCCTTCATCAAATATTGATTGTGTTTAACACAATGTGTTTAACATAATGTGTTTAACATTATATAAGAATTGTGCTGGTTTCTAAAAGTACCCATGTGAAGAAGACATAGTTCTTGTCCTCAAAGTGTTCATAGTCTAGAGGCAATGTCAGGTGTAACTCTGAAGCATAACAGCAAGAACACCTAAGTGTATCAGGAGATGATAAGAGGAGGAAGAAATGTTTGAACAGTATTTCAAAAATGAATGGAGGCAATGGAATGGGTAGTCCAACAAAACAACATAATGGGAAAGCCAAGTGTGTTCAGGAAAATTCTTGAGTTATGAGTGGACCTTTGGGTACTGAAAAGAGTGGTAGTGGTTGAGTCTGGACAGGTAGGCATGGGTCCAATTATTAAAGATGAGTGAGAATATCAAATCACAATTATTACGCAATTGGGGTTTATATTAATAATATATTAAGAAATAAAAATGGATACAATGAGCCATCAGAGAGCATGGGAAACCTTCTCAACCAGA
The DNA here is from genome assembly GCF_964165515.1 of Mesoplodon bidens. Taxonomy (NCBI): domain Eukaryota; kingdom Metazoa; phylum Chordata; class Mammalia; order Artiodactyla; family Ziphiidae; genus Mesoplodon; species Mesoplodon bidens. Next base: position 50,880,919 of record NC_138165.1, read on the forward strand.
TGCATATCAGGACTCACAAGAAAAACAACATTTAAGATGTGAGGGGCTTCCCTGGTGGCACAGTGCTTGAGAGTCCGCCTGCTGATGCAGGGGACACGGGTTTGCGCCCCAGTCTGGGAAGATCCCACATGCCGCGGAGCGGCTGGGCCCGTGAGCCATGGTTGCTGAGCCTGAGCGTCCGGAGGCTGTGCTCCGCAAAGGGAGAGGCCACAACAGTGAGAGGCCCGCGTACCGCAAAAAAAAAAAAAAAAAAAAAAAAAAAAGAATGTGTGCTCTGGAATCACACAGGTCTGTGTTTGAAACTATGATACTTAGTAGCCTGTGACTATTGTCATTCCACCTCTATCAGCCTCTGTGTCTGCATGAGTAAAATGAGGATAATGCTAGCAAATACTTTGTTAGACTATGGCAATAATTCTCTGAGGTTAAATTGGAACATTCATGTAAAGTATTTAGCAAAGAGCCTGGTATTCAGTAAGCATTCCATAATGCCAACTTATGTGTTAGAATGTTAACTCTCAGACTTCATGACTTTTCTGGATGAGGATAATAATTATCAAGGTGAGGAAGCATTCCCTCCTAGAATCCTGAGTCCCTGGCTGGAAAGTCTAAATTCAGATCATATGCTCTCATCATTTCTCCATATTGCTGGGGGAGATAATAAATCTACAGCAAACGCAGGTGTAAACACATAATGGTTTGGAGTTTCATATGATTCTCTTTTTGGAAGAAGGCACTAGTTAAAAACATGGCTGAACTTCCAAAAAAAAAAGATATTTGAAATGTCCAGATATTTTAGAGAGTTATCAATTAGGGTGTCAACATTCTTCAATGTAAAACATAATTCAAGAGCACCTCATCACAACTACAGCAATATTTTAGAGGAAAAAAGTGAATATTGACTAACTCAGCAATGAAGAGACTTTCCAAATAAGTATCACACAGCGGTAGGATTTTAGGAAACTTTACCATACCTTGTCCCTATCATGACAATCCTCACCTTGCATTCTGTTGATAATGGTTCTAAGCAGGTTACTAAAGCAGAAATCTTGGGATAACAGAAGAGAAAGCTATGAGGAAGAGAGACTCATATTAACGCTGATTCCTCTTGGTTGACACATTTTCTTTTCTTTCATGACTCTAAAGAGAACTAGAATCTCAAAAATTCTTGCTTCTCTCTTTCCTCCACGAACTTCTTTAAAGCTAAATCTTTATCTGTTTATTCAATAACAATTTACACCTGATCCTCCCTAGCACTAGGCTAGGCACAAGACTATCCAGAAATCATTATTTCTCTCCATAATTTAAAAAGTCCAATAACAACTGATTTTAGAATTTGAATCAGGTTATTAATGTAACATAAACACTAATTAAAAGAAGCATTCTGCTGAAGGTGTCAGGGGTGTTCTTCCACAGTCCTGAATTCTTCTGAAGAAAGAAAAATGGTAGTTTTCAATTTTGTAGCCCTTTACTACTTAGGATTTCTCTTTCTTTTTCTTTCTTAAAAATGTTCAGTGCCAAGTGAAACCGATATAGGTCTTTTCCCAGATACCTGTTGATGGTGCTGCTTGAGAAGGCAAAAGAATTGCAGTAAATGATTATTTGGCTGAACTGTTTGAGTTTGTCATACACATAAAAGGTGGCCTCGAAGGAAATATAGAGGCAGGAGTCAGGAAGGAAACGAAGAGGAACTGAAAGAAAGTGTCCTCTCATGGAAATAACTTCTCCATTGAGTCAGATTATTGGGTCCCTTTTGTCATTTGTCCTCATTACATTTACATCAAAGTTGTGCTACATTAGAAATTAATCATGGTGGGTTGAAACAGTGAGAGCTACTACCGTCAGGCTGAGTTTAAATTGGACTATAAAAAATAACTAGGCATTACACTGTAGGAGGAAAATAAATTATTTTGCAAGGGGCTTTGAATATATACATAGTTTTTTTCCTATGTCTAATTACTGCTTTTAGGTTTAACTCTAAATTCAAAAGTATCATTACTTTTCGCAGTAGAAAATACCACCACGGCTACACATTTACTTAGTAATCATTTCTATGGAATGTTCTGCATTGTCCCAGGCACCAGAGGAGACTGGAAATGCAGAGGTGAAAAATATATAGCCCCTGCCCCCAAGGATCTCACTGATTGATTATGATTAATAAGAACTAATCTATCTTTTACATATATTTATTTTGGACTTTGAATCTAAATAATAGTATGAAATTATCCTGCAGTCAGATAATTAATAGCCTCAAGTCATTGTTGTGATGAAATAATAAATTGAAAGCCTATCAAATTATCTCTAGTAATTTCTATTCCTGAAAGGAAGAAACACAAAACTTTTCCAATAGTAGGACTATTCCTCATGTTACTATAATGTAGGACAGATTTTTTTCATAGTGCATCATATTGCACTGATTTATTCAATGAAGGTACAGAATATAATTGTGAAGGAAAATAATATGGACAAAATGAAGTAATGAAATTGTCTCTGTATATTTAAAATTAGCAACTTACTGTTAAAATGAAGTCTGGGCTGATATTCCAAATTGACTCATACTTAGGCTGTTTTCTTTCCCCCTCTTTCTTGGAAGAGGTCAATTAAAATGGCAGTGTCAGCCCAGGTTTTTGTAGTTTTAAGGAAACAGGTTGTTGAAGCATTTTTATTTTCCCTGATTATGGCTGTAATGATTCAAATATTAAGATTGGACTTTTCACGTCCACACTGAATCTCATTTTAGGCTGTGCCTTCAAATTAAGCTGGTATAGTATTCTAAGCCAGATGTTTGTGGGAAAACTTTGTCCCAATTATGGATATGTTTCAAGCAAAAAGTTTTCTTTGGGCCTGCATTGTTGAGCTAAGAGCCTCAATTCTCCCCAACCTTTATACATGTTTCAGCACTGCCATGAGCCAGAACGTGTAGCCATTCAGAATTTTTTTTTCTATTTACTATGAGTAGCTGTTCTTAAGCTGCATCTATCTAATAACTATTTATAAACAGCTCAGTTCTCATTCCCTCCTCATAATAGCAGATCTTCCTATGAAGAACGTCTGCTAAATTCAAGTCTCCTTACAGACAGAAGAGGGAATTCAAAACATACATTTGTAAGTCATACATTTCAGTCAGCTTGGCAAACATTTAACAAAACTACTGCAAGTGCAATTATTTTTTATAATGACTACTCCTTTCCTTCTTTCTTTTTAGTCGCAAGTTGACTGTGATTCTATAATAATATTTTAAACACCAGTGTAGTTCTTTTGAGAAAAAGAAAGAGGTAATTGAACACTTTTTAGTGTATATATAAACAAGAACTTAACCTGTAAAAACCAGAGATAAACAAGGTTCAGAATATGTGAAGCATTACCTGGGGCCTATTTGAAAGATTAAATAATGTGGTAGAACTACCCAAACCCAGAACAACAGGGTGCTTCAACAATCAATAAGAGGGATCCAGCAGTGGAAAAAATGAACATGAAAAAATTATTGGAAAATTAAGACCATGAAGAAAGAAACTGACATTGCTTAACCTAGAAAAGAAATGGTTTGAGGGAAACAATAGAAATTTCATCATATGAAGACTTATTTTATAGATGAGGGGGTCCAGATATTTCCCTGTCTCCTTAGCTAATATGGTATTATGTGACAACAGAAATTTTAGGTTAATTATTGTGACTATACAGGCTGAGAAACTCTGAAATTGTTTATCAAGAGATGGGTATAGGAAGATTTATTCAGCCATGCAAATTGACATGGGGCCAGGTACCCACAGGGCCCTATTAAAATTAACCTTCAAACAAGAAGCTTAAGTTTTGATGGCCTCAAGCATCACAGACATGTGCATATACGTAAAATAAACAAATTTAGGGTTTCCCTGGTGGCGCAGTGGTTGAGAGTCCGCCTGCCGATGCAGGGGATACGGGTTCGTGCCTCAGGTCCGGGAAGATCCCACATGCCACGGAGCTGCTAGGCCCGTGAGCCATGGCCATTGAGCCTGCGCGTCCGGAGCCTGTGCTCCACAACGGGAGAGGTCACAACAGTGAGAGGCCCACGTACAGCAAAAAAACAAACAAACAAACAAAAAACAAATTTAAAAAAGAAATTTGATATCTGTCTCTTTGAGATTATTCAGGATACTCGTCTTACCTTAACTATATCTGAAAAGGGTCACTTTTCTTATGCATGTATTTTTATGTTTTGCAGTGGTTTCAACTGAACACCTCCATAACCTAGATATCTAGGAACAGATTTACATTTGGTATATCTAGGTAGAGACATTTTCATAGTAAAAGTAGGAAATGAACTCTTATTACATTTAGAGTAGTAAGACTTTCTCAAGAATGCATGATCACTGAAATATACAGGATAAACTCACTATTGCTAACTTAAAGTGAAAGCTAGAGATTTTGAGGCACTCGTCACTTCCTTTTTCATGGAATGGCTCCTTTGATATTAAAAGAGAAAATTAAAATGAAACAAGATAGTAATACACAAGAAGCAACTTGGACAGGATAGATGATTTAAGTTGTTAATTTTTTCACCTGAATGAGATGATGAATATAATTATTTTATTCTCTAATATTTAGAGAGGGATATAACATTCAAAATCACAATATAATATGCATAATCAGAAGTAAATATTATAGGTACTAATTATTTATATCAAAAGTAACATTGAAGAAATCCATTTTTGGCTTCATAGAGTAAGTCCACTATAGCCCATCTATTCCATCAAAAGAAACCTTTAGACAAATTATTTTTAAAAGCTAACAACAGCTACCTGAAGATACCAAATAAGTAAACAACAAAGTGAAACTTTTGGATGGGGTACAAAATTTAAAGAAGCAAGTGAGTCTCCCCCTATTTTCTTTTTACTCATGACTAAAACTAAAGAAACCAAGGACAATATACGCAGGATAAAGGGGCCCCTGTGGACCAAAAGTTATAGGTGAATCCCTAAGGTATAAGATTCAGAGAAGAGGATATGTGAATTCTGGTATGACCACGTACAACTCTCAACTTAACCCATGAGCTATGAATCATAAAGGTTTTGAAAACTGAACTGAGATTTGAGTCATCCACACAAGGCTCAGAAGGACCCAGAACTATGAATGCATGGATAGGACCCAAATCAGCATAGCAAAGACTTAGAGAATGAAACTGAGATTTGAACTGCAATAGCTCAAAGGAGAAGGGACACAATTTCAGTCTGAACTAAATCAGGCTGATTTAGTATTGATTAATGGGTAAAATAAAAATATGTACAATCCCTAGAGGATTATAACAAGACTCAGAGTCTGTACAACATAGCATTTGTGATGTCCAGAATATAATCCAATGTTACCTGCCTTGCAAGGTATAAGAAAAGATAACTCAGAAACTAGAGTTATGAGGCAGAGTTTTTACAACAGCTATGATAATTATACATCATGAGATAAAGGAAAATCAAATGAGTGAACAAATAGGCATATTTAGCACAAACATAAAAACTATAAAAATAAACCAAATGGAAATTTTAGAATTGAAAAATAAAATATTTTTAACTAAACCTCAGTACAGAATAGAGATGGTAGGTAAATGAGGAAACTGAAGATAGAGTAGTAAAAATGATCGCATCTGAAAAGCAGAGAGGAAAAAAAAATTTAGTTGAACATAGCCTCAAGAACCTGTGGGACAATATCAAAAGGTCTAAAAACTATATCTGTGGAGTCCCAGAAGGAACTCTGAGAAGAGTAAGTTTGAAACAGAAAATACATTTGAAGAAAAAATGGATGAAATATCCTAAATTTTATGAAAGGCATATATTTATAAATTTAAAAAGCTAAAAAAATTCTCAACATGATAAACTCAAAGAAAACTATGCCTGCACACATGTAATAAGCTGCTGAAGACCAAAAGTGGTGGAAACATTGTGAAAAGAGTTGGAGACAAACGGCACATTACATACAGGTGGACAGTGATTCAAATGACACTGGATTTGTCATCAGAAACAATGGAGGTCAGACAATAGTAGGAAAACATCTTAAAACTGTAAATAAAAGTACTGTCAATCCACATTTCATTCCCATAAAAACATACTTCAAGAATAAAACAAAATGAAGACATCTTGAGATAATGGGAAGCTAAGAAAGTGTAGCCATTAGACATGTTCTAGAAAAAATGCTAAAGGAAGCTCTTCAAGCTGAAGGGAAGTAATATTAGAGGAAACCCTGAATCTTCAGGAAATAAGAGGAACAACAAAGTGGTAAATGGTTGGGTAAATATTAAATACTAATTTTTAACCTCTTAAGTTCTTTAAAAATATGTATGACTGTTTAAAGCAAAAATAACATTTCCTGATGAGGTTTTCAGTTTATGTAAATGTTGTATATTTGACAACAATAACATAAGGATCAATGGGAAGGGAGGTAGAGGTTCCCATATGGTTTCAGGGTTCTATAATTTATGGGAGTTTGTATAATATGGGCTCTACAGGTACTCTATAAAATGTGTTATGTATGTACATTTCAATCCTTGGAGCAATCTCTCTTTCTCTCAAATGCACACACACACACACACACACACACACAAAAACTAGAAGGAGATACAGCCAAAATGCCAATATTTAAATTAAATTGAAATGTTAAAAATATTCTTTCTAAAAGAAAGAAGGAGATAAGAGAGGAACAATAAACAGATGGAAAAATAAAACAAATAAAATTGTAAACATATTTCAAACGTCGTTAATTACATTAAGTGTTATGATCTAAGTACTCCAGTTAAGACGCAGGGATAAATAGATTGTAGAAAGAGCAAGACTCTACTATATGCTGTCTACAGGAGACATATTTTAAATATAAAGATAATAGGTTGAAATTATATAGATGGAAAAAGTATACAATGCAAACAAACAGTAAGCATAAGAAAAGTCAATATTTTAATATTAGATAAAATAGCTTTTGGACAAACAGTACTAAGAAAGGTAAACAGAATATTTCATACTCAATAAGACATAAAATTATGATTAATTATGCACCTAAAAATGGAGACCCAAGCAAAGACCGAGATAATTAAGTGGAGAAATAGTTAAAATTGAACAATTGTAGATGACTATTTTAACACCCATGTAATGAGGAATCTGACATCATTTTTTGGTGTGTGCTGACAGCCTTTAAGCTTCACCTCTCCCTCTTCCCCTTGTGCCCCACATTTGGGCAAGATCCTAAGAAAGCTTGAATACTCCCTCCTTTGACACGGAGAGGAGACTCAAATCACTCAAGTTCCTGCTCATCTGTAAAAACTCTTACCTCAGTCCACCTCTTACCCATAATAAAAACCTAGACCTTTTCCTTGCTCCCTCAAAACATTTTGGATCTGCTTGAGACGCCTGTTCTGATCTCCCCCAGAGACCTCAATTATATAAACAATAAACTGTTTTATACCCTTTCAGTGTGTGTGTGGCGTCATCAGTGTTGACATTGAAATTTTGGGTTGGGGGGTTCCATGTGCCTCTGTAGGTGGTCATTACAACTCATCTCTCACCAACTGATATAACAAGAAGGCCAAAAGTCAGATAATTTATTTAAACTACATCTTTCCTGATTTTTTGCCATTGGCTTTACAAAAATTAATAAAAATTTGCTCTTCAAAGACACTATTAAGAAAATAAAAAGGCAAATCACCAACTCAGAGAAAATATTTGTAACACGTTTGTCAAAGGACTTGTGTCTATAAAATACAAAGAAACTACAGCCTAATTTTAAGAAGACAAACAACTGAATAAGAAAATGGGAAAAAATTTTTGAATGGATACTGTAAAAAGGAAGATTTACCAATAGGCAGTATGAACAAGAAAAGATGTTCTGCCATTAACAGTCATTGGAGAAATACAAATATCAATCAAAATGGGATACTAAACATACCCATTAGATAGCTAAAGTTAAATATTGTCACTATACCAACTACTGCTGAGAATATGATGCAATCAGAACTTTTGTACATTGCTGTGGTATATAAAATGTTACAACCCTTTTGGAAAACAATTTGGAAGTTTCATAAAAATTTAAACATGCATGTATCATATTGCCTGACCATTCCACTTCTCAGCAATTGTCCAAGAGAATCAAAAACAAAAACATATATCAACACAAAGTTTTGTATTTTAATGTTTACAGTAGCTTTCTTGCAATAACCAAAGGCTGAAAACAACCGTAATATCTATCAACTGGTAAATGGATAAACTAATTATATTATACCTGTCCAGTGGAATACTACTCTGCAATAAAGAGGAAAAAATCTATTGATACACATTACTCATTGAATAATTTCAAAAACATTATGTTGCATGTAGGAAACCATGCAAAAAAAAGAGTTATTTAATGTATATTTCCACCTATGTAAAGACTTTGAACATGAAAATTAATCTACAGTGACAGAAAGCAGGATTGTAGGAAAGGATGGATTGCGTTGAAGAGGAAAGCATTTTCCTTTACCCTTCTAGGTAAGTTCTTCTGGTTGGGCCAAGAATTAAGCTGATATGAGACAGATTGACAGGAGAAAATCAAACAAAATTTTAATAACATGTACACATGGTCTTCCAGGACCCAGACCCACGAAGACTGAGTAACTCACCAAAATGACAGAAATCATCATCTTCAGCTACAAAACAAAACAGGACATTGGGGTAGTGGTTTGGTACTTCAAAGGGGAGTAAGGCAATTCACAAGGAGATGGAAAAGCAAATGTGTGGTAAACAAATGTTTGCTGGGCCCTGCAGAGACAACGGGATACAGGGTGGACTCTGATCTCAAGACCCTGTTGAGTTTCCCTGACCATATCTAGCCCACATTCTTTGCAGCATCTTGGGGGATAGCTCTATTCTGGAAAAAGGCCTTTTATCTAAATTCTTTTAGGCAGTTAAGGAGGAGGTAGAAAACTTCTGCAGTCTTCTCTTTCTTAAAACTATAAACAGTCAAATTAATCCTCATCCTAAAGAGACACATTTTGGTGTGGCAAATTCCACCCCCATACAGTTGCAAAGAGCCTTGAGGAAACTTCCAGGAGTGATGGAAATACTCATTATCTTGCTTGTTGTGATGGTTTCATGGCTGTATACATATGTCACAATGTATCAAATGATATTTTTATATATGTGCAATTTATATTTATGCCTCAATAGCAATTTTTTAAAATTAACATTGGTTTGATGAAATAACTTGATGATTAGGATTCAAGTTTGAGCAGTAATGATTATCAGAATACCAATTGAGCAATGTTTGGGCTAAAATAAATTATTAAAATAATTCACGAAATCAAGATTGATTTAAGTGAGATTTTTTTCAACTACTTACAGGGTACTAGTTTTTGGAATAGCTAAACAAATGAAAAATTACGCTTATATGTTGTTTGCTGCTTCTGAGACACCTATTATGTATGGACAAATACTATATAACTAATAGGAATATTAAGTCATGGTGTAACACAATATTGTTTAGGTATAAGTTTTGGTCAGAGGATGAATTCTAGAATAGGTTAGAGGTAGTTGTAGTTCAGTGGAAAGATAAAATAAAAAGTAGGGTTTTGAATTCTGGCTCTACACGGGACCAATTAGGAATAATTTTGTGACAATTCTGGTCTTACATTTCTTATCTGTACTATTGGGAGAATCTTATCTCACAGGTTTATTGGAAAGACATATAATTATCGCAATGTCTATGATATCATCTGAAGAGTGATATAGACTTTTATTTCTCCATCATTTGAGTTTCCTTGGGCTCAGAAATGTCTAGCTATTCAAGTGCCACATCTCCTCCTTTAACATATCTTACCAAATCTATAGTTCAGAGACATTATTACATCAGATAAAAAAGATTCTGTGGCAGTCAGGACTGCATTAGAGCATTTGGACTTTAGGATGGAAGAGGTGCCATCAGAAAAAATGAGGTGCATTAGAACAGAGGATGCTGTAATGATAGGACCTACTTAAAATGAGCTTCACCTTCCTTTTGATTTGGGTAATTTCACATCCAGCTTCTTTTAGTCACCTTGGTCTTGCTAATACTATGTTCAACAGTACAGATAGAAATGGGAAAAGTTAACTAAACAATCAGATTCTTTATATTCAAGTTACTAAGGGTTTAAATAAATGCATGGAAATTTATAAATCCTTAGTAACTGAACCCAGGGAATAAACTATTGCTATTGTTGTGATTACATTTTGTTTTGGAAGGTTGACATCAGATAGAAAAAAACCTTGAAATAACTACTTGACACCTCTACATTAGGTATAATTATATTATATATATTCTAGATAGAGGGATAAATACATACATAATACACACATACATACATACAGAGATGAGAGTGATTTCTCCTCCAATATTTACTGAGCACAGTCTATATGCTTAAAATAATGCTTACACTAAGATTAAAATTGTAAAGAATAATGAGCAGGAGTTTTGTTGATTTGTCTTATAAACCAAACTGTCATTTTAAAAATTGCCTATAAATACATATTTGGAGCTTAGTTGTTAGTTTAGTCAATATTGTTTACAAAAGATCTGTCACTTATTATTTGGTAACATTTCAGTATCCTTTCTAGTGACAAGAGAAAATGAATGAAGGCAGTCTATAAGATGGCTGCTAAAGTATTTTACATCTAAAGAATTCTGTGCTTCTACAAAATCAATTTCTTTCCAATCCCTGGCATAAAATACTAGAGTACAAGAGAATTTTTAATATCAAAGTCTACAATTAAGGTAACTATCCGGTGAAGAATAACAATTAGAGCTAAACTACGTGTTACTGCTACCTTCTTATCTGGGCAGTATGGCATGCATCAGGACTATCTGGTTCCTGCAGTACCGCTCACTCTACATACCAAGTGGCTTGCATAGAGATACATTGGCCACATTCTCTTTCCAACACCATCAAAGAATTGAAACCCCAGTGATGAATACTTAATGCAGTGCCTACAACCCCTGTGGCAATAGCAGATCTAGCAAAAAAGCAGGAGTAGAGTCTCAGATGACATTGAGTGTCTGACAACTGACATTTACAACAATGTTAATGATTCACAGTTTTCAGATCTACACAATCATGAGAGCCTCCAGTGATGCCGCCACCTGCATGATTCATATGCTGTCTTCCCCAGCACTATACGGGGAGAATGGAGCTTCACATTGCTGGAGAATTAGGGGCCACTTCACTCCACCAAACTTCTGTGACTGACAGTTGTTGATAAGAAATTGGGTAGCAATAACTCATTTGCAGAACTTCCACTTTGTATCTTAAATTAGAATGCAATAGAAGGCAAATTTTGTTTTGTTTTAAGAAATAGAGTACAGAAAGTAATAGAAATCAACGCAATACTCTCTGGGATGTCTGACATTTCAGGAATGTAATTCTCATAGGAAACTATTGCTCAATGTTGACAACAGTTCTTGGATTTTTCTTGAGCCCCCAATTCTTGCTTCTAGTCAGAGGCAACACTAGCTTATTATCAAGACTTATCTTTGTCTCTGAGTTTTTAGTGAGGGCAACTTGCAGTGATCTCAACAGGCCCTAGTTTAATAATCATATTAAAATTCTTGGATTTTGTACATTGCAGGTATGTTCCAATTATAAAATTAAGATTCCTAAGTGATTTTTTTTTTTTTTTTTTCGGTATGCAGGCCTCTCACTGTTGTGGCCTCTCCCGTTGCGGAGCACAGGCTCCGGACGCGCAGGCTCAGTGGCCATGGCTCACGGGCCCAGTTGCTCCGCGGCATGTGGGATCTTCCCGGACCGGGGCACGAACCCGTGTCCCCTGCATCGGCAGGCGGACTCTCAACCACTGCGCCACCAGGGAAGCCCCCTAAGTGATAATTTTGTTAAATGTATTATTCATGTGATTTATGTCTATTTCAGACTAACATGAATATTTAAAGATTAAAAGTAAAACCACTAACAACATAAGCTTCACTGTATTTTCATGATGCCAATAGAATATTGGTAAATATGCAGTCTTAATAATAAAAGTAACAATAAGCACCATTTAGAAAATTACTATTATATGTTATGCAGTTTGCATGCCTTTTCTCTAATTTTTGCAATGACCTTTTAAGATAAGTGCTATCATCCTTATTTTACAGATGAAGAAATTAAAGCTGAGAAAAGCTAAGTAACTTGCTAAGTCCATATAGCTAGATGGCTGTGAAATCAGCACTCATACCTACTTTTATTTCATTCCAAGTCCATCCTTTGTGAATTATGCTACATCCTGTGTTTCCCTCTTAAATATGTAGAGAATATAAGGTGTAATATTAGTAGCACATTATATGTTTATATATATATAATGGATATAATATATATAGAAAAGCATATTTTTCACATGTAAAATCTGTTCTGTTCCAGCATTTAATATGCATATATTGCAAATTAAAATGTGACAAGGGTGCTTATTGAAATTTAAACCTAAACAATGTCATTTTTATGTATACGTAATAGAAAGTGTAATACTTACAAATCTATCACATAATACATGCTAACTTTGCATGGAGATTAACTAATAACCATATTAACACATAAGCTACATGCTGTATATGCACTTTTATTAACTGCTTGTTTGACATTTATGCCTTGGAGACACCCAGAATCGAAGTCACTTATAATTTTATTTGGCTTACTTTTTTTTTTATAGTTTTAAAAAATTTAATTTTACTTATTTATTTATTTTTGGCTGCGTTGGGTCTTTGTTGCTGCATGCAGGCTTTCTCTAGTTGCAGTGACAGGGGGCTACTCTTCATTCCAGTGCAAGGGCTTCTCACTGTGGTGGCTTCTCTTGTTGAGGAGTGTGAGCTCTAGGTGTGCAGGCTTCAGTAGTTGTGGCACGTGGGCTCAGTAGTTGTGGCTCGCGGGCTCTAGAGCACAGGCTCAGTAGTTGTGGTGCAGGGGCTTAGTTGTTCTGCGGTATGTGGGATTTTCCCAGACCAAGGCTTGAAGCTGTGCCCTGGTTCAAGTTTCTTAACCACTGCACCACCGGGGAAGTCCTATTTGGCTTACTTTTGATATAAATAGGAATGATAGCATTCAGATAAGAGTTATATTTCTATTAAATAAAATGTTTTAGAACTCCCAAATATTCATTAAGGTTAAACCAGATGTTTCGCTTGTATCAGTTTCTTGGTCAAATGAACACAACTTTTAGTATTTCAACATCTAAGTTCTGTTTTCCAGAACACAACCAGGTCATTTGTCCTTTGTGTGAAGGTTGATCCAAATTTGAAACCACTAAGTAGTACTTAGATTATTTTGACACTGTGTATATGCTGTTCCTTGTTGGATGAAGTAGTGAGAAATACATTTCTATTCTAGAGGTCCAATTTCCCCTCCAAGAAGAATGCACATGGTATCAGGATTATTAAATCAAGTGGGCCCCCTTTTCTTACACTTTATTAGTGAGTAAAAAATTATACCATTTATTATTTTGCATTATATATGAACCATGATTTTATTGCTTTCTTACATACATTTTTCCTTTAAATTTTTTATTTATTTCCTAATGGGATGACAATAAATTTTATCATAATTTTGTCTTTAGCTTTTATATTATCTTTGTGAATTTCTAACTTATCAATTATTCTATATTTTGTATATTCTCTTTTTATCTGGAATCTTTTCCCACTAATTTTTCGGTTTTCTTGTTTCAATCTGAACTCTTTTTTTTTTTTTCCTCTCTAGGCCTGCAACACACTTGACATGGTAGAAATGTACTGTTTCCTAGGCCACATATCTTCCTATGTTTCCATATGTCTTTCCTTTTTGGTGAAGTTCAGTTTCAACAAACTTTTCAAATTACTTGAAAAGAAAGTCTTTATATGTCTAAAAATGTCCTGATTGTCATCTTACAAAAATATGATATTTTGCTGGGTATCAAATTCTATGTTCAAATTCATTTTACTTTAAAATTTTATAAAACTTGCTTCACAATCCTTTACAACCCAAAGTTGTGATTGAAAAGCTCATGCTGTTTGATTGTTTTTTCTTGAAATTAATGCCTCCTCTCTTCAATAAGACAATAACTCCAAGTATGGATCTTTTCTGTTATATTTTGGTGGGCACATGGTAGACCTTTCCAAATTGGAGCTGTGTCTGTTAGCTCTTGGAAAAGGCTCCTTCTGTTCTATCATTCCTTTTTATGATATTCTTTTTGCTCTATGGATATGAGAACCTCTAAAACTGTCTTCATATAGCCACACAAGTTATTTTTAAAGTTCTTTTCAATTTTTGTTTTCAGAATAAACTTTTATTCTTCAAAGTTCACTTTTTCTGCTTATTCATAGAAATATATATCTGGAAATTCTTGGCAGTTCATTTGTATTTAAGGTTTAAGGACTGGGTAGCTCATGTGAGTTTCCTCTACTATTTTGTAAGTAAATAAATTCTGTAATATTCATCTCCCATGAGTGGGAAGTATGCCTGGAATGGAGTATCAGCCTCAGGCTTTGCTTGGATTTGAGTAAGCAAGGAACTGGCTTTCAGATCGGAACACCTATATTTCAATTTGAAGAAGGCTTTGCACTTGGGGAAACAGCACCTATACTAAAATGATAAATTTACTTATATATTTACTGTTTTATGATCTACCTGGAGGCTGACGCCAACCTGCTTCCTCTGTGCATAGAGATAAGAAAGTAGAAACATACTAATTCATCCATATGTAGATCTTAAACCGTTCCCCTTTTCAGCTCCACTTTTCACTCCTGTTCTTCGTCATATCTACAAGTTCAGTGCTTGAAGCCCCTCTGGGGTTCTGACAGAAATGTAAACTTGTCAGAGTACATTCTGGATTGTGGTTTCTTATGATCTCCACCTTTTAACTTGTCTAAGAATAAATTGGAAGCTCTCATCTACCTATAAATACCTCTTACAGGTTATATTTACAGTTATGGGGTTATCTTAATTTTGCACTTTAGTACTTGCATTTCATTGGGGTGGTTTGAAGGATGAGAAGCAAACATTTCTGTTCAGTCATTTTGAATTAGAAGGTGTTGTTTTACAATGTCAAGTGATACATTTAAACAATTTTTGAAATTGTAGATGCCATCTCCCAAATTACCCAATGTGTCAAATGAGGAAGTTCACATCCCTACGCTTTGTTGCAGCTCTCTTCTCCCTCCTTTATCTCAATTTCTCTGAGTTGTTTCATAATGTTTACATTGCCAAATGTATAACTTCTATATTCCTACATTTTTTGCATGTTTTTACTATTTTGTGCTTGGTATATATAATGATTCCAAAAGATGAAAACCAGAAAATGGTGTTTATAAATTGTATAATGCAAATCTTGATATTCAAGGAAGTTTCTAAGACAAATATGAAATAACGATGATAAATATCTCTTATTTTCTCAAGTAGTCTTCATTATTTTTTTAACATCTTTATTGGAGTATAATTGCTTGGCAATGGTGTGTTAGTTTCTGCTTTATAACAAAGTGAATCAGCTATACATATACATATATCCCCATATCTCCTCCCTCTTGTGTCTCCCTCCCACCCTCCCTATCCCACCCCTCTAAGTGGTCACAAAGCACCAAGCTGATCTCCCTGTACTATGTGGCTGCTTCCCACTAGCTATCTATTTTACATTTGGTAGTGTGTATATGTCCATGCCACGGGGAGGGGGAAGGGTAAGCTGGGAGGAAGTGAGAGAGTCTTCATTATTTTAATTAAAATGAGAAGTTGGTGTTATATGAGGAAGTTAATCAATATTATAAATTTTGCATTGTTATTGGTCAAGTTCCATTGCTAATACCCACACATAGAGACTTCTTTTCTGACACTTTTCTCCTCAAACATCCTGCATGAAATTCCTCCATGGCTTTGACAGCTTTGTCTTCTCCTGCTTTTTATTACATGACCTTCTTGTTGCTTATCTCTCAGCCTTATTTCTCTTCCTTAGCACACACTTTTTATGTATTGATAACTCAAATTCTATACTTGGAATGCTTTTGTGTGTTTTTCTCTCCCACTGGTTTGACATCTAAGAGCCAAATCTGTATTTTGAAACTTGAGAACTCTTATCTCTTGAGCTTCTGATTTGTACTTCTTATTGCCCGTTGAACATTTTTACATACATGTTCAATGGACAACCAAATAGGATTAATTGTCACTTTCATTCCTACCTCCACACTGACAGCCCTTCTCTCTTGGGTGTCTCCTGTTTCATTTATTACATCACCTTTTACCATCTTCCAGGACAGAAACTCACCCTTCCTATTCACTTCTCATTATAATAGCCTAGTTTGCCATAGTGTTTCGTTGATCCATCTCTTCTTGTCCATTTTTTTTAACTGGATATCCACATTTAGCCCACACAATCTTTTGCCTATTAATGCAACAACCTCCAAACTGTTTTTTCTAGCTTCTGTCACAGTCTCTCTCAATGTGTTCTTCACACTACCATCAGAGTTAGCTTTTCAGACCAGAGCATATTACTACTCTTTGTTCTAAGACATTCAAGTGTCTCTCATGCCCTCGGAATGAAGCCCAACAATTTCACCTTAGCGCATAAGAATTCCCACGATCCTACAGGTTTCATTTCTACATCTGCATCTTTCTCATGCAGCTAGTTTTCTAGTCATTGGCTTGTCTGTTTGAAGTATCTTCTTACACACTGTCTGCCTTTCAAAGTCCCAGCTCAACCTGGTCTCATTCCATAAAGCTTTCCCTGATACATCTTGATTGAGATTTATCTGGCCCTTTCTCATTTCATGTTTCATTTTGTATCTCTAGGGCACTAATTCTCAACTAGAAATAATATCGCTTCCCCATAGAATACTTGTTAATGTCTGGAGATATTTTTTGATTGTCCTGATTCAGAGAGAAGTGGAAAGAGGAATACTTCTGGTAACTAGAGGGTAGAGACCAGGGATACTGCTAAACATCCCACCAGGCATGGGTCAGCTCCCCACAGTAAAATGTAAATAACACTGAAGCTGAGGAACATTATTTACTATAACACTTGTTATATTCTTTTTCAACTATAATTACTTATGGCATACTTAAATCTTTTACTAAAATATAAGCAACATTTATAACAAGGACTGAGTCATACTCGCTTTAACTTCCCTTATTGCTTAAGCATAATGATTTTTTTAAAAAATGGAACTTAACAAATGCTTGTTGAATTGAAATGTGGACCTCTGAAGACTGTTCCAACCTCTCCCATCTTCATATAGTTTTCTGCTTAGGTATATCTCTCTTTCTTCTCACACGATCTTTGCTTATTTTATATTTTCGTTTTCCATTTACTCAATTCATTTTGTTTTATACTACAATCTCCTTATGGACCAGGGCAGTATGCCTTCAACAGGGTAGCTACAGAGCCTGGGGCAGTGTCTGGAGGAGGTGTTTGATAAATGATGCAAAATAATTGAATAGAACAATTGTGGAAAATAGTTTTAAGAAAAGGTAGGAAGCAATTTCTATTGTACACGGATTTTTCTCTATGAGGAAGGTTACAACCTTAGGCATCAACCTAAGCTGCTGCATATATTTAATAGCATCAGAGAAACCATGCATCCCATCAGGTGGAACCAGGTATTCTGGAACTAGGTATTAGTAATTATAGTTATTAGGTTTGTTAGCAATCTGACGAGGAATGTCTTACTTCAGTGTTTCTCAAACTGTACTTGGTGGACTACCTGTGTCAGAATAATCAAAGGTTGTTATATGAAAAATAACAATTTAAAAACTCTGGCACTAAAGGCCAGAAATCAGTATTTTTAATAATCTCTTTGCTGATGCTTAAGCACACTAATACTTAAGAACCTTGACTTTCTTGTATTTTCTACTTGACATAAACAAGATGCTCCTTTCTCTTCTCACTTATGTCACTTTCATAACAATGTCAATATTAACTAATATGTAGTGAACACTTCTTATATACCAAATATTGCATTAAGCACATAACCTGTTTTATACCACTTTATCCTTGCAACCAACATATGACATAGATTCAATTATTATATCTATTTCAAAGATATAGGAATCCAGCTACAGAGAGGTTACTTTATCAGCCTAATGTCACACATAGAGTAAGTTCCTAATCTTGCTTCAAAACTCACGTTCTTAAACACAATCCTTTCTTGCCTCTGTATCTTTTGAAGATAACATTTTTTTTAGTTGATCTTGAAGTGTTCCCCAGTCTGAGACTTCCATTTAGTTTCAGACACTCAAATATATTCAGAGTGGCTTTATTATTTGAGAATAAAAAGTTTAGTGGATTTTCCAAAAGACATTCCATCTAGAGGGCTGGGTTAAGCTCTTATGTTTCAATATCCTTAATTGATGAAGATTTTCAAAGTGTATTCCTTTCAACACATGATGGAATCATTAGTAAATATAGATTTAGGACTGCTGTGAAAAGTTAGGCTAAATTGCCAATCACAGTTAGCAGTTTGAAGAAAACCTGAAAAATAAAAGCCTTTTAGACCTTACTACCAGGGTGACATGAACTGGCAAGGCTGTTATCACCTAATAATGCATTTCTAGGTGAGCTAAGTTTTCCAAAGGCCATTGTGTCCTGTGGTGATGATGGCTTGTAGTTGCACAGCCCACTGGGCAGCCTTGAGAGAAATTGTCCTAGAGCATGTATAAAGCAACACAATTAATGTGCTTGTTCCTGGGAAAAGCAGGGGAAATACAACCTTTGATGGTCTCATTTAAGCAACATTTTTTCTCTTGGCTAAATACTCCCCCCAAAGCCTCTTTCACCGCTTATAAAATGCAAGAGCTACTTCTCTGACAAATACCTGGCCCTGCAGTAAAGCAGGAGGCTCTTGGTTGAAGGGAGGGGAAGAGAGCAGACACAGATGATGTCACCCTCTATCCCTACCACCTGTTTATTGACTTGGAAACACAAGCTTCTTTGTCTTTCTCACTGCCCAAACTGTTCTTCATCTAGTATTTTTCTTGGCTGCCTCATTCTACTATCTCCTCACTGCATAGTGTATGATTGTAACTGGAATTCCGATGGCTCTCGTTTTACGTCCAAACAGTTCTAGTTTCCCCTTACCATATGGTCATCCTGATGTTACCATTTGCCTCAATCATCCTTTTTGTAGCTGCTTGAACATCTTAATTGATCTCATGAGCTATGTTAGGGATTTATAACAGACATCAGTATAATTCATCTCACACACACAGACCAGATCTTTTTTCTGATTGGATATGTGTTACACATACCTAGATATTTACAATTCTCTAAAACCTAGGTTTCACCTTAGTGATAATATAAATTAGTTTTCAAGGGCTACAGCTCACCAGAGGAAACAATTACCTGTGTAGGCTTGTCTGATATGGTATTTTCCATTTCCCTGAATTGTTTGGTATATTACAACATACTTAAGCTCTTTCTTCCTGTTTAACAAAGTGGTAAATATACTCAGTTTTTAAAGTTTTCTGGAATAAACTGTGAATTCTTATTTTACTAGGTACCTACGTTGTTCTTCCTACTTTCTCATTCATTCATTTTTATTATCACTAAGACACTCAGAATCAATATATGTTTCTGAATTTTTTGAATCCTCAGGACACAAAAATTTGCATTTAATCTCTCACATTTATCAATGATTTCACATCTCTTCTAAAGCCTGCCCTTCACTCAATTACCCCTCTCCTATCAAAGTAAATTCTCCAAGGAGGATTCCTATAACTATGTAAACACCCCCCCCCAACATCCTGCCACACACACACACACCCCCACCATCCTGCCACACACACGCCCCCTTATAAACCTGGTAGGGTGAAAGCTAATAGTATAGACTGAAAGGATAATCTACAAAATTTCCTGTCTGGTGTCTTTTAGGCCCTGACAAGTGGGTGTCAATGTAAGTCACTTTTTCAGAAGAAAGGTGATTTACTGTTTATTTTTAGTAACTTGGTATTGGGCCTATTTTCAGAAAAATTATCAAGTGAACAGGTTCAATCTTTCATACTGTTAGCACCTCTTCTATGCCTCCTAATTCTCTATCCTATGTTAAAGCAGGGATTAATCCTGTGTTTCAAGTTTTTAAAGTAGTACACCACACATATAATCCAGATCATGTACCTTATCCAGATGCATTTACTTTTGAAAATTGACTTATAATTGTGCAACAAGAGTATTTATACTTAGGAAGAATTGCGAAGAAATTCTGATGATTTTTTCTGGTGGCCCCACTGGGTGATGATCTGGTCTCTTAAAATCACATTTCTAAAGTTACATCTCTTGTGTATAATGCTTTGCAGAGTATCAGACAGATTTCTCAACTCTGCCTAGGAGGAGAGCTGCTGGGTCTTTTACAATCTGAAGCCAGATCCCTCCAAGGAGAAAAGACAACACTGAATGTCCTAAATAAATAATATCAAAATGAATCTGAGGCAGCATGAGGCCCAGAGTTTTTGTTCATGGTGTTAGTCCACTGGGGAATTGCAGTGAATACATCCCTTTCAGTAGGCAATAGTCCTGAGAAGCCTATTTAATATACCTAAAAATTTAAATTTTACTCAGAAAATCCAGGGAACCAAAAATCACACCTTTTGCATGCCATGATTTACTTATATATGTGACGACATATTTCATTTAGGTGGCTTAACTTGAATAAATGAGTATAAGCACATCCTGGGGTGTATACTTGACTGTATGACTTTGCATGCAGGTTACTTAGCCTATCTGTTCCTCAGTTTCCTAACTTGTGAAATAGGAATATTTACAATTCTCTTATAACGGTGTTCTGAGATGGATGAAAGGCACCCATTATAACTAGGCTTACATCCAGACTGTAGTTTCACAGAGGGCCACCAGATCAGTTCTTTTATTTCGGGGGAGCAGAATTGTTTAGGCAATATGTCTCAAATTCTAATTTTACAACTTACTAATTCTGTATTTATGGGAAAACCACTTAACTTCTCAGTTTCCACTTCTTTAAAATGGGGTTAATGATATCAATTTTGGAAGGGTTTCACAACTAAACGGCATAATAAATGTGCATAGCACAGTGATGGGTAAAGTGGGCTTTTATCAGATGCCACTTTCTTTTCTGATATGGATGTGTGTGGCAAGAATGAATCTTTCTCCAAACTCACATTAAATCCACAGACAGTTACAGAATGCCCGAGGATAATGATATTGCTGTGGGCACAATTCTTATAAAATAAAAACAACTGAATTGAAAATTACAGAACTGAATAAATGGCCTAGAATTAAGACAAATTAAATATAAGCAGAGGTTTGAATGAGAAACTTACAGTAGAACATTTGAGAAATCAGTGTGAAAGATGCCAAGGGCAAAGAATGAGAAAAAGGGTGCATTAAAATATGCATAGAGAGATAAAAATAAGGAAAAGATATGTGCTGTTAGATGGTGAGGGAGGTGTTTCATGCTAAATTTAAGGTCCTGTAAAAAATCTTTTGAAGACTACAAAGAAGGTTTAGACATAGATCCTATTTATAATAATCTTAAAGGCAGTAGTTCGAGAGTAGGATTGGGAATTATTCCAAATGGTGGGCTTGTTTTAAAGACTGGATTAACTAAGTGGTGAATGTTATTAAATGATGTGACACTGGGCAATGAAGACACATAAGATGATCTTGAGTCAGGACAGAGATAAAAACTGTGACTTGGGCTTCCCTGGTGGCGCAGTGGTTGGGAGTATGCCTGCCGATGCAGGGGACACGGGTTCGTGCCCCAGTCCAGGAAGATCCCACATGCCGCGGAGCGGCTGGGCCTGTGAGCCATGGCCGCTGAACCTGCGCGTCCGGAGCCTCTGCTCTGCAACGGGAGAGGCCACAACAGTGAGAGGCCCGCATACCGCAAAAAACAAAACAAAACAAAAAACCTGTGACTTGACGAACAATGTCCTCAAGGAGACCCAGAAGGCATGTTGATGACAAAAACAAAAAGATGGAGACAGTGGCATGACTGGAGGGGGTGATCTTTAAAAGAACTCAGGATTTTAAATACATACAAAGGAAAAATGATTGGGTAGCAGCACTAGTCATTCCCACAGAGGTGATAATTGAAGCTGGGCCTGGATTAGATTGCCAAGGGCTAGAATAGAGAAAAGGACTTTAAGGATGAAATCCTCATGTGTAGGTCAGTGCAGACTGCAGAAATAGAGTCGTTTTTGTTCTGTGAAGCAGATGGAGAT
Organism: Mesoplodon bidens; assembly: GCF_964165515.1. Lineage (NCBI taxonomy): Eukaryota > Metazoa > Chordata > Mammalia > Artiodactyla > Ziphiidae > Mesoplodon > Mesoplodon bidens. The sequence goes on from NC_138165.1 coordinate 50,903,069, forward strand.
GGCCACTGAGCCTGGGTTTTATCTGTGGCTGTTGCTTTAGCACAGGTATTTGTTGGTGGTCAGTTAGAAACACATTTGCCTAATAACCCTACACCTTCCTGCCATATGAGAGAAGAAAATATACGATTACTTCCTAAGATGGTTCAGGGTATTGGGCAGTTAGCATTTTCCTTTTTGTAGTTACCTGATTCATAAGGCCTTATCCTTCACTGAAAGAGCCTTTGCCTTGGACCCACTATCATTTATCAGTAAAGAACAGGTTCTTCTGCTAGGAAGGAGATCTAGATGAGGAAACTTGTCAAGATGGGGTTAGATTCTCCCCCTTAATCCTTATTATACACATTTTTAACATGACACCCCATCCAAAGTCTATTCAAATATATTTTGAGTTTAAAGTATTTATTAATTACTACATTTCCTCATATTGATGCTTAAACAGTAAACTTACTACTTCTATCATAATTCAGCTACAGAGAAATGTTCTCAAATATTAAAGTTGGGATTTTTGGGGTCTTATATTAGTTATCTAACATTTTCTTAAGTTAGTGCAGAAGTGGACCACTAGTTTGTTCAGAACCATTTCCTGGAGGGAAACCATGCTGCTCAAGATTTCATCATAGTTGAAGAAATTCTACATGTTTTTTTAAAACCTTTTTCTTTAGCTTGAGTTACTGCTTAAAAAGAAGAAGAATTTACTTAATGCTTAGAAAACAGTGGATATTGTGCTAAAGGCTTATCTGCATTGTCACAGATAAAAGCAATTCTGTGAGTTGTTTCATTGCTGTTATAATATGACCATAACGAGAACAGTTTGGAGAATGAAAGAGCAAAGTTATTAACAATTATGCTGGCATGTATGGTCACCTAATTATATCCTCATCTAATTATGTAGAAACCAAAGCCCAGAGTCTGCAAAAATTGTCATAACCAGTGTAACGGACAAGATAATGTTACCCAGTCTACGCTTCCACTGCTCGCTGCACGACGGGCCAATAATCGAGAGATGAGTTGCTGGGGCAAGGAATAACGACTTTATTCAGAAAGCCAGCAAACTGAGAAGATGGTGGGCTCGTTCCCCAAAGGACCATCTTGCCTGAGTTAGAATTCAGGTTCCTTTTATACTAAAAGGGGAGGGATTAAAGTCAAACACTTCCTGGTTCCCATCAGCCTCCAGAGGGGATGCGTTAATTTCTTCCTCCCTGTAGTCATTCATGAGTGGGCCTGGTCAGGATGTTTCCTGTGAGCTAAACAAAGGTATTTTAGCTTAATGCTCATTCCTGGGAAGTAGGGTTTCCAGAAATGGGCTGCTATGTATAATTTAAGCTTACACGCAGCATCCCTTTAGTGATTAACTTGTGATAGAATACAAAGGTTCTTCCCTATAACAATAATTTCATGTTTTTAGCAGTCTGCAAAATTCAGGTGTAAAGCATCTAAACAGATATATTTTTTCTATGGCATTTATCTTTTTTTTTTAGAACTAGTTGTAACAAAAAACTTAATTCTGGAACTGAGTCATTTCCAGTTTAAAACTGGGTAATGCCCACTCCACTGAGGATTTCCTGTCTTTGCCATCTGTTTTTTCTCCTTTTTCTACCCACTGGGATCCGAGTTCCAGGAAGATGGAGGTAGCACTCTGGCACTGTGAAAGGGTAACTTGTTAGGCCCCCACTGGATGTGCTGGTTCTTACATTCTTTGAGCCTAAGCTTCTGTCTCTAGCACAGCTGCTGAGTGTAGCCCCACATCCTTCCAGGTCCCACAGAGTCCTCTGTGCCTGAACTGTGAGGACTACTGTAGGAATCCTCTCCTGCTCTGGGTCTCCTTCCTGACTCTCTAGGAAGGCACTTCCTGACACTCATTTTTTGTTACTTTAATAAAAATGTAGCAGATGAAGTCATGTGGTATAAAGAAGGTAAAATTCCCACATCACTAATTTGCATTTCCCTCAGATCCAAATCCTTTGTATCTCATAGTATTTCTCTTCAGTTGCATTAAGAAGACCGATAGCATATGGTTTTTTGGATGTAAAGACAGGGTTAGGGTTGAATTTTTACCCATCCTGGTGTCCTCGTCTTTTATTCGGTACAAAATCAGCATCAGAAACTGTGCTTTCATCACACGACATTGCAGTATGTGGGACCCTGATAGGCTGCTCTCAGGGGTCACAGACCCAGAGAACTCTCCGCCCCCCATCATTGTGCCTTTATGAGGCATTACAATTCCTAGCATTTAACCTGAGAAGTCAGTGCATACACCTGCTTCTCTACAAACCCACCTGGGATTCCTGGCACGTACATCCGGGATGGGACTTGGCCCAGAAGGGTGAGAGTTGTGCTCCTTCTCAGACACTCAGCCTCTGTTCATTCCTATGTGAACCCTCTCCAATTTCTTCCTTGCCATCTGGTCAATTTTTCATGTCCTTCTACAGTCTCCAGAAATATTCTTTTATATACTTATGTATTTGCCTTTTCCTCTATGGGTTGTAGTTTAAACTCTATTTCCCAAATTTTAATACAAAACTAAAAATTTTATAATGCTGAAATAAATCTTTTCATTCTCCCATTTTTAGCCTAGCTCTTGCAAGCCAAAGTTCTTTTGTTTTGGTCCTATTCCGTGTTATACATTACCAGATGTCTTCAAAGGAACTTAAAATAAGCATCTGACAGATTTCCCTGTATTCCTTTTTTTTCTTCCATGTTTATTGAGATATAATTTACATATAGCACTGTGTAAGTTTAAGGTGTACACCATAATGATTTGACTTACACACATCATGAAATGATTACAGTAATTTTAGTGAACGTCCATCATCTCATTTAGATACAAAATTTTTAAAAAGTAGGAAGTATGTTTTCCATGTAATAAGAACTCTTAGGATTTACTGTCTTAACAACTTTTATATATAACATAATGCAGTGTTAATTATATTAATCATGTTGTACATTATATCTTTAGTGTGTATTTAGCTTTTAACTAGAAGCTTATACCTTTTGACCACCTTCATCCAATTCATCCTATCCCCACCCCCTGCCTCTTGTAACCACAAATCTGATCTCCTTTTCTATGAGTCTGTTTGTTTGTTGAAATATAATTGACCTACAATGTATGTTAGTTCCTGGTGCACAGCATTGTGATTTGATATTTCTGTACATTACAAAATAATCATCACAATAAGTCTACTTACCATCTATCACAGTACAAAGATATTACATTATAATTAACTATATTCCCCATGCTGTACATTTCATCCCCATGACACATCTATTTTGCAACTGTAAGTCTGCACCTCTTAATTTCCCTATCCTTACATCTCCCTCCCCTCTGACAACCACCTGTTTGTTCTCTGCAACTGTGAGACTGTTTCTGTTTTGTTACATTTGTTTATTTGCTTGTTTTTCAGATTCCACATATAAGTGAAATCATATAGTACTTGTCTTTCTCTGTTTGACTTATTTCACTTAACGTAATAATACCCTCTAGGTCCATTTATGTTGTCACAAATGGCAGTATTTCATTATTTTAATGGCTGTGTGATATTCCATTATATATATATATATTGCTTGCAAATATCTTCTCCCATTTAGTAGGTGACCTTTTAATTTTGTTGATAGTTTCCTTTGCTGTGCAAAAGCTTTTTGGTTTGGGGTAGGCCCATTTGTTCATCTTCACTTTTGTTTCCCTTGCCTGAGGAGACAGATCTAAAAAAATATTTCTAAGACCAATGTCAAAGAGCGTACTGTCTATGTATTCTTCTAGGAGTTTTATAGTTCCAAGTCTTATGTTTAGGTCTTCAATCCATTTTGAGTTTATTTTTATATATGGTGTGAGAAAGTACTCCAGTCTGATTCTTTTGAATGTAGCTCTTCAGTTTTCCCAACATCATTTATTAAAGAGGTTGACCATATAAGTTTAAGTTCATTCCTGGGCTCTCTATCCTGTTCCATGGATCTGTGTCTGTTTTTGTGTCAATAACATATGGTTTTCATTACTGTAGCTTCGTAGTATTATTTTAAATCAGGGTGTGAGGTACTTCCATCTTCCCTCTTTTTTCTCAACATTGTTTCAGCTATTAGGGTCTTTTCTGTTTCCATATAAATTTTTAAATTATTTGTCTTAGTTCTGTGAAAAAATGACTTTGGTATTTTGAAAGGGATTGCATTGAATCTGTAGATTGCCTTGGGTATTATGGTTATTTTAACAATATTAATTTTTCCAATCCATGAGCACAGTGTATCTTTCCATTTGTTTGTGTTGTCTTCAATTTTTTTCCTCTGTGTCTTATAGTTTTCTGAGTACAGGTCTTTTACCTTCTAAGTTAGGTGTATTCCTAGGTATTTTATTTTTTTATTCTTGCAGTTGTAGATAGGATTCATTTCTTAATTTTTTTTTGGTGTTCATTATTAGCATATAGAAATGCAACAGGTTTCTGTATATTGATTTTGTATATTACAACTTTACTAAATTCATTTATTTGTTTTAATAGTTTTTTGGTGGTGCCTTTAGGATTTTCTATATACAGTATCATGTCACCTGCAAACAATGACAGATTTACTTCTTCCTTTCCAATTTGACTTACTTTTATTTCTTTTTCTTGTCTGATTGCTATGGCTGGGACTTCCAGTACTATGTTGAATAAAAATCATTAGAATGAGCATCCCTGTCTTGTTCCTGATCTTAGAGAAAATGCTTTCAGTTTTTCTCCATTGAGTATAATGTTGGCTGTGGGTTTGTCATATATGGCCTTTATTATGCTGAGGTATATTCCATCTATACTCACTTTGTTGAGAGTTTTTATCATAAATAGATGTTGAATTTTGTCAAAAGATTTTTCTGCATCTATTGAGATGATCATATGATTTTTTTTATTCCTCAGTTAGTTAATTGATCAATTTATGGATATTAAATCATCCTTGCATCCCTGGGATAAATCCCATTTGATTATGGTGCATGATCCTTTTAATGTATTGTTTAATTTGCTTTGTTAATATTTTGTTGAGGATTTTTGCATCTATGTTCACTTGTGTTATGGGCTTGTAATTTTCTTTTTTGGTGGTGTGTTTGTCTGGTTTTGATATTTGGGTGATGCTGTCTTGTTGATTAAGTTCAGAAGTGTTCCTTACTCTTTAATTTTTGAAATAATTTAAGAAGTACAGGTGATGACTCTTTAAATGTTTGGTAGAATTCACCTGTGAAGCCATCTGGTCCTAGACTTTTGTTTGTTGTGAGTTTTTTTGTTTTTTTAAATTACTGATTCAATTTCCTTACTGGCAATTGGTCTGTTCATATTTTCTATTTCTTCTGACTCAGTTTTGGGAGACTGTACATTTCTAGGAATTTGTCCATTTCTTCTAGGCTGTCTATTGTATTGATATATAATTGTTCATAGTAATCTCTTTTGATCCTTTGTGTTTCTGTGATGCTGGTTGTAACTGCTCCTCTTTCATTTCTGATTTTATTTATTTGGGCTCTCTCTTTTTTTTTGATGAGTCTGGCTAGAGGTTTTTAAAATTTTGTTTTTCTTTTCAAAAAACCATATCTTAGTATTATTGATCTTTTCTATTGCTTTTTTAGTCTCTATTTTACTTATTTTCACTCTTATCTTTATTATTTTTTTTCCTTCTTCCCAAACAAAACTTTAGTTCCTTTAGGTGTAAGGTCCTTTAGGTGTAAGGTTAGGTTATTCATTTGAGATTTTTCTTGTTTCCTGAGGTAGGCTTGTACTGCTACAAACTTCCCTCTTAGAACTTTTTTTTCTATGTCCCATAGGTTTTAGATTGTTGTGTTTCCATTTTCATTTATCTACAGGTATTTTTTGATTTCCTCTTTGATTTCTTCCATGAAATCATTGGGTTTTAGTAGCATATTGTTTAGCCTCCAGTTATTTGTGGGGTTTTTTGCCATTTTTTTTCTTGTATTTCATTTCTAGTCTCATACTGTTGTGGTCAGAAAAGACACCTGCTATGATTTCAATCTTCTTAAATTTGTTGAGACTTGTTTTTCAATCCATTTAGCTACCTTATGTCTTTCGACTGGATAATTTAGTCCATTTATATTTAAAATAATTATTGCTATGTATGTATTTATTGTCATTTTTCAAATTGTTTTCTGATTGTTTTTGTAGTTCCTGAGAGTGAAGCTCCAGGCTAAGTAAATAGGTCTTTTTCATAGGAAAACTGGCATTGTGTTTCTGTTTGTTGTCAGTGTAGTGCCCTGGGGGTTGTGGCCTGCCAAGAACTGTCTTTATAATTGTTATAGTCCCATGGAACTCAGAAATGCCAGACCTCTTGGCCACCTGGCCCAGGAGATCAAGGGGTGTCCTCTGTATAGATTACATGTGGCTGGCTTTATCTAGGTAGCTGTAGAGTGTAGGGGTGATGCTTGGTCTCATGCTTCAGGAAGGCAGCAAGAAAATAACTTGACTGTAGGCACTCATGGGCTTCAGCAGTGCAGCCTGAAAGTGCCTTGTCTGTGTAACCAATAGCTTTAGGCCTGGAGTCAGAGAACACCCTGACTGCTTGCACTCATCAGCCCCAGCCAGGGAGCGGGGGAGTGTCAGAGCCATCAGCACTTGTGGACTTTAGCTAGGGAGTAGGAGAGTGCTGTAGCCGTTAGCACCCACCCACTCCAGCCAGGGAGAAAGGGAGTACTGCAGCCACCAGAGTTCTCTGGCTTCAGCAATGCTGCAGGGTAGTGCCCTGCTCGCTCACTGCCAAGTCTGAGCTCACCTGCCTGTGTAACAAGTGGGGAGTGCAACAATGGTATCTGCTGGCACCTCTGTCTCTGGGGGAGCATTTCCACCTCCCCCTTCCCCTCCATCTGATGCCTTTAGATTTGCAAATGACTCTCCTTCACTTATAGTCTTAGCATTTGGCATTTATCAAACAAAGGGCTGCTATTTTCCTGAGTATAGTGGTGAGTGAGATTACACAAGAGCTTTTTAAGAAGAGAGTCTCAGTTTCCTGTAGCATTTTGGGACCCTTGGACAATGGCCCCCTTGATTTTTCTAAGCCAAGCATTTTGGAGGCTCATCTCTCTAGAGTAGATCCCAGGGGCTGGGGTGCCAGATGTGGGGTGTCAACCCTTTGCTCCTCCAGGGTAAGCACCCATCTGGTGAGATTCCTCCTTGCTGTGTGTCACCACACCAGGGGTGCGTTTTTGGTAAGAGCATTGCTCTGCCTCTGTTATCTGTCTTGTTGTTCTTTTAATTCTTTTTTGTGGAGCAGGTGTTCAGCTAGTTCTTAGATTCCTTTTAGAGGGAATTGGTTCATGGGTAGGTGTATATTTGCTGTGCTCATTGGAGGAGGTAACTTAAGGCTCTTCCTATGACTCCTTGAACTGCCTCCCAATAATTATCTGTTATATTTACTGTATGACAGGTACAGTGCTGAGTCAGGTGATACAGAAATTTTAAAAAATATAGTCCTTATCTTCAAAAAGCTTACAGAATAGTGGATAAAAACAGATTCAGAAAAGAAACATTATAATACTGTAGGAAATAAAGTTCTCCTGAGATGATGTAGTGCCTTCCAATTGTATGGTTTACCTGTTATAGACTGTGAGAAACCAGCTGACTTGAATTTATTGGAAAGATTCAAGTGGACTAAATATTTCATAAACACTTTAAAAGCTATGTTGATCACTTAAAAGTATGTTTTGTTGTGTAACCAATGCAAAAATTGAACTATTAACCTTACGTTCAAAGACAGTGCCCACAAAATATACACTAACATAAAAACAAAAGTGAAGGTAAGGAAACTGCCACAGGGGGAAAAAATAAAACAACAGGATCTGATTCCACAATTATTTAGACCCCTTTGTTAGAACATAAAATTAAGAAATATATTAACAAGAAGAGATTTCTTTAGAGAGCCCTTGCCATTCTGTGAGTGTCTATATTCCTTCCCAAATGGGCACTTGAGTCTTACATGACCACAAATCTAGGAAGGAAGTTTTGTGAGACCACCAGAAACCATGTTTCCCTGGTGTTGGATGACAGAGTACTGGCTTATACCTAAGCCAGCAAAAACAACCTTTGGCAACAGGAGAGAGATGACTACTTTGGAATTTGCTTGGATTCCATAGTTTACTGGGGCAAGAGATATGTTCATATTTCTGGTCAACTACATGTATGCCATGTAGAGAGATTGCTGTGCTAGAGTCATTTTAAGTTCTGCTAAAAAATGTCATGGGACTCAAAGAGCAAGAGTCTGTGTGAAATAAGCATAATGAGAGTCAGGAACAGAGATGCCCCCAGGGAGGCTGGGCAATCTCTGAAGAACCCATGAATATGCCCACTAGAGAAAAGGGTCCACTGTCAGATTCCAGGCTCTGAAATAATAAAGCTCACTTACAACAGTATTCATCATCAGCTAAATAAAAACCTTCACGGGTTTATCCCTTTATGTCTGCTCCTAGTACCTGCTTAGAACCCAAGGTTTCTAAAATAACAGCTAGAAGTCAGGAAGGAAGTAAACAACAAGGGAGAGAACAAGTCAATCAACACCCCCCAACCCCCAGTCTCCACTAAGTCAAATTTAATGATAGTTTCATTTCAAGGGAACTTAAGTATGTTTACAAATGGCGATCATGTTAAAAAAAAAAAAAAAGAAGAAAACATACATCCTTTAGTTTTTAACTAGAGGAAAAAGGACAAGTGCCAAAGAGTACATTAAAGGAACAGTGGAAAATCAAATTAAATCAACAAACATTGTGGTTTGATTGCATCAGAAGTCATGCTTTTTATGCTTATTGGTTACATTTGGTGACAATGGAAGGCCTTGGTATCAAGGACACTTTAAGAACTGATATAAAGAGAAACCCTAGTCTCTGGTGTCTATCAACAACCCTCACTTGAAACTGATATAGGAAGACTTCCATTTTAATCCTATATGACAATTATTTTCAGAAATTTTCATGAAATTTCTTCTGACCAAGGCACAGATATCTCTCTGAAAGTGGGTTTGTAATATAAATTTGATCCTTTGAATTATTTTATTGAGATGCATGTTCAAATTGTAGAAAACTCTAGTAAGTACAAACAATTAGCAGAGAGCTTGCTATCCTCACTCAGGACCCATTTTCATATCCATTAAGGCTCCCAATAGCTTGGCTTGTAGAGTGGAGCACATACTCTCCATGTCTGTGAAACCATGATTCCATGGAAGAAAAGCACAGGTTATTTCTGCTCCTTAATATGTACAAAAAGAATAGGTAATACACACACATGCACACATTTCCTATTTGCATGCATATATGCAGTTAGAGCATTCTAAGAGCAGGTGCTAATTTAATTTACAATGTCTCACTCCCTTTTGAAATGTTTAGTACAAAAATAAATATCAGATAAAATTTTAAGTCCTAGAATTAATATTATAAGCAGTGTGACCTTGGTAAGATTTCTTAATTTTTCTGAACTTTAAATTTTCTCCAGTAAAACTGGCACAATTAAATAACACTGCCCAACTCATAGAGTTGTTGTAGTAATTAAATTAACTGAAAGAGAAAAGTCTCTGGAATATAGCAGGTTTCCAATGGATACTAGTATTAGTTCTTACCTTTTTAGAACAGAAGGAAAAACTTGGAACAAAAATGCATGAACTAGAAAAACAGAATCTTCATTTCCATACTACCTCCTGCCCCAACATTTCCCCTATATGGACATTTCTTTCTCGTATTCCATGGGTAATATATTGAAGGCTCTACTTTGATTACAAAGAAAGCAAGCTGTATAGTTTCTTTTTGGAATAAAATGTAAGTAGGCACAGTGGCTACTGATGTCACATTATGATTACATCAATAATGTAATCATTATTCAAGGCATGAGAATTAACACAGGCAAGTTTCTTCTCTTTCTTTCCTTCCTTATTTTATTTATTTTTTTGGAAAACACCTTTTCCATTTGTAATTCACCTTAATGTTAACCAAAACTGTGTTTTCCAATAAATGTGTGCAAATGGGTTAATCAATATTCTTTCAGTTCCTTTGATTAATATTTATTTTATGTAAAATGTATTGGTCTGGCAAGGCATAGCAAAAGAGCAATGTGAATGAGAAAAAGTGAATTTTTAGGATGGCCAATAAAATGGAAAATCTGAAATACTGCAGCATAAAACTTATTACCTCATTCATTTTATTAAGGGGACCCCTTGCTCCAAGTAGTGTGTCCATAGAGGACAAAATAGAAGCCCAGCAATCATTGGGTAAAATGAATCCTGGCATTAAGTGTAGAAATTTGAAGCAGCTGTTTTGAATGGGGACAAACTCGTTTTTTATCTCTATTGATTTTATTGGGTCCTTATCGATTGACAGCACCTGTTGGGCCTGTTGTGCCCTAAGTGCTAAGAAAGCACTAAAGGAATGGCTAGCTTTCTAAGGTTTTACACTCACAATATTTGCTCAGTCAATAATTAGTTTTAGCTCAGTGCACCTAAAGAACTTTCAGACAGAATTTCAATAACTCATTTGAAACATATACCCCAAATGTTGTGTAGAAAGTAGAAAGAAGTTGTATCTTAGAATCAAGAGCATGGGATTGGAAGATGGACAGACCTAAGTTTGCAACTACCTCTTTAGACAACTGTTTAATCAATCTCAGTCTCAGTCTCCTCATGTATAAAATGAGAGTCTTATCTCCTTGGTTGAATTGTTGAGTAAAATAAATGCAATATTGTTTGAAGAGTGTCCAACATAAAGCCTGACAAAGAGTTCTGTTTAATTGAAAGAAAGCCTATCTCAAAAAAGTCATATCATCTAATATAAATAGCTACTAGTGTTGAAAAAGAATATTTTTTAGGCTTGTTACACTAGATCTTCAAGAACTTCTTAAGATCAAGGGCAAAATCTGATCACCACGATGCCTGGGGTGTCCTGTGACAGTAGAAAGAGAACAGGCACATTTGCTTCCTCCTAACTCAAATGTGTGATACTGGAAAATGACTTTCTAACTCTGATCCCCAGTTTTCTCATCTGTAAAATGAAAATAAAATCCCTCTCACAGAATTGATGTTAGAATTACATAACGGGATGATTAGCGCAAAAGTCAGATAATGAGAAAGTACTTCATAACAGGTGATAGTTATTATCAGAAAGAGTGGTGTGCTCGCAATATAAATTGATTTCTGATCATAGCATTAACATAAATCAGACCTTATTTTTAAAATATTCCTTCACGCAGTGTACTCACTTTATTCATACAGCGACTTCAAGAGTTGGCATGAAAGGAATCATCCTTTATTTTATAGATGAGAAATCTGAGATTCTGAGAGACTTACGTTTCCTCATATTACACAGCACAGTAGCTGCAGAACTAGACCCCAAATCAGGTGTCTAACTCTCCACACTTGGATGCTTCTTAGGACAACATATTGCCTTCCAATTTCAGAATTACTAACTCGCAGGTTTTGGTTCATTTAAAGACTTTAAGGCCACAACTCCCCAGCATTAAAAAGAAAGGAAAATCATAGGAGTCTTTTAGCTACTTTCCCTCAAATCTTGGTACAGTATTGTAATTAAAAATGATTTCTAAATGTCATTATGACTTTGACTATGAATGTGACTATGACTTTGTTTTTATTTAATGAATAAAATGACTTTTAAGATAGCTTACTATGAGTTTCAAAGTGTATTTTGTGTTCTTACAATAGAAACTTGAATGTTCCTGTATTTTTCCACTGCAGGTGAATTTGATACTCAAAAGGATGAGAAGACTAATGGTTCTGATTAGAGTGAAGCAGAAAGTGAGGAGAATGTGAGAACTTCCCCACACAGACATTTAGCCAGATAATTTCAGCTTGGGTGTCTGGTACTTTATTTTATTTAAAACAAAATTGGCTCTATTTCTGGAAATCCATGACTTAATTATGTACTTCAATCTTTACCTGAACTAATGTAATTTTCATATACCTAAGATCAAATGAGTAAGGTAGGGCACACGCAAAGCATGCATTTTTCACTATACTGTGCTCTTTAATCTCTAACATTTTCTGATCCTTAGAGATACCTACATATTAATGTGTTTGTATCTATGCAAATAAACATTTTATGGCATTGTTTGCATGTATTTAGTTTAGCATTTTTCAAATGTTATCCATATAACAAGTTTTATGTGAAAACAAAATATTTGGTGATCAAAGATATTTGCATGATGTTGGGGTAAATTAAGTCTCTAAGCAGAGGACAAGGTTATTAAAGATTGTCAGCTTTATTTGACCAGGGATCACTCTTTCATAAAACTTTCCTTCTATGTATTTTTCCATGAGACATACTTTGGTAGATCTTATGTGAACTTGTATAGTGAGGATTTGATTTAATGGTTCTCTACCTCAACTTTCCCATTTTGTTTTGTCAAATAATTGTAGGTGATCAACACTTCTGAGTTCATTCAGGACTTTTCCAGTTTTAGCACTGAAAGTTCTGCATCCCTGGAAACCCCTGAGCTCCAGATATACTGTCTGCTATTTTTTTCTTTTTGCTCTAGCTACTGCTTACCTATTGCTTCTGTTTACTAAGCTTTCGTTTACTAAAGGCTCATGATCTCTTGGGCCTCTGAGTGTATCCTTTTACGTTCTTTCCATATGTAACTTGGATTCAAATTCCCCTGAAAGAAAATCTGATTAGTCCAATTAATGACCCACATTTGTACAGATTCTTCAAGTCAAACCACCTCACACATAATCACGGCCACATCTAGAGAGAGTCTGACATTGGGTTAGATGCCTACTTGGTTCCATCAGCTCTAGTCAGAGAGACTGGCATCATCTCCACATCACATGGCTGCTTAGGGCTGCTCTTTCCACAGTGAGCTGTTGTTTGGATGGTTTTACAGAAGGGGCTATAGAAACGGCAGAGTCCAGGATCAGCCTTCCCAGAACACATGAAAGCATAAACATCACATTCCTATTTGGCACGTCTTTCCTGCTATCACCATTTGGGTCATCATCACACTGTGTGACATTAAAAGAACTGTGTCCTGAAAGCTCTCCTTGATTCTAACCTCATCTGTTTATACTCTATTTTGCATAGTGCTCTAAGGATTAAAAGTCCAATATAGGGGCTTCCCTGGTGGTGCAGTGGTTGAGAGTCTGCCTGCTGATGCGGGGGACGCGGGTTTGTGCCCCGGTCTGGGAAGATCCCACATGCCACGGAGTGGCTGGGCGGGCCCGTGAGCCATGGCCACTGAGCCTGCGCATCCAGAGCCTGTGCTCCACAATGGGAGAGGCCACAGCAGTGAGAGGCCCGTGTACACCAAAAAAAAAAAAAAAAAAAAAGGTCCAATATAGTACATTGATATTGTTCTCCTGCTTCAATCTTCCATCACTGAAGAACCATGTTCCTTAACACAGTTTAAAGCATCCTTCAACATAGAACCCTTAACTATTCCTCAAGCATTATCCCCATAATTCCCTTTTAGGAATTCTTGCTCCTTCTATACCAAACTGCTTACCATTTGCTAGTAACATCCTGGGCCATGATACCCTTGCTCACAAATTTCCTTTTGAAATACCTCATTCCTCCTCTCTCCTCTCTCCCCTCACCCAGAACCAAAGAATTCTTCAAGCCCCATATCAAATGCCACTTCCTTTATGAAAACATCCTGGATATCACATTTGGAAATGATCTTCACCTCTCTAACATCACATATTAAGAAGGAGCTATATTTTTACAATAATATGATATATCAGTTTACTAGAATTTAAGTTTTTTCAGGTCAGTCAATTTTTTTTACAAGATTATTTGACTCCTCTCCTCTTTTGCGAAGGCATTAAAAACAGTGCTGTGAACATAATAATCACAATTTTCTATGTTAATGTACAATTTAGCAAGCTCAACAGAAAAGGCCAGTCCCAGAGAACAAGATTTGGGAGTCAAATAATAAAATAATATTAAAAGGTTTACAAAATTGAGAGGACAAAATGATAGATGAAAATAGTATAAGTTAACATGTTGAGGATTTGTGTTTGGAGAAAATGAACTTAGAGAATTTAGAATAATATTCAAAATTAATTAATTCATTCTTTATTTCAAAGTATTTATCATCTAATTACTCTGTGTCAAGCACTGTTGGAAATGTGGGCATATAGTAAGAAACAAGACAGTAAAGGTCCCTGTCTTTAAGGAACTTACATTCTGGCAAGGAAAACTAAAATTAACCCAGCAAAACAAGCATATAATGTAGTTTCCAGTATTGATGAATTTTATACAAGAAATTAACTGGAAAAAAGTGGCCTATTTTTGACAGGCAAAGAAAGCTTTTTTTAAATTATTAAGCAGATGGACATCTGGGCAGTGTCTAACAAAATTGAGAAAGCTAGCTCTGCAAAAATTCTGTGAGCAGAGATTTCTAAGCAGAAGAGAGAAGAAAAGCAAAGGTCTTGAGGTAAGAAGGGCACAGAGGCCAGCGTGGTTAGAGAAAAGTGAAGGATCAGGAGAGCAGGAAAAATGCTGGAGAGGCGGGCAGGGCACAGAGCTTGCAGACCTCATAAACCATACATAGGAAAGGCTTTGGATTTTTGTCTACGCTTGATGGGGAGACACTGGAGAGTTGTGATCAGTGAAGAGCCATGAATTAATTTATAGTTTAAAAGATAACTCTGACATCTGCATAAAGAATATTTTACAAGGAATAAGAGAGGAAACAGGTTAAGAGGTATTTTAACTTGTTAAGAGACTAGTTAAGAGTTATTTCAGTAGTCCAGAGGAGTTGATGGGGCTTGAATGACAGTAGCAATGGTAAGAAAAGTCAGGACTCATTTTTAAGGAGACTCTATGACATTATAATAGATTGATTATAGAGTATGAGCTTATAGAGCCTTCAATTTTCCTTACCAAAATACTTCTAAGTATAGTAAAACATAGTAAAGTGAATATTCTAGTATATTCTGATTTTTAAAAAATTAACAAAGCATTAACACATTAGATGAATATAAATTGATCTTACAATTCACTTATGAAAACATCTTGAAGAATGGAGAATTCTATCAGGTTATAATTGATTTTTCATGATAAAATTCTGTTTATAGTGAGGTAAAGTATATTATAATAATGTTTTATATTTAAAATGGATATTTTAAGTTGTTTGGAAAATACATTGTTAAAAATTGTCTACATTTGAGAAATCTGTAATAAATCAACTAAATTAATAATCGTTACATACAAAAAAAGCAAAAAGCACTATAATTTTTCTAGTTGCCTCACACTGTTTGGATCTAAGAGCATTCATTTCTTCAGACAAAATGGATGTGGATTTTTCTTTAACCAGGAAAATGAATTAAGTGTTACCACAATCTGCTAAATTTTATTTCTTCATGGTATCTGGAAGAATTTTCCTAAAGCATGTTCCTAATCCCATGTCTATAAACTCATTGGATTGTTCTCTCCTTTCCTTCAAACATGCTCCAACACAAAAGAAACTGATAATGAACTATTTTTTATTATTCATCTTTTCATAAATATGAATCCTAGTCAACAGATCACATTTAAATATGGAAGAGAGCAATATTTTTCATAAAGACATGATTTTCTGTAATACATAGATTCTTTTCCAATATTTTTATCATTTTTTAGATAGTTTTCACCCTTTTCCTCTTGCTGTCTAACAGTTTCTCAACTTAGTTTTATGACATTTTTATACCGAATAGCTGATCTTTTTTATCTTTTAATATTTTCCCACAGTTTTTGTTTATAGTTTTATTTTACTCTTCAGTGCTCTGTCTGTAAGTTTCTTCTTGCCAGTTTTAATGGTCTATAATTTCCAATGGAAAGTCAGCTGCCAGAACCTTCCTTCCTCTAGTGTTAATGGCTGCTCTTGAGAACCTGCCCTGCCCTCCATCATCTAATTTGAGTCAATGAGGGGGCAGACAAAACAGATGGTTGGCACAGGATGGGATGATTCACTGTTTGAAATCATGGTGAAGAAAACTGGTGAGGGAGAGGGAAGCCTGACATTTGACAGAGCCGTGTAGAAATTGCAGTATCCAGATAAAGTTCAGTTTAATTTTGACTGTTATTTTCCAGATGTACTGATCATATGATTACAATTTTAAGATTATATCGAGAATATACCTTTTCCCAAATGCACTGTAATCATTCCAGCAAAATGAGTTTATCAATGAGTGTCAATGCCCCGATTATTCTCGAAGTTACCTAGTTGCCCTAAGTTATTTTATTGTGCTTTTCATGACATTGAATACCTACTCTACTTCTACTTATGTGAAGCTTACTTTTTTTGCATAATCTGTCTTCATGTCATTTCACTGATTTCTTTACAAGTTATGGCTACAGATGAAACCTCAAACAACTCTGTAAGGGAAGAAGTAAACTATATATATTTTATTTGACTTCTCTTTATATTCTATTGCCATAAATTTATGGCATGAGACTATATAACTAAATCATTGTGACAATATAAAGAGAATGATACAACAAAATGTAGAATACACATTTTTAGAATTTAAAGTATCTCTTTAATTTGTATACAAGGGTTTCTTAATTGAAATGAAATAGAATAAAAGATAAAGTAAAGCCATATGATAAGTTAATATTACAGACCATGCATTCTAGACAGGGAAAATGTCATTCCCCTGGGGGCAAAAATTGGATCTTGGGGAATAAAAACCTGAGATATTACAATGCTTTGTAACCCTCCAAAGGACCACGTTACATAAACACATATATAGTATTTTGTGATATTAACATTTTATGGGATGACGGATTAGGAAAAATATTTTTAAAGGTTCCTCAGGGGGATGTAATTTTTAAAAAGCTTGAAAAATACTCTTAAAGACAAGTCTTTCTTTGTCCCAATGCAATGACAAATGATGGTTTTGTGATCAACCTTCCATGTATCTACAATTGTAAATGCTTATTATATAGTGGGTCAACCTGATACATTGAAAATCAAATAAAAAAGCTCTGAGCTTACTTGCACAATCTCCTTATAAGGGAAATGTTTAAAGTTAAAATATACTAAAAAGTTATAGAAGAAAGGGTGTAATAGTCATAAGAAAGCATCTAATAGGCAATGTTTAAACATGAACACATACCCAGTGTTTCACATATAGGAAGTTTTCTAAACACCATTCCACACAAATGAAGACATTTCTTAGCAATGAAAGTAGTTGTGAAAGAGAGGTATGCCTTCTACACTTTCTTCACTGCCAATATTAACAGGATAGTAAAATTAATTAAACAGCATATGTGTGTGCACAAAATGCAAATGAATGCCTGACTATATTGTCTGAATATTTTTATTGTATGCACTACAGGTATTTTAATCATAAACCAATATAGTTTTAGAGGCTATGGAAGTAATTCAAATACAAGGAAAAGATGATGAAAATCATTGAGTATTTTAAATGCAAAAGTGAAGTTAGGGTAAAAAGAAATCTAAACACATTGGGTTTTTCGAGAGAAATCATTGGTAACTTACTGAAAAACTGTTTTGCCAGAGCAGTTGGGCCAAAGCCTGATTATAAGGGAAGAGGCATGCATACTCAGCCACACTTAATGTGGTCCTTATCCATAGCAACCCAAATTTTGTTGATTTTTGTACATTTCCAGATTGTAAACAGCATGATGGCAGAACTGTATTCTGTCCTGTGATCAATATAGTGCCTACAACCATGTCTAGAAAGTGTATGTGTGTGTGTTTTATGCTAAACAGATATTTTTGAAATGTAAAGAAGTTGAATAGGAATGAAGGACTAAATGCAGCTTACTCTTAATTTTAATAAATTAGTGATATGGAAAGAAACAGGATAGATGTTTGAGGAAATAGTCAGAGGTAGAGAAGTTAATTTTAAGATTCCCAGTACCTGGAAACTCTCCACAAAGTATTAGGTTCAATATAAACCAGGCTTTATTCAACTTGCCTCACACAGCCTTGGAATTTATTGTACACTTCAAAGAATTATAGGGAATTAGTGACATAGTCAGGGTTAAAACTCTAATTTACTGCTCAGCCAGCTAAACTAGAGTCCAAGTAAATGCTCATCTTTTCTTTGTTGAACACGATTTCTATTGTATCACGTATTATATTTTTTGCATTTCTTATCTATTTTTCTTGAGTGCTATTTTTAGGCATACTATGTATTCTTAAATTTGGTTAAAACACAATGGATACTACTCTGCTTAAGCACTTTATAAATTTAATTTTTAAGCTTTGCATACTATGTTTATAAATGGTCATGTAGTTATCTTCCCATATTATATTAATCATAAGGTATTACCAAGTTAATTTAAAATAACTATTATTAATATACTAAGGAATCTAAGAGAAAGTTGGACAAGTGCAAAATCAGATGAAATGAAAACTGTGAGAGATAATTAGTTGGAAATGCTATAAATAAAAACATACTAACAGAGATGTACAATGTCTTTGATGAGCTAATAAAATAAAAATGGCCCAAAACAGCCAAGGTAAGAATCAGTGAACTTGGAAGATAGGTCAATAGAAATTACTCAAACTGAAAACAAAAAGAGAAGAAATAGTAAAAAAGAATAGAGAAAAGGATAGAAAAAAGAAAATCAGAGCAAAAGTTTTATTATTTTTTCAAAAGTGAAGCAAAGACCCCGGAGGAAGATGGCGGAAGAGTAAGACGCGGAGATCACCTTCCTCCCCACAAATACATCAGAAATTCATCTACACGTGGAACAACTCCTACAGAACACCTACTGAACGCTGACAGAAGACCTCAGACCCCCCAAAAGGCAAGAAACTCCCCACATACCTGGGTAGGGGAAAAGAAAAAAAAGAATAAACAGAGACAATAGGATAGGGACGGGACCTGCACCAGTGGGAGGGAGCCGTGAAGGAGGAAAGGTTTCCACACACTACAAGCCCCTTCGCCGGCGGAGACTGCAGGTGGCGGAGGGGGAAAGCTTCGGAGTAGCGGAGGAGAGCACGGCAACAGGGGTGTGGAGGGCAAAGCGGAGAGATTCCGGCACAGAGGATCGGTGCCCTCAGGCACACACCAGCCCAAGAGGCTTGTCTGCTTGGCCGCCGGGGCGGGCGGGGCTGGGAGCTGAGGCTCGGGCATTGGTTTTCAGTCGGAGCGCAGGGAGAGGACTGGGGCTGGCGGCAGGAAGAGAGTCTGAAGGGGTTAGTGCACCACGGCTAGCCCGGAGGGAGTCCGGGGAAAGGGTCTGGAGCTGCCGAAGAGGCAAGAGGCTTTTTTCCCTTTTGTTTCCTGGTGCGCGAGAGGGCATTAAGAGGGCTGCTTGGGGAAGCGCCAGAGACAGGCGTGAGCCGCGGGTAAGGCGCGGACCTCGGGCCTGGGACGCTGGGGCTGCTGCTGCCGCCGCCGCTGCGGGGCCTGTGTGCGAGCGCGGGTCACTGTCCGCCCCGCCTTCCGGGGGGCCTGTGCACCCCGCCACTGCCGGGGTCCCGGGACCTGGGGACGGCTTTCCCGGGAAAGCGCACGGAGCGCCTCGGGCTGGTGCAACGTCACGCCGGCCTCTGCCGCCGCAGGCCCGCCCCGCACTGCGTGCTCCTCCCTCCCCTCGGCCTGAGTGAGCCAGAGCCCCCGCATCAGCGGCTCCTTTAAACCCGTCCTGTCTGAGCGAAGAACGGACGCCCTCCGGCGACCTACGCGCAGAGGCGGGGCAAGGTCCAAGGATGAGACCCGGGAGCTGTGAGAGCAGAGACAGGGAAATCTCTCTGTGCAGCCTCGGAGGCAGCGGATTAAAGCTCCACGGTCCATTTGATGTGCCCTGCGTGTGTGGAGTGCATAAATGGACAGCGAATCATCCCAAATTGAGGAAGTGGACTTTGAGGACAAGATTTAAGACTTTCCCCCCTTTTCCTCTTTTTACAACGAATTATCCCAAATTAAGGAGGTGGACTTTGACAGCAAGATTTCAGACTTGTCGCCCTTTTCCTCTTTTTACAACGAATTATCCCAAATTGAGGAGGTGGACTTGGAGAGCAAGATTTTTGATTTTTCCCCCTGCTCTCTTTTTGTGAATGTGTATGTGTAATCTTCTGTGTAAGATTCTCTCTGTATAGCTTTGCTTCCACCATATGTCCCAGGGTTCTATGGGTCCGTTTTTTTTTCAATAATTACTTTTTAATTTTAATAACGCTAATATATTTCATACTTTATTCTATTTTACTTTACTTGCTCTTTCTTTTTTTCCTACCTTCCCTTCCTCCCTCCCTCCCTCCACTCCTTTCCTTCTTTCTTTTTCTTTCCTCCCTCCCTCCCTCCCACCCTTCTTCTTTCCACTTTCTTTTTCTTTCCTTCCTCCCTCCCTCCCTTCTTCCATTCACTCTTCCTTTTGCTTTCATTCCTCCCTCCCTCCCGTCTTTCTTTTTCTTTCCTTCCTCCCTCCCTCCCTCCCTTCTTCCATTCACTCTGCCTTTTGCTTTCATTCCTCCCTCCCTCCCTCCTTTCTTTCTTTCTTTCTTTCCATCCTCCCTCCCTCCCTCCCTCCTTTCTTTCTTTCTTCCTTCCTTCCTTTCTTTCCTTCTTCCTTTCTTTCCCTCTGTCTTTCTTTCTTCTACTAATTCTTTCTTTCTACATTTCTCCCTGTTATTCTGAGCCGGCTGGATGAAAGGCTCTTGGTGCTGCAGCCAGGAGTCAGTGCTGTGTCTCTGAAGTGGGAGAGCCAACTTCAGGACACGGGTCCACAAGAGACCTCCCAGCTCCACATAATATCAAGCAGCGAAAATCTCCCAGAGATCTCCATCTCAACACCAGCACCCAGCTTCAGTCAACGACCAGCAAGCTACAGTGCTGGTCACCCTATGCCAAGCAACTAGCAAGGCAGGAACACAACCCCACCCATTAGCAGAGAGGCTACCTAAAAACATAGTAAGGCCACAGGCACCCCAAAACACACCACCAGACGTGGACCTGTCCACCAGAAAGACAAGATCGAGCCTCAACCACCAGAACACAGGCACTACTCCCCCCCACCAGGAAGCCTACACAACCTACTGAAACAACCTTAGCCACTGGGGACAGACAACAAAAACAAGGGGAACTACGAATCTGCAGCCTGCAAAAAGGAGACCCCAAACACAGTAACATAAGCAAAATGAGAAGACAGAAAAACACACAGCAGGTGAAGGAGCAAGATAAAAACTTACCAGACCTAACAAATGAAGAGGTAATAGGCAGTCTACCTGAAAAAGAATTCAGAATAATGATAGTAAAGCTGATCCAAGATTCTATTTCCAAGATGCAAAATCTTGGAAATAGAATAGACAAAATGCAAGAAACAGTAACAAGGACATAGAAGAACTAAAGATGAATCAAGCATCGATTAAAAACACAATAAATGAAATGAAAAATACTCTAGATGGGATCAATAGCAGAATAACTGAGGCAGAAGAACGGATAAGTGAGGTGGACGATGAAATAGTGGAAATAACTGCTGCAGAGCAAAATAAAGAAAAAAGAATGAAAAGAACTGAGGACAGTCTCAGAGACCTCTGGGACAACATTAAACGCACCAACATTCGAATTATAGGGGTTCCAGAAGAAGAAGCCAAAAAGAAATGGACTGAGAAAATATTTGAAGAGATTATAGTTGAAAACTTCCCTAATATGGGAAAGGAAATAGTTAATTAAGTCCAGGAGGCACAGAGAGTCCCATACAGAATAAATCCAAGGAGAAATACGCCAAGACACATATTAATCAAACTGTCAAAAATTAAACACAAAGAAATCATATTAAAAGCAGCAAGGCAAAAACAACAAATAACACACAAGGGAATCCCCATCAGGTTAACAGCTGATCTCTCAGGAGAAACCCTACAAGCCAGAAGGGAGTGGCAGGACATAATTAAAGTGATGAAGGAGAGAAACCTGCAACCTAGATTACTCTACCCAACAAGGATCTCATTCAGATTTGATGGAGAAATTAAACCTTTACAGACAAGCAAAAGCTGAGAGAGTTCAGCACCACCAAACCAGCTTTACAACAAGTGCTAAAGGAACTTCTCTAGGCAAGAAACACAACAGAAGGAATATACCTACAATAACGAACCCAAAGCAATTAAGGAAATGGGAATAGGAACATACATATCAATAATTACCTTAAATGTAAATGGACTAAATGCTCCCACCAAAAGACACAGAGTGGCTGAATGGATACAAAAACAAGACCCATATATATGCTGTCTACAAGAGACCCACTTCAGACCTAGAGACACATACAGATTGAAAGTAAAGGGATGGAAAAAGATATTCCATGCAAATGGAAATCAAAAGAAAGCTGGAGTAGCAATTCTTATATCAGACAAAATAGACTTTAAAATAAAGACTATTAGAAGAGACAAGGAAGGACACTACATAACGATAAAGGGATCGACCCAAGAAGAAGATATAACAATTGTAAATATTTATGCACCCAACATAGGAGCACCTCAATACATAAGGCAAATACTAACAGCCATAGAAGGGGAAATCGACAGTAACACACTCATAGTAGGGGATTATAACACCCCACTTTCACCAATGGACAGATCATCCAAAATGAAAATAAATAAGGAAACACAAGCTTTAAATGATACATTAAACAAGATGGACTTAGTTGATATTTATAGGACATTCCATCCAAAAACAACAGAATACACATTTTTCTCAAGTGCTCATGGAACATTCTCCAGGATAGATCACATCTTGGGTCACAAATCAAGCCTTGGTAAATTTAAGAAAATTGAAATTGTATCAGGTATCTTTTCCAACCACAATGCTATGAGACTAGACATCAATTACAGGAAAAGATCTGTAAAAAATACAAACACATGGAGGCTAAACAATACACTACTCAATAACGAAGTGATCACTGAATAAATCAAAGAGGAAATTAAAAAATACCTAGAAACAAATGACAATGGAGACACGACGACCCAAAACCAATGGGACGCAGCAAAAGCAGTTCTAAGGGGGAAGTTTATAGCAATACAATCCCACCTTAAGAAACAGGAAACATCTCGAGTAAACAACCTGACCCTGCACCTAAAGCAATTAGAGAAAGAAGAACAAAAAAACCCCAAAGTTAGCAGAAGGAAAGAAATCATAAAGATCAGATCAGAAATAAATGAAAAAGAAATGAAGGAAACGATAGCAAAGATCAATAAAACTAAAAGCTGGTTCTTTGAGAAGATAAACAAAATTGACAAACCATTAGCCAGACTCATCAAGAAAAGAAGGGAGAAGACTCAAATCAATAGAATTAGAAATGAAAAAGGAGAAGTAACAACTGACACTGCAGAAATACAAAAGATCATGAGAGATTACTACAAGCAACTCTATGCCAATAAAATGGACAACCTGGAAAAAATGGACAAATTCTTAGAAATGCACAACCTGCCAAGACTGAATCAGGAAGAAACAGAAAATATGAATAGACCAATCACAAGCACTGAAATTGAAACTGTGATTAAAAATCTTCCAACAAACAAAAGCCCAGGACCAGATGGCTTCACAGGCGATTCTATCAAACATTTAGAGAAGAGCTAACACCCATCCTTCTCAAACTCTTCCAAACAATATCAGAGGAGGGAACAATCCCTAACTCATTCTACGAGGCCACCATCACCTTGATACCAAAACCAGGCAAGGATGTCACAAAGAAAGAAAACTACAGGCCAATATCACTGATGAACATAGATGCAAAAATCCTCAACAAAATACTAGCAAACAGAATCCAACAGCACATTAAAAGGATCATACACCATGATCAAGTGGGGTTTATTCCAGTAATGCAAGGATTCTTCAATATACGTAAATCAGTCATTGTGATACACCATATTAACAAGTTGAAGGAGAAAAACCATATGATCATCTCAATAGATGCAGAGAAAGCTTTCGACAAAATTCAACACCGATTTATGATAAAAACCCTGCAGAAAGTAGGCATAGAGGGAACTTTCCTCAACATAATAAAGGCCATATATGACAAACCCACAGCCAACATTGTCCTCAATGGTGAAAACTGAAACCATTTCCACTAAGATCAGGAACAAGACAAGGCTGCCCACTCTCACCGCTCTTATTCAACCTAGTTTTGGAAGTTTTAGCCACAGCAATCAGAGAAGAAAAGGAAATAAAAGGAATCCAAATTGGAAAAGAAGAAGTAAAGCTGTCACTGTTTGCAGATGACATGATACTATACATACAGAATCCTAAAGATGCTACCAGAAAACTACTAGAGCTAATAAATGAATTTGGTAAAGTAGCAGGATACAAAATTAATGCACAGAAATCTCTGGCATTCCTGTACACTAATGATGAAAAATCTGAAAATGAAATCAAGAAAACACTCCCATTTACCATTGCAACAAAAAGAATAAAATATCTAGGAATAAACCTACCTAAGGAGACAAAAGACCTGTATGCAGAAAATTATAAGACACTGATGAAAGAAATTAAAGATGATACAAATAGATGGAGAGATATACCATGCTCCTGGATTGGAAGAATCAATATTGTGAAAATGACTCTACTACCCAAAGCAATCTACAGATTCAATGCAATCCCTATCAAACTACCACTGGCATTTTTCACAGAACTAGAACAAAAAATTTCAAAATTTGTTTGGAAAAACTAAAGACCCCGAATAGCCAAAGCAATCTTGAGAACGAGAAACGGAGCTGGAGGAATCAGGTTCCCTGACTTCAGACTATGCTACAAAGCTACAGTAATCAAGACAGTGTGGTACTGGCATAAAAACAGAAAGATAGATCAATGGAACAGGATAGAAAGCCCAGAGATAAACCCACGCACATATGGTCAACTTATCTTTGATAAAGGAGGCAGGAATGTACAGTGGAGAAAGGACAGCCTCTTCAATAAGTGGTGCTGGGAAAACTGGACAGGGACATGTAAAAGTATGAGATTAGATCATTCCCTAACACCATACACAAAAATAAGCTCAAAATGGATTAAAGACCTAAATGTAAGGCCAGAAACTATCAAACTCTTAGAGGAAAACATAGGCAGAACACTCTATGACATAAATCACAGCAAGATCCTTTTGGACCCACCTCCTAGAGAAATGGAAATAAAAACAAAGATAAACAAATGGGACCTAATGAAACTTCAAAGCTTTTGCACAGCAAAGGAAACCATAAACTAGACCAAAAGAGAACCCTCTGAATGGGAGAAAATATTTGCAAATGAAGCAACTGACAAAGGATTAATCTCCAAAATTTATAAGCAGCTCATGCAGCTCAATAGCAAAAAAACAAACAACCCAATCCAAAAATGGGCAGAAGACTTAAATAGGCATTTCTCCAAAGAAGATATACAGACTGCCAACAAACACATGAAAGAATGCTCAACATCATTAATCATTAGAGAAATGCAAATCAAAACTACAATGAGATATCATCTCACACCAGTCAGAATAGCCATCATCAAGAAATCTAGAAACAATAAATGCTGGAGAGGGTGTGGAGAAAAGGGAACACTCTTGCACTGCTGGTGGGAATGTGAATTGGTACAGCCACTATGGAGAACAGTATGTAGGTTCCTTAAAAAACTAAAAATAGAACTACCATATGACCCAGCAATCCCACTACTAGGCATATACCCTGAGAAAACCATAATTCAAAAAGAGACATGTACCAAAATGTTCATTGCAGCTCTATTCACAATAGCCCGGAGCTGCAAACAACCTAAGTGTCCATCATCGGATGAATGGATAAAGAAGATGTGGCACATATATACAATGGAATATTACTCAGCCATAAAAAGAAACGAAACTGAGCTATTTGTAATGAGGTGGATAGACCTAGAGTCTGTCATACAGAGTGAAGTAAGCCAGAAAGAGAAAGACAAATACTGTATGCTAACACATATATATGGAATTTAAAAAAAAAATGTCATGAAGAACCTAGGGGTAAAAGGGGAATAAATACACAGACCTACTTGAGAATGGACTTGAGGATATGGGGAGGGGGAAGGGTAAGCTGTGACAAAGCGAAAGAGAGGCATGGACATATATACACTACCAAACGTAAGGTAGATAGCTAGTGGGAAGCAGCCGCAGAGCACAGGGAGATCAGCTCGGTGCTTTGTGACCGCCTGGAGGGGTGGGATGGGGAGGGTGGGAGGGAGGGAGATGTATGAAGGAAGGGATGTGGGAACAGATATATATGTATGACTGATTCACTTTGTTATAAAGCAGAAACTAATAAAAAATCCATATTACAAAAACAAACAAACAAACAAAGTGAAGCAATACTTTCACAGATGAAACTGAAGGAGTTCATTGCCAGCAAAAATTACTCTACAAAAACTTTTTAAGAAAATTTTTCAGGCAAAAGAATTATGAGGCTGAAAACATGGATCTACATAAGAAAATAAAAAACACTGAAAATAGAATAAATGAAGGTAAAATTAAATTTATTTTTTCTCATTTTTAGTTGCTCTAAAGTAATATCTGACTGTGTAAAGGAAAAATAGTAGGACTTCATTGATGTTTATAGCATAATTAATACAGAAGTTATAACAAAAATAGCACAAAGGATGGGAGGGTGGAGGAGGAATATATGATTGTGAGAACTTTACACCATATATATATATAAAGTGGATACTATTTTTTGAAGGTAGACTTTGATTAATTAAAGATGTATACTATACATCTTTAGGGAAACCACTAGAAAATGTCCAAAAAAGTCAATAAAACAAATGAAATCATAAAAATTCTTAAATTAACACAAATGAAGGCAGAAAAGGAGGTAAGGACACAAAGAAAAGATGAATACATGTAAAACAGGTAACAAGACAGTATATTTCAATTTAACTATACCCATAATCTTATTAAATATGAATGACTTTAATACACAAGATAATTGAGGATTGTTAGTTTGAGGAAAAGCAAGACCCAACTCTAGACTGTCTATAAGAAACCTACTTTAAATAGAAAGACATAGTAGATAGGTTAAAAATAAAAGGATGTAAACAGATACACCATACGAACTTTAAACAAAAGACAGCTCAGATAACCATATTACATTTAGACATAATTTCAAAACAGGGAAGATGATCAGGTAGAGGGAGTAACATCACACAATGAAAAAAGGGGAAATTCTCCAAGACCTACCATCCTAAATGTTAATGCTCCTACCAACAGAACTTCACAATACATAAAGCAAAAACTGGTGGAACTGAAGAGAGAAATAGACAACTTCACTATTATAGTTGAATACTTCAACACTCCTTATCAATAATTAATATAATAAGCAGTAAATGATGGTACAAAAAATCAGTAAAGGTATAGGAGAACTAAACAATGCCATCAAATAGCTAGTCTCAATAGATGTTTATTGAAAACTCCACTCAATAACAGGAAAATACACTTTCTTATCAAATGCAGAAGAAATATTTTCCAAGGTAGACGATATTCTGGGCCATAAAACAAACCTGAATACACATAAAAGAGTGTAAGTCATATGAAGTATACTCTGAAGACTATGATGGAATTAACTCAGAATTCAATAACAGAAATATATCTAGACAGTATTTAAAATTTAGAGATTAACATATTTCTGAATAACTCACATATCAAAGAAGTCTCAAATAAGTTTAAAATATTTTGAACAGAATGAAAATGAAATGCTATGTATCAAAATTGGAAGAGTACAGTTAGAGTTTATAGAAAGTACATACTATTAAATATTATTGGAAACAGGAAAGGTCATTATCAATGACCTGAGACTCAAAATTAAGTAAGCAGAAAATGAGAAACTTGAACTCAAAGCAAGCAGAAGGAAGGAAATAAAAGTATTAGAGTAGGATTCAATGGAATTGAAAACAGAAAAACAATAATCAATAAATGTAAAAGATTGTTCCTTGAAAAGATCTATGAACTTGATAAATATCAGAAAACATTGATTAAAAAAACATAGGGAATTGCCAATATTGGGAATGAAAAAGGAGGTATCAATACTGAATCAAAATATTAAAAGTGCAATAAGGGAATACTATGAAAAATTTCATGCCCATAAATCCAACAATTTAGGTGAAATAGATGAGTTCCCTGAAAGATACAAACTGCTGAAACTCACTCAAGGAACAGATAGCATGAAAAGTCCTATATCTAGTCAATATTTTAAAAATTGAATTACAGTTAAAAATCTTCCAAAATAATAAAGCTTCAGACCCATATTGTTTTATTGGTAAATCCTACCATTTACTGATGAAATAATACCAATTCTACACAACCCTTTGGAGAAAATAGAAAAACAATGTGACACTTCTCAGCTCTTTTTATGAGTAAAGCAATACTTTGATACCAAAACCATTAGGCAGTTAAAGTGTCTCATCAGAGAGTGAAAGTGAAAAATATTAATTTTGCAATGGAGAAACCTGAAGACACTACCTTAACCAAATGATCTAGTATAATGTCACTAGTAATACACCATATTGATATTATGTAGCACCTGATATGATGCAATTCTTCCCTAATGGACTTAACCTCAGCCTAATCATGAGAAAACATCAGACAAGTCCAAGTTTAAGGTACAGTCTACTAAAATACTTAACAATTACTCTTTAAAATGATAAGATTGTGAAAGACAAAGAAAAGCTAACAAACTTTCACAAACTGGAGAAGACTAAGGAGACATGACAACTAAATGTGATGTAATAC
Organism: Mesoplodon bidens; assembly: GCF_964165515.1. Taxonomy (NCBI): domain Eukaryota; kingdom Metazoa; phylum Chordata; class Mammalia; order Artiodactyla; family Ziphiidae; genus Mesoplodon; species Mesoplodon bidens. The sequence continues at coordinate 50,931,675 of NC_138165.1, forward strand.
CTTGGTTTGGACACTGGAAGAGAAAAGCATACTAGGCAAAAACTGTAGAAATCTGAATAGAGTCTGTAATTTAGTTAATAGTATCAAACCAATGTTAATGTCTAAGTTTGGGAAATGTACCCTGGTTATATAAGATGTTAATACTAGAGGAAGCAGAGTGATAGATATACGACAACTCTCTGTACTATTTTTGTAACTCTTCTTTAAATCTAAAACTCTTAAAAATAGTGATTTAAATTTATATCATGTCTTTTGATAAGGCCCCTTTAGTCAAAAACATTCTGTTCTGTACATGTGCTGCCTGGCATGCAAATTTGTCCTATTATTCTGCTATTAGAGTATTAACTATGGTTTAATAACAAAATAATTTTATAAGAGAATATTAAGGATTGAATTTTAAAGAGTAAATTTTACCAAAAAATATTTGATCATTTAAGTATTTTAAAATATAAAATGTCACTTGTGTCAGTATACATATGTAGAATTCATTCTTAATTAACACTAATAAAAGACCCTTGCTAATTGGCTAGGTTACTTCTTGATTTTCATTATAAATATTTTAACAATTACTTAAAGAAATGTTTGATAAATAAGATAAACTCACCCAAAATATGTCATCAGAAATAATTTAGTGGTAATAACTGTAATGATTATCATAAATTTTTAACTGATTAATTCTATCACAGTGATCAACACCTTTTTTTTTTTTTTTACGGTACGCGGGCCTCTCACTGCTGTGGCCTCTCCCGTTGTGGAGCACAGGCTCTGGACATGCAGGCTCAGCGGCCATGGCTCACAGGCCCAGCCGCTCCACGGCATGTGGGATCTTCCCGGACCGGGGCACGAACCCGCGTCCCCTGAATTATCAGGCGGACTCTCAACCACTGTGCCACCAGGGAAGCCCAAGTTAATGATTTTATAACACGATCAACTGATCAATTCACAGAGTCTTTCTTATTTGATCTTACTGACAATGAAAAATGAAAGAACTGTGTGCCTCCTGTACCACTGCGACTTAAAGTATGCTGTGGAAAAAGCTGTCCCACATTCCCACACTTAATAGAATTTATTTTTAAGTCAATTAGAATGGAAAGGAGAAAGAAAAGTGAGAGCCTAGAAGTGAAAGAAGATGATTCCAAATGCAATTACATTTAACAACATTTAACTTGAAGTTGTAAATGATGCTACTATTTGTAAATTTGATGCATTTATGGGTACCTATATGTAGTTTCCAACAAATCAGCAAAGAAAAGAGAATACTTGCCAATAGGAAAAAGAGCAAACAATACTTTGAATTAGCCGGAGACTAATTTCAGAAGATAAAAATATTTATTTCATGTTTATATCAGCTCTTAAGTAGGATATGAAGATTATGATTGGCTTGAATAAATATTTCATCAGTACTCTGGTTCCAGAGCTTTTCAGTTTTGCCATGTAAAGATATTTTGTATCAAAGTTCTTTCTTATTGATGAAAATAATAAATCTAATTCATTCTCATCACTATATTTTGTGTACCACAGTTTTAGATCATGTTGAAATATAACTTATAGTTTGTCATTTAGATTACTGATGTCTCCTATTTATGTTGGAGTAAAAACTATTAATTTCTTCATATTAAACTGAGCTTCATATTAAACACCTGTTATTGAGTCCTGAATTTTTATTTCCTGCAATATGGCAAACTAGATGTCTATAGAAACCTGTATCATACAGCCCCAATAAATCTGCATATTAAAAATATTGTGTGGGTGGGGGGATGGAGGAAGATGGCGGAAGAGTAAGACGCGGAGATCACCTTCCTCCCCACAGATACATCAGAAATTCATCTACACGTGGAACAACTCCTACAGAACACCTACTGAACGCTGACAGAAGACCTCAGATATCCCAAAAGACAAGAAACTCCCCACATACCTGGGTAGAGCAAAAGAAAAAAGAATAAACAGAGACAAAAGGATAGGGATGGGACCTGCACCAGTGGGAGGGAGCCGTGAAGGAGGAAAGGTTTCCACACACTAGAAGCCCCTTTGCGGGCAGAGACTGCGGGTGGCGGAGCGGGAAAGCTTCGGAGTAGCGGAGGAGAGCACAGCAACAATGGTGTGGGGGCCAAAGCGGAGAGATTCCGGCACAGAGGATCGGTGCCCTCAGGCACACACCGGCTGGAGAGCCTTGTCTGCTAGGCCGCCGGGGCGGGCGGGGCTGGGAGCTGAGGCTCCGGTAATGGGTTTCAGTCGGAGCGCAGGGAGAGGACTGGGGCTGGCGGCAGGAAGAGAGCCTGAAGGGGTTGGGTTAGTGCACCACGGCTAGCCCGGGGGGAGTCCGGGGAAAAAGTCTGGAGCTGCCGAAGAGGCAAGAGACTTTTTCTTCCCTTTTGTTTCCTGGTGCGCGAGGAGAGGGCATTAAGAGCGCTGCTTAAAGAAGCTCCAGAGACGGGCGCGAGCCGCCGCTAAAGGCGCGGACCCCGGAGACGGGCGTGGGACGCTGGGGCTGCTGCTGCCGCCGCCACAAGGCCTGTGTGCCAGCGCAGGTCACTGTCCACCCCCCCTTCCGGGGAGCCTGTGCACCCCGCCACTGCCAGGGTCCCGAGACCCAGGGACGGCTTCCCCGGGAAAGCGCACGGAGCGCCTCGGGCTGGTGCAACGTCACGCCGGCCTCTGCCGCCGCAGGCCCGCCCCGCACTGCGTGCCCCTCCCTCCCCTCGGCCTGAGTGAGCCAGAGCCCCCGAATCAGCGGTTCCTTTAAACCCGTCCTGTCTGAGCGAAGAACGGACGCCCTCCGGCGACCTACGCGCAGAGGCGGGGCCCGGTCCAAGGCTGAGACCGGGGAGCTGAGAGAGCAGAGAAGAGACAGGGAAATCTCTCTGTGCAGCCTCGGAGGCAGCGGATTAAAGCTCCACTCTCTGCTTGATGTGCCCTGCGTCTGTGGAGTGCATGAATGGACAGCGAATCATCCCAAATTGAGGAGGTGGACTTTGAGGACAAGATTTAAGACTTTTCCCCTTTTCCTCTTTTTATAACGAATTATCCCAAATTAAGGAGGTGGACTTTGACAGCAAGATTTCAGACTTTTTCCCCATTTCCTCTTTTTACAACGAATTATCCCAAACTGAGGAGGTGGACTCTGAGAGCAAGATTTTCGATTATTTTCCCCCTGTTCTCTTTTTGTGAATGTGTATGTGTATGCTTCTGTGTGAGATTTTCTCTGTATAGCTTTGCTTCCACCATATGTCCCAGGGTTCTATCTGTCCGTTTTTTTTTCAATAATTACTTTTTAATTTTAATAATGCTACTATATTTTATACTTTATTCTATTTTACTTTATCTTCTCTCTTTCTTTTTTTCCTACCTTCCCTTCCTCCCTCCCTCCCTCCACCCCTCCTTTCTTTCTTTCTCTCTTTCTTTCCTTCCTCCCTCCCTCCTGTCTTTTTCCTTCTTTCCTTCTTTCTTCATTGCTTTCCTTCCTCCCTCCCTCCCTCCCTTCTTCCTTTCACTCTTTCTTTTTCTTTCCTTCCTCCCTCCCTCCCTTCCTCCTTTCACTTTCTTTTTCTTTCCTCCCTCCCTCCCTCCTTTCTTTCTTCCTTCCTTCCTTCCTTTCTTTCCTTCTTCCTTTCTTTCTTTCTCTCTTTCTTTCTTCAACTAATTCATTCTTTCTACTTTTTCTCCCTTTTATTCTGAGCCGGGTAGATGAAAGGCTCTTGGTGCTGCAGCCAGGAGTCAGTGCTGTGCCTCTGAAATGGGAGAGCCAACTTCAGGACACGGGTCCATAAGAGACCTCCCAGCTCCACATAATATCAAGCGGAGAAAATCTCTCAGATATCTCCATCTCAACACGAGCTCCCAGCTTCAGTCAATGACCAGCAAGCTACAGTGCTGGTCACCCTATGCCAAGCAACTAGCAATACAGGAACACAACCCCACCCATTAGCAGAGAGGCTGCCTAAAAACATAAGAAGGCCACAGGCACCCCAAAACACACCACCAGATGTGGACCTGTCCACCAGAAAGACAAGATCGAGCTTCAACCACCAGAACACAGGCACTACTGCCCCCCACCAGGAAGCCTACACAACCTACTGAAAAATCCTTAGCCACTGGGGACAGGCACGAAAAACAACGGGAACTACGAATCTGCAGCCTGCAAAAAGGAGACCCCAAAGACAGTAACACAAGCAAAATGAGAAGACAGAAAAACACACAGCAGGAGAAGGAGCAAGATAAAAACCTACCAGACCTAACAAATGCAGAGGTAATAGGCAGTCTACCTGAAAAAGAATTCAGAATATGATAGTAAAGATGATCCAAGATTCTACTTCCAAGATCGCAAATCTTGGAAATAGAATAGACAAAATGCAAGAAACTGTTAACAAGGACATAGAAGAACTAAAGACGAATCAAACATCGATTAAAAACACAATAAATGAAATGAAAAATACTCTAGATGGGATCAATAGCAGAATAACTGAGGCAGAAGAACGGATAAGTGACGTGGAAGATAAAACAGTGGAAATAACTGATGTAGAGCAAAATAAAGAAAAGAGAATGAAAAGAACAGAGGACAGTCTCAGAGACCTCTGGGACAACATTAAACACACCAGCATTCGAATTATAGGGGTTCCAGAAGAAGAAGAGAAAAAGAAAGGGACTGAGAAAATATTTGAAGAGATTATAGTTGAAAACTTCCTTAATATGGGAAAGGAAATAGTTAATCAAGTCCAGGAGGCACAGAGAGTCCCATACAGAATAAATCCAAGGAGAAATACGCCAAGACACATATTAATCAAACTGTCAAAAATTAAACACAAAGAAATCATATTAAAATCAGCAAGGGAAAAACAACAAATAACACACAAAGGAATCCCCATCAGGTTAACAGCTGATCTCTCAGGAGAAACTCTACAAGCCAGAAGGGAGTGGCAGGACATAATCAAAGTGATGAAGGAGAAAAACCTGCAACCAAGAGTACTCTACCCAGCAAGGATCTCATTCAGATTTGATGGAGAAATTAAAACTTTTACAGACAAGCAAAAGCTGAGAGAGTTCAGCACCAACAAACCAGCTGTACAACAAATACTAAAGGAACTTCTCTAGGCAAGAAACACAACAGAAGGAAAATACCTACAATAACGAACCCAAAACAATTAAGGAAATGGGAATAGGAACATACATATCAATAATTACCTTAAATGTAAATGGACTCAATGCTCCCACCAAAAGACACAGATTGGCTGAATGGATACAACAAGACCCATATATATGCTGTCTACAAGAGACCCACTTCAGACCTAGAGACACATACAGATTGAAAATAAGGGTATGGAAAAAAGATATTCCATGCAAATGGAAATCAAAAGAAAGCTGGAGTAGAAATTCTTATATCAAACAAAATAGACTTTAAAATAAAGACTATTAGAAGAGACAAAGAAGGACACTACATAATGATAAAGGGATGGATCCAAGAAGAAGATATAACAATTGTAAATATTTATGCACCCAACATAGGAGCACCTCAATACATAAGGCAAATACTAACAGCCATAAAAAGGGAAATCGACAGTAACACACTCATAGTAGGGGACTTTAGCACCCCACTTTCACCAATGGACAGATCATCCAAAATGAAAATAAATAAGGAAACACAAGCTTTAAATGATACATTAAACAAGATGGACTTAATTGATATTTATAGGACATACCATCCAAAAACAACAGAATACACATTTTTCTCAAGTGCTCATGGAATATTCTCCAGGATAGATCACATCTTGGGTCACAAATCAAGCCTTGGTAAATTTAAGAAAATTGAAATTGTATCAAGTATCTTTTCCAACCACAATGCTATGAGACTAGACATCAATTACAGGAAAAGATCTGTAAAAAATACAAACACATGGAGGCTAAACAATACACTACTCAATAACAAAGTGATCACTGAATAAATCAAAGAGGAGATAAAAAATATGTAGAAACAAATGACAATGGAGACACGACGACCCAAAACCTATGGGACGCAGCAAAAGCAGTTCTAAGGGGGAAGATTATAGCAATACAATCCCACCTTAAGAAACTGGAAACATCTCGAGTAAACAACCTGACCCTGCACCTAAAGCAATTAGAGAAAGAAGAACAAAAAACCCCCAAAGTTAGAAGAAGGAAAGAAATCATAAAGATCAGATCAGAAATAAATGAAAAAGAAATGAAGGAAACGATAGCAAAGATCAATAAAACTAAAAGCTGGTTCTTTGAGAGAATAAACAAAATTGATAAACCATTAGCCAGCTCATCAAGGAAAAAAGGGAGAAGACTCAAATCAATAGAATTAGAAATGAAAAAGGAGAAGTAACAACTGACGCTGCAGAAATACAAAAGATCATGAGAGATTACTACAAGCAACTCTATGCCAATAAAATGGACAACCTGGAAGAAATGGACAAATTCTTAGAAATGCACATCCTGCCAAGACTGACTCAGCAAGAAATAGAAAATATGAATAGACCAATCACAAGCACTGAAATTGAAACTGTGATTAAAAATCTTCCAACAAACAAAAGCCCAGGACCAGATGGCTTCACAGGCATATTCTATCAAACATTTAGAAAAGAGCTAGCACCTATCCTTCTCAAACTCTTCCAAAATATAGCAGAGGGAGGAGCACTCCCAAGCTCATTCTACGAGGCCACCATCACCTTGATACCAAAACCAGGCAAGGATGTCACAAAGAAAGAAAACTACAGGCCAATATCACTGATGAACATAGATGCAAAAATCCTCAACAAAATACTAGGAAACAGAATCCAACAGCATACTAAAAGCATCATACACCATGATCAAGTGGGGTTTATTCCAGGAATGCAAGGATTCTTCAATATACTCAAATCAATCAACGTGATACACCATATTAACAAATTGAAGAAGAAAAACCATATGATCATCTCAATAGAATCAGAGAAAGTTTTTGAAAAAATTCAACACCGATTTATGATAAAAACCCTGCAGAAAGTAGGCATAGAGGGAACTTTCCTCAACATAATAAAGGCCATATATGACAAACCCACAGCCAACATCGTCCTCAATGGTGAAAAACTGAAAGCATTTCCACTAAGATCAGGAACAAGACAAGGCTGCCCACTCTCACCACTCTTATTCAACCTAGTTTTGGAAGTTTTACCCACAGCAATCAGAGAAGAAAAGGAAATAAAAGGAAACCAAATTGGAAAAGAAGAAGTAAAGCTGTCACTGTTTGCAGATGACATGATTCTATACATAGAGAATCCTAAAGATGCTACCAGAAAATTATTACAGCTAGTCAATGAATTTGGTAAAGTAGCAGGATACAAAATTAATGCACAGAAATCTCTGGCATTCCTGTACACTAATGATGAAAAATCTGAAGGTGAAATCAAGAAAACACTCCCATTTACCATTGCAACAAAAAGAATAAAATATCTAGGAATAAACCTACCTAAAGAGACAAAAGACCTGTATGCAGAAAATTATAAGACACTGATGAAAGAAATTAAAGATGATACAAATAGATGGAGAGATATACCATGCCCTGGATTGGAAGAATCAATATCGTGAAAATGACTCTACTACCCAAAGCAATCTACAGATTCAATGCAATCCCTATCAAACTACCACTGGCATTTTTTACAGAACTAGAAGAAAACATTTCAAAATTTGTTTGGAAAAACAAAAGACCCTGAATAGCCAAACCAATCTTGAGAACGAAAAACGGAGCTGGAGGAATCAGGCTCCCTGACTTCAGACTATACTACAAAGCTACAGTAATCAAGATAGTATGGTACTGGCACAAAAACAGAAAGACAGATCAATGGAACAGGGTAGAAAGCCCAGTGACGCACATATGGTCACCTTATCTTTGATAAAGGAGGCAGGAATGTACAGTGGAGAAAGGACAGCCTCTTCAATAAGTGGTGCTGGGAAAACTGGACAGGGACATGTAAAAGTATGAGATTAGATCATTCCCTAACACCATACACAAAAATAAGCTCAAAATGGATTAAAGACCTAAATGTAAGGCCAGAAACTATCAAACTCTCAGAGGAAAACATAGGCAGAACACTCTATGACATAAATCACAGCAAGATCCTTTTGGACCCACCTCCTAGAGAAATGGAAATAAAAACAAAGATAAACAAATGGGATCTAATGAAACTTCAAAGCTTTTGCACAGCAAAAGAAACCATAAACAAGACCAAAAGACAACCCTCAGAATGGGAGAAAATTTTTGCAAATGAAGCAACTGACAAAGGATTAATCTCCAAAATTTATAAGCAGCTCATGCAGCTCAATAGCAAAAAAACAAACAACCCAAACCAAAAATGGGCAGAAGACTTAAATAGGCATTTCTCCAAAGAAGATATACAGACTGCCAACAAACACATGAAAGAATGCTCAACATCATTAATCATTAGAGAAATGCAAATCAAAACTACAATGAGATATCATCTCACACCAGTCAGAATGGCCATCATCAAGAAATCTAGAAACAATAAATGCTGGAGAGGGTGTGGAGAAAAGGGAACACTCTTGCACTGCTGGTGGGAATGTGAATTGGTACAGCCACTATGGAGAACAGTATGTAGATTCCTTAAAAAACTAAAAATAGAACTACCATATGACCCAGCAATCCCACTACTAGGCATATACCCTGAGAAAACCATAATTCAAAAAGAGACATGTACCAAAATGTTCATTGCAGCTCTATTCACAATAGCCCGGAGCTGGAAACAACCTAAGTGTCCATCATCGGATGAATGGATAAAGAAGATGTGGCACATATATACAATGGAATATTACTCAGCCATAAAAAGAAATGAAACTGAGCTATTTGTAATGTGGTGGATAGACCTAGTCTGTCATACATAGTGAAGTAAGTCAGAAAGAGAAAGACAAATACCGTATGCTAACACATATATATGGAATTTAAGAAAAAAAAATGTCATGAAGAACCTAGGGGTAAAAGGGGAATAAATACACAGACCTACTTGAGAATGGACTTGAGGATATGGGGAGGGGGAAGGGTAAGCTGTGACAAAGCGAAAGAGAGGCATGGACATATATACACTACCAAACGTAAGGTAGATAGATAGTGGGAAGCAGCCGCAGAGCACAGGGAGATCAGCTCGGTGCTTTGTGACCGCCTGGAGGGGTGGGATAGGGAAGGTGGGAGGGAGGGAGACGCAAGAGGGAAGGGATGTGGGAACAGATGTATATGTATGAGTGATTCACTTTGTTATAAAGTAGAAAGTAATTAAAAAAAAGAAAGAATGAAAAAAAATATTGTGTATGTGTATATATATATATATATATGTATACATATATATGTGTATATAAATAAATATACCAGTAGAAAATTAAGGGTATTTGTTATAGGCCAAAGGTAATTAAGAAAGTACATATACTTAGCAAAAAAAAAAAAAATTACCATGGGAACATATGACAGTACATCATGGTTTGGAGCAAGAGGATGTTGGATCAAAAGTTTAAATACTAATGGAAAACAAACAGAGAAGTTTTAAAACACCTCTAACCAGAGTTCCAGAGGAGTTAGGAGACAACTGGAGAGAGTCATTATCCAAAACAATATTTGGTGAGGATTTTCCTGAATTAATACAATTTAACCGTTCTTGGGCTCAGGAAGCCAATCCAATCCTGAGTTGAAAAATACATGGAGAGATCTTTATCTGTACAGATCGTTAGTAAACTGAAGGAAAATAATAGAAAAATAATCTGAAATGGAGCCATAGGGAAAAAAATGCAGACTAGAAACTAGAACTGAAGGACAAGAAAAACAAGAGTTGACTTTTTAAACCACAACAGCAGAAACAAGAGAGCAGTGGAATTTATCTTCAAAGTTTGGTGAAAAACAGTTGTTCATCAGAATTCTCTATTTGGTGTCATGAGCTGAATTGTGCCCCCACCCCCCAAAATAGATGTTAAAGTCCTATCACCCAGTACCTCAGAATGTGACATTATTTGGAAATAGGGTCTTGGCGATATAATTACTAAAGTTAAGATGAGGTCATACTGGTGTTTGGTGGGTCTTTAATCCAATGTGCTTGGTGTTTTTCTAAAGAATGGGGAAGGAACAAGTACATGCAAGAAAGAAGCTTATGTACCATGTTGGTAGAGATTCAAGTCTGGTGGCTGCGAGATAAGGAAGGCCATGGATTGCAGGTAAATCACCAGCAGCTAGAAAGAAGAAAAGATGGATTCCTTCTTACAGATTTTGGAAAGAGCATGACTCCGCTGATACTTTTATTTCTGATTTTTAGACACCCAAATTGTGAAACAATAAATTTCTGTTGTTTCAAGCCACCTAGTTTGTGGTACTTTGTTAAGTAGTCCTGAGGAAATCATATACCCAGAAAACTTACATGTTAGGAATTAATGGACAAACTAACACTGAGAGATTTTATGACAAAATACACTTAAAAAATCAAGAAAGAAAATGACTTTTGAAAAAATGTGAGAGAAGTAGCAAGCCATGAGCCAAAAATATGGTAAATTTTATGTCTCTAAACAGACATTGACTGTATAAAGCAACATCAATGTTTTCTTCTTCCTACAGATAGAAAGATAAAATTAAAATACTGGATCACAATAATATAAAAGCCACCAAGGGTGTGTTTGAATTAAAGAATAGTTCTAAAGTAACTTCATTATTTGAGATGAGGGTAAAAGTATTAACTTTAGAATTTGTTTAGTTGAAGTCACATGTTGAGCTTTTCTGGAAAAAGAAAAATATAATTTCCAAAACAATAGGGTGGAAAAAGGAGAATGAGAAGGTTGTGGGAGGAATATCAACCAATCCAAAAGAGGATAAAAGTAAAATACAATAAACCTAGCAAAATGTAAAACTGTAGAAAGGTCTAAATTAAAGATAAACCTAAATATTTTGTTACCACGTCAACTCTCTTTTTATTTTTTCTTTCAATTTTATATATTTACTTAATTGACATACAGCATTGTATAAGTTTAAGGTGTACAGCACAATGATTTGGTTTACATGTACTGTGAAATGATTACAGAGTAAGTTAAGTGAACTTCCATCATTTCATATAGATAAAGCATAAAAGAAAAAAAAATTCCCGTAATGAGAGCTCTTAAGATTTACTCTCTTAACAACTTTCATATGTAACATAGAGCCGTGTTCATTATATTAATCATGTGCATTATATCTTTAGCACTTAATGTACCTTATAACTGGAAGTTGGAACCTTTTGACCAGTTTCATTCAATTCCCCCTTCCCCTAACTCCACCTCTGATAACCACAAATCTGCTATCTTTTCCTAATAGTTTGTTTGCTTGTTTGTTTTGTGAAGTGTAATTGACCTATAACACTATGTTAGTTACTGGTGTACAATAAAGTGATTCGATATTTCTATACATTACAAAATTGTCACCACAATAAGCCTAGTTATCATTTCACCATACAATATTACATTATTATTGATTATATTTCCCATGCTGTACATAACATTCCTGTGACTCATTTATTTATTTTGTAACTGGGAGTTTGTATGTACCTCTTAATTTTCCTCATCTATTTCATTCATGATTCCCCACCTCCAGCAATCACCTCTTTGTTCTCTGTATCTATGACTCTGTTTCTGTTTTATGTTCATTTGTTTTGTTTTTCAGATTCCACATGTAAGAGGGATCATACAATATGTGCCTTTCTCTGTCTGACATATTTCACTTAGCATAATACCCTCTAGGTCCATCCATGTTGTCACAATTGGCAAGATTTCATTCTTTTTTTATGGCTGAGTAGTATTCCATTGTATACAAATACCACATCTTCCTTATCTGTTCATCTACTGATGGTCTCTTAGGTTGCTTCCTATCTTGGCTCTTATGAATAATGATTCCAATTAACAGAGGAGTGTATATTTTTTAATTAATATTTTTGTTTTCTTTGGAAAACTACCCAGAAGTAGAATTGCTCTATCATATGGTAGTTCTATTTTTAATTTTTTGAGGAACCTCCATACTGTTTCCCATAGTGGCTGCAACAGCTCACATTCCCACCACAGTGCAGGAGGGTTACCTTTTCTCTACATTCTCATAACCACATCAATTTTAAAAGACAAATTTTATTAGATGGAAGTTTTTTAAAAAAGCTTTATGCAATTTGTATTAAAGTAAAAGCACAAAAAGACTAAAAGTATAGCAAATAATGTGCCTGTGCAACATTGACAACAACAAAAAACTGTTATAGCTGTATTAGTATCAGATTAAACTCACCAGGAAGTGAACATGTACATATCTAAAACCAAATTTCAAAAATGGACATAATTACAAGGAAAATGGACAATTTTACTATTATGTTGGAAAATTTAAACACATCTCTCTCACACAAATCACTAATATATCCGAAAGATAATAAAACAAGTAAGAATTTTAACATCATTCCACTCTTAACTGGTTGGTCATATATCAAACATTGCATCAAAGACAGATTCTCATCAAACCTACAGGAAAAATTTTGAAAATTAAAAAAAATTTGAAAATTGAAGATGCTTTAAAAATAATCAAATATTTAAAGAAAAACATAATAATGTATCATGGGGTCCATTAAATATGTAGAAATAAAATGTATAAAAGCAAGCAAACAACTAAGGAGGGATGCATATATATGCTTAAAATATTCTTCTATGTGAAGTGTCATAATATTGTTCACAGATGGAGTGTGATAGGTTTACAATGTATTCTGTATCTCTAGAGCAATTACTAGGGAACTAAAAGAAAGAAGTAAAGCTTTTAAGCCAACAGTGTAGATAAAATGGAATCATAATGAATACTCACTTAATCCAAAATAAGGGAAAAAGAAGAAAATTAGAATAAGTATAGATTGGTCAACTAGAAAACAAGTAGCAGGATGATACGTTTGAATCTAAGCATATCAATTGCATTAAATGTAATGATCTAAACACTGCAATTAAAGAGAGAGATTATAACACTGGAAAAAATCAAGAACCAGTTACATGCTATTAACAATACATATAATTTAATCATTAAAACACATAGGTTAAATGAAAAAAGATATGCTACTCAACCTCTAACTAATGAAAGGTCAAGTGACCATATTAATATAAGGTAGAGTAGATTTCAGGACTAGAACTGTACCAAAGATAAAAAAAAATGATCATATCAATAAATATATCTATGTACCTAATAACAGAGCTTCAAAATAAATGATGCAACGACTGATATAAATGAAAAAATAAATAGAATCAATTATGTTTGGAAATTTCTACACTTCTGCCTCAGAAATTAATAGTTTAAGTAGAAAAAAAATAGTAAGAATAAAGAAGACATGAATAATATTAAAAACCAACTTGACTTAATTGACATTTACAGAACACCACCAATCCTACCATCAACACCAGAATGCATATTCTTTTTGGGTGCACTTAGAATATTCACCAAGATAGCCTATAGTGTAGGCCATAAAACAATTTATTTAATAGGATTTGTGTTATACAGATTAAGACTATAGAGAGACTACAAGCATACTTTGTTTATGCATTTTGCTTTATTGTGCTTCACAAATATTGTTTTTTGCAAATTGAAGATTTGTGGCAACCCTGTGTCAAGCAAGACTATTAGCTCCATTTTTCCAACAGCATTTACTCACTTCCTGTCTCTGTGTCACATTTTGATAATTCTAACAATGTTTCAAACTTTTTCATTATTATTATACTTGTTATGGTAATCTGTGATCATTGATCATTGATGTTACTATTATAATTGTTTTAGGGCACCAGGAACCATGCCCATATAAGATGGCAAACTTAGTTGATAAACGTTGTGTGTGTTTTGACTGCTCCATCCACTGGCCATTCCCCCATGTCTCTCTCTCTCCTTGGCCCTCCCACTTCTCTGAAACACAACAATATTGTAATTAGGCAAATTCATAACCTGCACAATGGCCTCTAAGTGTTCAAGTAATAGGAAGAGTCACATGTATCTCACTTTAAATCAAAGGCTAGAAATGATTAAGCTTAAAGAGAAAGGTTTGTCAAAAGTTGAGGTAGGCTGAAAGCTAAGCCTCTTGCACCAAACAGTTAGCCAAGTTGTGAATGTGATGAGAAAGCTCTTGAAGGAAGTTGAAAGTGCTACTCTAGTAAACACAGCAATGATAAGAAAGCTAAATACCGTTATTGCTAATGTGGAGAAAGTTGTAGTGGTCTGGATAGAAAATCCAACCAACCACAACATTTCCTTAAGCCAAAGCCTAATCCAGAACAAAGACCTAAGTCTCTTCAATTCTATGAAGGCTGAGAGTGATAAGAAAGCTGCAGAAGAAAAGTTTGAAGCTAGAAGAGGTTGGTTCATGAGGTTTGAGAAAAGAAGCCATCTTCATAACATAAAAGTACAAAGTGAGGCACCAAGTGCTGATGTAGAAGCTGCAGCAAGCCGTCCAAAAGATCTAGCTAAGATAATTAAGAAAGCTGGCTATGCTAAACAATAGATTTTTCATTAGACAAACAGCCTTCTATTGGAAGAAGACTTTCATAGCCAGAGAGGAGAAGTCAATGCCTGGCTTCAAAGCTTAAAAAGATCAGGCTGACTGTCGTGTAAGAAGCTAATGCAGCTGGTGACTTTAAGATGAAGTCAGTGCTCAATTACCATTCTGAAAATCCTAGGGCCTTTAAAAATTATGTTAACTCTACACTGCCTGTGCTCTATAAATGCAATAACAAAGCCTGTATGACAGCACATCTGTTGACAACATGGTTTACTGAACAGTTTAAGCCCACTGTTGAGGGTTACTGTTCAGAAAAAAGATTTCTTTTGAAATACTACTGTTTATTGATAATGCACCTGTCACCCAAGAGCACTGATGGAGATGTACAACAAGACTTGTGTTGTTTTCATGCCTACAAATACCAAGTTCAATCTGAAGGCTGTAGGTTAAGGAGTAATTTTGACTTTCAAGTCTTTTTATTTAAGAAATATATTTCATAAAGCTACAGCTGCCTTAGGTAGTGATTCCTCTGATGGATCTGGACAAAGTAAATTGAAAACCTTCTGGAAATGATTCAATCTTCTAGATGCCCGTAAGAATATTTGAGATTCATGTGAAGAGGTCAAAATATCAACATTAACAGGAGTGTGGAAGCAGTTGATCCTAACCCTCAAGGGTGACTTTGAGGGGTTCAAGACTTCAGTGAAGGAAGTACCTGAAGGTGAGATGGAAATAGGAAGAGAAGTAGGATTAGAAGTGGAGCCTGAAGATGAAACTGAATTGCTGCAATCTCAGATAAAATTTGTACAGATGAGGATTTCTTTCTTATGGATGAGCAAAGAAAATGATTTATTGAGATGGAAACTACTGCTGGTGAAGATACTATGAAGATGTTGAAATGATAACAAAGGATGTATAATATTAGCAGAGGCAGGGTTTGAGTGAACTGACTTCAATTTTGAAAGCAGGCTACTGTGGTTAAAATTCTATCAGGCAGCATTGCATGCTACAGAGAAAGTATTCGTGAAAGGGGGAGTCAATAGATGCAGCAAACTTCATCGTTTTCTTATTTTAAGAAACTGCTGCAGCCACTCCAACTTCAGTAATCACCACCCTGATCAGTCAACAGTCATCAACATCAAGGCAAGACCCTTCAGGAGCAAAAAAGATTATGACTTGCTGAAGGCTCAGATGATCGTTCACATTTTTTAACAATAAAGTATTTTTAATTACGGTATGTACATTTTTAGACATAATTCTATTGCACACTTAATAGACTAGAGTATAGTGTAAATATAACTTTCATGTGCACTGGGAAACCAAAAAAAAGTGTGACTTATTTTTGATATTTACTTTATTGCTGTGATCTGGAACTGAACCCACGATATCACCAAGGAATGACTGTGTATAATTTCTTTTAAGACTGAAATAAGGCAAGGATGCTTCCTCTTAGTACTTGTATTGATTATCATACTGGTAGCCTTAGCCTGTGCATTAAGACAAGAAAAATAAATAAAAGACTTAAATATTGGAACAGAAGAAATAATATTGTATTTATTTGGAGAGGGCATATTCTTATGTATACAAAATTCTAGAAATCTACAGAAATACCAGTAGAACTAATAACTTATTGAGTTCTGGGGATGTAACGTCAATATGCAAAAAAATCAATAATGTTTCTATAATCCTCAATGAATAGTTGGAAAAATAAATTTTAAAAATAGTAATTAATGTATCATAAATATGGAAAAATTAGTGATAAATTTAACAAAATATGTGAAAAACCTACACCCCAAACTTATTAAATAAATAAATGTTCCATGCATTGAAAGAATAAATTTTGTTAAGATGCTAACTCACCCAATTTACTCTATTAATTCAATGCAACACAAAGAAAAATCCCAACAATCATTGTGTGTGTGTGTGTGTGTGTGTGTCTGTGTGTAAATTAGAAAGCTGGTTCTGAAAGCAAAGAATATATCAATAGATTATTCGAAACAATTTAGAAAAGAAAAACAATTCTGGGAGACATATACAACCTACTTTAATAACATTCTAAAAAGCTAATATATTCAAGATTGTATGACATTGGTAAGAGACATTGATCAATGTAACAGAATAACTGTAGGTCAGTTAATTTCTGACAATGGTGTCAAAGCAATTCAATGGAGAAAACATAGCCTTTTCAAAAAATGGTGCTGGAAAATTGTATATCTAAGTGAAAAAAAGTAAATGTCAACTTTTCTCTTCATCCATATACAAAAATTAACCCCAAATGGATCAAAGAACTAAATATAAAAGCTAAAATAATAAAACTCTGGTAGAAAAGAGGAGAGAAAAAAAGCTTCAAAACCTTAGGGTAAGCAAATATTTACTCAAAAGAAAAACTCATTAATCCTTAGAGAAAATGATAAATTGAACTTAGCAAAATTAAATATTCTGCTCTTCAAAAAACATTGTTAAGAAAATGAAAAGGAAAGCCACTGCTGGGAAAAAATATTCACAATACGTATATCTAACAAAAATTTGTATGCAGAATATATAAAAAAAAGACAAAGGACCCTATTGAGGACAAATTATGAGAAATAACAATTCACAAAGGAAGCAATACAAATGGCCAGTAAGCACACAGAAATATGCTCAACATCATCAGTCATCAAATTAAAACCAAATGAGAAAACACTGCATCTTTGAAAGAATGCCAAAGACAAACAAGCAAATAAAACAGAACAAAAAATGAAATCCTGACAATCAATTAATAGTGAAGATGTGGAGCAACTGGAAATCTCATGCATTTCTGATAGAAATATGGATGTACCAAAAGCTCATTCATTTTGGAGAGCTGTTTGCTCATTTCTTACAAATTAAGTCTATAGGGGAGGAGCTTCAAGATGGCGGAAGAGTAAGACGTGGAGATCACCTTCTTCCCCACAGATACATCAGAAATACATCTACATGTGGAACAACTCCTACAGAACACCAACTGAATGCTGGCAGAAGACCTCAGACCTCCCGAAAGGCAAGAAACTTCCCATGTACCTGGCTAGGGTAAAAGAAATAAGAAAAAGCAGAGACAAAAGAATAGGGATGGAACCTGCACCAGTGGGAGGGAGCTGTGAAGGAGGAAAGGTTTCCACACACTAGGAAGCCCCTTTGCAGGCGGAGACTGCGGGTGGTGGAGGGGAAAGCTTCAGAGCCACGGAGGAGAGCGCAGCAACAGGGGTGTGGAGGGCAAAGTGGAGAGATTCCTGCACAGAGGATTGGTGTGGACCAGCATAAATAAGCTCCAGAGATGGGCGTGAGCCGCGGCTATCAGCACGGACCCCAGAGACGGGCATGAGATGCTAAAGCTGCTGCTGCAGCCACCAAGAAGCCTGTGTGCAAGCACAGGTCACTATCCACACCTCCCCTCCTGGGAGCCTGTGCAGCCCGCCACTTCCAGGGTCCCGTGATCCAGGGACAACTTCCCCGGGAGAACACATGGCACAGTTCAGGCTGTTGCAACTTCATGCCGGCCTAAGCCGCTGCAGCCTCGCCCTGCATTCCATGCCCCTCCCTCCCCCAAGCCTGGTGAGCCAGAGCCCCCTAATCAGCTGCTCCTTTAACCCCATCCTGTCTGAGTGAAGAACAGATGCCCTCAGGCTACCTACTTGCAGAGGCAGGGCCAAATCCAAAGCTGAACCCCAGGAGCTGTGTGAACAAAGAAGAGAAAGAGAAATTTCTCCCAGCAGCCTCAGGAGCAGTGGATTAAATCTCCACAATCAACTTAATGTACCCTGCATTTGTGGAATACCTGAATAGACAATGAATCATCCCAAATTGAGGAGATGGACTTTAGGAGCAACGATAAATATATATATTTCCCTTCTTCCATTTTTGTGAGTGTGTATGTGTATGCTTCTGTGTGTGATTTGTCTGCATAGATTTGCTTTTACCATTTGTCCTCGGGTTCCTTTTTTTTTTTTTTTTGGGGTATAGCTTTTAGCGCTTGTTATCATTGGTGGATTTGTTTTTTGGTTTGGTTGCTCTCTTCTTTCTATATTTTTTATTACTTTAAATTTTTTTTTCTATTTTATCTTATTTTATCTCATTTTATTTATTTTATGTCCTTTCTTCCTCCCTCCCTTTCTTCCTTCCTTCCTTCCTTTCTTTCATTCATTCATTCCTTTCTCATTTTTATTCTGAGTTGTGTGGATGACACGCTCTTGGTGCTCCAGACAGGTGTCAGTGCTGTGTCTCTGAGGTGGGAGAGCCAAGTTCAGGACATTGGTCCACCAGAGACCTCCCAGCTCCACGTAATATCAAACGGCAAAAATCTCCCAGAGATCTCCATCTCCACACCAAGACCCAGCTCCACTCAATGACCAGCAAGCTACAGTGTTGAACACCCTATGCCAAACAACTAGCAAGACAGGAACACAGACCCACCCATTAACAGAGAGGCTGCCTAAGATCACAATAAGGTCACAGACACCCCAAAGCACACCATCAGATGTGGACCTACCCACCAGAAAGACAAGATCCAGCCTCATCCACCTGAACACAGGCACTAGTCCCCTCCACCAGGAAGCCTACACAACCCACTGAACCAACCTTAGCCACTGGGGGCAGACACCAAAAACAATGGGAACTACGAGGGCTTCCCTGGTGGCGCAGTTGTTGAGAGTCCGCCTGCTGATGCAGCGGACATGGGTTCGTGCTCCGGTCCGGGAAGATCCCACATGCCACGGAGCGGCTAGGCTCGTGAGCCATGGCCGCTGAGCCTGCGCATCTGGAGCCTGTGCTCCACAATGGAAGAGGCCACAACAGTGAGAGGCCCACACACTGCAAAACAAAAACAAACACAAAGGGAACTATGAACCTGCAGCCGGCAAAAAGGAGACCCCAAACACAGTAAGTTAAGCAAAATGAGAAGAAAGAGAAACACACAGCAGATGAAGGAGCAAGGTAAAAACCCACCACACCTAACAAATAGAGAGGAAATAGGCAGTCTACCTAAAAAAGAATTCAGAATAATGATAGTAAAGATCCAAAATCTTGGAAATAGAATGGAGAAAATATAAGAAACATTTAACAAGAAACTAGAAAAACTAAAGAGCAAACAAACAGTGATGAAAAACACAATAAATGAAGTTAAAAATTCTCTAGAAGGGATCAATAGCAGAATAACTGAGGCAGAAGAATGGATAAGTGACGTGGAAGATAAAATAGTGGAAAGAACTACTGCAGAGCAAAATAAAGAAAAAAAATGAAAAGAATTGAGGACAGACTCAGAGACCTCTGGAACAATATTAAATACACCAACATTCGAATTATAGGGGTCTCAGAAGAAGAGGAGAAAAATAAAGGGACTGAGGAAATATTTGAAGAGATTACAGTTGAAAACTTCCCTAATATGGGAAAGGAAATAGTTAATCAAGGCCAAGAAGCACAGAGAGTCCCATACAGGATAAATCCAAGGAGAAACATGCCAAGACACATATGAATCAAACTATCAAAAATTAAATACAAAGAAGAAATACTAAAAGCAGCAAGGGAAAAACAACAAATAACATACAAGGGAACTCCCATAAGGTTAACAGCTGATCTTTCAGCAGAAACTCTGCAAGCCAGAAGGGAGTGGCAGGACATACTGAAAGTGATGAAAGGGAAAAACCTACAACCAAGATACTCTACCCAGCAAGGATCTCATTCAGATTTAACGGAGAAATTAAAACCTTTACAGACAAGCAAAACCTAAGAGAATTCAGCACCACCAAACCAGCTTTACAACAAATGCTAAAGAAAATTCTCTAGGCTGGAGAGACAAGAGAAGGAAAAGACCTACAATATCCAACCCAAAACCATTAAGAAACTGGTAATCGAACATACATATAATTACCTTAAATGTAAATGGACTAAATGCTTCAACCAAAAGACACAGACTGGCTGAATGGATACAAAAACAAGACCCATATATATGCTGTCTACAAGAGACCCACTTCATATCTAGGGACACATACAGACTGCAAGTGAGGGGAGGGAAAAAGATATTCCATGCAAATGGAAATCAAAAGAAAGCTGGAGTAGCAATTCTCATATCAGACAAAATAGACTTTAAAACAAAGACTATTAGAAGAGACAAAGAAGGACACTACATAATGATAAAGGGATCGATCCAAGAAGAAGATATAACAATTGTAAAAATTTTTGCACCCAATATAGGAGCACCTAAATACATAAGGCAAATACTAACAGCCGTAAAAGGGGAAATTGACGTAACACACTCATAGTAGGGGACTTTAGCACCCCACTTTCACCAATGGACAGATCATCCAAAATGAAAATAAATAAGGAAATACAAGCTTTAAATGACACATTAAAAAAGATGGACTTAATTGATATTTATAGGACATTCCATCCAAAAACAACAGAACACACTTTCTTATCGAGTGCTCATGGAACATTCTCCAGGATACAGCATATCTTGGGTCACAAATCAAGCCTTAGTAAATTTAAAAAAATTGAAATTGTACCAAGTATCTTTTCTGACCACAAAATTATGAGATTACATATCAATTACAGGAAAAAATCTAAAAAATACAAACACATGGAGGCTAAACAATACAGTACTTAATAACCAAGAGATCACTGAAGAAATCAAAGAGGAAATAAAAAAATACCTAGAAACAAATGACAAAACACAACGACGCAAAACCTATGAGATGCAGCAAAAGCAGGTCTAAGAGGGAAGTTTATAGCAATACAATCCTACCTTAAGAAACAAGAAACATCTCAAAGAAACAACCTAAACTTACACCTAAAGCAATTAGAGAAAGAAGAACAAAAACCCCCCAAAGTTAGCAGAAAGAAAGAAATCATAAAGATCAGATCAGAAATAAGTGAAAAAGAAGTGAAGGAAACAATAACAAAGATCAATAAAACTAAAAGCTGGTTCTTTGAGAAGATAAACAAAATTGATAAACCATTAGTCAGACTCATCAACAAAAAAAGGGAGAAGAATCAAATCAACAGAATTAGAAATAAAAAAGAAGTAACAACTGACATTGTATAAATACAAAGGATCATGAGAGATTACTACAAGCAACTATATGCCAATAAAATGGACAACCTGGAAGAAATGGACACATTCTTAGAAATGCACAACCTGCCAAGACTGAATCAGGAAGAAATAGAAAATATTAATGGACCAATCACAAGCACTGAAACTGAAACTGTGATTAAAAATCTTCCAACAAACAAAAGCTCAGGACGAGATGGCTTAACAGGCGAATTCTATCAAACATTTAGTGAAGAGCTAACACGTATCCTTCTCAAGCTCTTCCAAAATATAGCTGAGGGAGGACGACTCCCAAATTCATTCTATGAGGCCACCATCACCTTGATACCAAAACCAGACAAAGGTGTCACAAAGAAGGAAAACTACTGGCCAATATCACTGATGAACATAGATGCAAAAATCCTCAACAAAATACTATCAAACAGAATCCAACAGCACATTAAAAGGATCATACACCATGGTCAAGTGGGGTTTATCCCAGGAATGCAAAGATTCTTCAATATATGCAAATCAATCAATGTGATACACCATATTAATAAACTTAAGGAGAAAAAACATATGATCATCTCAATAGATACAGAGAAAGCTTTCAACAAAATTCGACACCCATTTATGATTAAAACCCTGCAGAAAGTAGGTATAGAGTGAACTTACCTCAACATGATAAAGGCCATATATGACAAACCACAGCCAACATCACTCTCAATGGTGAAAATCTGAAAGGATTTCCTCTAAGATCAGGAACAAGACAAGGTTTCTCCCTCTCACCACTATTATCCAACATAGTTTTGGAAGTCTTAGCCATAGCAATCAGAGAAGAAAAAGAAATTAAAGGAATCCAAATCGGAAACATAGAAGTAAAGCTGTCACTGTTTGCAGATGACATGAAACTATACATAGAGAATCCTAAAGATGCTACCAGAAAACTACTAGACCTAATCAATGAATTTGGTAAAGTAGCAGGATACAAAATTAATGCACAGAAATCCCTTGCATTCCTATACACTAATGATGAAAAATCTGAAAGTGAAATTAAGAAAACACTCCCATTTACCACTGCAACAAAAAGAATAAAATACCTAGGATTAAACCTGCCTAAGGAGACAAAAGACCTGTATGCAGAAAATTATAAGACACTGATGAAAGAAATTAAAGATGATACAAATAAATGGAGAGATATATCATGTTCTTGGATTGGAAGAATCAACATTGTGAAAATGACTATACTACCCAAAGCAATCTATAGATTCAATGCAATCCCTATCAAATTACCAATGGCATTTTTTACAGAACTAGAACAAAAAATTTCACAATTTGTATGGAAACACAAAAGACCCTGAATAGTCAAAGCAATCTTGAGAAAGAAAAGCGGAGCTGAAGGAATCAGGCTCCCTGACTACAAAGCTACAGTAATCAAGAAAGCATGGAACTGGCACAAAAACAGATATATAGTTCAATGGAACAGGATAGGAAGCCCAGAGATAAACCCACGCACATATGGTCACCTTATCTTTGATAAAGGAGGCAAGAATATACAGTGAAGAAAGGACAGCCTCTTCAATAAGTGGTGCTGGGAAAACTGGACAGCTACATGCAAAAGAATGAAATTAGAACACTCCCTAACACCGTACACAAAAATAAACTCAAAATGGATTAAAGACCTTAATGTAAGGCCAGACACTATCAAACTCTTAGAGGAAAACATAGGCAGAACACTCTATGACATAAATCACAGCAAGATCCTTTTTGACCCACCTCCTAGAGAAATGGAAATAAAAAGAAAAATAAACAAATGGGACCTAGTGAAACTTAAAAGCTTTTGCACAGCAAAGACAAAAAGAGAACCCTTAGGATGGGAGAAAATATTTGCAAATGAAGCAACTGACAAAAGATTAATGTCCATAATTTACACGCAGCTCTTGCAGCTCAATAACAAAAAAACAAGCAACCCAATCCAAAAATGGGCAGAAGACCTAAATAGACATTTCTCCAAAGAAGTTATACAGATTGCCAACAAACACATGAAAGAATGCTCAACATCATTAATCATTAGAGAAATGCAAATCAAAACTACAATGAGATATCATCTCACACTGGTCAGAATGGCCATCATCAAAAAATCTAGAAACAATAAATGCTGAAGAGGGTGTGGAGAAAAGGGAACCCTCTTGCACTGTTGGTGGGAATGTAAATTGATACAGCCACTATGGAGAACAGTATGGAGGTTCCTTAAAAAACTGCAAATAGAACTACCATACGACCCAGCAATCCCACTATTGGGCATGTACCCTGAGAAAACCATAATTCAAAAAGGGTCATGTACCACAATGTTCACTGCAGCTCTATTTACAGTAGCCAGGACATGGAAGCAACCTAAGTGTTCATCAACAGATGAATGGATAAAGAAGATGTGGCACATATATACAATGGAATATTACTCAGCCATAAAAAGAAACAAAATTTAGTTATTTGTAGTGAGGTGGATGGATCTAGAGTCTGTCATACAGAGTGAAGTAAGTCAGAAAGAGAAAAACAAATACCATATGGTAACACAGATATAGGGAATCTAAAAAAATATAAAATAAAATGGTCATGAAGAACCTAGGGGCAAGATGGGAATAAAGACGCAGACCTAGTAGAGAATGGACTTGAGGACATGGGGAGGGGGATGGGTAACCTGGGACAAAGTGAGAGTGTGGTATGGACATATATACACTATCAAATGTAAAATAGATAGCTAGTGGGAAGCAGCCACATAGAACAGGGAGATCAGCTCTGTGCTCTGTGACCACCTAGAGGGGTGGGATAGGGAGGGTGGGAGGGACACAGGAGGGAAGAGATATGGGGATTTATGTATATGTATAACTGATTCAGTTTGTTATAAAGCAGAAACTAACACACCACTGTAAAGCAATTATACTCCAAAAAAGATGTAAAAAAAAAAAAAAAGAAAAGAAAAACCCTGTACTTTTCATATGACTTAGCAATTCCACTTCTGGGTATTTACCTAGCACAAATGAAAACCTATGTCCACACACACCGTAAAAACCTTGTAAGTAAATTAAGAAGTTTTACTCATAACAGTTGAAAACTGGGTACAATCCAAATGTCTATCAGCAGATGAGTGGATAAACAAATTGTGGTAAACTTATACAATGGAATACAATGGAATTTATTGAAAGGAAAAGGAAAAGAAAGGGAAAAGAAAGGGAGAACCACTGATATATGATACAACATGGATGAATCTCAAAACCACTATACTTAGTTAAATTAGCCGGACACTAAAAAGTATAAATTGTATGATGCTACCAGTGCAGAATTATAGATGAAGCAATGTACACAGCTACAGAAAGCAGATCAGTGGTTTCTTGGGGTTGATTGGCAGAAGGAGGTTGACTAGTTTGGGACACAAAGAAACTTTCTGAGTTGATGAAAAGCTTGTATATTAATTGTGGTGGTGGTTATCTATGTGCCTCACTGTTGTGACCTCTCCCGTTGTGGAGCACAGGCTCCGGACGCGCAGGCTCAGCGGCCATGGCTCTCAGGCCTAGCCGCTCCGCGGCATGTGGGTTCTTCCTGGACCGGGGCACAAACCCGTGTCCCCTGCATCGGCAGGCGGACTCTCAACCACTGCGCCACCGGGGAAGCCCTATGCACATCTTTTTAATATGCCTAAAATGGGTGCATTTTATTGAATGTATATTATGCTTCAACACAGCTGATTTGAAAAATTAAACGTACTTACACAAAGACACTCGTTACAAATTGCTAAGACTGGTGTCATTCTGTTTGTCCTAAACAGTTTAACAATTGCCCTGAGCCTTAGTTTTCTAAGTTCTTGCCCATTTCATTATGATAAAATGCAACAATATACAGCACATTTAAGAGGAACACAATATAGGTTGATTCACTTTTTTCATTAACTCTTCCACTAGCTTAGAGAAATATTCTAATCATAGAAATTGTGGTTTCTGTCCTTTTGTGATGATTTTCTAATACATTTTATAAGTCATTTATCACAACTCTTCCCCTAGGCCATTAGACCACAGTCTGTTATCGCCATTAAAAATAGAGTAATTTTTTTTTCATTCAGGGAGTATATATATAATCTGTAGATTCTGTTAGCTAAATAATATTTTATAGAAGTAGCAAGTATTTGTTGAATTGATTTAAATTTTGATAGTTATATTCTAAGAAGTCTGAGTGTAGTCATTTACTGATTTAAACATTTTCCATTCAAAATATGCTACACACTGTGAAAAATATCTTATAGTAATATAAAGATGAAAAAAAATGATTATGCCATCATGTAGCTAACATTTCCAAAAAAAACTACTGAAGACATGATTAAGAGAACTGAACAGGAGAATTTTCATGATAGGATGATCATTTGAATGTTTCCTGGATGGCAGTTAATTTATCATCTAGTTACTCTGAATTTTTCCACGCTTTTGATTTAGTAAAAGCAGTCATCAATTTATTGGAGGGAAAATCAGCTTAATTTCTTTTTGTCTATTTCATAAAGAACAAGCAACAAGTGTAGACTGGTCCCTGTAAGGCTAGTATTTACATGTATAGCTATAGCTTTTTTTTTTTCCAAAACATACATAAAAATTTAAAGTAAAATCTTGTATAACTTGCATATATTACTAATTTTCTAAATTCTTACAGATCCAAGTAAGTCCTCCTTTGTTCTACTCAGAGCAGACAATATTTCTAAAACTAACAATGTCAGAACTCAACTCGTGGCCTCAGTATGAAACCTCTTCTCTGTAACTCATTCAAGTTGGTCAAATATAGTCAAGCATAGTCTTCTCAAATTACCTGGAGAAAAATCTGTTCACCAAAAAGTAGGCTTCTGCTTATACTAGATACTAATCATCCCAACTACTTTTCATTAAGAAAATACATAAACAACAACAATAAAAGGATCCATGATTGTAAAAGACATTTCTTTTACAAATATTTAGATTTCTAGTTTTTACCTTTGTAAATTTCAACCTTTTAAAAAGTGATTTGCTTTACCACATTTCAAAAATAAATAAACGTTTCTGTAATGTGAATGTTAAAACCTGTGATTTCTCAGATGAGTCCATGTTTACCAGCAGGACTCACTCAGGAAGGCTAGCTGAACATCCAGTGTACTTTCCCCTCACTGTGGTCAGTGAATCAGCAAGTGTTATAGGAGTTCAGGGTGAAATGCCAGGTGCTATTTCAACAGTCCTTCTTTCACAACATTTAGGGTGGGGTCACTCTGTTAGGCTCTGATAAGGTTACTGGAACTCAGTTCCTAGGGTGGTCAAGTTAACATCCTCTACTCTCATGCTCTCTGAATGTAGAAGGTAGTCACAGAGACCTGCTTCCCTTTTTTGGGCAAAAGGCTACTCAACCACAAGCTGCTTATTAAACTCTGTCTGGAAAATATTATTCACTGAAATTATGTCTCAATAGCATAAAGTTTAACTTTGTAATTAACCAAACCATCTGTCATTGCAAGGCTCTCCTAAGGCCATGCAAGCAGAAGAACTTTTACTTGCAGAACCTTACATAATGAGTGGTGCTTTTTGTAATGAGTGACGGTGAGAAGGAAATGGCACGAATTTTAAATGATGGCCACAAATAGATTCTCAACTCTCTTCTCCCTTTGATAACTTACCTAACTCAGAACAAACTAATTTCCTAAAGAAAATAAATACCCTCCATCTTTCAGTAAATTATTGCCCTTTCCACAAATTGTTTAGCTCTCTACTTTATAAAATAAAATTCATCTGGATGCTGCTGTAGCAAAAGATTGTCCATATGTATTTTCACTGTGTGTAAGAAAAATAGCAACATTTCCTTGAAAACTTAGGGATAATTACTAAGCAAACAACAATTAGTATTAATCAGTTATGTAATTTATTCTTCCTTTTAGATTCCAAGGTTTTCTGTCTGATGCATTGAGCATCCATAGACATTTAGAACAAATGTAAATGCAGAGACATCAAGGAATCGGGATAGCTTGAAGGGATAAAACACTATCAGTTGGGCAAGACCTGAATCAGGTTTGCACTAGGTTTGGATTTTTAATGACTATTAAGTCACATATCTGGATGTGGCACCAACCAAACTCTGAACCAAAAGCTCAGATTGGATCTTAAGGAAATTTTTAACGTTGGTGGTTTTATTTTTAGACGTACATTAAAAAACAGAAAGAAATTAGAATTAAAAAAATTATATTGTACATCTATATCTTTACAATTGTAATATATCTACCCCAAAGTGTGAAGTCACATAGAGGAAAATTAATTCAGTTTACAGAACTGTTTCCACATCTTAGTAGTTTATATCATTAAATTTTGATACTATTGATACATTGTCCATAAGAAGGAAGGAAGGAAGGGTGAAGAGAGGGAAGGAGGGAGGGAGGAAGAGAGAAAATAAATTGTTCTATTGCATAGATGCCAGAAAGGTAATGGTAATCTACACATATTGACTGTTAGGGTTTTCTACAATACCTTGGTCCAACTGGTATTTAAAGTTTTAATTAATACCCAAATAGATGCTTTCATTGGCAAGTAGGAGATTTGGTCCTATATTACCTATAACATCTTAAACTTAATATTATAATGCTACTTGTGTAGATCCTTTATTACAGTGATGAGGATGGACAGATCATGTAGTCACAGACCCTGAAAAAAACTGGTTTCTATTTTCCGATGAAATCAGCCTAGCACTGCCACCTGCATTCCAAATGATTGGTCCTGGGAGAATGATGATGTCATCATGCCAACACCATCACATCTCAGTGTTGTTATACTGAGTCAGCCAAATGTGGTCCCATATTGGTCTGGTTTCTGTTCTGGCTGAAATCCACAGTCTGGAAATGGTATTATTTTTGAAATGATTAATGCCTTCAGTTATAATTATTTTAGTTATCAATTACTCTCTGACAATGTTACCTAGATATTCACTGAAAATTATATGGTTTGATCTCAAACAGAACACTTCAGGTTTTATCTTCTTAAATAAGTATCATAGCTAAAATTCCACTTATGACTTTTTCAGTATGTAATCTGTAAGTAAACTTTATTTGTACAGTTAATCTGTTGCTAGAAAATAATTGCCAGTAAAGTCAGAGAGAGAAAAGAAACACAGTAATTGGTCCTAAATTTCAAACTATTTTAACCAATGAAAGAAAAGGAAAACCCAACTAGTTAATTCCAGATTGTGAAGATTTGTACCACGAGTATTTTACAAACCTTACTGAAGATAAATGGAGGAAGGAGCCCATCAAGATTAAAATAATAATCGGACTTCTAAATTTTTAATTATACACCCATATTTATTTTTATTAGAACATAGCTATTGAAGAAAATACTAAATGCATTTTTTATGCCATGTTTTTAGTCTTAAAAATTTTTTAGTGAAAATCTATTTGCCTTTTTGAAGTATATCTGTAAGGGTACACCTTAAGTTCATAACTTAATTTTAAGTAGCAAATAAAGATCTTTTGAATTTGAGCTAAGCTGTCAAACTCTTTACTTTTAAAGATCACTAGATGATTTTCTTAAAAAAAATAAAGCAACAAAAAGACAGGAGATAATCAATCCCACTCAGTACTAAAACTTATACACACATAGCCCACATTAAAATTAAAAGAAGTTATTTAATATCTTAAAGGTACATAAATTTAAGACTTCCATTAGTAATAATTACAATAAAAAGTAGCAACCAATAATAATGAGGAAAATTTCTGCCTATTATTGGTTATCTAGGAGAACTATTTTAAAGAAAAGATATTTCCCAACTCCCCTCTGCCCCTATTAGAACTAATCCTCAGTAAAAAAAAAAAAATAATAAGATGAACAAGGTAGTAATCCATTATGAACTTAGATCAATTATTATCCTGACAGAGGATCTGTTATAAGAAAGAAAAATGTCCACATCTTTTAAATGCTTCTAATTCTGTTACTATTCAACATTGCAAAACTGTCCACATTAAGCAATTATTCCCTTATTTTCTAAACTATATTTTAAAATCCTGTAAATAAAGTCACAAGTCTGATAAAGGGTAAAGAAACTCTATCCATTTGCACTGGAGTAAATACATCTATGGAAGAAAGCAAAGACAATGAATTACACAAGGAAAATAAAATTATTGTTCAAAAACACCTCTTTTCATTATTGAGCTATTTATGCCATAATTATCAGCAGCCCTTATATTTGTAAAAGTGGTAAAGATTGGGGTGGTTATATGCTATTGAGCCATCTAGTTTGGGAATTTACTAGTAACAAGTCACTGGAGTTCAACCCTTTTGCTCTACCTCCACGCATATTTTCAAATAATCAGAGCAAAAAATACATTTTATAGAGTTTTGTGCTCCTTCAAGATTCAAATATCACTAATAACGCAGGTACAAAGTAACATATTATTTTTCTTAATGTTTTTCAATTCATCTGATTTCTAGAATTACAATATTCTATCAAAAATGGATAGAAGATAAGTCAAAATATGTTTACCAGCATTTTCAGATTATTCAAACCAATTATGAATACTTCCCTTCAAAAACCACCAATGGGTTTATTTTTGAATACACTGAGAATAAAGGTATTATCATATTGGGCTTCTAGGACATTGGCTTTGGTACAAGTTATCAACAATAAAAATGACTGTTTGTCTCAGGATTTTAACATCCTATTATTTTTGCCATTGGTTAATTTCTTCAAGAAACTCTTAAGGAATTTTCTAATACTCAATTATTTTTGCTTAATTAAAAAAAATTATCTTTAACAGAGCACAAAAACATGAGTTGTGTAGTTTCAGAAAATAAATAACAATGGAAATGAACTTAATAATTTAATATTTAATCAGACAGAAATAAATATTTAAACATTCTACATTCATGGATAATAAACGTTTGTTTTAAAATTAAGAAAATTTGTCATAATTAAAATAATTGTGAGAATTAAAATGGTTAATTTTCTGTTTGTTGTAGATAATTCATATTCAACTGATTTGAATGTATTTTTTAAATTATGCTTTCAGAGATTTTAAAAGTTATACATTTTGTTCGAAATAGTTCTTGTTTCTGAAACCCTCCTTACTGGAAAAGAGGCTAAAGGGAGACTAAAGGTAGACACAGACTATTTTACGCAGACCAGTTGTGAGAGTCTTTCCTCCAAAGAATTTTTCTGATGATTTTAAACAACCTACTTCTATAAGGTATATTACTGAATAGGGCTAAATTTATTCTTTCCATCTGATGTTTTGGTGTCACATAGACTGAACCATGACAGTTTACACATTAATAAGAAAAGCCAATGTAGTATAATAAAATATGTGGAGTGGGCCTTGTTCTCTCTAAGCAGTTTTTTACTTTGTTTTTGTTTTTTGATATCCTGGAGCCAGGACTTTGAAATGTTAAACCATCTATCTTATTTTATGAAACTGGGTCAATCTGCATTGATGACATTTCATTATAGACTCCATTTCAAAAACAGTATTGTATATTTCCCCAGAGATTACTCTATCGATGCCTTATGTACCAGACATTAACGACTTTATGTGTCGGCAACTGTCAATATGAGAAGCAATGTGTGTTATTGCAGTCACATATGCTGTATACATACTGCAGTCAACTAAAATCTGTCTCAGTTTACTCATCAATTAAATGGGTGATACTGAATTCCATTGGGACCTGTGAATGGGAAATATACTAGCTTTATGTGTTGTTCTCACAAAATAGGCAGAATATAGAAAAAGCAAATATGTATGTTAATTCTATTATTTCTCTCATTTCTCTTATACCAGCAACTCATAAGAAAAGTAGCTGAGAAGTAGAATCCTAATTTGACTGCATAAATCAAGGTTGGTTTGCACTCAGGTGGTAAATTCTAATTCTAACAACTCCACCCGGTTTGCAAATATGGCTAAGAAACTTCTTTTTTTTCTACTTGTTCTGTTCTGTTCTTTCCATCCTCCCCCGGTACCACCTTCCCCAAATTAACACCTCCTACCCCCAACCCCAAACATTCTGGCTCCTCTTGATAGCTTATAAGCCCTGTATCAAACACCTGTGTGTGTAATTTGTTCCAACAGAAAACACGATTTCTCTTCAGAGGCAAGTAAAGCATATGGCATTTGATTCTCTAAGCACACTCTCAAATATTTTAAGCGACTTCTTGATTTTCATAATTCCGGCTCTGAAGTGCTTCCTTTTTTTTACCTCAATTTCAAAATTACTAGGTATCATATGATCATTGCAAAGCTGTGCATTTTGCAAATCGACCTCAATTATTATTAGCCTTTGCTTTTTCAGCAGGAGAAATAAATTCCCCACAGTGGCCATTCATTTGCCTCTCAGCATGATCGCGTCCCTAAAGAAACTTGAATCTGAATCTACTTCCTCTTTTCTGGTTGGAAAACAAATGTGTGATTTGGGGTGAGTGCATATGTGAGTTTTACATGCACACATAGAGGTAATAGCCTGTCCCCAGCACCACCTTATCCTTCAGAGCAATTGCAAATTCCCAGGAATGGGACTTGTTTCACAGGAAAGCAAAGCACTGGGGATTAATAGGTAAGCAATTTGGAGAACTTAGGAAATGCAAGTATTCCCTGTAACTTGCTGCACTCTGCCCTCATTCCTTCCCTCAAGCTAGAAAGACTTGGAGGAATGTTGCCAACCCATTAGCATTTCCAGAATTGAACATATTTTCTTGGAAATATTCTCTTCCCAAGATAGTACTATTGGAATTGTAACAAGAAATATTGAGCCCAACTTTACTGGCTCTCTCCAGGGTTGTGGGGAATAGGGTAGTTTCCTAGACCAGCTTTGGAGTCACCTATGACAAAGATCTGAAAGGTTAAACATCAGTAGTCTATGATTTTTTTTTTTTTTTCTCTCCTTGGCTTTCCCCTGCCAAGAAATCTTTGTGCAGGGACTGGTGAAAGCACGATGACAGCCCTTACATCCTTCAAGTCACAGTATTCTGAAGGTCTCCTCTTTCTCAGCATATTTTAAGTGTTATGTCTCCTCCATTTCTCAGAGGACTAAGGTGGTTATGAACCTTAACCATAAAGAAGGAAAGAAAACAAAGAGAAGTGTATAAGAACATGATATTTAATTGAAAGTGCAGGGGCCAGTTATATAAGCAATAAAAAAAAAAAAAAGACTTCCCTGCCAGGGAGAAAGAAAGATTATATACTTAAATAAGATAGTTAATAAGATAGCTTAAAAAAGATCTTTTATTTTTCTTTCCATTAACAACTTCCATTCACCTTATTCCCCCTATAAAGATATTATGACTTTTAGTGGGACCTGCCTTAAATAAGCCATCCTAAAGATAAGTACTATGTGATCAATCTATGTTTAAAATCCTGCAGAGGGACATGATTACACAATAGATGTGTGCATATGATGCAATAGTAAATTCTTTTATTTTTTAGATAAAATACAGTGTAAGTGTATTTCTTATTTATAATAGATAACACAATGCAAATAGTGTCCCTCTGGAGCTGTACAGTGTTGTGGTCCCCAAACTTTCATTTATTATTTTTGTTGATCACTTCTGACAACACTATTTCAACTATTCAATCACACAGGCATAATTTGGGGTAAGGAATGCATTCCATTTCAAAACCCCCCTCAATAAAAGAAAGTTAAAGAATGTCAAACAAATGAGGAATGTGAGATTCTAATACACGTATTAGTAATATTTTTCCCACAGTATAGGATGATCACCCTGTCTCCTCATATCTATTTTGTGATCTTCTAGAATTATTCAACATGAATTTGTGCCACAAGCCTATTAGTACCACCTAATCTACTCAAATCTAATTTAAGTCAAATGCAAGGTAGACCGCTGCCCCAGATTCTTAACCCAGAATTTTTGGTGTCACATTTAATTTTGGTTCTCTCTCTGTCCTACTGCATTTCTAACTAAGGACCGGTTGAATATACTATTGTTTCTGTTTGTAACTGTCTGGTAGCAGTTATACTAATTCAAATTGATCAGCAGCCATTTATATTATATGTGAACCCATGGTGTAAGATGATGTAGCAAATCATTTAAAGAGCTTTCCCTGTGTTTTGTGATATCATCATGACATGATATAAAACGCCATGGGACAGGTCAGATTGCCTTGGTGTCACTACACCTTGTGTCCAAAACCTGAAACCTCTTTTGTCAGTTAGCTAATTAGCTTATGTCTCCAGAGATTCTCTGCTACGTGATGGTGTAATTCACAATTCAGATGCAAATTGACATACCCATTTCTCTGTTCAGAAAACATTCCCACACACAAGTCTGTCATCCTCTTCCTCATCGGTTTATTGAGATTCTGCAGCTTATTTTACTCAAAAAACTAGTAAGTAAAGGCAGTAGAGAAAAGCACCCTGAATCTGAGGCAAATACATAGAAGACAAAAAATAACACTTTGCAACTGGACTTCAAAAGGTCATTTAAAGTTGAAGACTATTCACTATTTCTTAAGTTGTATTTTGGTAAGTTCACAGATAAAACGAAAATGACTCAAGTTTCAACCAAAACTATTTTTACAGGCTACCTTCCTTCTAGGTAGTACTCATTTCCAAAATCTTATCTTGGTTACTCTAGTCAATGGTGTGACTGGAAATGACTCATTAATAGCCGCTCATGCCATTTTCTTCTGGGAATTATCTTTAATAAGGCAAGAGATAAATACAGCAAAATACTTCATGAGCTGAAGCTATTATCGTTATATCAAACAGAAGCCTAGACATAAACACATAGATTTATGTCCGGCCAGATGATAGGTTTGCTGAGATTGAGGACATGTTCTGTATCGCAGTACTTTGAATATATTTTTCTAATTTCCCCATTACATACTAAAGAAAATTTGCAACCAGAGTGAGAGATACACACTAAGAATCTTGACTCAAGAAGGTCAAGAACTTGAAATAACCAACAACAACAAAAACAAAAATATTAGAAATCTCAAGAAAAATGGTTTCCCTTAAGAGATCATGCTATAATCCTACAGGTCATATTTGCAGACAGTTTTCTTTGGAAAAATTCCTTCTTAATGGTTGTAAAACTACTGATTCAACTTGGTATGTGACTTAAATACATGATAATTTGTTTAGAGAACTTTTTTTTCTGTGTCAAGTTTTTGGTCATAATTAATGTGGTGACTTTAGAATTAAGTGCAATAATGGGAAGATCAAATGACAGGATATGCCTTTTGTGGCATATTGACTGTGGTATCTATGGCCAATTGTAGTTATTTTATTAATGGCCTCTTAGTTGTATGGTGTGTTTCTTTTGTCTAATAAGATACATTATCAGGTTTATTTAAAAAGTATTTTAGAAACATTTATTGAATATTTACTGTATTTTAATCATATTCATGTACACTGATTCTATTATACTTCATAATACAGCAAAGAGTACAAAATATTTGCTCATGAATGTTTAGAGACTAATCATTCAATGTCAGACACAATTAGAAAATTATACAACCAGAATTTAAACTCAGCTGGTACTGACTGTCAGGCCAGTGTTCTCCCCATCACATAAAGAGGAACTTAATGAAAATCACAGGCATTATCTTAAGACGCAGCCCTCCTTGGCTCCTATAAGGTTTAAGGTTTATAAATTATTTTTTTTAAAAAGGTATCTCATTATCTGTTATAGACTGAAGGTTTACTCCTCCTCCTCAAATTCATATCTTGAAGCTCTAACCCTTAATGTGATGATATTGGGAGAAAGGGCTTTAGGAAATAATTAGGGTTAGATGAGGTCATCAGAGTGAGGCCCTTATAATGGGATTAGTGCCATTATAAGAAGAGATACCAGAGAGCTTGTTCTCTGTCCCCATGTGCCCACAAAGAAAAGGTCATACAAGCAAACAGGGAGATGGTGGCTGCCTACAAACCAGAAGAAGAGACTTCAGAATAAAATCTACCTTGCTGGCACCTTGATCTTGGACTTCTCAGCTTCCAGAACAGTGAGAAATCAATTTCTGTTGTTTTAGCCACCTAGTCTATGGTATTTTGTTATCATAGCCTGAGCTAAGACAACATCTTATCTGAACCAAATTGACTACAATCTCACTTTAAGAATTAATATGGAGGAGAGGAGGCTGGTGGAGGGGAAGATCCATTTCCCTCTGTCTCAAGGAAGACATATATATATATTTCTAGTGAATTAAGAGGCACTAATATTTGCTCTATGTACTATTCTCCCAACCACCATCTTAAGTCTATGGTTTATTTTTTATTTATTTTAAATAAATTTATTTATTCATTTCTGGCTGTGTTGGGTCTTTGTTGCTGTGCACGGGCTTTCTCTAGTTGTGGAGAGTGGGGGCTACTCTTCCTTATGGTGTATGGGCTTCTCATTGCAGTGTCTTCTCTTGTTGTGGAGCACAGGCTCTAGGCTCACAGGCTTCAGTAGTTGTGGCTTGCAGGTTCTAGCGCACAAGCTCAGTAGTTGTGGTGCACAGGCTTAGTTGCTCTGCAACATGTGGGATGCTCCCGGACGAGGGATAGAACTCGTGTCCCCTGCATTGGCAGGCAGACCCTTGACCAGTGCACCACCAGGGAAGTCCCTATGGTTTATTTTTATGGTGTCCACATGTCCAAAAAAATATTCAGGCAATGACATTCTTACATATTCTTAAATATTCAAAAATATTAAATCAATGATATTTCTATATTTCTTTGTCTTATGCTAGATTTGTAAACAAATATCAAACTTGTGTGTCAAAATAATTCCTGAGGTTTTTGGTTGGATATTATCTTTTCTCAGATTTTCTCTCTGGTGTCTATCAATTTGAGAAAAGAATAACTCACCCACAAAAGACACTGATGAAAAATTTAGCAAAAGTATGAGCTCTCTTCAGACTATGAGAGACAATTTGCATGTAACAATTTTAGTCATATGATTTTAACTTTCAAAATATAGATAGACTTCAACATTCAGAAAAATTTGTAGGAAATAAGTGACAATAATTAATTTTTTTAAGGTAGACTCAGCTCTTTGCAGTCACAGGAGTTGAAAAAAATAATAAACATTTGAAATTCAGCAAATAGAGCCTATAATTAATCAATATCATCCTTAAAATTATAACTTACATTTGATAACAAATTTGCCTTATTTGCAACCTCATAATATAACTATCTCAAGGCAACCTATCACAAATTCAATAGTCAATATTATATATCTCTAGAAGTAAATTTGAAACAAAATCAAAGCAAAAATAGAAATGAGCTGAGAACTAAATTCTCAAATAATAGCATGTTAAACGAAGGAGGTTGGATACACTTTGATAACAATACTGTTCTCATCAGAACAAATAAGGCTGTGAAAAGCTATGCTACTGAAATGACAGGAAAACCTTTGCTGAGACAGGAGGTAAAACTCACAACTGTGATATTGCTCAATGGTTTCTAAAGTCCCACTTCCACTTCTCTTTCTCAAAGTTATTTAAAGGTTTTGAAGTAAAGGACGGACAATCCACTGATTTTTTTTCCAATTTAGCTAGCAGCTCACTAGAAATAGACAACTGGTAGCACTTTCAATTAAGTGTGCTTCGCTCCTAAATATGCATTGAATTTATATTTAAAGGATATCTTACTGCATGGTAATTACATGGAGCAGTGAGAGGGCACATTCCAGGTTCCCTAAACACAATTGTATACTGTCAAGGGAAACTGGAAAGGCTTGATTGAGTTCTTCCTAATGACACATTCTTCAGGCATCTTCTAACCAAAATAATCTTCTCTAATAACAAAAAAAGTATGATCTTACTATACCAAACATGGAAAGTCAAGAAAAATATAAAAATGAGAAAAATTACATTCATTTTGTGTATTAATTTTTGTTAATTTTGAATACTGTTTTTATTAGTAAAGCTAATAAACGATAGGGGTTCTATATCTAAACCTCTCTTCATATCATGATGTTATACATATATAACATCACTAAATGATCTAGTAATATAAAACTAGCATGGATGATTCTTCTTTATCATAAATTCAGGATAAATTCAGGTGAAGATATTTGCTTTTTTTTAAGATTTTTTTTTTTTGATGTGGATCATTTTTAAAGTCTTCATTGAATCTGCCACAATGCCACTTCTGCTTCATGTTCTGGTTTTTTTATCCATGAGGCACATGGGATCCCAGCTCCCTGACCAAGGATCGAACCCTCACCCCCCTCATTGGAAGGCAAAGTCCCAACCACTGGACCTCCAAGCAATTTCTGATATTCACTTTTTATAAACATTATTCAATGTATTAATTTGAATATTCTATTGCCTGGACTGGAGAGCAAAACAATAAATAAATTCCATACTTTACAATTGTTTCAAAATAAAGTATTCAAAGATTCTGGAAGAGGCAAGGTCTTTGTCAAAGAAGAGATAACTTTGCTGAATTGATCCCATAAACTAATCATTTGTCACTATGATTTTTTTTTAAATCAGAAATATAAATAATTGTAGTTAATCATATTGGGATAATATTGACTTACTCTATAAGGACTGTTCCAGCTTCTATTGAAAGCTTCTTAATGAATGTGCCTGAAGATACTCATGTGCCCCAAATGAGATGCAGATGTATGGAAGTAAGCCCACCTCCCAATCCCCTAGGGAAGCTGTGTAGGACAGGGTCTGCTGAAGTCCCTGGGTCCAGATGCTTTGGGCCACTGGAAGTCATCCCTTTTACCCTAATCTGTCACACTAATTTTTTTCTTTTTTTCTGTGAAAAGCATTGGGAAACTGTGTTTTTTGTTTTAAAAATTATTTAGTCCATGTTCTTGTGTACATGAAGCATATGACCAAAAAGTCATCCTGACCAGATTAACGTTAGTGGGAGGAAAATATTACACTCAAATATTTAGATGTCCACATTATCCCGGGTTAGCCACAAGATAAAATGCGAATTGAAAAAAATGTGCCTTTAAAACTTATGAACTTACTTTTCTATTTACCTAACCTCTTTGACAAACCCACATGATCTACCAAATTTCATTTAGGCATCAACCTGGGTGCGGACTTCTTCATCTCTGTTCTCTCTCATACACACTCACCTATAGCAAGTTCCTTTCTATCAAGTCAGTGTCCTGCTGGGTGACTGACTAGTAATTGGACAAACCATTTGTGGTTAAGTGGTTTGATGTGCTAGCCTATTTAGATAACATTTGCATTTTAACAGAGACTATCTATTCTGCTGGATGGTAAGGAATTTATCTGATGTTTGCATTACCACTGGACAAAATCCTTGGTTCATAGCTAATGCTCAGTTTTGTTTATTTGTTTGATTTTTAATGAATTAATAGATGCACGCTAGTAGCAAAAGCTAATTGCAACAGAAATTGTAAGATCATAGACTCATAATAACTTAGATTCATAATAACTGGTTGTGTAATTATCCCATCTACAGGGTCATCAGTACTGGTTTAGAATAAGAAAACTTTCACGGCAGAAGGAAAGAGAATTTATACGTGTTTGAGAAGTGAAGATGAGTAGTTCTTAAACTATCATGTCTAGACTGGACAGTGTGAGGAAAATATGTCTTTGACATGTCTCCCTAAATGATTCATATTCACAAAAATAAAAAATGTGTTAATCTTTTTATTGAGTATTTTTGAAGGGTTTGTACTATGTACATAACCAGTAAAAGTAAGACATGTCAATGGATGATAACATAAAGTATCTTTCCACTTTTGTTTCTTTGCTATTGTGACACATTTTATTTTGAAATTAAACTTCTCACATTTGGATGGGAACAGAGCATGTTCTTTAAATCCTAGTAAGGAAAACATGCAGAATGGCTTTGGATTAGAGGACATAGGTATTTCTCTCAATAGCAACCCAGTTTTCACGAGGGGGTGGTGTGTTCACGGCCCCCATCTGCAAGGGTGTGAACAGACCTTCTACCAGGTGCCCACCCCAAGCACACACAGATGTAGAACAAGAACGTGTCCCCAGTGGAGAAGAGGGATGGCCCTATGATCAATTACACAGACAGGTGCTCTAGCTGGAAATTTCACCAAATTAATGGGAGAGGGAAAGCAAATAACACCATGACTCATTATACACAAAGCATCTCAATTATAGGTAGGATTTCAAGTAAAATGGATTTTTTAAGTTCATAACTATTAAACATCATAGTCATTATATTTAGCACTAAGGGGTACATCAAGAAGTATAAGGCATAATTTCTGCCTTCAAGAGTGAGCAATCTAGTTAGGGATAAATATGCCCTAACATGAAAAAGAGAGGGAACAATTAGCTTCAGTAAGCATTTAAGATAAGATTCAATAGGTGGTGCCATATAATTGTATATAGACATTTCTTCTTAGGTGGTAGGAATTACTAAATGCTCTTTTGAAGGAATGTGAAGCAATAGATGGATAACAGCAGAATGAACAGCTGAGTGACAGTGGATAGTGGAGTGTGGTGGTGAAGAACACAGGTCCTGAATTTAGACTTTGAGTACAAGTCCTGAATCTACCACTTATAGAAAGAGGAAACATTATATGATGAGTAAGATAAGCAAGGGGAGTCAATGCAGGGTCTGGAAGTGGTAATAAATGAACCTAAAAAAGTAGGCACGGGCTTCCCTGGTGGCGCTGTGGTTGAGAGTCTGCCTGCCGATGAGGGTTCGTGCCCCAGTCTGGGAGGATCCCACATGCCGCGGAGCGGCTGGGCCCGTGAGCCATGGCCGCTGAGCCTGCGCATCTGGAGCCTGTGCTCCACAACGGGAGAGGCCACAGCAGTGAGAGGTCCGCGTACCGCAAAAAAAAAAAAAAAAAAAAAGTAGGCAATATTTGGGGCATAGCCTTAGGTTTGAGTGTCATCTAAAGATGTTTTTCCAGTAGACAGTGGAGAGCCATTAATGGGAGAAGTTGTCTACAAGGGCAGGTGAAATCCTTAGACCTGGACATGAGGAGCTCCACACTTCAGATAACTTCACATATCAGAAACACAAAGCAAATAAATGTGTTCAGTTACAGATGAGTGCCTCTGGCTCTCAGCAGTGGCACAGTAAGAACCATAATCCTGAAGGTCCACTTGGTGGCTCACACCATTCTGGTTTCAAGGAAGTGCTCTTCCACATCTTTACCTTATGTCCTTGAAATAAAAGAAAATTGCATCTGAATGTCTTAGAGATGTGAAGGGTTTGTTCCTGCTGATACCAAAGATGGACAGTGCTTCAGAGAGTAGAGAACGTGAGCAGTAGAAGAACTTGGTAAGCGGAAAGACAAATTAATTAACTTGTCAAATTCTTCCTTTCAGAGTATGTGCATGCAATACATTTTTATACAAAGTATCATTCCCTAGGAATGTCAAACATCCATTTTGGGAATTTTTTTCACGTTCTAATTTGAAGTTCTGGAGAGATTCATGATTGAATCTTTATAACAGTTACAGTGATGGTGTAACAGCACCATCATTGTAAGAGTCAATGTTAAACAGTTTACAGTTAACGTCTTTTTATATGTAGATCTAGATGTAATGTGGTACCACTTCTTTACATCTAAGTCAGGTGAGCACAGGAGAACTGTAATACCTTTATTTTCATAAAAGTGTTTAATATGATTTAATAAAACTTCCAAAATTAAAATATTTTCATTTTATTTAAATAATTGAACCTATATTTAGTAATTATAATTTATATTTGATTTAGTTTCAATAGGTGATTTTTGACTATTTCAGAATATATTTTTGAAAACAGAAAATATAACTTTTCATTTTTTTATTTCCTTTTTAAGAATTTTATAAAATTATATACAAACAGTACATGGTGAACATGATGGCATTTTATTTTTTATCCTTTACATACGTATTGTCATTAGAATTAAAATTATATAAAAATCATGACAATTATAACATTTAACTGAAATTAAGAAATAAAAATAACATATTGAATAAATATAAATATATTAATTCATGTGTCCTTATTTTATTAACCACACAAACTTTACCAGTCCCTCACAGAACAACCAGAAATTCAAAAAAATAATGAAATTCTATCTTTGATATTTTACTTATTTTCAGTCATTTAAAAAATAGAACTTTATAATGTTTTCAGTTTTGTCCTTATGAATGTATATTTGAAAAAGATCAGGGAAATTTTTATTTAACAGCTTTTAGCTGGATTTAAAGTTTTAAACAATTTAGCCATAACTGTTGGTGGGGCTGCATATGCATTCTTGCCTTACGCTCTGTGAATGTAGAGGTGGGCTGACAAGACCAGAAGTAGTCAAGAAATATTTCAATTAAGTATATTTTAGATACTAGGACACATCTTCCAAAGAAAAGTTCAAAACTCTTGCCCTCCCAATGCTCCTTTTTCTAGGCTCAAGAATAACTTTCTTCACTAATTTGGTTTCTTGATTGCTCTGATAAAAGGGCTGTTTCCTGGGAGTAAACATGAGTGTTCTAGTCCCAGGAAAAGAATTAGCTCATGCTGTAAATGAACAAATTTGGAGTCTTATTTGTATACTACTTGGATAAGGTTAGTTAACCAGCCCAATGAAGTCAATTACCTCAAGTTTCGAAGCCTACCCCACCAAGCACAACATCCTCAAATATGTTGACCTCGCGTATAAGAACTTGACCCAAAGTAAACCAGCTCCCTCTCTGATGGCCCTGCAGTACCTTCCTCAAGCTGCAGCCACAGCAGGGCTGGGCAGGCAGGACTCCCAGCTTCCTCAGACAGTAGAACCTTGGCACTCATTTCATATGTGCTTACATTCTCTTACAATCAGAGCATTAAAATTATCTTTTGTAACTAAGTGATTTCTAAATAAAAAATCAAAAATAATTTTAGAAAAATTATCTTTAAAAGAGTCTGAAATATTACTCTCCACAATTCAGAAGGGAACCGTTCTCAGTATGTGGGAATAAAAGATAGCTAATTTGTAGTCTGTGATCCTTCTGAATTACCAAAATTAGTCAAGGTCACATTTTTTAAGCAAATGGCTTTGGAAAAAAGAGAATAATATCCAATTTGACAATTTATGGCTTAGATGCTGCTGCAGGTTGACAGCTGCTTTCAAATTGTTTTCTACTTAAACTTTACATAAAAATGACATAGTAACCATAGAACTATGGCTTATTAAGTAGTTGATAAGTCTCAATAAATATTGAAAATTTAATTTGTTTTCAATTAAAAACAATAAATATATATGAATACAATTAAATCTTTACTTGTGACAATTAATATGCAACTGAAAATCTTTCTTTTTTTGTTTTTTTGGTTTATTTTGTCAAAAGTCCATGAAGAAACACCAAAAATGTATACAATTAGAAACTTAAAGGTAAAACATAATAAGGTACTATATAGAAAGATGAGTTGGGATGAAAATTTTATATATATATGAAAAACGGTGGCTTTTTCCCCAAGATATTGATTGTTGATTCAGATAATTTAAGGTGTGTGCTTTTTTTCCTGGAAACATCTGTTTTTGGAAAGCTGTATTTCAAAATTTCACTTTGGTCATATAAAAATACTTCTGTTAGCAGTTCTTAGCCTTTTGAGAACAAAATTAAAATATGTCTAAACTTTAAATTGTGTAAGGTAAAGGGGAAACAATATCAGATAACAAATTGAACTATATCAGGACTTAAAAACAAGTTTCCAAATGATTAAAGTAATTGAATACTCAAAAGAAGGAAAATAAGGACTTGGAGTGGAAGCAACTCCAATAAGGACTTTGAGTGGACATGGATTACTAAATTTACAACCCAAAGTGAACTCAAAATTGCTAACAAATAAACTGTAAAGGAATCTGAGTCAACAGAATGTGAACAAAGAAAGGGTCATTCTGAACAAAGAAAGGGTCACTACTCTTTAACGTTATTTCATAGAAATCGATTAAAAACAAGGCAAGGATAGAATTAACCAAAACCTAATAGAATGTCAGACACACAAAGTGAAAGTGAGAATTGAATCAACTGTCCAAATACTTCCACTTCCCTAAATACCGCTGTATAAAAATCAAGAAAACTGAAGAAAAATTGTTCTAGTTTGAATCCTGAATATTTTCCATATTCTCCATGTGATATTCTGTCTAAATCTACATTTCCATGAGATACAATATTTTAAATCTGCTTTGATAAACCCTGAAACATTAGTAATAGTAGCAGCATTACCTAAACTTTTCCAATATGCAAAACACTGTGCTACACATTACCGATGTATCGTATCAACTAATTTACAGGACCACACTGGAGAAGCAGAGGCAAGACAAGGATAAGTGATTTAGTCACCAGTTAGAGAATGCAGTAAGTGGTGGAGCTGCAAATGCCACCATGTCTGTCTGACTCAGAAGAACAGGGACACATCTAGTGTTCTTCATCGCACTAGACATATGTGAAGAGCTGATCCCACAGAAGATTTTTAAGGGGAAATTATGTCATCTGCCCATCAGCAACATTTAGAACTTCCAATGAAAGTAACAAATTGAGTTGAATAGGGCTAAAACTAATATGGAAAATATTAGAGTCCAGCAGAGGACATTAAGATAGTTCAGTAATATTTCATGGTTAGCAGAGTTAAAGGCAACTGAGATACCTAATAAGATGAGTACAGTCAAAGACCCTATTTCAGAGTTAATAGGCAGATCATTACAAGCTTTGACCAAAGCAGTCCCCACACTGACCTAATCAAAATCCAGAATGAAAATTATCATAAAGTGCATGATGAACCAATTAGCCTGGAGCTGGGTTGCTTCTATCTGCTCAAGTATCTCAGCTGGGAATGGTGAATTAAAAACTAAAAGGAAATGAGGAGGAAAAAAGCACTAGAAGGCAGGAGAATTAGTTTAAATCCGGGGCCCTTATGCGAAAGTTTCAGAGAGATCCCTTTTGCTTTGTTTACAGGAAAACATACATAGATCCCTGGCAAACAGCAGGTACCCCTATGTGGGCCACCACCAATCTCAGGGGGGCATGGGTAGTACTTGTATGCCACTTAGGTAAGAAAGAAGTGTTTTCGTTCACTATCTTAATGGAAAATATTAAAAAATAGCATGGAAGTGGAGTTTTAGAGCTTCAAGTGAAGACTGTGAAAACGAGCAAGTAGCTCATTTGAACCAAAGATAAAAACTTAACTAGAACCCTAGAAATGATAGCTTTATTACTTCCCGATTTTCCTGTGCATTCTCTATTTTGT
Organism: Mesoplodon bidens; assembly: GCF_964165515.1. Taxonomy (NCBI): domain Eukaryota; kingdom Metazoa; phylum Chordata; class Mammalia; order Artiodactyla; family Ziphiidae; genus Mesoplodon; species Mesoplodon bidens. The sequence continues at coordinate 50,976,389 of NC_138165.1, forward strand.
GCCTTTTTCTGTATCAAATCTGGAAGAGAAATGTAAAAGAATTTGTGTTAAAAAGAGAAGAAATTACAAGATTGACATGATACCTTTCTCCAAAGGCCTTCTTAGCTTTGAAGAAGCCTAAGAAATGCAGTGAGACTGAATCATGTAGAAGAAAGAAAACAAGATGTATCATTTGGGAAACTACATTTAACTATGCCATTAACTAACCATGTTGCCATTATCAATTTCCTTTCCATAACTTAGTCATTTAAAAAATTTATTTGTTTATTTTCATTTATTTATTTTTTAATTCAGTGAGTAGGTTATACTCACAATGTTCTAAAGAATTTCTAGTTCAAAAATGTTCTCATTTTAAAATTTTATTTGGACATTGGAAGGAAAATATTAATAATAAAAAAGAGGAATTATCTCAAACATGCTTTGACTTCCTTTCAAATACAATCAGAGAATGTTTGTTTGTTCATTTTCTAGTCTTCTGGTAAACCTGGATTACCTTCCCTTCCTTTCCTTTTGCATTACCCTTTTCAAAGAAGTCACTTCAGAAAACTGTACTGACTCCAAACATAATTCCATTGTTCTAAACTTTTTGGAATTGCCTTCATGAAGTTTAAACAGCAGAGAAACATTATTACTTAGAAGTCACAAGTCATGTTCCAAACTATAACTCAATTTGATCACCTTATTGAATCTCAAATTATATTATTAGAAAAATTTTAATAAGTTTCAATATTGAACATGTGCTATCTAAAACTATTTTACAGAAAGTACCACATCCATAAAGAAATTAAAAAAAAAAATAGACGATGAAAGAGAGAGAGAGAAGAGAGAGAGGGAGAGGTTCTAAATCAGGGGTCCCCAACCCCCGGGCCGAGAACCGGTACCGGCCCATGGACTGTTAGGAACTGGACAGCACAGCAGGAGGTGAGTGGTGGGCCAGCAAGTGAAACTTCATCTGCCACTTCCCACCGCTCGCATTACTGCCTGAACCACCCCCCACCCTATTCCAGGGAAAAATTGCCTTCCACGAAAGCGGTCCCTGGTGCCAAAAAGTTGGGGACCACTGTTCTAAATGATTTGCAACAAGCAAATAATTACTTTTCCTTAAACATTACTGGACAGGAGAGAATTGTCCTGCTGCATGAAAAGTTTATCTTCTTGGGAAGATACTCATATGTGTCTCTGAATCTGGGACTATGAAACCAGTCATGTTTCATAGCTGGGTCCTTTAATTTATCTCCAGATGGTAAATTTGAGCCAAAGTTAGTATAATAAAATGGTATGGGCATTAGAGTCAGACACACTTAAGCTGAAAACCCAGCTTCACCATTTGCTAATTATGTGATTTCAGGCCAGTTACTGAGCCTCGGTCTGTCAACTTATAGTTATGGGAATATTATCCAATCATGGGGCTATTTTAAGAATCAAAAAGAAAAAAAAAAGTGAAAACTCTTAGTGCAAAGCCTGGAACAGAGTTGCTGCTTGAATGTGGCGGAAGCTGCATCGCAGTTCCATATCACCTCCTTGTGCGTCATAGAGAACTGCTCAGATGCAGCTCGGTGAAAAGACTCCACACACTGGATAGATGGTGGCAATCTCAGCTAACAGATAAAACTGGAAATTTTCAACAATGAAATAGAAGGACTGATTAGGAAGAAGCTAGGTTAAAAATGGGCATCTTTGTACCTAATAATACTGGAAAACGGGGACTAGAAAGTGGCCAGAGTTCCTGCAAAATTGACAGGTGCCCTACCTAGAACCCTGACTCTTAGAAGAAGATGTGAAAGGTTTCAATTTAATATCTGATTTAAAGGAGAGACCCTTTTTCATCAGAGTGACAGCTAGTTTGGGACCCATGGAGGGAATTACAGTACATCTGGTAATTATATACTTTGTGTGGGCTTGATGGGTGGGGACGTTTGGCACTTAAGCATCTCTACAATCCCAGGGGGCATTACCTTTGCAGAGACCGCACCAACATTGAAGCCTGGGAGAGAACTCCAGTCATGCTGGAATTCAATACAGCTTCCTTTTGAACAACCTTGTGGATCTGGCTACTCTCAAACAATTGTGTGCTACCACACATAGACTCAAAGATGAAGCCATTTTGGGAGCAAAGTAATTGACAGATAAATATTATTGATTGCATTTAACCAAATACCTTGAGAATATCAAGAGTGTTGGTTGGACTGAGAGCATGGACATGTATGCCTCTGCTATTGACATGCAGTTCTTCCCTCTCTTGCAGAGATTTGCATAAAGTTTTTCTTTTTTTTTTTTTTGTCAGAAAAAATTATGAAAGTGTCACTTTCCCCTTGCAGTTAATTCAGGAGAGATCCTCAATTCGAGCAGGGCACATTTTCATGCAAATACAGCAGCACAGTTTCCAGCCCCCTAATAGCTTCTTACAAATGATGTGCCATTACAACGAGGTTTATTTAAACAAATTTAATACATCTTTAATCAAGCTGGAGAGCATTTTCAAAGGTCACGCTCCAAATCAGGATCACTGTACTGAGCTTATCAAAGTATTAGCTTAAGGGGGAGGGAGAATTATTTCTTGGACAAGTAATTTTAGGCAAATCTTTATTTACATTTTTATTCAGTTATTAAATTTTATTCCTTTCCCTCCTCCTTCTAGTCTCCATTTATGAACCTATAAGAAAGTCTGCAAATGGAGCTATAAGCATATCACTGCAGTCAGTCCTTCTAGAGGCAACGCCTTTGAAGACAGAGGGTCTAAAAGGCAAGGACAAGAGACCAGGCATTTTCAATGTCAGAGATAATCTTTTAGTGCCTCTAAAGCATCCTTCCCAAAGGTCTCACATTAGGCTCTGTATACAGTGCTGAAATTCTAATGCACTGTTTCTTCAGTGGATAAATGAAATAGACTTTTGAGAGTTGCCCTAACCAAGACCCTCATTCTTTCTCCCTCTCTGTGTCTCTGTCTCTGTGTCTCTGTCTCTCTCTCTCCCTTTCCCTCACTACGTGTATAACATATATGCAAGCAAATATTTATTGACTTCCATTAATTATTCCCACAAGCACTTAATGTTATTATTTGAGGTTCTTCCTGACTCCTGAATCTTTTACATGAATATTTACCAAACAAAAAAGATCAGCTTGATTCACCTAGGAAAAATAAGTTTATCTTTGATACTAGATCTTTGGACAAATGTCAGTAACAGCAACCACCATATGCAGTCATGATGACAGAGGAAATGTCAGTGTTTTCAGAGTGTGAGCTTCCATTCTGTACAATTCAACCCTTTATCCAAGTATAAAAGTAACTAATGAGGCCCCAAGATTAAAGGGGAAGTGAACTCTGCAAGAACACAGAAATAGCTGATGGGAAGAGAAGAGTTACTCCCGAGGATTTTAATGCTCATTAGACTCAGGAGCTTTCAAACTTCTCAACAACATAGAAATGAAACAGAGCATCTGAAAAGACATCGCTGAGATAATGAAAAGATCATGCAGCACTGCTATTGAATCTATTTGGGGGTCTTAGCTCACTACCAGAAATTGCCTCTAGGGTGAAGAAAACTGGGGAATGGGACAAAAACCAGAGAATCACAGAGATAATCGTTTTTGCAGGCCAACAGGGGACAAAGTACCACCCCTCCATGTAAAGGACATGTCGGTAGTACCCACCAAATGTGGTGCCTTGTAGGTCAGGGCAAAAGGAACAGTGAGTAGGTAGAAAATAGGAGAAAGAAAATGAAATTGTTTGTGGCTTAGGATACAAGGGAATTCATATGTAATCAATAATAGCAGAATGAGGATTAGTAAACAGTGAGTTGGGATTTGGGTTGATTCACAAAGAAATTACTGAATGTCTTAATATTAGGCATTTGGTGGTAAAACTTACAAACAAAATAAAACCATAAAAAAAAAACCCTGTTGCACACAGTGAAATGCAAGTATATATTTGAAGATATACTCTCTATTTACAGATTGATTTTTTCCCTTTTATTTTTAAATATGATTATCCTACTATTCTAAAGGCACAGATTGTCATTTTCAAGGGATGCGTGGCAAAAGTTAAAAAATGAAGGTGAGTTTTGAATGATTTTATATCCCTGGCTTATTCAAATTATGTGCCCTTTCAAAAAAGTGATGGGTTTGTTGGGGGAATGTGAGAAGTTACCTCAGTTGGAATAAATGGCAGCCATTATTTTCTGTAATCTTTGGGCAAATTTTTACTTATCTTGATGTGTCTGTATCCTAGTATCAGCAACTCTACAGTAGCCTGGCTTATTCCCTTGTCTTACAATATCCCTGACTTCCTTGCAAAGGCTAAACGGCCACAACTGCCTCCCCCTGGCAAGCTTGGTGGTTTCTGAGTCTCACTTCTTTTCTACAGCATTCCTTCCTCACCTCCCCACTCTGGCCCCACTCCCCTCACTCTCTTTTCCTGAACCAGAATATGGAATTCTAAGAACATTGGCACAAGGCTTTCTATGTCTGTGTGTGTCAGCAACTGCATTTCTGCACGTGTGTGTGGACATGATGTGGCACAATTAAGAGTCATTCTCCACACTCCCCACCAGCACTATTCACCTGTGCAGCCTTAGAAATGTGTACATCCTGGTGTGCCACTCAGAAACTCTGATAAGTTGGATCTTGCCTGAGGCATGGTATCTATATTTTGAAAAAGTTTCCCGGGTGATTTCTGTAGGAAGAATAGTGGAATCCTGAAACAGCCATGTCATCTTCCTAACTAATTCATTTTCTTGCTATGTTATACAGTCACTTATCCTCTTAAGCCTCAGTTTGAAAGATGGAGAACCATTCATTTATCCCTTCATTCTTTCAGAAAGTATGTATTATGAATCTATTGTGTGCTTTGCATAAATGAATATTTTTCCAGGAAATTTCAGTCTAGTGGAGTAGACTGATTTAAATTTGATAGGTATGTATAAAGACCTTGGAGAGTTGAAGCTACCAGTTCTCTCGAGGGATGTCAAAGTTGGGAAGACTTCACAGATCAAATGATATTAGCTAGGTTTTAAATGATAAATATACTTTTACTAGGAGGAAGAGGAAGGGGATTTTAGCAAGAAGGGGGAGCATATTTAAGAAACAGAAACATGAAACACGTGGTTTATTAAGGCTGTGGTCTGAGAAATAAAATAAGCAATGAGGTAGTATTGGGAAGTGTGACTAGGAAGGTAGGTTAAGACTGAACTTTGAAGGTTTTGAAAAAACATGCTGAGGAATTTGGATTTTTTTCTCGTGGAAAATGAGTTACCAGGTTTTTTTTTGCCTGTTTTTAACATGGAAATCACTCATACACATCTGCACACAGAGACTTATAATTCCAGAGGTAAATTTAGTGTCAGATGGAAGAGAGTGGGACAGGAAAACTGATAAGAAAGAGAAAGGAGAAGGGAAAGATTTGAGAGTCACTCTCAGGTGAATCAACAGACCGTAATGACTAACTCTGAGTGATAAGAAAACAACAATAGTCATTTCTACTTAACTGGTTTGAAGACAAAACGAAATTAAATCAAAATATTTTGAAAATGCAAAAAAACTTGCAGTGAGGAAAGTCAATGTAGAAATCTCTAAAAAGACAAACGTTGATCCAATTATTCAAGTTAATAGCTTAAAGGATAGTATCACTTGGATACAGACAGTGTCCATATGTTATTTAATGCAATTGAAAGAAGGATGTCTTGGTTTGGTAAAATAATGACTTTTTTACATAATTTGAAATATATGGAATTCTAAAGACTCAGTTTTTGTCCAGTTCTAATTTTCCATTTTAGCCTATACAGTCTTAAATATTTTATTTGGTGTCACCATAGTTCCTTTAACAGTAAAACAATGGTTAAATTATTCATCAGCATCTCATAGACTATGGCCCAATGAATTACTGGATAAAATGTGAATTATTTGACATTATTCTACATGTCTATGAGTTTAGTTCAAAGAAATGACAAATCCATATGCTCAACTTTTTTTTTTTTAACATCTTTATTGGAGTATAATTGCTTTACAATGGTGTTAGTTCCTGCTTTATAACAAAGTGAATCAGCTATACATATACATACATCCCCATATCTCCTCCCTCTTGCGTCTCTCTCCCACCCTCCCTATCCCAGCCCTCTAGGTGGTAACAAAGCACCGAGTTGACCTCCCTGTGCTATGTGGCTGCTTCCCACTAGCTATTTTACATTTGGTAGTGTATATATTTCCATGCCACTCTCTCACTTCGTCCCAGCTTACACTTCACCCTCCCCATGTCCTCAAGTCCATTCTCTATGTCTGCATCTTTATTCCTATCCTGTCCCTAGGTTCATCAGGCCCGTATGTTAGCATACGGTATTTGATTTTTTCTGACTTACTTCACTCTGTATGAGTCTCTAGATCCATCTACCTCACTACAAATAACTCAATTTCGTTTCTTTTTATGGCTAATATTCCACTGTATATATGTGCCACATCTTCTTTATCCATTCATCTGTCGATGGTCACTTAGGTTACTTCCATGTCCTGGCTATTGTAGAGATGCTCAACTCTTGAATAAGGGAGTGATGTGGTGGGGAATGGGGTGAGGTGGGGCGATCACTATGCAAAGGCAAACATGACTTCTCTATGATGCTTCCCTGTACTTACTATGTTCTGGTGTATGGAAGGGTGGGAATAGAACTGAAAACCCTGACTACAAATATACTTTTTGTTGTTTATATAGACCTTATTTTTCAGAAGTTTTAGGTTCATAGCAAAATTGAGAAGAAGATACAGAGATTTCCCATATACTTCCTGACCCAACACATGCAGCCTCTCCTACAATCAACATCTCACATCAGAAAGGTAAATTTGTTACAATTGGTGACTCTACATTTATACATCATCACCTCAAATCCATTATATTATGATTCACTCTCGGTGTTGTACATTCTACTGGATTTGACAAATGTATAAATGATGTGTACCCAACACTACAGTATCATAAAAAGTTTCACTGCTTTAAATAGCTTCTGTGCTCCACCCATTCATCCCTCTGTCCCCTCTAACCCCTGGAGATCACAGATCTTTCCACTGTCTCCTAGTGTTGCCTTTTCAAGAACTTCATAGTTGGAATCATATAGTATGTTGCCTTTTCAAATTGGCTTCTTTCATTTAAATATTCATTTTCAAAAAGTTTTTCCATGTTTTTTCACAGCTCAATAGCTCATTTCTTTTTAGCACTGAATAATATCCCATTGTCTGGATGTACCACAGTTTATTTATCCATGTATTTACTGAAGGACAACTTGGTTGCTTCCAAGTTTTGGCAATTGTAAGTAAAGCCGATATAAAAACCCGTGTGCACGTTTTTGTGTGGACATAAGCTTTCAGTGCATTTGGGTAAACATCAAAGAGTGCAATTGTTAGATTTTATGGTAAGAGTATGTTGTTTTATAAGAAACTGCCAAATCCTTTTCTAAAGTGGTTATATCATTTTGTGCTTCCACAAGCAATGAATGTGATTTTCTATTGTTCTACATTCTTGCCAGCATTTGGTGTTATCAGTGTTTTAGATTTTGGCCAGTCTAATAGGTGTGTGGTGATATCTCCCTGTCATTTCCCTAACTAATGACATATGATGTTGGACATCTTCTCATATGCTTATTTGCCATCTGTGTATCTTCTTTGGTGAGATGTCTGTCCAGGTCTTTTCTCATTTTTAACCAGGTTGTTTATATTCTTATTGTTGTATTTTAAGAGCTCTTTGTATATTTTGGGCAACACTCCTTCATCAGACATGTCTTTTGAAAATGAAGACATGTCTGTGGTTTGTCTTCTTATTCTCTTGTCAGTGTCTTTTTCGGAGCAGAAGTTTTTAATTTTTGTGAGGTCCAGCTTCAGTCCCAAAATCAATGATTTCTTTCATGGATATTACTTTTGGTGTTGTATCTAAAAGTCATCCTTATACCTAAGTTCATCTAGATTTTCTTCTGTGTTGTCTTCCAGTAGTTTCATATTTTTGCATTTTATATTTAGGTCCATTTTGAGATAGTTTTTGTATAAAAAGGTATAAAGTCTGTGCCTAGATTCATTTTTCTTTTATGCACAGATGGCCAGTTTGAATTTACTTTTGCTCAACGAAAAGAAAATAATTTAATCAGGGATGGACATTATGTTGTTTAGGAAAGGGTTCTTATGAACCCCATTTCTTATGTATGGTAGGCTCTTGGGTCCTACTTGGAAACTGAAAGATCAGAAAAGAACTAACACCATCTGGAAAAGAGTATAGAGCCATAACTCTGAAAGACAAGTAGTCCTGTCAATGTCTCACCTTTAATAAACTGTTGATATACAACAGAAATTTGTATTTTCTTATCTTGGATAAGCATTTTTTGCCTTGGGAGATGTGTGTGTTCTGTCTGAAAAACTCCCCATGAGAGTCTAGAAGTTAGCAAATACAAAGAGGGGCCGTATTCTGGACTAAATAAATCGGTCATTCAGAAATATACTGCTGAGAATTATTGTGTACTGCATATCACCCTGGTATAGGAGGGGGCCAGGTTCTTTTGGAACACCATCCTTGAGAGCAGGGAGTTATATTTGTCTAAGGAAAATTGAAAGGGGTGCTCCTTTAGGAGAGATTAAAAGGAGGTAAGCCTCAAGAAGTAAAACAAGGTCAGGAACAGGGGTCTGCTAATAAAGAGACTATTCAGTCAAGTTCCTGGCTTGCAGTTGAACCAGGTTTAATAAAAGTATTATTTTTAAAGTAGTGGGTGGGGACTAAGGGAAAAAGAAAAACAAACAAACAAAAACAGATGATGCATTTACCCAAGACTAACAAGAACAGAAGGTATTACCACCCCATAAGCTGAAGGGGCAAGTGATGGGATTGTTAAGGGGTACTCAGAGGAGTGGGCCACTTAAGATCTTTGTCCTTTGGGAGACGGATGACCTGTAGTGGGAGCCAGTGGAATATGTCTTCATGTCATTTTGCTTCCACTTTCCAAACATATCCCTTTATCTCTCATTGGCTAAACTGCAAAAGCCAAAGAGAAAAGGATCTTGTAGAGTCAGTTCTGACAACCCAGTTTCCCAGAGCACAAAGCAGAATAGGATGTACAAAGGTAGAGAATAGATCTGGAAGGGCAGAACATATGCAACACAGCAACCACCTGTTTTTGAGTGTGTGTGTGTGTGTGTGTGTGTGTGTGTGTGTTTGAGAGAGACGGACAGAGAAAGAGAGAAAAGAGAGGTGTTTTTCCTTTAGTCTTTGAGTCTAACAGGAAGGTTTCAATATTGTCATTTCCTCTACTTTCTCCTAATTGTCCAATAAAGTACTTTTCCAGTCTTGTACTACCACCAAAATGAAAGAAGGATTCAGTATGAAAAGGGTAGCCTTACCTGCAGGATGCTTCTGCTAAGGCCAGCATAGGAAGGACTGCCATGAATCAAAGAATACTATGAATCTGGTAGTCCTAGAAAGCAACAATGACTTAAGACCAAGATATAGTAAGAAGAAGCAACCAAGATTTGAAGGCACTGTAGTATATAGGTGGACTTGGAAGTGGATTTGAGACCACCCTCTTTAGATTTTGTTTTCAAAATACACAAAAAGATGACACATGATACAATTCATGGATAATTTATTATATCACATTATTATCTATAGTCACTAACTAGTAAGAAGAGTCATTTTTACTTATTTCCAGATTGCTCTGCATGGGTCTTGAGGAGGAGATTCCAAATTTATTTTGAATTTTTGATTATTTAGAGCCATTCATTAAGAATATTTTGCAGCTTTCAACCTTTCTTCAGAAACATTCATTTGAATGAGAGAGAGTATTCTGCAAATCGACTCCCAGGCTGATTTCTGACTATCATTCAGAACGGATTTGGGCCAACTCCTTCAGCCATTAGCTACATGATACAATTTGATTTTAATAATGCATTCCCAAATACAAGTAGAAATGACTACTGTGTGAGTATATGTTTTGAACTACCTGTTCATCATTGTTAAGACAGATAAGTGAAAATTTATCCCATTTCTAATTTCTGTTATTTAGTAATTAGATCCCTTTGATTTTTTGATTTAGATAGTAATTAATCAAAAGACTAACCCTTTTTCTTGGAAGAAAAATATAGTGAATGCCTCTTGAGAAAAATATATCATGTGCAGAAAGTCACAAGTTTGTCAGGAAGAGGTAATTTATTTCATATATAATGGTAACTAATATAAAAATGAGTGGAAGCATCTTTTAGGAAAATCATTTGGCATCCTGTGAATATTAAATGGATATACATTTACTTCTAAGAGAGTGGTTTTTTTTTTAACTTTTTTGTGTGCTGGCACTAAATCCAGTGTGGTCCCAGTAGTTTGAATAATGGCATTCTAATTAAAAATTTTTACTAATAATCACCCATCTTAGCTATATAATCTCTCTATATATCACACACATATAGCATAATTTCTAGCTCTTACTTTTCCCTTGAGGTACATGTTCTATCCTCCCACTAAAAGACCGCGTGTAACGAAATATCATAACTCTTCTTTCAATGTTCTTTTCTTTGCTTAAAATGTCTCCAAGTCAAGAAGTGAAGAGTTACTATTTTTTATTTCTTTACAGCATATTCAATTTCAAAAATTTTGGAACAGGACTCACCATGGAAAATGTTCAAACTTTATCCTCTTGATAGATACTAGATAGATACTTCAGAATGAGATCAATATGTCCTCACATTTAAATAGAACATCCCATTACATAGAGGCAGGCTGTCAAGATTGGATTGCATGTATAATCTCCTTTAAAAGAATTAAAGCTTCCAAATGAATATGATGAAATAGAGTAGAAAATAATATTCTCATTGCCAATCTATCATTTTAAAGTAATACCTAGGCAGTCCATCAGCACCAAAAAGATAGGGACATCTGCTACACATTTCTGAGACAGCCTCATTTACATATTTGTAAATATTAAATATAAATTTAGAAATTGATATTTTCTTTTTCTTCATAAACGGTCATAAATCATTGATGGAATCTGAATATGCTCAAGATGAATTGATTCTTCCTCTGGTCCTCTTAGAGGAATAGCTACTTTTTTTGTCCATATTCGTAACATTCTGCACTATGATAGGGTATTCGTAAAAAATAAAGATGTCTATACTTTCCTATTTCCCCCCCCTCTTTAGTTACTAAATATATCTAAATGTAATGTTTTGTCTAGTTTTCTGTCTAATTACATCACTGATTCATATTCAGGTAGCTAGTAGATAGCTGTTTTTATTCCTTTTTACTGTATTTACTGTATTTTCTCAGTTTCAGGTTTATATGAGATGTGCCACTGCAATAGAACATACTCATAAATTTAGTTAATTTTCTAAATTCTAAGGTAGGGCTGAAAAAAATAAATATTTTCTGGCCTTTGCTCATTGAGAATACTTTTTAACCAATATTTAATCTATGTGAGAAATTCTTTTTACAGTATATTCTCTGGTTCTTGTTTTCTTATTCCTTATTGACTCTTTAATCTAATGGTACTTTAAAATGTACTTGTTAAGTAAATGGCAAGTAAGATATAATGAAATATGAAGGTCAATTTACAAACGAATATATTCCAAATGCTCATTTGCAGATCGGCTGTTTGTAACTAGTAACATATTTTTCTATAGAATGTATCTGTTAGGTTCCCAGGCTAGCCTATATATAAATCATACCATTTAATCAATGCCAATTATACTAGCCTTGGTTCTTGACAGCAGGAACCCTGCTACTTCAGGGAAGAGGAGAATGAGGAGGATAATGAAGATAATTACTCTCCCATCCTCTGTTTTTTTCTTGGATTCAAAACTGTCTCAATACCTTTTTGGAATACCCAATTTTTTAAAAAATTACACCTTTAAGCTTTCCTTTCTGCGTCTATCTCCAATTTAAAATAATCCATTCTACTGATTCCTAACCACTTAAATATATTTTCCATAGCTAACATTTTTTAAGCTCTTACTATATGCCAAGAGTAATTATAAATGCTTTATTGTTATTAAGTTATTTCATTGTAACCACAATTCTGTGATGTAGGTACTAAAATTATCACCATTTTACAGATGTGGAAATGGAAGAAGAGTGGGATTCAGAGATTTTTCACACAATGAGAAAGTGACATGTCTGGTCTGAAGCACACTCATTCCATCCCAAACCCCATCCCAATGTGGCCCTCACACCAAGGTCTACCCTTCCCAGTGCTAGCCTCCTCCCTGCCTTGTTACACCCTGTCATCAAACTACCCATTTGTTCACACAGCTGATCTAAGCCAGGTTTTAGGAACGAAGCAGTATTTTTTATCTAATTATTACTGTCTCTTCTAAATCTTCTCAGAGGAATTTAAAAAGACAATGTTTCTGAATTCAGATAAATATCTTATGGGGATGATTTCCATTGAAAAGAAAAGTGAAGGAAAGATAATGCCCTGTTCAGGTGAGAGAGGTACTCTTGGTTATAAGCCCGCCTGGGTTTCTTCCTCCTTCTAATAGGGGTTTCCCTCCTTCCACATTTCTTTTAAAAAATATTCTTCCTGTTATAGAAATATCATCTAGTATCTAGGAATTCCATAATTTTTAGAATATAAAAAGCATAGAAAGATTTAAAAAAAGAAATCTTAAATCCTATTCAACAGAGAATTTAAATGTTAAATTTTTCTATACTTTTATTCAATACTTCATCTCCTGTAGTTTGTAAACAGATACCCAGTTGAGAAGACTAATAGCAGATTTCTTTCTTTTTTAAACTTAGTATATGACATTAGCATTCTCCTCAAGTTTTTACCAAATTTTTACAGATGTAATGTAAAATGCAAAATGAATCATATCTTATCATGTACTCTGAGTAGGAAGCATGGATACACAGGTCTTAGATCTACTGGCCATTTGTAAACAGGAGTTTGTAATTCAGGGACTGGCTTGAAAACATCTTTACCTCTTTGTCCTATAAAGGCTGGATTTTGTAATGCAGTTATATGTGTTTGGAAAACATGTGAGAAAGTTTACATCTCGAGATAAACAAAATCAATTCAATTGTACAGGCCACAATTTAATGGACTTAATGACAGGCAGTGTGGATTGCTGAAATAAATGAAACCCAAATGGATTGCTTTCAAACTCTAAAAGTAAGACTTTGTGTTTTTTCCTTCATCTTTAACATTTTGAGAAATTAAGAGCAGTATTTGAAAGCACAGTACCTTTATTTTTCATATATATATGTATATATATGTATACATATACACATATGTATATATGTATATATATACGTATATATATACACATATACACGTATGTATATATATACACGTATATATATACATATATACTTATATATACATGTATATATATACATATATACATATATACATATATATATGGCAGGAAGCCTTTTAGTCCTTGTCACCTTTTATAAATGTCAGTATGAAAACAGGCCAATGGTGGGCTGATTCTATAAAAAAATATATGAAAAAAGAGTAACTTACTTTCTCTCACTCACTAACCAGTCAATCGATTTTCTTTCTTATTGAATTTGAGCTAACAACATTCAACGATAAAATATTTTAATGATCAGTTTTCCAGAATAATTTAGACTTTGATAATTCACATGGTTGTCCTCCCCCTATACTTTAAAGTCTCAACATATAGGGCTTTAATATTGAAATAAAAATTACTCTGTGTGTGCATTGTAATAGATACAGGACCTTAGGTGGTAAGCACACTTTGGTAACTGAGGTTGACTAAATGTTTTGGCTTCAGGTCTGATTGGCTTACAGTGACCTGTTCAATTACTAGGCCTTGCCTTCACCTACATGAACAATGGCAGTACTGAATCCATCGTTCAGATGCAACTTCAGGACTACGATGCAGGAAGTTTCTGCTTTGACTCCATAGAAAATTACTCTCAGTTTTTAAAAGATAATTAAAACCATCAAATCAGCTAGCTTTCAGCTCTGCACAGTCTATCAGTATTAGAAGTTGTAACACCAAATTTGGGAAACAGATTTTTAACAACCAAATATAACAGAAAAAACTGTACAGATAGAAAAATCCAGGTTTTGAGTCTTTAAAATTCATTTCTGAGAAAGTCTATAGCAAACATGAAGACTCCAAATGCTTTCACTCTCTATTCATTTTTTTTTTGTGATATGAAGAAGTGGACAGTCATTTTTACAAGACCCTAACTATAATTTGAACTGACATCCTTATAGCCAAGTGCATTAAAATTTAGAAGAAATTCCCAAGAGTAACACTCATAAGGGGTAATATATATGTATATTTCTGTGTATACATATATGTATAAAGGAAAGTGGGTAGGTCAGCAAATACAGGGAAATATATTCATAATAATTAAATGCTTTCTTCTCTCATTAACCCCTTTTCTTTTATAGCCAAAGTGTTTGCTTAAGAAAGCTGATTCAAAAAGGACTAAATGAATCTTGTTCTTTTGGTAGTTGGACCATTTTATCTTATCTTGGTTAGAACTAGTAAATAATTCTCAGCAGTGTGAAGAAAATCCAGCTCAGTTGCTTGCATCCTAAATCAATCTCAGGTTTAAGAGAAGGTGCAGGCTTAAAAGTTATTACAACTCCACTGTTTTCTCTGATAAATTACATGAATAACATTTGAGACAATGCATTGTTAAATATTTATGTCTAGTACTATAGAACCAAGAAAAGCACAAGAACCCCTAGAAGAATAAATATATTTACCTAAATAAATTACTAAGACAAATATACTCCTATGTGCTCTGTACCAATAAACAGTAGGTATTCACTAAATTGTAGAATATAAATGGTTCATTTCCTCTAAATGTACACTGAAAGATCTATAACATGTTACACATTTCCTGTGCTTTGCATATATATTTCAATATTCATCATGAAAAGCCTTGCTTATGTGTCAATATACATTAGTTTGCATATATTAAGAGGTTTTTTTTTTTAATTTTAGCATTACAGATGCTATTTATATGGGGGAAAGCTCAGGTCCTATTTTATGATTAACCCTTTCACAGCTCATCCTTTTTTCTCTACATGACATTTGCACAAAATGAATTGCTTGCTTAGACACAGCTAACTAAATAAAAGCAGGCCAGAGCTGATAGTATGAAAAATGGATTTTCATTACTGTTTCATTGATTCTTGTAAATAAGGGCCTGAGGCCTGCTCCGAAAAGGCTGCAAACAGTAATAATTTAATCTGAGGTGACATAGAACAAAATGTATGTGGACAAAAATCATCCTTGAATATTAAACAACAGCCTCAAGACAGAGAAAAGTGTTGCAGGCGAATTTAAATGTATGCAGATCGGTGGGTAACATATTTAAAAACAGAAATTAAAGATTCCTGTCATAAATCACATTTGCTGCCATGGATATGCCTTGTTATGCTGGCGTTTAAGAAAACCTGAAAGGTTAAGGCAGTTGGTGCATTAAATCGTACAAGGATAATTAATACTTTTCTTGTGGCTATTTATAAGAAATGGAAAATATAGTCAGATCAGCTGTGGCACTGTAGTAATTTGAGGGGGAAGCAATGAAAGCATGAGTCAATAGTTTTAACTGGACAAATGTCAAATGCTTAATGATGCAGTATCCCAATTTGGAAGCTGTTTGAAAGTTGTATATTTTTTAAATGAGATAAAATAGTTCATTCTCATACTACAAATATAATTTATTTGCCTCTCATCTGTTTCGTATTGCCCAAGGGGGAAAAAAAATTCACATGGGATTTTTTCTTTTTGGTAGTTATTATACCTCGGTCACCTATGCTATAGATATATGAAAATAAATACCATTTCTGGCATCAAGTATCATAAATTCAGCCTTTCACCATGTCTCAAAATATAATAATGACACTATTTTTTTTAATGACTAATTTACTTGTCTCATCAGGAATCAGATTAGTAACATCAGAGGACACTCTCACTGCTTCCCCAGAGGAAAATCTACCTTTGTCACTCAATGAATTTACGTCTATGATTATTCTCTTTTTAAAAATCCTCTTATGATACCTTGTAGATTTTCTCTACTCTGAAAATCAGTGCTTTTTATTGATATTAGTATCATGAACTATGTAAATGTTCCCTCATGAGACAGAAGGCATATAGCACGAAATCCTCAGCATATGAAAGAGCCATTTATTTTGCAGGGCACTACTACCTGTATAATATTCCTTTGAGCTAACAGAAAGGATTGGCTGGCCTTTAGAAAGAAAACTATTTTTTTATGGATAAAGCAGTCTCACAATTATAGGTGTATTATTTGTGCAAGATATAATCTAGTTTACAGGGTGTTTTGTTTTTTAAATTGGTTTTAAAATAACAGTGGGGGGCTTCCCTGGTGGTGCAGTGGTTGAGAGTCCGCCTGCCGATGCAGGGGACGCGGGTTCGTGCCCCGGTCTGGGAGGATCCCACGTGCCGCAGAGCGGCTGGGCCCGTGAGCCATGGCTGCTGAGCCTGCGCGTCCGGAGCCTGTGCTTCGCAACGGGAGAGGCCACAACAATGAGAGGCCCACATACCGCAAAAACAAACAAAAAAAAAAATAAAAAATAAAATAACAGTGGGGTTTGAATATATCACAATTCTTGCCCTATCATATTTTAGTACAAAAGCAGTATAAGATAAATAAACATATTTTCTTTAAAAAAAATACTTGTATAGATTGTATGCAGGGACTTTTCTGGCTACAAATCCATTAGTACTTTCATGACTGAACCCAGTCTAGATACCTTAACAAAAAGAGCTCAAATGAACATTTATTACGACGGCCTTTTACATACCTTTTATATACATAAGTCACATAAAGTGAGTTCTGGGGTTTTGCTAGATTATGCCATCATTGAATGTTCCCTGAGGCCTGAGAAACCAAACAATCCATTGAGACTCTCATGGTCCTTTAAATAGGGTGAGTTAGGAAGCCTTGTTTACCTACCATTGATAGATAACACTAAATCGAGGTGATAAAACCATGTTCACATTAACACTCCCATTCAGTACTGAGGTCATTGGGTAGAGCAATAGTTATGTACACCATCTTTCAATACACTTACACAACTGAGGACTCTCCTATAACTTTATCTTTGCTAGTATTAAGCCTCATAAGAAAATGCTCTATAGTGATTCTGAATGTGTGAAATTACTCTAGTAGAAGCTATGAGATTTGTTTTAAAACGGTAGAAAGTTTGTTCAGGAAAAAAAAAAATTCTTATGCAAAAGAAAAAGAAAAGGAGAATAGACTGAGTGAAGGAGACCTTCCTTGTTAATATCTGCAGGTTTGTAATTGCTTAAGTTTTTCACCCCTCCCCTGTGACTCAATAACCAAAGACATTGCCTCATAGGTAGATGATGAACACCAATACATCTAGCCTGACAAATATTCTATGAGTAATGCCCCCATTGGCCAACAGTCCTTCCAATTTGAGCAAAAGTGGTGTGGCTTCTGGGGAATGAAGCTGGTTTAATATCACAACAAACTTCCTAAGCATGTAAATTCAGAGCACATGATCTGGCAAGTTTGAAGCCCTTTCAGCAGAATGAAACTGACAAGGTCATAGGAAGAATGGAACTCCTGTCTTCACACACTAGCCTCAGACACTGTGGATTAAATACAATCTCTACTTAAAGCAAATTGGTCCTGGATCAGAAGCTTCCTGATATAAAGAAAGAAATGCTAGGGATTAAGTTGTAATTGAAACAAAAATAGTTATCTTTGGTTATCTTTTCTGTATTTCTGTAGACCAGACCTTAACTCATTATAATCTTTGTTAATGATTAATGTCATGATTGCCAATTTGGTGATCAATTTAAAAAATATTTGTCAGATTGCTTTAAACTTAAGTGTAAGGCTATTTTCAGTTTTCAAAGTTCTTTTTAGCTATTGGTATTAAACACACATAACACATTTCCCTGGAAGCAGATATAACCCAGCTGTTAGGGATAAGATAGGAAAAACAGACTAAACATGAGTTGCGAGTGAGAATTTTTCTTGAAGAGAAAGCCTCTGTAAGTTATATTTCAAGGTGTTGGATCTAGGGAATAACATTTTATTCCTCAATGTCACTTACTATTGCAGAACAGCCCAAACCTTTGCAAGATGTGAAATATTTCCTATGTAATAGTAGACTATTGTCTAGACTACTGTCAAGGGTGGATTAGCAAGAATAGGGACACAACTACAAAGTCAAACAGCAATACCAGCAGTCCTAGAAATAGGTTTGATTTATAGGCCAATAAAGTATTTTCTAAAATCTACAACCTAAAGGTATAACTAATTTTTCCACTTGGATGTACCAAAATGGTTACAATATGAGTGGAGAATTTAAAAAAAAAAAAATGGAGCTCACTAGCTAAATACAGTAAGAAGGAGATAGGACAAAATGGGAGTGATCATAGACACTAATCTGTTAAGAGCCGTAATGGCTCCTGTGGGTCTGTTATTGCCTGAGTAATAAATATATCTACTGTGCATGAGCATTAACCTCATGCACAGTAGATACTTCATGATGCACAAATATCATGAGGACATGTAGCACATGGACCTGTAAACATTAGTGGCAGCTACACTGATATATAAGTGTACAATGAAATGACTCCAAAGTAGCCATAATGTCTTATCACAGCAAGCTTGGTGAACGCCAATGCATTTACATGATCAAAGAGACAAATGAATTGGCTTTAAATGTATCATTAGTTGTGAACTTCACGATCCATCATAATTGACACTGCCTTTCAATGTCATGCAGAATAAAGTACATTAAAGCTGTGGAGAAAGCTATGGCTTCAAGGTTTCCACATAGATCTGAGCATTGGGTGTGAAGAAACAGTACTATTTTAGAGAATGGCAAACATGCTTTAGATCTGTACTCAAAGTAAACTTTAGGGAAAATGTATCATATGACCAGATAAAATTTCAATGGT
Organism: Mesoplodon bidens; assembly: GCF_964165515.1. Lineage (NCBI taxonomy): Eukaryota > Metazoa > Chordata > Mammalia > Artiodactyla > Ziphiidae > Mesoplodon > Mesoplodon bidens. Next base: position 50,995,295 of record NC_138165.1, read on the forward strand.
ATTTCTTAAGCAATCATTGGTTGTAAGGCACACCTCATAAACAGAAAACAATACTACAGAAGAGGAAAGTAGTGGAAATGTTCCATTTAGCTTAGGTTCCAGAATGCGATTTCCCAGTGGTAACCCTGGTAAATAACCAAACGATCTTAAACATCCCTTAGGTATATATATATATATATATATATATATATATATTTTTTTTTTTTTTTTTTTTTTTTTTTTTTTTTTTTGCGGTACGCAGGCCTCTCACTGTTGTGGCCTCTCCCATTACAGAGCACAGGCTCCGGATGCGCAGGCTCAGCGGCCATGGCTCACAGGTCCAGCCACTCTGCGGCACGTGGGATCTTCCCAGACCAGGGCACGAACCCGTGTCCCCTGCATCGGCAGGCGGACTCTCAACTACTGCACCACCAGGGAAGCCCCCTTAGGTATATTTTTAATCAAGTAATTCTACTTCTAAGACCACATGATTCTTATATCATGTATAAAGAAGATCACCTGAGTTATTTGTAATGAAGAAAATTTACAACCTATATTACATCCAACAACAGGGGAATGGATAAACATTTAAAATATTATCAGCTCTAGTCCCTTGAATTTTCAAAGAATATTTAATAACTTGCCAGTGTACTTTTTAAAAAGCAATTAAACAAGATATAAAATTGTATAGTTAATTTTGTAGAAAAAAAGTTGTATCCATATTAAAAGTATTGGAAGGAAATACACAAAAATATTAACAATGCCTTCACTTAAGTATTTGAGATAATTTTTTCTATTAACTTTTCAATATTTTCCAAATTTTATAAAATTATCAAAAAATTTAATTGATCATAAATATTTTATAAATAAGAAAAAATTTGAAGAAATCATCCAATAAAGTTATCATATAAAGTCCTTTCAAGGAGACTAGGATCTCTTTTCTGTCTCTCTTCAGATCAATTACATTGATTTTTTTCTTTTAAAGCATAGTTTTGTTAAGGATGTCATTTCTACGTAGTGATGATGGGAGTAAAGGAGAGAATATCCAATATGGAATTATCACTAAAATATGTTTTAGAATGCAGGAATCTTCTCCCTTATTAAATCATCCCAATAAATATTCATTCATATCCCCATTACTCCACGTGGCCTTGTCAGCTAGATAAACATATAAATATTACATTAGTCACGTTTCTTGATCTTAACTTTGTTTCAGGTCAACCGAGGACTATTGAGTAGACCAGGAAGAGATTCCTTTTTGCCTTTTAAGGCACACTGCTAGGCAAATACATGGACAATACATGCAGACTTGACCTCTGAACGTTAATACCCAAATGCCTACTCATTATCTCCATTTTGAAATCCACTACATGTTGCAAACTCAAAATCGACAAAACTTTTTTCAGGAGTCCCTTCAAATGCTGTCAGCCACTCAGTAGCGTAATTATAAACTGGAATATTATTTGTGACTTTTCCTCTCTACCTTCACAAGTAACAGTCTCCCAGTCCTATAGATTTACTACCTCTATAGGTCCTTAATCCAGTCACTGCTCTAAATCATTTCTTCTGTTATCCTAGTCCAGGCTACCATTATCTGCAACCTCCAACGGCCTCCCAATAGTTCTCCCAATACTCAGGGTGAACAGACTTGTTTTTGCCAATCCATTCTCACCCTGCAGACAGAGTCATGTTTCTAAGACCCTAATCTTTTCACGGCATCTACCTACATGACACCCATAGTCTTTAAGATAAACCCAAAGGCCTTAGCAAAACCTTGAAGTTGTTTCATGATCTGTCCCTGCTCCACTCTCTGATCTCGTCTTTCTCTGTAGCCTTCTGTCCCTTCACAGGCTCACATTGCTTCAGTTACTGTTAAGATTCTACCATGCTTCTTCTTACCACCTAGCCTTGGCACATGCTTTTCCTTCTGCAGGAATTCTCTTCTCCTTCCTGTCCAGCCCCCAAATCCACTTCTTCAACTAAACAAACGCCAGGTAATTCCTACTTAACACTAAGGTCTTGTCTTAGAGTCACTGATTCCTCTAGATTTAGATAGGTACCCTACTTCCTTCCTTCCATTTCGTCCTTCTCTACCTCAAATATGAGACTTATTTATTGTATTGAAATTGTAGAATAATTACTTGCTTTCTCCATTAAAGGACTTGTTCTGTGAGGTCTGGAAGGGTATCTGTCATATTTAATATTATATATGCAGTTCTTAGCTATGCTTCATAAAGAATAGGTATTTAATATTTTAATATATGAATAAATGAAAGTATTATCACTTTTAAAATGTAATAAGTCAAACATTAAAAGTAATCCTTAGTATTTATTTCTGCAATGTAAGACCATTCTCATCAATTAGATATTCTTCATGTTGAATCATAATTATGGTGATGATTATGGCTAAGACTTCATGGTATTTACTATGAATCTTATTTTGTTCTGAGTACTTAATGTATATTACTTAATTTAATCCTTTCAACAACCCCATAAGGAGGTGTCATTATGTCCATTTTACACATAAGGATGCAGAGGCACTGAAAGTTTAATTTTTCTCAAGGTCACACAGCTAGTAAGTGGTTATACTAGGGTTCTATGTCTACAGTAATATACAAACCCAACATTTTGAAGTATATATATGTAATATCCCACTGCAGTCCCAGTCAGTGGTGAGTTGGGATTGGGGAAACTCTTTTCCATGCAGTCATTCATGGAACCAGGCTGATAAATTTCTGCCAAACCGAAATACATGTTTTTCAAGATCATCTTAAAAGATGACATCCAGACAATGAAAGGAGAAGGCTCTATGGGACAGAACTAGATAATGCACATCACTTCTACTCACATTTAATTGTCAAAAACTCATTTCAAATGACCATGTTAAGGCACATGATCATCCTAACATCAAGTGATGGTGAAAAATATGTTTGGGGGAAAAGGAAATAGACATTTTTGGTGAATGATTTTCAGTTTCTACCATAGGGGCTGAGGCTGGATTTGAAACCAGACAGCATGACTGCAGTGCCCAATACTGAAGACTTTACTAAACCTCTAACAGGAATGTGCCATACTTATTTAATTCATATCCTAATTAAATGTATTTAGTATGTCTTAATGCTATATGTTTCCTGCTAAAACAACATAGATTGTATGTATTTTACAGTGTTTGGACTCAATTTGACAGCCTTTTGTCCCTCATATGTTTACATAACAAGCAGCTGGCATAATTTGTTCTGAATATCTAATGGAAAGGATTGGTAATGTCATTACCAAAACTTTATTTGCACCCTGCGTAACTATATATTTGTGATTATGTAATAATAATTATATAGTTAACTATAGACAAAGCATTTTCCACTCCTCTAAGGATACTTGGCTAAAGCCAAGATGAAAACTGGTTGGCCAAATTTAATAACATCATTATTTAGCACTTACAAATGATGGTTTAAGAGACAAACCAGTGGGACAATTTTATGTTACATAAAAGTTAACCAATTTTAGTTGAATAAAATCTGAGGGACATTTTCCCTAGGGTACTACAAATGGCAAAGGTTGTCAGAAAGAGGGGGCAAAAAAAGCACAGCTGACAGATGCTCAACATATAAAGTGGAATATCAAAGGGGTTATCAGAAAAAGAAGTTAACTTTAGGTCAGTTACAAGCAACTTGAAACTTGAAAAAATGTCAACCCAAAATATTCCTCTGATATTGCTTTGCTGTTTGGGATATACAGATAATTTGAGAAATTAATTGTTAATGACATATTTTTTTTTATCAGAGAGGTTGTGGAATTATGGCTCTTTAATTTGTATTAGTTAATATACCAGTGAAATGAATGATCCCCAAACTTAGTGTTTAAAACAATGATTTATTTTGGGTCATCATTTTGTACATAACAGTCAGGAATTTGAGAGGTAGTAACTGGGCAACTCTTGCTTCGATCACTTACATAGTTGTAATCAGATGTCTGCTGAGAGTGCAGTTATCTGAAGGCTCAGTTGGGTTGAACATCCAAGATGGCTCACTCACATGGCAGGCAACTGATGATGGCTGTTGGCTGGGAGCTCAGCTGAACCGGTACCCAGAACATTTACACATGACCTTTTAAGCAAGGCAGCGTTAGTGTAATCAGATTTCTTATATAGAGGTTGGCTTTCTCCAAATGAAACATCTCAAGCTTCATGGTCTTTTAGGACCTAGAGTTGGAAGTCACATAGAATCACATCTGTTGTGTTTTATTTGCACAAGTAAGTTATTAAGTTCGGTCCTGATTAAAGGGAAGGAGGCATAGAAACCTACCTCTAAATGGGGGAAGGGTCAAATAAGTTGTGAACATGGTTTCAAACAACCATAAATTCTGACTCTAACACTAAGTGTATTATTATTATTATTATTATTATTATTATTATTATTATTATTATTATTATTTTAGAGGAGTGTGGTAGAGGGCTGAGTAGATCAGGACAGATCTTCTGAAAATAGCTGTATAGTCAGGAAGTTTTTCCTAAATTCTGAATATCCATATACTTCTATTTCATGTCAATATTTTCTTTGATCAAAACTCCCCATATTTTTTCACTTATATAAAGTATGGGTAAAGATGTCGCACTGAACAAATTATTTAAATTTCTTTTCTATCAGTGAGCCCTATGCTTTGCCATAATAACTTAAACCATTTCCTCAGAGTAGACTCCTTCTGTGCGGAATCAAAGCATAATTATTATTTTTAGATTTCTTACTCTCAAATTTTATGTCAATCACATCTTGGTCTTTTGACTAAAATAAAGTGTAAACTGTGACTCCATATTTTCTTTTAACAAGTTGCATATTTAGGTCTCTCATATCAATATTTTACATAACAAGCGAGCAAAGGTAAGGATTTACTGTTGAATATTATTTATGGTGTTCAGGTAAAATGGACACTTGCAGCATACCATGAAAAACAAAGATAATTTAATATATGGTGAAAACCGATAATATTATTTGAATATCAAGAACTCAAGTAACATGATACACCATATTAACAAATTGAAGGAGAAAACCCATATGATCATCTCAATAGATGCAGAGAAAGCTTTCGACAAAATTCAACACCCATTTATGATAAAAACCCTGCAGAAAGTAGGCATAGAGGGAACTTTCCTCAACATAATAAAGGCCATATATGACAAACCCACAGCCAACATCGTCCTCAATGGTGAAAAACTGAAAGCATTTCCACTGAGATAGGGAACAAGACAAGGTTGCCCACTCTCACCACTCTTATTCAACATAGTTTTGGAAGTTTTAGCCAGAGCCATCAGAGAAGAAAAGGAAATAAAAGGAATCCAAATTGGAAAAGAAGAAGTAAAGATGTCACTGTTTGCAGATGACATGATACTATACATAGAGAATCCTAAATATACTACTAGAAAACTACTAGAGCTAATCAATGAATTTGCTAAAGTAGCAGGATACAAAATTAATGTACAGAAATCTCTGGCATTCCTATACACTAATGATGAAAAATCTGAAAGTGAAATCAAGAAAACACTCCCATTTACTATTGCAACAAAAAGAATAAAATATCTAGGAATAAACCTACCTATGGAGACAAAAGACCTGTATGCAGAAAATTATAATACACTGATGAAAGAAATTAAAAATAATACAAATAGATGGAGAGATATACCATGTTCTGGGATTGGGAGAATTAACATTGTGAAAATGACTCTACTACCCAAAGCAATCTACAGATTCAATGCAATCCCTATCAAACTACCACTGGCATTTTTCACAGAACTAGAGCAAAGAATTTCACAATTTGTATGGAAACACAAAAGACCCAGAATAGCCAAAGTAATCTTGAGAACAAAAAACGGAGCTGGAGGAATCAGGCTCCCTGACTTCAGACTATACTACAAAGCTACAGTAATCAAGATAGTATGGTACTGGCACAAAAACAGAAAGATAGATCAATGGAACAGGGTAGAAAGCCCAGAGACGCACATATGGTCAACTTATCTTTGATAAAGGAGGCAGGAATGTACAGTGGAGAAAGGACAGCCTCTTCAATAAATGGTGCTGGGAAAACTGGACAGGTACATGTAAAAGTATGAGATTTGATCACTCCCTAACATCAACCACAAAAATAAGCTCAAATGGATTAAGGACCTAAATATAAGGCCAGAAACTATCAAACTCTTAGAGGAAAACATAGGCAGAACACTCTATGACATAAATCATAGCAAAATCCTTTTTCACCCACCTCCTAGAGAAATGGAAATAAAAACAAAAATAAACAAATGGGACCTAATGAAACTTCAAAGCTTTTGCACAGCAAAGGAAACCATAAACAAGACCAAAAGACAACCCTCAGAATGAGAGAAAATATTTGCAAATGAAGCAACTGACAAAGGATTAATCTCCAAAATTTATAAGCAGCTCATGCAGCTCAATAACAAAACAACAAACAACCCAATCCAAAAAATGGGCAGAAGATCTAAATAGACATTTCTCCAAAGAAGATATACAGACTGCCAACAAACACATGAAAGAATGCTCAACATCATTAATTATTAGAGAAATGCAAATCAAAACTACAATGAGATATCATCTCACTCCAGTCAGAATGGCCATCATCAAAAAATCTAGATACAATAAATGCTGGAAAGGGTGTGGAGAAAACGGAACACTTTTGCACTGCTGGTGGGAATGTGAATTGGTACAGCCACTATGGAGAACAGTATGGAGGTTCCTTAAAAAACTACAAATAGAACTACCATATGACCCAGCAATCCCACTACTGGGCATATACCCAGAGAAAACCATAATTCAAAAAGAGTCATGTACTAAAATGTTCGTTGAAGCTCTATTTACAATAGCTCGGAGATGGAAACAACCTAAGTGTCCATCATCGGATGAATGGATAAAGAAGATGTGGCACATATATACAATGGAATATTACTCAGCCATAAAAAGAAACGAAATGGAGCTATTTGTAATGAGGTGGATAGACCTAGAGTCTATCATACAGAGTGAAACAGTCAGAAAGAGAAAGACAAATACCGTATGCTAACACATATATATGGAATTTAAGAAAAAAAATGTCATGAAGAACCTAGGGGTAAGACAGGAATAAAGACACAGGCCTACTAGAGAATGGACTTGAGGATATGGGGAGGGGGAAGGGTAAGCTGTGACAAAGTGAGAGAGTGGCATGGACATATATACACTACCAAACGTAAAACAGATAGCTAGTGGGAAGCAGACGTATAGCACAGGGAGATCAGCTCGGTGCTTTGTGACCACCTAGAGGGGTGGGATAGAGATGGTGGGAGGGAGGGAGATGCAAGAGGGAAGAGATATGGGAACAGATGTATATGTATAACTGATTCACTTTGTTGTAAAGCAGAAACTAACACACCATTGTAAAGCAATTATACTCCAATAAAGATGTTAAAAAAAAAAACCTCAAGTGAGTAGTTTTGAGATGATACTGGTAGCCAATATAAAGAAGCAGAGTTTATTATAAACCACAGCAATAATATCCTCACTCCCTCAAAGTATATTTTGTGATTGACAGATAATTTTCAACATTTATTTGATTGATACAAAATAATTCCATCCAGTTTGTTTTCGTAATACCCTTATGAATATTAGCTATAAATGTAGCTATGAAGATTCTTATAAATGTAGTTAAATCAACTGGAGGTTTGCATGAGAGTCTTTTAGCAGACAGAAGTCTATTAGAAGATGCTGAAATGTTAACGGGAAATGTTCTTTGAGGGCATTACTGATGGTCTAATCACTTATGAATACCTTCTTGAATAACGTTTAGGTTAAGTGCTACCAAGATCTTCTATAAAGACCATGAAGTAGTCTTTCAATCGAAAAATGAGCCAATTCTTGGAGTAGATTTAAAATTGATTCCTTATGAGAATGCCAAGCTTGCTGACATTTTCAGTGAGTATTAACTGACTGCTTACTATAAACCAGAAGCTGTTCAACAATAGACCTGTATCACTGCATACACATAAACAGTTAAGTATGTAATAAATCAGGTGGTCTTATGAAGAAAAGTAAAATGGCAAAGTATAGATCAGTATAACAGAAGGGGTGAAGTATGCTGTTTTAGGTAGAATGATCAGGGAGTATCTCAGTCTCTTAGTGACCAAATACAGTGAGAGAACCATGTGGACAATTTTATAGAAGAGAATTCCAGACCAAGAGTCTTGTTCTGCTGAGACAGAATTCTTCAAAATTTTCCTCAATGCTTGCTAGTTTCCAAGTCCCACCTGTTCTTCCTGCTCTCTTCTCCCAAAGTCAATGCTCCAGCCTTCAGATGAAAGTTTCTTCTCTTTTCTGCTGTAAGAAAAGATACTTGACCCTGTAACTTATATGGGCAGAAGAATCCTCTCAAGACGGCTGCTTTTCTTGGCACAAAAAGCCTCTTTTAAGGAACCTAATTATTTTGTAAAAGATCTTAATTTTTCAGGCATTTAGTTTTTATTGGCAGCTATTGCTCCCCCAAAGCAAAAGGTTTTTGCTACTGTAATCTAACTTCTCACCACTATACAATGTTTTTCCATGAATGAACTTTTTTGGTGTCCAACAAATTAATTTAGTTCCATGGTTCTCTACCCGATCAGCTTTTAAAATCCTGATGTCCAGATCTTACCCCTAGACCATTTAGATTAGAATCCTGGGATGAAAAGCAGGAATTAGTATTTTAAAAAACAAAACAAAAACTTGCCACATTATTCCAGTGTTAGTCAAGGTTGAGAAGTACTGCCATAATCCATAAACCATCAGCAAATTATAAATGCAAAGAATATTAACACACCTTGACCAATTCCAACTGTTGTTCAGGGGAGAAAACTGAAGCCCAGAGAAGGGAAAAAGCTTGGCCAAGTATACAGAACCAACAACTACAGCAGCCTTGTCTGAAAAAAATAAGAACTGAAGAATGCCCATATCCTTTTCAGAATAGTGGTGGTGTGAAAAAATGGCACAGAATAGGGAAAGAGTATGTGTGGAGGTTTTGAATAGCATCATCCTCACAAGACCCAGTCCTTGGCCTCAGATCCCATACCCTTGAGAGACGGCTGGGTGAAGATGAGAAAGCATTGCCTTTGGAAATCATTATGATCCAGCTCCATGAAAAGAGGACCTGACCTTCCTTTCGAGAAGAAATATTAGTTAAGCTCTTAAATTGCCTTGTTTCTCTTCACTCTCTTCTCTCCTTTTACTTTCTTAGGAATTTTCATTTTATTTTCTTTTTATAATATTTTCAGTGTGAAGGTTTGGAAAATTACATAAAATTTGAAAGAAGCAAATTTCCAATAAATCTATTTCAGTACAGAATGCCTGCCACTTACATTCAACATATGATTTTTGAATGATAGAATAGTGAAATTGTCTTGAAATTCACCATAATTTTTATTTCCTCATTCTTGGTTCAAATAATTCCAAGGTTTGATGATAAAATCTGTTTTTGATCTAGGTGATAATTGTTGAATTATTATTCACAGTATTTAATTTATTCACTCTAACTTAATCATTGCCTTATAGTTTACTTATTCTGACTGCTAGTAAATTTTTAAAAAAAAATCATTAAGATTGAACATTTTCATCAAAATATATTTAGATAATAAACTCTTCAAGTTTCTTGTTCTTGATATTTGTTGAGATGTATCAATCTGTAACTCTGGATTTTTTGCCATCCCCCCAAATTTTTTTCTTGAAAAAATAATTTGATTATTGCTGCAGATTTGTGTTCTTGTTTGGGCTTTTGCATTATATTTTATTTCCTTTAACTGTATTTTATCTTTCTCATTTTTCTTTTTGACTGTTTTCATCTGAATTCTGGTTGAATTCCTTGAATTTGACTTCTATAAATCAGTTATCTATTGTATCTTATCTGTTATTTTTGAAACCCATCACAGTTTCAATTAAGCAATCATAATTTTTCTTTCTCATGCAATGTTTTCTGATTTCTGATTGTTCCTATTTTACATTTCTTTCCTCCATGTAAATAGATAAAATATTCTCTCAAATCTTAAGGAGATCATAAATCAGAAAGCTCTGAATATTGTGTTGGGTTTTTTAAATTCTGTTGTGTGGTTTTTATATTGTTTCATTTTGTTTTTACAGTATATCTACTTCATTTAATCAATTCCTCTAAGTATTCAGGAATGTCCCCTTGTTTTGACATAATGCATCTTTTTATAGAACTTGTAGAATTTTTTTCTGATACTCAGTTAGAAACTTTCTGTTTGTTCTGGCTGCCAATGAAGGACGAGACCCTGCCATATTGAGTTTCTAAAACATTCACTGAGACCACATCCTGTCCTTTTCCCTCATAGAGGCTGTGAACGGAGTTCTCTCAGCATTTTATCCACTCAGATCCTGGCCGCATAGCTCCTTGGGGAAATTTTGGTGGTAGAAGAGGGTCAGAAATCTGACCCCAATTCCCTCTTGTGTAACAGCGGTGAGGAAGATGGGGCAGAGGTGAGCTGCTAAACAACACTCGTTGAGTGCTTACCAAGGACTAGGCGCCAGACTGAGCACTTAACCTGTTATTTAAATTTCATAGCAACTCTATGAGGTAGATAACAAATACGACCCCTTTCCACTTTGTATATGAGAAAATCAAGTGACTGGAATTTTTTATATTTTCTTCTAAGATCATGGAACTATTGAGTGAAGAGTCTGAAGCCACGATCCTACTCAATTCACCATTTCCCCGTTTATTATTTAGTTAAAATCCTTTGAAGTTGGGGGCACAAAACTATCATCCTTCCTATTTTTGTCACCAATGAAAATTCCCCTCTCCCATTTGATATTCTGTTAGCCTTTCCCATGGATCTCTCCGAAGAGTAAAGGTAGAGTTTATAAAAACCATCTTTCCCAGAATTGCCACTCGATTACCAGTTTATCTGACTCCTGAATCATTAACCTCTGTCCTTTTTAACAATGTGGGAAACTCAAATTCTAGACATTCTAAGAGGCATGACCTCCAAATTGTTTGATAGCCAGGTCCTTTCAAAAACCTTGATAAGAAAATAATATTTAAGGAATACAACTTAAAGAGTAACTATATAAAATCGTAAGGCGTCTTAGCTCTTCATTTCAATGGCTTAAAAAACTTATCTATAAAGTATTATTCCACAGGCTTTAACTGTCATTAAGTGACACTAGTACCATTATCAAAGGATTTTGAGCACTTGTCTATTGACCACCATGTAACTAATATGGCTTCAATCCATCTCAGGAGAACTGGATCATTGTAAAACTTACAAACTAGCAGGTCATAAAAGTGTTTGTTACTCTGCACACTAACGTACAGTGGCTTAACAAGGTTTTTGAAACGAGTATTAAAAATTAATTGTTAGCAAAGTGAGACATACACAATGATAAAAAGCTGGAAATTGCTATTAGATGGAATGCAGAAGGCAAGTATGGAGTGGTCTGTTTGAGAAAAAAGTGATTCTGGAATATTTGAGCCAGAATACTTGTTTTATATGGCCATCAACACCTACCTGAGTTCTTTGCCCATAGGAAATGCTCAGTAAACACTTCCCCCCAGAGGTGATGAAGTAGTACTATAATCAGTGCCTGGAGAAAGATAATTCAAACAGAATGCTGCATTGATTTTTCAATTACCATCTGGGGAGATGCAAGTAAGATGTCACCAGAATTGTATATTGGCGTTTGAACTCCCCATGACAAATAGGTTTTCGCTTAAGTAAAACTTAACACCCTTTTCACATATACTAACATAATGTCCTTCAAAAAATTAGATTTGAAAAGTGTTTTGGAAATAAAAATGGTAAACAAGTATAATGGATTATTTTTATTCATAGACATATCCAAATGAGGGTATTTGAGTGTGAAATGTAGGTGTTTATTTAAACACTAAATTTAGGTGTTTATTTTAGAAGAAATATTAATTGTAAGAACATATAACCCCTTAAGCAAGGGAGGGGGATTTGGCACATATGGATGTATGAGCATAGGCGTGTGTATATAAGTGAGATAACATATTCCCAGGAGACAAATTTTAAATGTTTTGGTTTATCCATAAAGCACCTTCAAATTCTGTCTTAAACTCAATAATAACCTCTCTTAAAAAACAAAACAAAACAAGCTATCTTTATTCCTGGACTTTTCTCTGAGACCTTGGTGATAATCTCTCTACTCAGCAATCTTTAAATCTCTGGTTTATCCCTATCACATCTACCCAGTTGCATTAATGTCACTGTAGCCTGATCTCTATCATCAGTCATTTCTTCTCATTTTTCATTGCTGCTGCTGATGGTAAAGCTTTCATTCCTATATACTTATATTTATATTTAATAATAACCTTCTGGGGATTTTGCACCATTAAGTTTGCTCCAGCTCATACTAATATCAAAAATGTTTTAATGAGATGGGAGTATCAATTTCACCTTCCTGCTTTATTTTACCAAATAATTTCTGAATTGGTTTTCAAAAATTCACAGACCTTTCAAATATGACCTCCAGTCCTACTCAATTGCAGAACCACCAGAATGCAAATATAAAGGGATATGGTTTCTTTATCTTTGTTTACTCCACTGTATCAAGAACACAATTCTTGACCTATGCTAGGTCCAACATAAGAAACACTCAATAAATGTTTGTGGAAATGAACTAGGATTTACTTATTGAATAAGTTAATACCTATGTTGTATTACAGTTTCTGGACACTGTAATTGAAAGCCCACTTCATACAAATATATAAGGAGCACATATAAAAATGAAAATTTTATATAGTTTTGACCTTTAAATTATTTTTACTAAAACTATAATGTGTGAAAATATACAAAAGAAGCAATTTGATAATTATGTTGAAGATGTTCATTAAATTTTCTATATTCTATATACCTATATATACTCCATGGATTAAATGATGGACATAAAATTAGTGAATAATCACTAAGTACCTTTCATTAAACATATACTTCTTATTATAAAAGAATTTCATTGATATATTAATTACAAAATTAAGGCTTTCTTCTATTGCACAGGGGCCAAACATACTGTAACTGTCCCCTCTCCCCTCAAAACGCCTCATTTACCAGTGGAGTATCAGTGATGCATTAGGAGGGTTCAATAAATACATTGCTTTTTTTCCTTTTGCTATTTTTAATAACCTTAATGTTAAGCATTAGAGAAAGGGTTTTAGAGTCTGATGGCCTGGTTTCAATTCTCTGGCTGCTGTCTAGCACTGTAATCTTAAGGAAGTCATTCAAGTTCTCTAAATCTGAATTTTCTCTTCTCTAATCTGGAGATAATACCCACCTCATGTTCTCGTTATGAGGATCAAATGAAATCATATATAGAAGAGGCAAGCCAGAAAGTGTTACCCAAGTGTTGATGAAGGTGTAGCTTTATCAGTTATTTTCAGAATTGTCAGAATTTTAACAATTTCTAATCTTATATTTGATATGACAAAGTACATATGTTAAATTGAATGAGACTTGAGGTCCAGATGGCCTCTTGTCCATCTCTGTCTCCTCCTACACCAAAAAGTGCATCTCAGTTCAATAATATTGGGTTATTGAATACATTTTAAATGCCAAGCAACATTGTAGACTCTGCAGATGAACAATAAACAGCATTTTCCTCCTAGTACATGTAGTCTAGTAGAAGAGGGACACACAAAAAGTTAACATAAATATAATAAATGCTAAGATAGTCTCATGCATAGTATGTCAGACAGGTAGGGTAGGGTGGCATTTTACTTATCTTATGATTTGACAATCTTCCTAAAAGTGACAATTGTGTTGAATTGTCAACTAATAATTAGAGTTATGGTGAACTAATTGTATTTCAGTGGTGTGTAGGAAGGGTTTTTCCAGGTAGCTGGTACAGTAAGAACACAGGCAAAGAAGTGTGGCTAACCATGCAGTAGAAACGAATATAGAAGCAGTTCTTTACTATGTGAAAACAAATGAGAAACAGAGACTAGTTAAAATGAGGCTGGAAAGGAAGAGGGCTACTAAGTCAAGCTTCTGAGCTTACCTTTTGTCCTCTGCAAGTAAAAGCATAATCTACTGGGACTAGAGTGGTAGGGAGATCCCTGCGTTAGCTGGTGCAAAATACATAAAAATGGACAAAGTTATATAATTATCTCAAAACTAGGCAAAAAGAAAAAAAAAAGATCAACGTTGAATTTTGTGTTGTCTACTGGGTTAAATGGTTGTGTTGGCATTTGGAAGATTTGGCACACCTGTGTTTATTGCAATTAGCCTAAGATTTAAAAGGTGGAGAAAACAGAGTTTAAAAAAGGATATTTAAACTCTATATGATACACTTAAGATATGCACTAAATTAATAGGATTAAAGAAAATCTTATGATCACTGGGTCAAATCCTTTCTTCTTAGTTCTGAAAGACAAAGTAACTCACAATAGGAAACTGCCATAGGAACTGAAGCACTGCTGATATAAGGAAGAAGCTCCCCAAACACACCAGCAGGGTATTTTCCTCTAAATTCACTATACTTTCAGTTGCGGAGCAGATAATTGCACTTTTAAAAACTACATTTATATAAATAGTCCCTATATTCTTTGTTCTTATTGCCCTCACTTTTTTCAAAAATCAAATACTAAACAAATTGGCTATGTGTGTTCTTCATATAGTGAAGCACAGTAATTCATTAAAAAAAAAAATTAAGTGCCTGCAATTTTCAAGTACCAGTAAGTATAAAGAGATAGCCTTCTTTCCCATTGCCTATAAAATCGGATTGGGACAATATTCCTCATGGTGAACTTTTAAAAGGCAAAAACTATGTCTAATAACCTTTGCATTTGTCTCTATCAGATGTTGGCAATATTAGGTACTCAATAAAGATTTGACAAATGAATAATTTGAATTAATGGGGAAAGTGTTATCATAGAAGACAAGAAAGAGTTCCAAATAGGGAGATTGTGAATAGTTTTTCTAAAGAAATGGCCTATTAGCTGAGAGTTAACTGATGAGGAATCCAGCAGGGGAACTGCATGGAGAGAGAACACATCAGACTAGCATAAGCAAAGACATCCAAGTGAGATTAAACATGTCAGAACGTTCAGGTATTGGTAGCACGAAGGAGATATATGGAAGAAATCTATGGAAGAGGAAGCTGGTAATGTAGACAAACTGTGCTTGGTCTTTAAAAAACAGGCTAAACAGACTGGACTTTTTTCTGCTGTCAAAAGTCACATTTTGAAGAGGAGCAGGGCCTGATCTGTTCTATACTTTCAGATGATTTCCCTCGGAATAACTTATAGATCCTATATAGAAACAAGGAGCCAAGTGGACAGCTGTGCAACAGAAAGTTATACACACACACACACACACACACACACCTACATTACTAGATAAAATAAAGTGGTTCTGAAGTAAATAAACTGAATAGCATAGAATTTAATTTATGAGTTTGAAAACCTAAACCAACATTGGTGAAACAACATGCTTTCTTTCCAGAGTATTAAGGCAGTGCTCAACTTTCACTTTAAAAAAAAAAAATTTTTTTTAACCACAGAACAAAAGCTTGTGGGTGATGTCCTAGGAAAGATTTTCCCATGGGTGGATTATGCACAGTTTCCAATGTACTTATTGTAATAAAGCCACAACTCATTCCCATTCTATGAAATACATTAGAAGGCAAGTAAATTAGAGGATATTAGTATCAAGACAGACTTGCACTGTCTCTAGATTTTTATTTTGTTTATTTTTAATGTAAACAAATGTTTGTATAAGTATTAGTAGAAAAAATATTCTTTGCACTTCATAGCTGATTGGGCAATACCACTGTCCCTTGCCTGAGAACCACTGCCTCATGGTACTAAAATAAAAAAGCAATTATTTTAGGGGAAACCCAACTTCTCTTTTTATTTGATCACTGGAAAAAAATCCTATTTCCTGAAAGCACAAGGCAACATTTTAAGAGCAATCCCTGTGATCAGAATGGAACTGGGTATCCCTGGTCACAATAACAGTTAAGTTTCATTTGAGTGGTCCTTGTACAAACTCATGGATTCTTGAATCAGATACAGCCATGTTGAACTAATATTTTTTGTCTAAGTGGGTGGATATCAAAATTAAAATACCTAGAATAAGCATGATGTTATCAGTAATTTTGCCTTGTGTTTTTATGGTTTTCTGAAAATAGGGAAAGTGATTTTTTTCCAAGGGGATAGAAGACAAAAAGAAAAAAAAAAGTGTGTATTGGAGCCAAAAGCCTTATTTGCTGTGAAAATTGCAAATGTTTGCCTGGAGCAAATATGTGAAAATTTGCAATTTGTTATAGGTGTGGAATTTTGCTATTTTTCACAGTGGAAGAACGGTTCTGTGTAGTTTGCTTTTTTTCCCCCTAGATGTGTGAATTCTTGGAGAAATTCTGAGATCTACGTATTTTTATGCCAAAGATGGCAAGGTGAACAATTACTCTCAACAATAACTTAAAATTCTGCTATGTAACTCAATGAAATACTTCTTTTTCAGTGTTGAGCGGTTGCACTTGTTAGGAGAAAGAGCAGTCCCAATTATGTACTGAGCTTTCATCTAGTACAGAAATTCTGTATTAACATACGATAATACTTTTACATAGGAATATATTGATATGTAAAATAAAAGAAATGGAGAGTAGTTGGGTTAAAAATCATTTAAGCTTTTATGACATACACAAGAGACCTAAAATTCAGATGTCAATCTTATGTATACAAAATTAGATTCAGACACCATGTAGAATTGAATCAATTTACTAAACACAAATATTTAACAATTCCAAAATTATGTAATAATAAAAACTCATAGTTATGTAAATATGTAATATACATTTCACTTAGAATTGAATTCTTGCAACTAGATAAGATTCCCTAATGGCTGAAGAAAAAGGAAATAAAGAATATTACATTTCCTTCTAGTCAATGTGATGCTATGACTTCCATGTTTGTTCTGTCTATGACTTTTCTTATAAAAATTGTGAAATATTTGCATCATCTTTGTGGCCACCCCTGGGTGATGCCTACCCAGGTTAGCCACTGAGAAGGGATGCTGGTGGCTCCAAACCTCTCCTCCTTAACACATGAAATTTTCTGTCCCATTTCTCATGCTATTAGGGACACCTTTCTTTTAAATTCTAAAATTACAATTTGCTTCTTTCATTAAGTAACCTGTGTTTTAACAGATTTCTCTAAGCTCTCCTTTTCTTCCTGGGTAACATGTACCTTTAGAATGCTTCCAAAGGAAATGTAGGACATTATCTTTCTCTGAGTTAATGACATTCTCTAACATGCAGAAAGCAAGACTAGACAGTTACAGTTACATACTCAAAGTATGTTTTAATTAACAATATAGTATGTATGTAAGATTCTAAAAGATCAGCTTACCATTTGAATTAGTTTATAGCCTTTCACTTTTCATGTATCAAAATCACTAGGAACTGAAAAACTTTACAGACCATTTCTGCATCTCCCCAGTCTTTCTTGGAATGCTGCATAAAGTTATTTTTGTTTTGTTTGTGTTGGTTTTAGTAAGATTCAGCACTTTCAAAGCTTTTTTTAATATCATATAACCTTAACACAGGTACCCTATCTCTTTCATGAATTTCTGAAACCTGGAATGTGTATTCATTTTCCCATGGGACTAAAGAGAAAACTTGTCATAAAATGATTCCCAGCATATGTTCATGGGCAAAAATGGTGGAAATTTAGACAAGAGGAATCTATTTGTATCTAGTTAGAGATATGCTACAGTTTTCTTCCCCTTAAAATAGTAGGCTAATTGAACATAATATAAAAATAACTTTAGTCAAGATGGATTTTGAAAGATTATAAAACTAAACATCAATTACAATGTAAGTTAATGCTAATAAAAATAAGACATTTTAAAATTAACATACATCTTTCTTCCCCTTAAAAAGAAACAAAAGTCAAAATTGCAAGGTTTATTGCTGTATTTTCCACTGTGGACAGTGCTTGTTGAAGTTTAATTCGTTAGTGAATTTCATTTTTAGATCACCCTTCCAGTGAAGTTTTCTACTCGCCATTAAACACCAAGGAATGTCTCCTTTCTATGTCCAGACCAGATTGCTACCCCTTTTTCTTATCTGCCCAATTAGCTTTAGAGGCCTTAGCTATCACCAGCCTAACTACCTTGGAGCTCTTAGATGAAAGTTCCTTATCCCAGGCTGTTCTATTCATCAGGAATCTAGCAAAACTTAGGTTTGAATAGTTTCCTATGAAACACCTCCCACTCAACTGATTTGTGGTCCCTAATGAACCATAAGCTGATGGATAATTATTCATTTGGCTGAGGCCCATGGAACATGTAAAGGGTACTCTGGATCTCACAAGGCTGCATATGTGACTTCCATTTAAGTTTAGATACAAGATTTTCGACACAAGCAAGAAATATAACAAGACTTTAACTAGAATCACCGTGAAAGAGCTACTTTGACTTGAAATTTCAACTTCTCTGTGATTGGTGTGCTGATAAACCAAAAAATAATAAGGGTAAAAATTTCCAACATTTAGAAAAGCAACACTGAGTTACATTAAATTAAAAGTCTGCAGTTTTAAACCATCACCACAGTGTATTATAACTAAGAAGGGACTGCATTTTTTAAGACCTTAAGCAACATGAGTTTTTTTTCCTTGATTTTTGCAAAGGTCCGGACTCATACTTTATTTAGAATCAAAATATCCAGAAATGAAAGGTGGCAATGGAAATTTCTTTCTTATAACAAAACAGAACAGGAATATAGCTTGCTAAATCTTGTGATTAAAAAAGCAAACGTCATTTAGGCTTAACAAAGGCACAGAGACACACTTTCTGGTAAGCACCTCTTAAATATCTCTGGCACAATTGATTATCAGGTAACTAGATGATCAGAAATCTTCCTAAAACAGGAGGAAGTATGTTTAGTAATTGAAAACATCACTTGAAAAACAATATTGTCCAGCATTTCATCTTTTAGTTTCATCTGATTCAGAATCCCTGGTTAGAGTATGAAGCACAAAGATGAACACAGAGCAAAACAAGAGGCAGCATCTCTTAAGTAATTTGGTGGACTCCCTCCAAAGTGTCCCCTCCATCCCAGGCAGGCCATGGACATGAAGAGTTTCTGGGCACAGCCATATGTGCCCATAGGTCTCAACACAGGTGCTTGGTCCTATCCCCTGAGAAAAAGGATTGTTTTGTTGTTGTTTCTGCTGTAATTGTATTCCTTTCTGCAGTTTTGGGGATGAGAACACTACTATTTTTTAAGGCTATGTGACCAGGTCACTATTTTAAATTTAGGCTTTCTGCCAGTGAAAGTTACTTACTTAAATAATGTTTTTTATTGATTGATAAATTGAAAACTACAAAGTTTAATTCACTAAGATCACCTTCATCCCCATCATCCACCATGATAAAATGCCAATAGGAACTAATGCCAAGTAGTGCCCATCACAGGGAGCATCAATTTTATAAAGGATGAAGGAGACAACAAAAGGAAGAAGAAAGTGGGAAGTGACACCGTTCACAGGCCTTATGATTTAAAAAAAAAAAATTCATATTCAGATATTTATTTTGACATGCTGCAGGGCTTAATCTGGGGAATAAAATCTATCTTTACTCAGAAGTATTATATGATATAGATATTCTGCTTCAGGATGATTCACACAGGGAAGCAGTTTGACTAGTTAGGAGAAGCTTTAAAAGGGGGAGTGAAGAGGTCTGGGCTTGCCTCTAAAATCTCAGTGACTACCCCTTCCCCCAACCCAGTTTTGAATTATTAACCCATAGAATGGGCTGCTTCAGCAACCAATTATACGTAATTGTAAGACATTTTAACAACATGTTGAACTTACTGTGTGGTCTTTTTTTACACTGTAATTCACTTCCATTAGGAGACTGTGCTAGTTTTCACAAATGCTAAATATTGGTTTTAGTTGTGGAATTCCAGGTCTTGAAAATATTCTCCCGGAATTATCTCAATATCCCATATCTAAAAACTCTGTCGACAACTGATATGATCAAAGGATCATACTGATGTAACTGATCACTAAAACATGCCTATATTTTGGTAGCAGCTTGTGTGAAGTTTATTCAAGTCCTCTTTTTCTTACCTGTTTCTCAATGAAAAGAAAAACATAGGGGTTCTATAAGAGTTATATTGTAAGTACTAGAACTATGCACAGTAATCTGTGT
Organism: Mesoplodon bidens; assembly: GCF_964165515.1. NCBI lineage: Eukaryota > Metazoa > Chordata > Mammalia > Artiodactyla > Ziphiidae > Mesoplodon > Mesoplodon bidens. Next base: position 51,015,462 of record NC_138165.1, read on the forward strand.
TCAGAAGACCCCATACCAACACAAATGGTACCCACACTATTTTAATGAGGTAATCAGAAAAAGCTATTGCAGTAAATTGGAGGAGGTTATTGTAGTAAAGCTAATTCTAATTAACCTCTTATAAGACAAAACATAGTCTACAGTTTCACTGAATTGAGAAAATCATTTGAACTGCAGAAATTATTTACTTATCTATTTGAATGTGCATTGCCTTGGGTTTTTTTTTTTTTTTGAGAAGATGTACTTTTTGTTAGACTTGATAATAAAAACTGGTCTATCTGCTATTACATAATTGACTTAATATTTAATGAAACCATAAGAAATTGCCATTTTTTACAGATAAAAATGGTTGAATATTGGCAATTTCATATAGATCAGCTTACTTCTGGGTGATGTTTTCTGTTAAGATGGAGGGACTGGATAATGAGCAAAATGGAATCCAGATGATAATTTTCTTTTTGTGTTGTTATAGTACCTTCTAAAAATATTGTTGCCCATGTTTTTTTCAAAGGTAATTGTCCACATTGTTCAGTAAAATGTGATTCTTTAATTTTCTTTTAATACACATATATCATATAATCTCTAGTAGAAGTCCATAAAAGAGAGATATTTTAAAAGTTACGAAAATCATTGTCTTTGGCTGTTCTTATAATAACAAAGTTGTGATATTAATACATTTGTCTAGATAAAATTTAAAACTATTTCTCCCATTGGAAAAGCATAAAGAAATTAATTTTTGTTTCAAAATATTACTTTGATTTAGATCCTTCAATTTTATGTAATAACATGTTATTTTCCTTTAATAGCACTTTGATGATTTCTTACACTATTACCTGAAAAATAGAGATATTGCGTTTGGAAACTAGAAAATGTTTAATATGGAAGTAGACAAGTATCTTCAAAAATAGGCCAATGAATGTGAATCTTCACAAGCTAACCACTTAACGTTATGTAAATAATTTGGATTTTATAGGTTAAGTCAAGTAAAAGGGGCCAGGAAATCAAACATAACAAACAAACAAACAAATCCCACAAGAATCTAAATTTCTATATTACATTATAACCACTCAAGGAATAAATTAGCCACTCAATTAAAAATATAAAATCTCTACTTGTATCATTCAAATATTTTGAATTATTCACTTTTGAGAAGTTTTTAGAATTAAAAAAAATTGCTTTAAGAAATGCTTTGGTATAACCACTCCCTAAACTCTTGAAATAGTTCATATAAATCCCTTTCTTTATCAGATTCATGATTTGGAGGTAGAATACCCAAATATCATGTATAATCAAGACTGTGGATATACCTTTGAGCTTGGTCTGGTCTGCTGTGCAGACTGGACCCTTCCCCAAAGGGAAACGATGAGTGTCTAACCATCTCCAAGCACCACCATGAATGAACTTTCTTGTACTCTCAAGAAAGAAGACGAAACAAGTATATAGTATGAAAATAGCTCTTTGCATCCAGTATATCTTTTATTAATAATAATAATATTTTGAGGAATGTTAGTATCCCCAATATCAAATGATGACATGGAAACCACTGGAGATAACTGACTTCATCCAGGGTCTTACAGATTTAAACAGTGAGGCTGAGATTGCAGCTCAAATCCTGTGACACCAAATTTATTGTTTTTTCCTATGCTATCATAATATCTCTCTAATTAATCTATATATACTGAGAAGGGAAAATATTGAGAAATATTTAAGTAATGATTAATTACCTGGGGAACTTAAAAAAATTAATAAAGATTCCTGAACTCCAGCTTTAGATACTGTTTTAAAAGGTCTAGTGTAATGTGTCTGGTTTTGTTTTCTTGTTTTTGTTTTTAAGTTTTCTCTAAGTAATGCTGCTGCTCAGTCAGTTCTTGGAATATCTTTAGTATTGAGACACCTTTAAAGTATATGCAAAAATATTTATATTTTTCAAAGGGGAAAATAAATCTTGTGAACAAAGCATTTTTATTCAGAATTTTTGCATTATGTAGATGTCTTGAGTCAGTATTTTGAGGAGGGGGAACTACCTGGCACCTCTGAAATTATGACATGAAGGAGGGTACTTACTCTGCTTTTTAAACAATGTATCCATGCTTTCACATTGCATGCCTGGACGCTGATTCATCTTTCCCTGGTAGAACACAGCCTACAAGAAAAACAAAGCTGTTTCAAATGTTAGCTTCGTCTCCCGTTAGCTGCATAAACTTGGGAGAAATATTTAGCCTCTCTGGATCTTACTTTGTTTCACCATTAAATGCAGATATTCATGCATTTCACAGGGTTGTCCCAAGAATAAAACAAGCTGTTGTACAGTGCTTGGCCTAGTCAGTGCACAAAAACTATAACTAGCATTCATTTTAAAAGGATGCAGTGTTTGAGTATCAACCTTTTGAACCAAAGCATCTTCCCTTTGTCAGTGTTCCCCATCTCGTGTTACATTATTCTTCAAAACTTCTATGAAAAATAAGGCTCTATGAACAAATCTGTTTGGCAAATACTGAAGAATGCATTCTCATTTAGAGATCATAATCAACAGATTAAAAATCTTGAGAAGTTTTTCATGAAAAAAACCCCCTAAATTTAAGACATTATTTCCATAAACATATGTAGTTATGGAGCCCTCATTCTCATGGTACACCTATTAATATTCTGGAAATAATATCCAAAAAAAATACTCTTTTAGAAAAGATCCTTCTTTTATTACTAAAATCTTAACAACACATATGATTTTGCTTTTAGGCTAATTGAAATGGTCAAAATGAAACATCAGGGTTTTGAAATTAATTATATGTATGTATCATTTATACCTACATTGTGATGGAGTGGCAGAACAAAACTCCTCCATAATACAGACTGCATGTACAGCTATGGTGCAGCCACTTTTTTTCCTGTTTGTGTGCAGGTGTGAAGATGTGTGTGTGTGTGCATGTTTGTATGAGTATGTGTATCTATGTGTATGTGAGTTTGTATGTGTGTGTACAGACTTAGGAATGTCTTTATGTATAACTACTATATCTAGTTGTGAGTGATGGATGAAACAAAATTCCTTGTTTAATATAAAAGATATTGTAATTACTGCTATACTGTTTTAATCTGTATCCCATATAATATATAGACTTACTAAGTCTTAGAAAGCTTATAAGTTTAAACATCAGATCTGAGTACAAACTTAAAATGAAGATTTTAAACTATATTCTTAAATTCGCTTTTATCTTCCCACATTCTTTACTGCTCCTCAGCGTTCGCCTCCACTGGCTGGCATTTTCTCAAATAACCAGTTTATTTATCAAAAACTAAAGAACTAAAAATCATGTTGCACACAAAGCAATATTTAGGTTCTTTCAACATCTGAGGCAAAGCAACAAGAGATTTGACTTTCTCTAAGACCAACTTAGGGTCACTGCTTGTTTGTTTTCCTTTACATGGGCACTCCAGCCTTCCTTAACGTCCAATTTGCGTTCAGTCAGTAGGTATTTAAACTACAGGAGGAGTCCAGCCAAAATAAGCCATCCTTCTGCCAGGTCCAAAGTTCCCTTTCCTCCTTCTCTCTCTGGGTTTTGTCTTATAACTTTACCTTTCACTTAGTTCCATGGCATGTGCCTAGGCCTTCTAAGGGACATTTAACTTTAGGGAGCTGTTACTCATCTTAAACAAAGTGTCAGAATCACTGTTCCTAGAGAAGGCAATTGTTGGCAGAAAAGGAAAAAAAGTGAACACAAGAAGAACAAGCCTCCTTACTTCTTGTACTTAATGGCTTTCTACTGATTCTGAAAACGTGGGTTGCTAGGGAAGGGACAATTCTTTGCCCATACCCCTTTTAATATAAAAATAAATGTGTGCGTATGTGTGTGTAGTTTTTAAAGTATGAAAGCATATATACAGAGAAGCTCAAATGCATGCTCGAAGAAAATCATTTGCTATGGTTGGTGTGGCAGTTACCGTCTAAAGCTGTAGAAAGTGCATCTACCTTTCAAGGAAGCACTGCTCTGTGTTCTTACCTTTCCTTCTACTCTCTAAGCAATACGTCCAGATTTATCCACACTCAGTCCTGTCTCCAAAACTCAAGTCCAGCATTTTCTCTATTCTGAACACAAACTTTAATTAAAAAGACTGTTACACACACAATCTATTAAATAGCACTGAAGACATTTTAACTCACTTGGATTTAAACAGCTAACTGAAGGTTCCTTGGTTTTCCTTTCGGATTTCTCCCCTCTGGCCCCCTTTCATTTACCAGGCACCCAATTCACCCATGGCAATCATGAACTACAGCATTTAGGAGTGAGAAACCTTCCCTACAGACACATCCAAAAATGATTTTTTTTTCTCATATCAAGAGCCCTTTAAAATTCTCTTTTAAAATAACACTTTGAAAAAAATAACATCTGTTTAAATCCTTTTATCATGATTTAAACACATTTTCAGTTATCACATTTTTCTTTTTTTTTTCCTTTTTTTTAAAGTTCTTTTTATACCTGTTACCATGGACACAATGTTGCTTGCCTCAGAGTCTAATTAAAATGGTTACTTGCTCAGCCAGGGATTTAGAGAATAATCACGTGTTGGGGGAGTGGTTTTAAAATCTGAGGGAACTATTGCTTAGGATATCTTGATAGAAATGCTTCTCCATTATCAAAATCCCCTCTCCATTTTGCAAGGAGTGTTTTGACCAATCAATACCTGAAAAGACCCAACATACATTATTTAGAAGCTACAAGCCAGATTTTAATCTTATACACCTCTGGTCTTTGGGCAGGTTTCTGTGGGTTATAAAGCAAGGATCTGTTATTTGTAAATGTGAGTTGGGGGGAAAAACCCTCTTCTTGTTAAATTATTGAATACATAATATTTGGTCCAATGTAGAATTTAGATAAATTATTAATGAAGAAATTTCCTAGGTTTCAATCCATCTTCCAATAAAACCATGTATCATCTCTATTTATGTAGTTGATTGCCTCATTTTGGACTTTATAAACATATTGTTTATTTTTGTTGCTTTTGCTAAAAGAAAAATCAAATACTTTTAAATGGTCAAAATCTTTGTTTAAATTTAATTGTGATAATGGTTTGCTTGATACATGATCAAGCAAGCATGCATTTAAAACTGGATAAGTCAGAAAGCTTTTTTTTTTTTCTTCTTCAACAACAGTGCTTCTAAGAGCACATCCTTGACAATGTGGACTATCAGGGTACTTAGAATAGATGGTAAAAATGAAGAAAGTTACCATGGTTTTTTAGCAAGGATATAAATTTAGTATTTTAAATTTCTAGGGGTATAGAGGCTTTACTATTTTTATTTATTTTCTGCAGCCCATCACTTTGGTAACTTTGATCATGTAACCTGTTAGTGCAACCGCTATACTGTCCAGTATCTTACTAGATAGACTTGAAAGGTGCAGAAGATTTTTTAATATTAATTTCCATCTCTTGAAATCTATCATGATGTTTACCTAATAATATGTTTTGATATTGTGTTGTTATTAAATAAAGTGCATGGAAATATGAGATTCTATCAGCAAGGAAGTAACAAGTAGAGGCAAAGCAGTGTAGGGTTCATGGGAAGTTGAGCAGATGGTGTCACAGGAAGTCAGAATTCAAAGGCAATCTCTGTGCTAATTAACTGTAAGGCACTTTGCTGAACCACCATTTACCCTCTCTAAAACAAAAGGGGTGGATCCATTGTCTTTAAGTTTCCTTCCACTTCCAAGGTTCTGTGGCAGAATGATGGTAGTGCCATTCACTGTGACAAGGGCTCTAGGAGAAAAACAAGTTTGATGAGGAGCATCATGGTTTGGTGTTTGATATGGTGAAATTGAGTTCCCCCTGAAAGTCAATTGGGAAATTCAAGTAGGCAATTAGATACAAGCATCTATAACTCAGAAGAGTGTTCTAGAGATACACATATGAAAGATCCTGGCTTATGGATAATTACTGAAATATGCTGTACTGAACATTTCCCAGGAAGAAAGAATATAGTGAGAAGAGGGCTGGATACTGAGCTTTGAGAAACCCAGAAAGAACAAAATAAGCCTGTAAAAAAGACCAAGGGAAGTGTGGTACCATATAACTAAGAAGAATGAGCCAGAATTGGTAGAGTTTGCAAATCTTATCTATTCAACAAATTATATATACATATATACATATGTATATATGAAGCATTTTACTATAATAGAATATTTGTAGGTGCTGGAAATTCAAAGAATAGTGAAACACAGTCTGTGACAACACAGCTTAATAAAAAACCTAAGCAGTTCTCTTAAGAGAACTAAGTTTGAAAACAAGAAAGTTGACATCAACTTAAATAAAAATACTCATTACATGTATTATTCTCAGATAATTTATTTCATAGGATTTCTCTCTTTTTTATGAGAATTCATTATTTGAGGTAAAGGGAAGACTGTAGTTTAAGAAAACATTATACTACTCTGACCTTTTCGATATTCTATACTTTGATTGGCTAGATTGGAATATCTCATCATGTCCGTCCAAGTAAGCGCAAGACTGTAAACAGCATGAACTTGACTAGTCAGCCAATCAAATTATAGTGTTGTAAAGGTCAAAGCAATACAATATGCTACTATAATTTACATAACATATGTGCAGCATTACAAGTCCAATATTTCATCCTCAGACAAGGATTGAATAAGAACATAAAAAGGCATAACATGAATGCATTCTGCTGATGACAAAATCAGGAAGACTTTCTTGAGATTTCCAAGATTGCCACTGAAGAAAGAGAGAAAGAAAGGAAGAAAGAAAGAAGATACTCATTCATTGACGTGAGCTCAAGATAAGAGGTAGGATGTAGGAAGTTCATAGAGAAGTTCCAAGAAAATGGTGGCGAGGCAATAGATTAATGGGTCTGAAAGTCAAGAGACCTGGATTCTATGCCCTGCTGTGCTACTAACTAGTTACAAGACTTTGAAAGCTTACTGGACTTCTTGGCACTCATTTTCTCATTCTTTGAAAGAAGAGATATATTCATAATTATTGATTTTAGTAATCTTAGTTGGAGGGATTTTTTTAAAGTATAGAGCAATGAATATAAAGTAATCCTTACTTTCAAAATACAATCTTGTGGCGCATAAGACAAGTAAATCAGTAACTACTTAGATTAGGTAATTACAAAAAGAACATTTTAGCATAGATGCAGTCTGTCATTGTTCTTTGCCTCTGTCCATATGGAAAAGTCTACGTTTATATACATGATGTAGAGTATCAGTACAATCTCCACAAATCTTATGGTGTGGGCACTTAAATTCTACGGCAGAGAAATAGTCCAAGATTCAACAATAAGGCAATAGGAGGCTCTACATATTAATGGTAAAAATGACATGATTCACATTAAAAACCTTTAAAATCAGTGCATAAAATGCACCTAGCATTATAGAAAAACAGTAGCTGCTATTATTCCATTCCTTGTTCATTAACATTTTCTAGGCAGAATGTGACCTGCTGTGATTTTTTCCCCCTTAAATGCTACTATTGAAGTTATAATAAACATTCACTAAAATGTTGAGAAGGAATGACAGTACACCCAGTAAGATTTTTTTTTAAACCTGCACTTTCTAGGTTAATCATAGAAATACTAAGGGCTAAAATATAAAAAATAAGTTGTAACATAGTAAGTTATGAGAATGCTAAGTGGATGTTCAGAGGAATGGTGCATTTTCTTTGAAAAGTATCTCTGTGAACTCATAATTTCACAAGCCAAATCAAGAGCAAAAGTATTGAGCAGTAAATGAGAGAACCCAATTAGTGATCTTTGATGGACCAAAATTGTGGAAAACGGACATTTAAAATTAAACATATATTTCCAATTGCCGAAAATGACTATCTGATGGACAATACTTTACACACGTTTAATATACAGGATAGGTTTGCAAGAGTATATTCAGAATTTCTTTTCGTCTTTTCATCTGGTATTAATTACTTATCATATTAAAAGTGGATAAGCAACTGATTCTTTTAAAATTTGTGTTTATTTATTGCTCATCCTATATTAGATCTGCACTTAGGGAATAATTTTGGTATCTCTATCTTCACAACTTCAATAATTTCTTTCAAAACATATAGCAAGTATCCAGAATTTCTCAAATGTAAACACTGAAACCACTGAAAAAATGAAGTTTACCTATAGTGAGATATATATGGAAGTGCATTTAAAAAGGGATAGAAAATAATCTCCCTGGAAAGAATTTTTATGAGTTGCTTGGGATGAAGGATTTTTTCTTTCTTGTGATTTGAGGAAAGGTAGCACCCCTGGATCCACATCCTTAACTCACCCAGTTAATAAAGAATCAGAGTAGTCAGTGTAAAAATGACTAATATATTAAATACTTTAAAAAAACATAAAGGACCTTTGAAATTATTCAGTATATCAATTATCTTATTTTACAGATTACACTGAAGTGGGGAGAGGTTATGTGACTTGTTAAAAGTCACACATCTAAATAGTTGCAGAGCTCAGAATATTCCAAAAATTTCCCATCTCACTCAGGGTAGAACCAAGGGCCTTAAAATGGCCTCCAAATCAGTGTTAGTCAAGGTTCTAAAAGAAGTTAATGGTACACACAAGGGTTTAACTGAAGAGAGTATAATAATGGGGCCATTTACAGTGGCATGAATAGGGTTAAGGAAACCAATAAAGGAAGTAAATATTCAGAGAATAACAATAATGAGAAGTCACTCTGAGTCCTAGATTTGAAGGAGAAATGGGGATGAATCATTGTTGCTAGAGTCCAGAGACAGTTTGGCACTATGGGCCAAGGATGTCTGACAAAAGATGTAAGGAGAATGCAGTCACTGATAAAATCAAGGCAAGGCAAGAGGGAAAAGTCCTCTATCCTTTCTTTCTCTCCTCCAATATCCTGGCAGTCAAACTTAAGTCAAGGCTACAGAGCCTTGATAATGCAGTCCATAGTCCTGTGGCTGAGAGCATTGAAGAGAAGGCTGAAAATGGATCCTGTATGGATAAATGACATATGGCTCATCAGATTAATAATTCTTATGGCAAATACTATATTTTATCATGTTATAAGCTAGTAAACCTATATAGAAAAACTCCAACACCATTTCAATGCAATTGATTAAACATCCAATACTTAGGTATGTGTTGGTTATCATTGCATGAGACAAACTCACAAGTGGGCATGTTGCTGTCTTTATAAAATCATGATGTTCCATCTTATTTGGATATTCAGTGCTGTGTGGAACTCTAGTCAACACTCTTTCCCCTTTCATCAGTGACTATTTTCACTCTTCCTTACTCTCATCAGATCTCTGACCAAACTACTCCCCCATCTCTCCAACAAATGACTTTACTACCATGTTTATAGAGAAGATAGAAGTTATCAGATGGGATGGGATATTTCTAAATTTTCTATCACCATAATTTTAAAGCTTACCCTCATTCTTTTCTTTGCTTCTTCCCCTCCCCCACCAAGTCTAGTCCCATTACTTGTGCTCTAAATTCTAGCTCTACTGCTTTATTGCCTTCTTTCTCTCTCTCCACCTCTACAACCCTACCTTGAATGTTACCATGTCAACTTGCTTCTTTGCCTGAGGATTCAAATACATTCAATCTCAATAATCATTTAAAAAAACAAATAACAATTGTGTTATTCAGAGGAAGTAATGATATCTAGTATAAAAACGACCCCAAATATCTCACCATATGGGTGCTTAACACTATAAAAGTTTATTTTTAATCATGACAAAGTTCAGTCCAATGAAGCTCCATGTAGGGATTTCTCCATCCTATGGTTTTTCCATTGTGTAGGGTCAGGAAGAAATCTGCTGTATCCTCTGAGACTGGATAACAGGAAAGAGAAAGACTGGGATGATCTCATGAGTGTTTAGGGGCCAGGCCTGAGATGCTGACATCGTTTTCATGTACATCCCATTAGCTGGATTTTAGTCACATGGAACCACCTAACCACAGAGGAGGTTGTGAGCCAGGAGGAAAAGATGGGTTTACTAGTTTTGTGTGGCTGCCATAAAAAATCACCACAAACTTATTTGCTTAAAACAGCATAAATTTACTATCTTATCTCGCTGTAGGTCAGAAGTCCAATATGAGTCTCATCAATCTAAAATTAAGATGTCAGCAGGGCTGTGTTCCTTTCTGGAGGCTCTGGGTAAGAATCCAGTACCTTGCCTTTTCTAGCTCATAGAGGCGATGTATTCCTTGGCTTGTGGCCCTCTTTCTCCATCTTCAAAGTGAGAAACGTTGCATCTCTCTGAACCTTCTCTCACTAACCACAGCCAGGAAATGTTGTCTGCTTTATTTATTTTTTTTATTTTGTTGTTGTTGTCTGCTTTTAAAGACTCATGTAATTAGACTGAGCCCAACTAGATAATCCAGGATAATCTCCAATTTCAAGATTTATAATCTTAATCATGTTTGCTATATTGCTTCTGTCATGGAAAGCACCATATTTACAGATACTGGGGATTAGGGTGTGGACTTCTTTGGAGGGCTATTATGCTGCCTACCACAGGTTTTTTTTTTTTTTTTTTTTTTTTTCTGTATGCGGGCCTCTCACTGCTGTGGCCTCTCCCGTTGCGGAGCACAGGCTCCGGACACACAGGCTCCGCGGCCATGGCTCGCGGGCCCAGCCGCTCCACGGCATGTGGGATCCTCCGGGATCGGGGCACGAACCGGTGTCCCCTGCATCGGCAGGCGGACTCTCAACCACTGCGCCACCAGGGAAGCCCTACCACAGGTTTAGAAAACACATCTCATTGAAATTGTCACAGTTGCTTCAAATTTCTCTCTAAATATTCCCTATCTTTCTTATTCCCTTTATAGTCAAACTTCTGAAACATTTGCTGTATTCACACAATCTTCAATTCATTCTCTACCATTCATTTTTAAAACCAAAGCAATTCACAACTACCACCACCTCACTCTACTGCAATAGCTTCTTTCAATGATCTCCTTGTTGACAAATCAAAGGGGGCATCTTCTAGTTCTTATACAATAGCACTGGATATTATTAATCCACCTTGCTTAAAATGTTCCTCTCTCTTGAATTTCTTAAGTTTTCTATTATCTTTCTTTTAGCACCATCTCAGTCTCCATTGAGAATGTTGCTTCCTCTATCCTTTAAATATTTTCATTTTCCTGATTCTCTTTTAGGTTTCCATATGTGATATGAAACATTTCCCAAACTTGGTGTACAAAAAAATACACATTTTACTTTTCTACTTGAGAACTCCCGCTTAAATTAACTGTTGGATATCACCCTAGTGAGGTCTTCCTACACTCCCACTGCCTGTTTAATCCAGAATTGCCTAGGGACTAATATCCATTGAATATTTCTGTGGTATAATCTTTTTATACAAATAATCTCATTTAATATTCCTAACAATCCTATGAGGTAGGTTCTCTCATTATCCTCATTCGCAGGCAGAGGAAATTGAGATCCAGTGAGATTAACTACCTTGCTTAAGGTCAAATAGCTAAGAATTGATTCCATAAAGAGAGAAGAAATAATGTTCCCAAAGAGAGTGGAGATAATCTGTTGTTTGTCTAACCACATTATAAAGCATGTTTTACTGGGGTTATTTTGGAGCGGGGAGAGAAGAGGAATCAGAATGAGATTTTAGGTAAAATCTTAACCATTCCCACCTCTTGTCCTTCAATTGATTTGAATGCAGGAATGCAGTAGAGGTGGAGGTGAATATAGTTGCTATTTATGCCCCGTCTTCAGTTTAGTAATTCAAAAATGTGAATTGAATGCACATCCTATGAAGAACGTTGTGACTTAAACCTGCCCTCAAGTGCTGCTTCAGTGTTAAAAGTCCCCAGCCTGAGTTCTAAACAAATATCAAAGTTTTTTCCCACTTTGCATGGAGTATAGAGATAGAAGTAGAGAGAATAAGGTCCTGAAACCTTTGGGTGACCATGTGAAAAGGAAGCACCTGCCCGCCGTGGGCAGTAGCCCAGCACAGCAGGTGTCTCCCTACCTTCTAGGCTCTGCACTATCTGCTGGCTCTCATTTGCCCTCTCTCTCTCATTTATATTTTATTCTCTCATTTATTTTTCTTCATTTCCTATCTCTTCTCCTTGAACTTTTTTTTTTTTTTTTTTTTTTTTTTACTTTCTCCATTCTCTCCCTCTCCTTTCCTCTTTCTTTCTCTCTTTCTGAGAAGAGTTTCAGTTTCAGTTAGTATTCAGAATGAATCTTAGTGGCTCAGGTCTGGTTTACCATCCTGGCTGTGAGGTTCATACAGCAGTAGTAAAACTCCTTAAACATACTGCAGGATGATGAGAGGACCAAGTGACCCTGAAAGCTGTACTGTCAGGGGCTGATGAGCCAACTTGATAACCTAACTTGAATTTAACATTTTAAAATTTAACATTTCCTTATCTGGAAAACATATCAAATTTTTAGTAAGGAGTTTTAATATTATTTGATTATATGTTGGAGGATTTAATACTTGCTACATATTCTGCCTGGATAGCATGAAAACCCAAACTAAATGAAAAGAATAAAAAAAGTCCATATTGCACTGTTGAAATGCATGTCTCTGCCTACGATCTTTCAACAGAGAATTTGACAAAGCTGTTTCCAAACTTCACTTGTTTTCTGACCCTGACCATTGTAATTAAGGAAACCATTCCCCAAAGCAGTAGTCCCCCATTTTTATCATATTTTAAAATTCTTCTTAGCATCTTTCACTCTCAGAAAGTATCTTCTGATGCTTTATTAGCTTCTTCAATGTCTACCTCCTCCATCTTCAAAGGAAGCTCTATGAAAGCAGAGACATTGTCACATTTCCTCCTGTATCCCTGGTACCTAGTACAGGACCTGGCCTATGGTAGAGACAAACAAGTTAAGATGATCCTCCAATACTCAATCTGAAAGCTTCTGTCAGAAAACTGAATTGGATGAATGTTTGATATCACTCTACTGAGGTCTTCACAAGTCAATAAAGTGAATGGAAATAAATGAATGGGAATAACTTATTCAGAGTTTTGAGAGTTCATCAGGAAAACATTTTTCATTCAACAGAATTCAAGACGCCAAGATGCTCATTATGTGTTTTCTAATAAACAAAATCTCAGGATTTAAGAAAGTTTGTAAGTGGCAAATGTTTGTTTTTTCCTATTTCTGATATGCCATAGAGATAAAAGTAAAAAAGAAATTCTTGATTTGTATATTTTCTGCAAAAAAGACTTTGAAACTTTATTTCTTCATCTTAGGTATGCAAAAATAATTCTTATTATGTTCAAGGTACCACATTAGACTGAGATATGATGCATAACCTCACCCTTCAAAGGGTGTGATCTTTTGGAATCACTAATCTATACTTACCCCATTTATACACATGAATGGTTGACTTCCTCTGTTTCTAGAAGCCCAAAGAATTAATATGGTCCTAAAGACCTTAGGCCCCTATCCACCTCTTTCACCTCATTTCACTTTTGTCAGTTTCTTAAACTCCAAATGCTTCTAATCATCATAGAGCACATGCTAATCCCCCAGAAAGAATAAAGAATATTCTTTCTTCTAATCTCTGCTAGTTAATTCTTGCTATTTCTTCAGATCCTAAATACTCATAAATTCTTCAGGACAACTTTGCTTGTTCTCTCTTACAGGTCAAAAATGTTATAAAATGCTCTCACTTTTCCACACAAATTCTTATACTAAACCCAACAGCTCTCTTACATTTATTTCTGTGGTAATTTGATTATTGTCTATCTTCACCGCTAGTCTGAAAGCTCCATGTGGGCATAAAGAGTACTGAAAACTATGTGTTAAAAGAATGTGTAAATGTAAAACCAACAGGCTATACCTCATGATTATAGATCTTTGGATGCTACTGAGTTTTAAATTCTGGATTTAGTTCATTTAATAGCAACAATTCAATGGCAAATGAAACAAAAACTGAGAACAAATACATCTTTTATGAGAAACACTTCAAATTATATCAATATGCTGATAGTGGGTTGTATTTTTAATTTAGTCATGAATGCTTGGTGCTACACAAAAATGGCAATGACCTATCTCATATGTCCATTACTCAGTTTATCTTTTTAAAAAAACTTTTCCTAAATTTGGCCCATTCTTTCCTTCAGCTCCATGCTAATACTCAAGGATTAGAAATAGTAGAAATCAATAATGAGGCATACTTCAGTTCTAATACTCATTTGAAGTTCTGAATTCAATCATTTATTCATCCACAAAACATTCAAAAATCAAATATTTAGCACCTAGAATACAAGATAGCATATGGGTAACAAGAATGTCTTGATATACCAAATGCATAAAAAGTTCCTTTTCTCCAGCTGTCATTGATTTAATTTAGAAGTTAAGATAATTGCATAAATAGCTGCAACAAAGGCCAGTATGATAAGTCATCCTAGTTGCTTAAACTAAGAATAAGGGAATTTCAGAAGAAGACATCATTGTTTGTAGGGACTATGGGGAATGGAGAGATGTCAAGAAGGTAGCATTGTGTGTTAAGGAACTAGAAGGATTTTGTTTGATTACAAGAAAAAGTTCAGGCAGAGAGAATGGCATTAACTAAAGTGAGGAGGCCAGAGGTCTCATAGGGAACACAAGGAATCCAGTTTAACTGATGTGAAGAGCAGTAGAAGGTAAAGCTGGAGAGGAAGAATGAACCAGTCTTGCCCATGAAATGTCTTTTGTACCAGCATCCTATCTAGTCTGGTGTTTGAAAACAATATTTCCTAAATAGCTGTAAATACAACCACTTTATAAGTCTAGCAAACATTAGAACCAATTTATCAGTCTATAATTATACACTTTAAAACGTACATAATTTTATAGCTTTGATATCCTGTTTTGCTCACAAATGTATCTCAGGTTGGAAGATAAATTATATAAAAACCCCAATAGCAAAGGTGTTTCTATAGTTGTTTATTAGAAGTAATACAATGAGAAAATAACCTAAGCCTCAGTTTCCTCATGCACAATATTCTAAAATATATTCTACAATATTGGAAATTAAATGTAAAATATATAGAACATAGCTGTACCCACCATATGGTAGTTTTCTGCCTTATTTTCATAATTGAAGTAACCTAAATTTCTATTGTCAAATATTTCTTTTAAATTCAGAAATACAATCATTTAATACATACCCTATTTTTTCTAAATAACTTATAATTGTATTTAGAAAAATGGAATTCCATGGTCAAATAAATTTGGATAAAAACTTATTCTATCATTCTCTTTGTTATAGGCTGAATGTTGTGATCCTCCCAAATTATGTTGAAGCTCTAACCCCCAGTGCAATTGTATTTGGAGGTGGGGCCTTTGAGAAGTAATTAGGTTTAGATGGTGTTCTTGAGGATGGGGTCCTCATGATGGAATTCATGCTCTTATAGGCAGAAAGGAGAAACATATACAGAGGAAAGGCATGTGAGCATAGAGTGAGAAGGTAGCTGGCTGTCTATATATAAGCCAGGAATCTGCTGTCACCTTGATCTTGGACTTCCAAGCCATCAGAACTGTGGGAAATAAATGTCTGTTGCTTAATCCACCCAGCATAGTCTATGGTATTTTGTTATAGCTGCTAGAGCTGACTAAGACACTCTTGGATAAAATCTTGGATAAACTTATTAGAATGAACATTACCCTATTAAAGGCTTTGAGGTATTCTGCAGGAAAAACATTTATTTAATCTTTTGTAACCTTATTTACCAAATCTATTAGAGCATGAATCCCTTTTTTTCCCAAGTAAAATAGGAAGACATCATGTAGGAAAAATATATATCCCCAATTATTGTGGGAACTATTGCGGGACTTATTACAATGTTGATTTCTATCAGTGTAAATAACCATTTAATTGGTGATATTAGTAAGTAGTCATGAATGCAAGTGACTAGTATTTTATTTGTCTATATTCTAAGTAGTTTAGTATTTGGGGGGTGGGGTGGATGGGATAATTCACCTCTAGAATTTAGAGGTGACAAAACAATGAAGCCAAAGTGCATTCAAAGTATATTTTGTAACATCCATTGCTATCAAGGAGAGAGTATCTAAAAATCATCGAGAACTGATAGCTCTTTTCATTTCTCCCAGCTATTTAAAGAGAATAAATTTCCAGTTGCCCATTTCAGCCTATTCTGGTGAATTCAGGGCAGCCCTTGATTGAGATGTTTTTGCTAAAGGTCCAACTCAACTCTACTGCTTCTCTTCGAGTGTATTCCTTTGTGTTTTGTCTGTCACAGACACTCAGAACAACTGCTGAGCATCTTTCTCATAAATGTTTCATATACTTGACGACAGTATTTATCCCTTAGTTTCCGCGTGTTTGGATTTTATTCAATATCTTTTTGGTTGATGTGGAGGAAGGGAGATGGCACTTATGTTTCATACTCCACATTGCTGCCAGCTCTATCTAAAACACAAATTGATAATGTCAGTCCCTGCTTAAAATCCTCTAGTGATTTCCCCACTGCCTTTAAAGTTAAACACAGCCTCCATAACATAAGCCACAAGACCTTCATCTTTTTTGCTTCTGCCTGATATTCTTAATACTAATCTACTTATACTCCAATCCCACCAGAATAATTTGTGTAATATGCCATGCTGTTTACAATGCTACCCTTTTGTGTTAGGCTGTTTTCTCTGCCTGAAATGTCCTCTCCTGCCTTCTTCTGGTTAATGACTACTCATGCTGTAAGACTCGGTTTAAATTACAGTTAAATTATATGTTTTTTGTGCCCACCAGGCAGAGTTGATCACTCCTTCTGTGCTGTCCCATGTTTGTGCTGACTTCTTTTGTTCATCTTATAACCTTGAAGTATAATTGTGTATTCACCTGCATGTTTCGTTTACTGCACTGTGATGGCATTGGGGATATGGTATGTCATAAATTCAAAAACTGATGGCTGATACAGGTTTCATATTTTCTAAACCATATGTGTGCTTCCTACCAAGAGTTCATAGTATTGAAGTAGTAGTTTCTGGTTTTCTTTTTCCTTTTTACAGAATTTGAGTAAGATAAAAGGCAGTTTCCTCTTTTTAGCCTCTCTCTTCTTAACCCTTGAAGAGTGAAGACTGTTAAATATATTAAGTTTAAAATTTTCATTGAAGGGATCCATTTTTATCACTTAACAAAACAGCACTGACATTGTCATATGCCTAAAAAAAACACTGAAGAATTTTGGGTAATAATATTAATTTCTGGGATTCTAAGCCATTTTATATAACATATTTTTTTGTTTAGTATCACTTCTTTTTATCAAAATGAAAAGGGAGAGTATAGATATACTTTAAAATACATCCATTTAGTTAAAGCCAATACGTGGTTAGGCCAAAGAACACAGGTGAAGTTCATTTACTTGGTTCCCCATCTCTCTTTTCTGCTAGTAACTCTCCAAACTCTCATTTATTACAAAACATATTTTCAAAAAAATGTTTATTGAGCATCTATTATGTGGCAGACATTGTTTTAAGTGCTTGGAATACATTAGGATATTTATGAATAAAGTATATAAGGTAAAACTGTATTTTAGATAAACTTCATGTAAACAAACTTCTGTCTAGCTCACTGTGACCTTCCCTATTACTTAATCCAATGATTCTGTCCTCATCTTATTTGAACTGTCAGGAATATCTTGACACATGGTTGATCACTACCTTCATCTTAAAACACCCTCTGCCTGTAGCTTCCAGGACATTATTTCCCCTTAAAGTCATCCTGCTTCACTGTTTACATCTTCTCAGTCTCCTTTGCTAGTTCTTTCTCATCTCCCCAAACCCCCCCAAAATAGCCATTTGAGGCCTAGAGTCTCAAGACTAAGAGGTTTGGGGTTTTTTGTTTTTGCTTTTGCTTCATTTACTTATTTTTTCAAGTGATTCCATCATCTTTCAGGTAATTAGATTCCATCTGATTTTATGGCTTTAACTACTCTCTGTATGCTAACAATTCACCAAGTTATATTTACTCTCAACTTCAGTCTTATATATCCAACTTGTTACCTAACACGTCTCTGGGTGTTGATGAGACATCTCAAATCTAGTGTACATAATATCAGACTCCTATCCCTGTTTACCTATCCTAAACCTGCTTTTTCCATAGTGGTTCTAATCTCAGTAAATGGCAATCCAATTTTTCCAGTTGCTCAAAACTAAACACATATACTCTTCCTTCCAATGGCAAATCCTATTGGCTTTAAATTTAAATACTCAAAAGTCCAACCATTTTTCATTATGCCTATTACTACCATAGTGGTCTAAGCCATCAACATCATTCTAAGCCACCACCAGCATATTTTTTGCAGAGGTTTTCCAATTGGTCTCTCATGCAAAATTTGCCCATCATAGCCTCATCTCAACATCATAGTCACAGTAATACAGATGAGAATGAATCAGACAATGTTACTCAATGTTTTAAAACACTTCAATAACTTACTTGTCACTCACAGAATAAGCCAAAGTGCTTATAATGTCCTACATGATTTAATCTTGTTTGTTACATTCTAAGTTCACCTACTATGATGATTATCATCCTGCTCCAGGGACACTGGCTCTTTTCTTGTTTCCTGGTCCTTGGAAGTTCAGATACCCTCACTTCAAGGCCCTTTTACATTTTGGTCCTTCTCCTGGAATACGTAAATATCTACCTGGCTCTCTCCTTCACTTTTTTTTTACAGTTCTTTGCTCAAATGTCACCTTCTCAGTGAGGCCCTCCCTGATAATTCTTATAAAATGGTCAACAACAACCCCACCCTGAACCTGGCACTCCCTATTCTTATTCTGGTTTTTTTCATTGCATTTATTAAAACCCAACCAACAAACCATACATATATTTATAGTTGCTGTTGTTTATTACATCAATTTATCTAAATTTCACGACGCTAGCAACTGTGTATTTTTTGCTCATTGCTATATCCCAAGCAGCTAGAACAGTGCTTGGCATATAGTAGAAACTCAGTAAATACTTTTTGTTTAATAAGAATAGATGAATAAACCAAAACAAAATATATAAATAACATTATAATATTTTCGTAACAAAAATGGAAGAAACACTCTTCTAAGTTATGAGTATTGGATTTTTGCCCATAAATAATTCAGATCAAAAGATATCACATGCTTCAAATGCTTCATAAAGCTTACAGACTACCTTTCTCTTTTATTAGCTGACTGGGACCCAGGTTCACAACAACATACAAAAATAGAATCTGTATCTATTAATAATCAAAAGAGGACAAAGAAACATGTGCTGACTAAATATGTCTTTCCTCCTCACAGTGTCTATCACAGCTTAAATATTACTTTAGTTTCGATGGTCTCATAGGTTATAATTTTCTTTTATCAAAACAAGAATGTTTTAAATGGCTCCTCTTGAATGACGAGAAGGTATTTGCTGATCATTTAGAACTGCTTACAAAGATAAATATATGTTAAATGGTTTTCTATTTAAAACTTATGTAGAAGTAACCCACAAAGACCAGACAATAATTACTCTTAATAACAAATTAAACTATTACCTGCTTCTTTTCCATTTCTTAGTTTAAAAAAATGAAAAACTCAGATAAAGCAATATCTTCAAAACTGCCAATTTGCATATTTTGGTAAGGAGATTTTTTTTTTTAACATTTGGGGAACCAAACTGCATTGAACAAAATGAAGTAAAAGCCATTTATGTTTCTAGTTATTCTATTTAAAATGTAATGATAACAGACAGATACCAGTAGTTCCATATTCCACACAGAAAGCTGAAGCTAAAGCGACAGAAGAATTGTATATGAGGAATTACAAGATGACCTTTTTGTGTTTAATCCTCGAATGTGCTTCTCCTCAAACAATTCAACCTACACAGAACTGTGAAAATATGATTCCAAACATTTGTTCACTTTTGTAAATTGTTTTCATTTTTGTAAATTTCTTTGCTTTTATTTTAAATTTCCTCCATGTTTTTCTCATTCTGTTTATTAGTCACCTTTGTAACACTCACAACTAGTGGAGCAAATGTGACACGGAAAAAATAATTGTTAGTGCAACCCCACAATTTCCATTTATGACTGGAGTCCAGTATGCTGGTGCTGTGGGAATACAGCATGCTCTCTGAAATTTTCTGAATTATTTTCTCTAATGCAACTAGCAATCATACTGATAAACGGATAGATAAATAGATAAAGAGGAGATTCCAACAGTTAACTTATTCTGGATACAAAGTTCAGACATTTTAATAAGTGTTTTCTTTCAATTGCTTTTTTTTAAGTGTGTTAAACTTAATTTTATTTAACTTATAACTGTTGCATAGATGATCAAGCTGATTTCCATTTATATGCCATGCATATTTGTTTTCCTTTCATTCCACTGTAACATTTAAAATATCTTCAAGTTTATGAAAAATGAAAGATAAAGACTAAATTTCAAGGATGAACTGAACCTCTTAGAAATCTTTCTAAATTTAGTTATATGCAAGGAAAAACACAATTATTCAGGGAAAAGGTAAAATGATATCTAAGCCAATAACTTATGAAAACCTTTCAAATTAACTCTGTCCAAAATATCTTGAGCTCATACATATATAGGTAAAAAAGAATGATCAACTTCAGTGTAATATGAAATAATTACATAACATCTGGCTGAAAGATTATTTTCCATGAAAATATGGAGGATCTTATCATAATCAGTATTCCTTGCAGGGTCCTAGTGGGGTACCTGGGGAAAGCTGAGAAAAGGAGCACAGAGATTAACTGACATGGTGAGACCAATAAAGCAAAAGGTTTAGACCACTGTGAGTCCAAAGACCATGACCAGCTTGCCTTTATGTGATTTCACAGCTGAATTATCAAAAGATACACAGACTTGCCCAGGTAGAAATGACCTCTCCTCTTCCCTATGTCAGAAATGAATAAAGCCCCTCCATCTTTGAGATTTGTAACAGTATCAAGCAACAGAAAGGCAAGTATCTATTGTACAAGGAATCTGGAAGAGATAAGAAAATGTTAATGTTATCCCTTTCTAAACACCTATACTTCAGACATGAGCAAAATAAATAGGTATCAGTCAAAATTATTAGTGTCAGGGGCCTTGATGAGTCTCTCAGCTCCTTCTGAAAGGTATACAGCCAGCTGTTTTCCTTACAGCATTTTAAGATCTTTTCTAATATAATGTAAGTACACTTTTTACTGGTTTTCCTACAGCTGTGTCTTCCTCACAGACAACATCTCCTTCTAAAATAGAGTGTGAATTTAATTTAAAAAATGTACTCACTGAGGCAACTAAAGTCCTAGGAAGTCTGACCTTTCTCCAGGTCAAAACCAGGCCTGAGAAACAATTAAACTGTCAGCTTTCTGAGAGCAAGGACTATGTTTTCTACTTTATAATCTGCCCACAATTTATACAATGTGCCACATACATTCTTGAAAATTATGGTTGAGAGTTAACTGACTCCAGGATAGCTACATAAAATAAACTTCTTCTAGGACATCAAGATTACCATACTGGCACAAATGGAATAAAGCAGAATCCTGTTGTTTTTTTTTTTCCCGGTAAGATCTACACTTGCAGCACTGGAATCAAAGTCTGCGAGAAGTTGGAGTAGATATTAGAAGATCTTTTTCTTGCTCAAATCTCTTGAATTTGGATCTAAAGGCTGCCTAGAAAATTGGTCTTTAACTTGATATGATATCAAGGAGTCAGAAAGACTTCCCAAGTATTCTTTCTCCTCCAGCTCTCTCTTTGACCATCCATTCATACCTAGAGCTGTTTAATAAGGTAACACTTTCAGCCATTAGAGATGAGGCTTAAAATACAAGTGCAACTGGGAGAGACTAATGACCTAAAACCACTTTACTCTACAAAAGATATATTAGGCATGTCCTAGGAAAACACCCCGATGGGGGAGAGGGAAAGTCAGCATGTGGATTCTTCATAATGGGCATGGCACAGTATGTATGGTGTTTTACAACTCTCCTTGACCCAACTGTTTTTGCAGCCTTGAACCCCCACTGGATCTGGCTGAAATGTAGAATTTGAATAACCTGCCACAAGGAGAGAGAAAATACTACAGCCAACTCACTCCTTTAAACTCCAATTCTCTTTCCAGGTTTGAGAATGATTTAAAATAATCCAGTTCAATTAATCTCAACAAGTAGTAATCAAGGGCTTCTTACTACGATTGTTTTGAGGATACAGCAAAATCAAAGACAGTCCCAATCTTTAAGGAGTCTTACCTCTCCGAATGGGAGTAAGTATTGCAAAAAAGAGCAATCTGGATCACATAACGAGCATAACCTTACCTGTATTTAATCCAATTTTATTTATTTACAAATGTGGAAACTGAGACTTAGAAAGTTAAATGACTTCTTCAAGAAGCCAAATAAAGACAAACATAGATCTGATACTCAGGTAGACCAGAAAGAAAAATACATGATGATGAACAGTGAATTATTTTATTTATTGTCAGCTTTTAAAATACATTTACACAGACAGTATATTGTCCCCTTATGATAGTGTTTTGGTACAGTAGTTATTTGACCACTAAAGAATAATTAATATTTTACAAAATATTTTCCATATTCTATGAGCTCTAGAAATATCTGTGCTGAATAAATGAATAAGTATAATTAATGGACTTGGGGAAGTAAAACCATTTTTCCAAATAACAGATCAAATAATTGTTATTTCAAACATTGCGATGTATAAAATGTATTTTAGGCTAACAATATTGGGCAACAGGACTTGCATTTTTATCATTGTATACAATTTGTTTTGCATATGTAATATGCTTTGGTGGTCTAAGTTATGAAATGAGTGTGAACCTCACCTTTCTTATCATGTGTTTATGCTAAAAATGGGGAGAGAAAGGAAATATAATGTCCATTGGCAAATGACAGAATGTTGCCAAATAAAATTAAAAGGTCAAGGTAGTTTTCAACTTTCTGAAACTATGAAACTATGTATATGTCACCCCAAAAAGCATGTCAGGCTAATCTGTACTGTTTTGTGCTTTCTCTTCTGTAGTTTTACCCTGTTGCTCATAAATTTGTTTGGGGGTAGAAAAGGAAAAGCTTTCTTCCTAATTTTGAGAGTAAAATAGATGGGAAATAATAGAAGGGCATTTTTCTTCAGTGACTAGACATTCAGTGAACAAGCAGGTTGTTTTGACAGATGAGCTAAAGGTCTGTCCATCACAGACGTGGGAGGTCCTCACTCCTCTGACTGCTGAAGGGAAAAAGCTGAAAAACAGCCAATGTGTAGACTGATCAAGAAAAAACATAGGCAAAACTGCTCAAGAAAGTAAAATCTAGGCTAGAAGGTGCTGTTGATAAAATAAATATTATATGTGAATAAATGCACGCTTACATAATTCTATTTCCATGATCCTTCTTTGGAGAACACTTAACTAAGTTGCAGTCTGCTTATTCTCACATAAAACATGTACCTGGTAATAAACTTGGCCTAGGGGTCATGATGATATCTCAAGCCCATGAAGTCCTTCTGACCTTTCCTCTCTCCGTGACTTTGGCTACAGCCTCCTCCTACTCTTTCTGCACCTCTCCCCTGCTCATACCCTTTTGTTCCAGGTTCTGCTTCCTCAATTCACTATGGAATACAAATCCTTAGATATTTAAGTCCAGGCAAATAATTGAACAACTTTTATTTAACTTCATCCTGTGCAAAATGAATATAGTAAAAAATACTTCTTTACTGACTTTGAAAGGCTACCCTTTTATTTCCCTCAGCTTTACTGAGGTATATTTGACAAATAAAATTGTAAGCTCTTTCAAGTGTACAATGTGATAATTTGATATACATTGTGAAAGGACTCCCCATCGAGATAAGTAACACATCTATCACCTCACATATTTACCTTTGTGTGTGTGTGTGTGTAAGGACATTTAAGTTCTATTCTCTTAGTAAATATCAATTATACAATACAGTGTTATCAACTATAGCCACCATGCTATACACTAGACTGTCAGATCTTATTCATCTTATATCTGAAAGCTTGTACCCTTTTATAAATCTGTCTGTATTTTCTGCACCCCCCCTAGTCCATGGGAACCACTTTTCTACTTTCTGTTTGTGTGAGTTTGACTTTTCTTTGGATTCTACATGCCAGTGATACCATGCAATATTTGTCTTGCTCTGTCTGGCTTATATCACCTTGCAGAATGCCCTTCAGCTTCATCCATGTTGTTGCAAAAGACAGGATTTCCTTCATTTTTTAAGGCTGAATAATATGTCACTGTGTGTGTGTATATACACACACATACATATGCCACTTTTTCTTGATCCATTCATCTGTCCAGACACTTAGGTTGTTTCCATATCTTAGCTACTGTAAATAATGGTGCTATGAACATGGGAGTACAGCTATCACTTTGAGGTAATAAATTCATTTCCTTTGGATATATACCTAGAAGTGGGATTTCTGGATTATATGGTAATTCTATTTTTAATTTCTTGAAGAACCTCAACACTTTTCTATAGTAGCTATACCAGTTTGTATTCCCTTTTCTCCATATTCTTGCCAGCATTTGTTATGTATTGTCTTTTTAATAACCAATATCCTAACAGTTGCATTTCTATACACCAATGAAATATCAGAAAGAGAAATTAAGAAAACAATCCTATTTACAATTAAAATAATAAAATATTTAGGAGTAAATTTAACAAAGGAGATAGAAAATCTGTACACTGAAATCTGTAAGAAAATTGATGAAAGAAACTGAAGAAGACACAAATAAAGGCAAGGTATCCTGTGCTCATGAATTGGAAGAATTAAGATTGTTAAAATGTCCATATTACCCAAAGCAATCTATATGTCAAAGCACGTTCTATTAAAGTTTCAATGGAGATTTTCACAGAAATAGAACAAACAATTATAAAATTTGTATGGAATCACAGAAGACCACAAATAGTCAAAGCAATGTTGAGGAAAAAGAATGAAGCTGGAGACATCACACTTCCTGATTTCAAACTATATTACAAAGCTATAGTAATTAAAACAGTATGGTATTGGCATTAAAAAACAGACACACAAATCAATGGAACAGGCTAGGGAGTCCAGAAATAAACATATATGTTCAGTTAATTTATTACAAAGAAGCAAAGAATCAGCAATGGGGAAAGGATAGTCTCTTCAATAAATGGTGTTGGGAAAACTGGACAGCCACATGCAAAAGAATGAAAGTGGACCACTATCTTACATCATACACAAAAATGAACTCAACCTGTATTAAAAACTTGAACATAGGGCTTCCCTGGTGGCACAGTGGTTGAGAGTCCGCCTGCCAATGCAGGGGACACGGGTTCGTGCCCTGGTCTGGGAAGATCCCACATGCCACGGAGCGGCTGGGACCGTGAGCCATGGCTGCTGGACCTGCGCGTCGGAAGCCTGTGCTCCGCAACGGGAGAGGCCACAACAGTGAGAGGCCTGCGTACTGCAAAAAAAAAAAAAAAAAAAAAAAAAAAAAAACCAAACTTGAACATAAAACCTGAAATCATAAAACTAGTAGAAGAAAACATAGGCAGTAAGCACCTTGACGTTGGTCTTGGCAATGAGTTATTGGATTGGATAACAAAAGCAAAGGCAACAAAAATAAACAAGTGGAATTACATCAAACTAAGAAAGCTTTTCCACAGCAAAGGAAACCATCAACAAAATGAAAAGACAACCTATGGAATAGGAGAAAATATTTGCAAGCCACATATTTGATAAGGGGCTAATATCCAAATATACAAGGAACTCACACAACTCAATAGCGCAAAACAAATTAAAACCGAAAAATAAAATAAAATTGAGCAATGGACCTGAATAGACATTTTTTCCCCAAAGAAAATATCCAAATTGTCAACAGGTACATGAAAAGGTGCCTAGCATCACTAATCATCAGGGAAATGCAAATCAAAACCACAAGGAGATATCATTTCATACTTGTAAGAATGTCTATTATCAAAAAGATGAAAGACTATCTTAAATAACCAAATGTGAAATACCTTGGGGGATTGGAAATGCCTATAGAAGGGTAAAATAGTGCATTACAAAAAATACTGGTTCACTTAGTTTGTTATGTAGTAATAGGAAAAGATTATACTGAATCACCAAGGCAGATATTTTCAGGCACATTAAAGTGAATTCTTATCCCGTGTGAAATGAAGAATCAGAAACAGGAGTGCAGGTAGTGGCTGGAAGAGACGGAAAGTTATAAGGCTGTACTTGGGTTAAGTCTAGAGGTTCTACTTACTGACTGAAAGCTCTAGCCAAATGTGCAAGTTGGCAATACAATAAAAGCATCCTTAACATCTTTATTTTACGTATAATGTACCAAGAGTAGAGGGGTATGGTGACTTGCTCAAAATTATACAGTTGTTTATGAGAGAACCATTATTGCTAAAGGAGTACTCAAGGGGAGTGAAGTGACTAGAACTGTCAAAAATGAAAGCAGGTGAGTGTTAGGCCTTTTTTGCTGTTGTACTTATTGGAAGCCCAATTAAAATTGATTTAAAAAAATTTTTTAAGGAAATGGGCTGGTTCTTCTAACTGGGTGGTCCTCAAGTTGATTTCATTGTCAAGCATAATCAGATCTAGGGATCAAAGTAATATCCTTCAAATATCTGGATTTATTTCTAGGTAGGTTTTACCTAGGTCACTTTTTGTTCAAGGTTTATGTCATCTCACAGGTAACAAAACCTATAAGAAAGTTTAAAAAGTTTGGCTTTCCCAGATAGTCTAGGCTGGATTCCCAGTAATGACTCCAGCTGTTTGGATTAGGTTTTGTGCTCAGTCTTGGAACTAATTATGGTGGCCAGGTCACTGGCATATCCTGATTGGCTGAGCCAGATTCAAATGCCTATTTCTGGGGCCAGGTAGTGAAGGTATCCCACATTAAATATGTAAACTGAAAAGGGGAGACTGGTCTTTCCCAGCAATCTGCTAACCCCTTGTTAACTGCAAAACTGGTGACTCTTCAGCCCTTACTACCACCAGCATCTCTAAGTCCAGGGGTCACTTAAGTGAAATTTTCATCCTAAAAAGAAGGATATTTGACTTAACCTTGGCATGTTTCTACTTGCTCAATAATACCTTTTTTATATTTCCTAAGGAGGTCTACTCTAGATGAATAATGAACCGGAAAAAAGCTGCGTAAATGATTGTAATTCTTTAAATATAAATTTAAATAATTTGGATGTAATGGACATTGTTAGATACAGTTTCTGAGGTGGTCTTTAGCAACACTTAGAACACTCATTCTAGGGTCATACCCATAGTAGATGCTCAATCAGTGCATGTTAAATTTGATGTATTTTCTTGAGCCACTTATCTGCTGGGGATTGCTAGAGCAATAACTGTGTGTCTGTATGTAACTAGAAAATAAATTAAAAGAAAAGAAAGTTATTTCCCCAAAAAATCCTATTAAGAAATGAAAGCATGTTTTAAAGAGTGAGAAAGTTTATATTATCTTAAGCAGTATATTTAAAACCATTGCCATGACTCAGTAATAGATTATAATCAATTTCACTAGCCATCACAGTAGTTTTTAGAATATTTTTTAAAATGCAATTTATTTTAATAGAAAGGAAAGAATAAAACTGAGCACATCATTCATAACAGGGAGAAGTATTGTTCCCTGAGATTTTATTTCATTTGTTGTTTGTATGTCTGTGCATGCGCTAGGCTGTACTGCAAAATGTATTTCTTCCATTGCATCACAGTAAAAAGTGTTTGAAAAACACTGCCCCCAGAGTTATGGTATGTGTTTGCTTTGTCACCATTCATGGTTTATGTTGTCAGCTAGTAGCAGAATCAGAGAGCGACACTGACACCTAACATATAACCATAGTTGGCAGATGAAGACCTTAGAGAACTTGTGCAATGTCTGAATCCAGCTTAGGCGGGCTTTCAATTGGTCCATAATGCTCACATTGGTTTGGAATTCTGTGGATGTACGTGTCCCTTGGTATGGATGGATTTGTGTGACTTCTTGTCAAATCCATGTTTATTGACAAAATTCTATTTTGTTGTTTTGTCCCAGAAATCCATATTGGCACCATTCCCTGTGGATATTTGGCTAGTCAGTGGCAACCGATGATGCCAGCTAGAGTTTTTACTGTTTTTATGGTGTCAGCTGCTTTCTTGGCTTGGTTCTCTTTTGTTCAGATTGTAAATGAGGGCAAGACACCCAAATCCACCTCAGTGTACTCAGTGGCGAATGATAGGAGCCCAATAGCTTAAGGCTAAGCAGCAGGACCTTTCATGAATGAGGGGTCAGATATGGTTGTGGTTGTAAATGCGGAACTGTGCTAATGGATGCTATGCATAGAAATACTGGAGAAGGGTGTATCTGAATGTGTGTGTATGTGTGTGTGTGTGTGTGGTGTTTATGTTTGGATATGTTTAAAAAAGATTTCTTTTTGATTGAAATGTCACTGTTTTAACTAAGTGAGATGACTGATTTTGTTTAAATGCATAAGAAAGTAGTCAAAATATAGGGAAAAAGCTCTCCTCACAGTAACGTTATAGATATGTGATTTTTTTTTTAAACATTCACAAACAGGTTACTCCATTGGTAGATTATCCAGGATTCTGTTCTTTTCCTTCTATTCCTAGTGTATGTATTTGGGTCATGCTAAGATTCTTTAGGACTTGTGCCAGAGGTACAATGAGGGACACAGAAAAATATGAAGTTTAAATCTCTCAAATCATATGATTTGTTTGCAGCCCCTTATAAAATTTGGGGGGTGGGGGATTGAAGAGTGTGCCTACTATCAAGAGTTAAATTATCTATGTACTTAATGATCTGAGATTTTAGACTCTCTGATTACAAGTAATTGAGAGACAGATGAACCACACAGGGTGTCCCTTGTACTCACAGTGGTACAGGAAGGTTTCGAGCCAGGCCTAAAGGATGACATGAGAGAAAGGGAGGGGTTGTGGTGTGTCAGAGTGGAGGGCCGAGGAGTGCCTGCTTCCTCTGGAATGACCAGCTTTCATTTGGGAAGGGTCTACTTAATAAGATGCATTGAAAAGGAAGTAGGTTCAGGTTGAGGGGCCATTACAGAAAACATTTTAAGGCCAGACCTTGCAATGGGATAGACTGCAATTGTGCTGCCTCTTAGGAAGAAAAGAAAAAGAACAGAAAGAGAAAGACACCATAATGGCAGTAATTAAATAAGGCCAGTGTCTCCTTTTGGACTTATAAAGATATGACTTCCAAATGAAGCTTTGATCCCTGGCATAGAAAAGTTTTCAATTTCACAACTTTTGATAATGTGGCAATTTTGTTTCATATACGTGTGAATGGTACTAAATACCTCTAAATGTATTCCTCTGCAATAATAAATTGTGGAACTATGAGAAATGATGCATCATTTCTATAAGGTATATTGCTGGTTAAGATGGATAAAAAGCAAAATGTACTGGCTTCTGTCTTGATTTCTAAGCCAGATTTCTTCTGTCAATGACTTGACCCCAACACCAACACTACCACATTGTTTTGTTTTTCAAGCCCCAATTATTTTGGTTCTTGCTTATTCTGGCCACCCAGGTAGTCTGTGCAAGAAATGGGTTGAAAGGTTAATGGAGTCCCTACAGTGTTAATGCACAGGCAGCCAGACTGGTCCCACCTCACCATCCTCTCCCTTCAAAACCCTACCATCTAACACCTTCACTGTCAATTGTGCAAAAGGTTCTCAAAATCCAGTTTGTCTCCTGGCTCTGACTCTAGAAAAGATTAAAAATGAATATATGTTTGCTCAGAAAAAAGTTCACAATACGCAAATAATATTCTGGGTACTTTTTTCCTTGTCTATGTCTAATAAACAAACTTCCTCTGAAAAAATCGACTCCACCAAAAACCAGAAGAGACAAAGACACACCCTGAGCTCCACCCAACCCTCAAATCAGATGAGAACTTTCCATTTTTTTTTAAAGAAATACCACAATAATTGCTTTTCTGCTGCCTTGCATGAAATCATGAGACACGGAACATTTGCCAAATAGTTCTAAGCCTCTTAATGTGATCCACTACATGTGAGTAATGAAAAGGGATTCAGGAGGATTCTTTCAGTATTGAGATCACAGATTTAAAGAAAACTAAGAAATCAGCCGGATACCTTTTAAGAAAACATTTCTAAGAAAATTGGTGGAGTAACAGCATGGATTCTTCTAACTTAAATATTTAGGGAAATGTACTTTTATGTCCACAGAAACTTATGTAAAAGCAGGAGCAATATAATATTTACACAGTAACTAGGACAGGGACACTTGAATCTTTTTTTTTTTTTTCTTAGCAAATGTCCTGTTTAGCTAACATATGAATTAAGTGAACTATTCAGAAAAATCTCAAAATACATGGTTACTACAGTAATCTATATACAAAGTTGTAGCAAAGAGAAAAGAAACCCAGCAGTCACATTACTTAACTTGGATGCAGCCCTCAATGTTTTAAAAAAGGATCACTGGCATTATTTAAGGGTACACTACCCTTCCTCTTTATTTACAGGTCAAAGTTAAAGCAATGCTTGGATATATAAAAACATACACTCACTCTCCATCTGAGGGTCTAAGGACACAGAGAGAGTGGACCCAACTATGAGTCCACAGTTAACCCTTCAACCTTCCCTCAAAATCCTCCACATTTAATAAGAAACAGAGACAGGGCTCACGTCACCATAAGATCCATATATTGCAATCCAGGCTTCCAGATCTTGGTTATTGGCCTTGCAACTTGTGAGGTACCAATGTATTGTCACCTAGAGGGCAAAACTGGCTATATTGCTCTATATGGCAAGCAAGCCTGTAGTTGTCCCAGGGGGCCTCCTAGGCTCATGTAAGACAAGAAGTCTGCATAACCTTTCTGGGTCATTCCAATACACCAGACGATGATGGGGGTCTCAGCTCTCTGGAGCGCTCAATTCTCCTGTTTGTTTATTTGGAGAATATGCTTCTTTTAGCTAGGGCTAAGGATCTCTGATGTATCCTTGTTCTGGATCATTAATAGAGAGAAAATGCATGCCAACATGGAAGGAAACATTTGTCCTGCAAATATCAAGCCAATACATTATGATGCGGTTTTCCAGGAAGTTTGAGGACTCTTTAGCAAACCCCAAAATCAGAGCAGAACTTGTTAGCTATAAACATCCTGAAGAAAAGGCCTGTGAGATTTGAGTGCATTTTGCCTTTTATGAGTGTGAATTTAGTATTAATGGAGACAACGGACGGAGTTCAGTTCAGGAAATAATGCCACTGAGTTTGTCTAAGAAGAAACAGAACCACCAGGGTTACATAAATATACATATATCCCAGTGATACAGCATTTGTAAGAGGGAATTTCCTCCAGCAAGGGGATGTGAGTAATGTAATATAAGAAAATGACTGGACAAGCAATTCCAAACACGTAAAAAAAATACTTCCCTGGAAACTGTGTTTAAAGCGACCACAATTTTCTGGAAGAAAAAAATTGAATTCAGAGGTGGTTGATGTGTTTATATGGTTTCTAATTATAAAACGTTAAGGTCAGGTATCTGATTTCCTTTTTCTTCCTGATAAAAAGAAGAACTTTAAAAAAAATTATTTTTTCTTAATATTAGCAGAGACACACAAGGAGGTCTACCCAGATTTGAAGCCTAATCAATTTCTAATTTACACAAAAATTTCTATCATAGCCCTCTAGACTTGCATTTAGAGATTACTACTTTATTGTTAAATATTAACATTTCCCTATTTTTTTTTCTTCCAGAAAACTGGCACTGTATTAAATACAAGTGCTTTTGTATTCTACTATCCTCTTTGAGTTGAGGAGGACTGCATGATTAAACCTGGCCTGAAATCAACCATATACAAGTTGAATAAATACCAAGTCCAACTGGGGAGGATTTACCAGATGAATGTCACTTTCCTAAGACTAAAACACAGGTTAGATTTCCAAGTTTCAGAATGTTGCTCAATGAAAGAAATATGTTGCCCATGAGAAAAAAAATAAGTCAAATGGTGGTGTAATCTATAATCAAAGGCACTGATGGTCACAAAGCATTCAGAACAAAGGTTTGCTGAGCTAGCAAAGACATGCAAAAAGTCTGATAGATAATCCCTTCTAAGTAAAAGGTCTTTATTATTACCTAAAAGAATAAGAACGCTTGTTGGTGGTTTAGAGTGTTTTTTGTTGTTATTTTTATTGTTATTTTTGTTTTATTTTTAAATACCTCTAAGACTAGCGTGAATAGATTAACTCTTTCTGTAAAGGGAACAGGTTTTTAGAATACGAACTCTCTTGAGAATAACAGCCAATATGCTATTTTTTCATTCTAATTTCACAACCTAAAATACATCTTTAAAGGACTTTAGATAATCTTTTCTTAATTTGTCTTTATTTAGGACGATTGCAAATTTTTGCCTCCTAGGGTGCTCTCACAAAGAGAAACAGAAGTTCAACTCTGCTTGTTTGGTGCCTGGAGTTGCTCCTACATGAAGCACTGACAGACAGCACGAGGGTTGTGAAGGAACACAATATCAATATATGCTTATCCTGAACTCTCTACAGTAGGAAACAACAGTCTGTGTGAAGGAAGAAAAAGGAATGTTTTATATATCCTTTTATTCACAGGTAGAGGAGACAAATGATATTTATATGAAAGCAAATACCCTTGTTTTCATTCCATGGCAAAAACTTTATTTGTTATTCAGCCCTAACACATTAAAAATAAACGGAAAGAAAAAAAATTTTAAAAAGAACTGTGTACGCACATGTGGCCTGCATACCAGCATTTGAGTGGGTGGTGAACAGTAAATCTGTGGTATTAGTAGATGGAAGAAAATGGCTAGCATGCAGATTTAAGGAGGCATCTAAGAAAAAGGACAGATAAATTACTGATTATTTTTGCCCATGATAAGGTAATACATGTCATTTATAAAAATTCTATTCTCTAAGCAACAGAAATAATTAAGTTCCCTCCGAAGGAAAGCAATAACATTTTAATTTTATAAACATTTTAATATTAGAACCCCAAAAACCATACCTTACCTTCTAAAGTAGGTACCTCAACAACAATAAAAAATTTATTTATTCTGGTCTGCAATTCTTGTTCCCACTCACATGTTCTACAATGGCAAATAGATCTTAGTTATTCTTGACAGCAAGGTGTACTCTGCTATTTTTATCTAAAAGTTTCTACTCCCCAAATGTGAATGATCCTAAAATAATGATTAATTGAAATGCTCACAAAATAAAGGGAGACTGAACTATTTAAATTTCTGATGTTAACCCTCAAACCCTTATTTGTGTAATTTTTCTTTAAAATTTTCCCAAGTATCTCTAACTTCCCAGTTAGGTAGGGATCTATGTTCTAGTCTGTGCCTGTTTTTAGCCAGCATAGTAATGTGAGTCAACTAAAACTGCTTTTTCTGTAAAATGAAGGGTGATGATTACTGGAACTTTAATATTTCAATCAGCTTTTAGAACAATCCATAAGTGTACCCCATTATGGAGAATCTTAAGAAGAAAATGGAACCCTTCTCTGGCAAGTTTGCACCTTGACTGTTGCATGTGCCTTTATCATGATCATCAATTTCCTTGTGAAATGAATTGGTGTGATGGTAGAGAGTAGGAGGGATGAAGAGGAATGTGTATTAACCGGGTGCCTTTTCAGATAGAGACATATCTATAGTAAATGAGAGAAGACTTTGCTGCTAGAAACACAATTACCCAAAATAGTACTAATATAGGTATGGGAACACCAACCAGAATTTTAGAAAACTGAAATTATGGCATGACAAGTGTTTTTACAATATAAAGTAAAAATGTGAAATATAACAAATAGGTGAGCAGAAGTGGGAAGGGGTAAGAAAATCTTAATTTGGGTGGGTTCAGTTCTGTTTATCTAACATAAGTAAAAACCTCAAGTATGTATCCAGAGGTGCATTTACAGTTGTTTGGCCAGGCATCTGTAAGGTCTGCTAAGAATGGTGCCAAGGAGCTAGGAGCTCACATCAAAACAACTTCCATATTGAACAACAAAAAAAAATTTTAATTAGTATTATAAAAAATGAGCAGGGCAGACAGTATGATAGAAAGAACACTGTTGTAAGACTCAAGAGATCAAAGTCTAATCTCCGTTCAGTTTGTAACTTGCTTTATGGTCTTGGACAATTTAATTTCACCTTTTAGAGTTTCGGTAACATTGACTAGAAGGAAGAATTCATAATATCTAAGATCCTATTTCAATAGTGAATATTTCTACATATCTAAAGGTAATTCATCAAACAATCATAATAAATCCTTAATAATATTAGCTTGTCCCCTTGGCATCTGCCTTTTCACCAAGCAGATTGCAGAAGGGTAGAAGGAAGCCTTGACTGATGGTTCAAGGGTTCTGGCACAGTGATTTCCAGGTATTGGGGATTTAATGTTCTGTGCTATCTTAGTCACACTGGATGCTCTACACATGATTTTAAGTCATTCTTGATGGTAAGAAGAAGCAAACTGTGAATGAAGGATAAAGGTATTCGATAGAGAAAGCAGAGACCAGGCCCTACAATTCTTATAGCGATAAGACTCAAAGCAATAAAACCAGGCGTCGGAACGGGGGCAGATAACCAGTGGTGTGGTTAGAACCCAGTGGATTAAAGGTACTGAGGGAAAGCAGAAAGGAGCCAGCAGTTGCCTCACGTCACAACAAAGAAACTGAGAAAAAGATATGATGGACCTCTAGTAACTTAGCCGTGACTAGATACTAAGTTGAACTTGTCTCAGATCCAAGATTTTTATACATTTTCTTTTAATATTTGAGGTTTGAACTAGCTGTTCAAGTCTTCGGCCAGTAGTTTAAATACGTAGGCTAAGTTGAAGACAATGTGTACAAAAAGAAGCAGCAGCCTTACCAGGCTGACGCTGACAAGCTGATGAGTTTTACTAGGTGGTCTCAGCTTAGTTTTAAGCAAAGCCAGCCTCAGGCAGGGAAAGTGGTTGTATACATACAGGTTGTTGAAAAGACCCACAGAAACCAATAATTTAATCCTAAAAGTACATCAAAGTCCTTCATTTGAAATAATTTATTTTGGGTTTGCAATCATTCTTTAGGCTACAGCCTTTTTAAAAACACCTGACTATACATGGGATGGGCAGTATCCATCATGAACACCTTAGCATAAGTGATTTGATTAGATTGTTCTCAGAGAAAGACAGCATGAGAGCACAGAGCACTTGATATTTGGGGAAAGAATGTGATAAATGGGAAGAAATGGAGCAGAAATGGAGTGCCAAGGAATATATTTCTATAGGCAAAAACCTTCTCACTTCATACTTTTCCCCCTAAGCATAAAAACAATCAGGTGTGATTTGGCTTTTCTAAAATGTAAAAATGAACACCTAAAGACTTAAGATTTAATTTGATTCATTGCCATATACAAAGCCTGCCTGTGTGGCTTTAAACTCTAGAGGGCCTAGTAGTTCCTTTTACTAGTCTAGAAGAAAACCCAAACACATCCTTCCCATAGTCTAATTCCTTTGTGCTGGAGCAGCTTTCTGGGATCCTTGGAAGAAAGGTGCTATGTAAACCAGGAGGGTGTGGACTTGGAGCGCTGGGGTGGGGAGCCTGTACGGTCTTGGATGGAGACTTGGTTTCTCCATGTGCATTCAATTTATGAGTTTTTTCATTTCTGGAACCCACTCAGGAGGCGGATGGTGTACGTTATAAGTCTGGAAGAGCACATGCACGAAACAAATAAATAAATAGCTGCCCTCTGCCACAGAAGTGTGCTGCTTCCTCAGAAATGAGTCAGTGCAAGGCAGACTCACGCAGATCGCGGGTATGCCCCAGCTTTCTGGCCCGATTCAC
Organism: Mesoplodon bidens; assembly: GCF_964165515.1. Lineage (NCBI taxonomy): Eukaryota > Metazoa > Chordata > Mammalia > Artiodactyla > Ziphiidae > Mesoplodon > Mesoplodon bidens. The sequence continues at coordinate 51,051,239 of NC_138165.1, forward strand.
CATCTCCCTCAGATTTGCTGGCCAAGGGGCTCACAGGAGAGTGTAAGGGAAGGAAGGAAAAGAACATTTCACTCTTCTGGGTAGGGCTTGTGATATGCTGAAAGCTCATCCAGCTGAAGAGGAGCAAGCAGAACCTTCTTCACTTTACCCCAGGTTCACTGGTCCCAAGATTAAACAGTTTGGGGTTGCCCTTTCATTTATTTAGGATTTGGCTGAACCAAATAGCCCTCATACCCTGGCTGGAGATTCTTATCTAGACCTGAAAATATTTACTCGATTGTCCTGTACAATTGCTTATGTGATTTGGGTTAAAAAAAAAAAAAAAAAAAGAGTTTGTGTGTGTGTTTATTGTGATAGCTGTTAGGAGCTCACTCAATGATGAAAACAGAAAACTCAGAATACCACCTGAAATTATCAAACAATCTTCAGAAAGAGAGGGAAGACTTTTAAGAATGATATTTCTTTTCCACACTAAATGTTGTACAATCAGATATATTATGCAGACTTATTTAACAGCAGGCTTTCTACTAAAAGATACCTTGAGAAGTTTGAGTCATATTACTAATATGTGTAGAAAGATAAATAGAAATATAGAGAAGTGAGAAAAGATAAGTATTTTAAGGCCTATACTTTTTTTAAGGTTCATATTTCTTTAATTTGCAATTTTCACTGTTCACATGAAAGGCTTCAGGCAGAAAGTACACAAAAAGTACCTGTTAGACCAAATTTAGAGAAATGAGATACAAAATATAAAGAAGGGAGTTAATAGAGAAGAGAGAGATGTATGGTCCTCTGAATAGACTTTGGGTCAAATTGTAGGTAAGACTACAAATTAAGATGACTGACTTTTCTTTTATAGAGGAACCTTAAAAACATTAAAAAGTTGATTACTGAAAATAGCTGAGGGGCTTCCCTGGTGGAGCAGTGGTTAAGAATCCGCCTGCCAATGCAGGGGACACGGGGTTCAATCCCTGGTCCAGGAAGATCCCACACGCCACGGAGCAACTAAGCCCGTGTGCCACAACTACTGAGCCTGCGCTCTAGAGCCTGCGAAGCACAACTATTGAGTCTGCGCTCCGCAACAAGAGAAGCCACCGCAATGAGAAGGCCGCATACCACAATGAACAGTAGCCCCAGATCACTGGAACTAGAGAAAGCCCACGCACAGCAACGAAGACCCAAAAATAAATAAATAAATAAATAGCTGAATTGCAAAGAAATCTTAGATAACTAAACAGAATAAAAAGATATACTAGGCAGCCCTCTGACTTCAGGAAGACAACCCCAGTTAGAGTAGCTTCAGACTGCCGGCCTGGTTTGGATCACCTTGTAATCCAATTGAGTTTTTACATATTCACTCTTTTAGGAAAGTATTCTGCCTTTTACTTTCTAACACCAAATTCCATGTCTCAGCCTGAAAGCCAGTTTACCTCTATTCAGGGGCAATGTAGAACTCTTACAGAATCCAGTTATATTCAATGTTTCTCAAAAGTATGTCTTTCAGACTACCAGAATCAGAGTCACCTGAGGTACTTGTGAAAATGCAGATTCCCAGAGACTAATCCAGAGTTCTTGATTCAGACCCTCTGGGATTTGCCTCAAGAATCTACAGTTTTGTCAAACTCCATGAGGCAATTTTATGCACAGCAAAGTCTGAGAACCTCTGGTTAAGCCAGCAATGAGATATTTCCAGAGAATGTCTCCAACTGTGTTTCCTTTCTTAGCCAAGTGACTATAATGATTACATCTAAGGTAGAGAAATCCCTTTGTTACGACATTTTCCTTGCTGTGAAGCAACCCTGATGTGCCTGGCTTTGGGGAATAAAAGGAGTCTGAGAGAGGAAATGCCATTGTATTTCCAGACCCATGGAATAAACCCTCTGAAGGAGAAGAGGCCACGAGGAAAAGTAAATTTTTAGTGCTTATCACCAACATGTATAGCTGATCCTAGGAGCTTATGCCCTAGAACTAGGGGACCAACTTTTTCGGTAAAGGGCCAGAAAGTAAATATTTTAGGCTTTGTGGGCCATTCAATCATGGCCACAATTATCAGTTCTACAAAAGCAGCCATGGACAATATGTGAACATGTAGGTGTAACTGCATTCTAATAAAACTTTGTTTATTGACTCTGGAATTTGAATTTTGTAAAATTTGTATGTGTTCTGACATATTTTTCTTTTGATTTAAAAAAATTATTTAAAAAGGTAAAAACTATTCTTAGCTTATTGGGCTGTACAAAAATAAATAAAGGGCAGGATTTAGTTTGCCAATCCCTGCCCTAAAACATTTCTCAGAATTTAAAATCACCTGGAAGGTTTAAACACAGATTACTGGGCTTACCCACAGAGTTTCTGATACTGAAACTCTGGAGTATGGCCTGATGATTTGCATCTCAAAGAAACTCCAAGGTGGATTTAATCCACTCCAAGAGTAGTTTCACACATCCACCTCATTTTGCCAGTATGAGAGTATTTTATTTTATAAGTTAAGTCCCATATTTGTAAAGAACGAGAATAACCCAAGTTGAATGAAGCTGAAAGAGAACCCTCTTGCTCAGAGGTTGTTGAGAGACTGGTTTAGACTTAGCAGCAGCAGAGGTGGAGATGTGGAAGATTTCTTGGCAAAAGAGACCTGGGAGGAGAAGAAAATAGCAGGAAAAAACAGGGTGGAGAGTTCTAGTTAGCATTACATTAAGAACAGGTTCGGCTGATTCATGCTGACCTTAAAGTAATCTAAGGAGAGGCTGAAACTGTTCCATGTGAATCATTTTTTCTGAATCCCAAGCCGTTATTGTTATTTTTATTATTGAGGAAATAAAACTTATTTTGTGGTCGAGTAATTAGTTGACAATTCAAAGCAACTAAAAAAATTAAAAGGCCAGGCCCTTGTTTTCAGCCCATTTGCTTCACTGTGCTGGATGGAATGTGAGGAGCTTCTCTTCTGAGGCTTTAGTCTGTGTCTGGAGGTCAGGAAATGAGGGGGAGGAAGTAAAAAGTTTTCTCCATTCCCTTTGTGTTCTCAGTTTTATCCCCATTCTCACTTCTATTTCTTTTGGGACCTAGCCCTCTCAAGTGGTCTCTCTCTCTCTCTCTACCTCTCACTTTTCCAATTTCCCTCTTTCTCTCCCCCTTCCTCCCTGTCTGCAGTAACCTACAATCTTTTCTTTCAATTGACTCTTGCATTTTTTCCTTCCAACATAAGAGTCCTGAAATTTAACCCTTTGCCAAACATGTTCTTCCCTTGGGTTTACACCTTAATTAATGTATCTCTTTCAATAAGAGCAAGCATTTACAAACATGGAAAGGAATAATGACCTAACCCACCAAATGAGAAAGGCAAAGGCTATTTATTCTGAGTTCACTGTAGCAAGGGAGTCAGGCACCATTACTTGTGTTTTGACAAAGACTCAAAGGCAGGCAGTGGAGTAGGAAAGCTTATTACTTAGTGAGAAAAGGGGAAGGCTTCATGTATGCCCTGCTAAGAGGCTATTGTCATGGGGAAGCTGTAGGCAGGATAACCAGAAGCATGGTACATCCTATATGTACCTTGATTAAAGGTACATATTCGGTTTTCTCTGGTTGGTCCTAAGTTGGAAGGGGGGACAAAAATTAGGAAAGCTGTCAGCTATTGATCAAGTCCTGGTCATTTTGGGCCAATTGCTATAGAAGTTATTGTTTAGCTTCCTGGATTGTTGCTAGAGATAGCAATCAGGCTTAAGGCAAGCCTGACTTATAGTAGGTTGGCTTCCTAGGTTGCTTATTATAGGTAAAGGGGTAATTTCCTGGGCAGGTTTGACCACTGTTTGTATATTCAATCTCTCACAAATAAATAGTTCACTCAATGACCTCTACTTCTTCACCTCTCCTCCTAGTCTTCTATTTTTAACTTTCCATAATCTGATTTCTGCATTAAATATGCTAAGTAAACAGTTCCTAAAGTGTGTTCTGGCCCCACGAGGCACTCTATATAAAAAGGAGTTCAGCAGCAAATTAAGTTGGAGAAAGACAGAATTCTATATCCACTTTACCTTCTGGACTGTGAACTCCACAATCTATACTGGCATAGTAAAAGCCCTGAGAAAGAGTTCAGAAAGGAAACTTTTGTTCAGTTTCTCTAAAGTGTTTGATCAAGGGGATAAAGTGTTTGTTTTATACATTTAAAGTAACATCAATTATACAGTTATATTTAATATAGATAATTAATTCCACTCAATATTCATCATCCAGTTATACTTGTAGTTAGTACTTTTAAGGAAATGCTATTCCAGGAAAACTGCCAGTCAAAAATTGCCATCACCTCTGAACTGTCATATTCTAAGGTCCAAAGGTCATTTCTTAGACCTCTTTCTCCTTCACCTCTGCATAATGTGTCACTGTGGCGTAAACCTCTTGAAGTGTTATCCTTTCCTAACTTCTGGTAACCTCACTATGTCTTTGCCCAATCACTGACTCCTTGTTGACTTACCTCTTATTTGCACTCCCTAATTTGAAGAACTAATGAAAGCTAAGCTCTCTTGGGCTTATTCTCTATATAAGTTGTCTTTAGGAGAACTCAATGCCCCTCTTCACTCTCCCTCTCCTTCTATTCCCCAATGAAGGGGACTAAGGCTAAAGTTGAAAGGATGCTACTACCTTTCCTAGGGGTAAAATTTTCAAAAGGTCAGAATAATAAAGGTATGCAATTACTTTTCTCTTCAATGCATTTGAAATGGCAAGATCTTAGGGCTTGACCTCTACTCCACCCCTAACTTGGATGCTCGGGTCAGCTCTGCCTTTGGCAGTGTGGCCAAACTCTCATGTTTTTTGTCTCTGCCTCCTTTTCCTGTAGTATTAGGACAGTTTCCTTGGTATAACAGTAAGATTAGAAGATCCAATTTGGAAGCCTAAGAAATGGACTACTTAGACTCTCTGAATCTAGTTAACTCTGTTAGCTAACGAATGTGTATATTTGGTGAGTGTAGGGGAGCTGGAAGGAACAGATAAAAGGCTAAGCAAGGGTTAGTTTAGGTAAAGTAAAGGTTTGTTTAAGTTGTCTATTGTGGATTCCATTCTATCTGCTGCATTAGGGTTTGGATTGCAAGTTCCTTTTACTAAGAAAATGTCATTTTACTTTCTTTACCAGTAATCCCCATATATGTCTTCTCTTATAGGGAAGAGGAGAGGAGCTAGGATGAGCATGCTACTGAGTCCCTGGCCTGATCATATTAGCACCCTATTCCCACCAACATCACAATATTTGTATCCTCTTCTTGACTCTGAACACCACTTCCAACTGCCAGTACACTCTTCAAGTTCATCTCATCAGGCTTTCTTACTTACACTAAATGCATCATCTTTTTTCTCAAACTGGCTTCCATTCTTAATATACTTCCCTAGATATTTCTGTCAATCATAGTATATTTCCTGGCCAAAGGGCTTCAGATCTCCATATTGTTTCCTTTGTCCTGTTCCCGTTCCCTCCCTTACATTCACCACCTACCCTCATTCAGAGAGCTAACAAAGCATGTTTATTCTTCTTTAATAACATTGCTAACATCCATTCTCCACTCCCCATGCAAAATGTCTTCCACCTGGTCCAGACCTCACATTTTGAATCTGCATCATTATAAAAGCTTCATAGCAGGCTCCTTGCGTCCAGTTGGCATATGCAGAGATACACAACCTCTTACTGGAATGCCTCCCTCTTGTGCCCATGTACAACATCACAGATGAATCATGACTTTCTTTGCTACAAATCCAAAATTCAGCTGAAGAATATTTTTCAATATAATGCTCCAATTAGACAACCAGGACAAATACATTAGTCCATGAAAGTTGAAAAAGTTGATAGCCCTTTGCAGCAAAGTATGCAGAACCTGGGGGAGGGTCTCATAAAGTTGGTAAGAGAAAACCAAGAAGACCTGGGTAGGACACAGAGTGTTCACTGCAAAGGACTATTTTTACCCCAGTATTATAGTTGAAGTAACTGAGACTTAGAAAGAGTAAATCATTATTTAAAGTTCAGCCAGTAAGGGTTGTTTCTCCTTGAGGGCAAGGACTTTTGCTTCTAAAATATTCTAGGTATTCAAAAATATTTGTTGAATGACTAAATGAATGATGATCCCTTCCCCATCATGAAATTGACTTAATCTCTATGGATCTATCTGTATTCAATCTGTGATTTTCATCAAACCTCAAGTCTTTTCAACTCCATTCTTTCTTGATCACTCCAGACATGTGTGATTTCTTATTCTGTTGAATTTGCATTGTGGCAAATAACAGAAATCTGCTCTAGTTCAGAAAAGTAAATGATTTCAAACAACTTCTTAAAAAAATTCAGGAAAAGTAATAAACATTCTAATTTCCCTCTCTTTGAAACAGAATAGCTTCAAGCCTCATTTTAAAAATACTCTATGTCAAATAGCAAGGATTTCTATAATAATTTTTCCTGAACACATTCATGAGTGTTTTAGGAAAAGTGATAGGCTTAACCAAGACTGGCCTTCAAATTTTTAAATATACGAACATTCATGATTTCCTAAAGTAGATGGCTGGATATGAATAAAAGACACACCTTCATCTGAATACAGTCACTAAATTGGTATTAGTTAATTGCACTATAAAATTATCATGATCTGCAGGATAAGAAACATGTTACACATTGTAATTTCTAAACCAATGCATCAATTCCATGAGACACAGTCTCACCTCCACTTACAGTAATTTACGCACACAGCTCCATTATTATATGTGGGATTTACATACAAACTCCCATCAGTAGCAAAAGGAGAACCTAACTCAACAAGATTATTTCAAACTTTTAGAAAGAAATCAAAGATCAGACTACCTCGAGCTGCAGAATGTCAATATTTCACTTGTCAAGAGACAATGGTTATAGAATGTGTTTGTATCAGGATTTCTTACGTTCAATTCTTTGGGGGAAAAAAGAAAGAAAGAAATGAAATAGCTTTATTGAAAATATTTTCTGAAGGCTCTGGTGACCTTCAGCTTACCTTAGGTAGAGTTTTCCTCTTGGTTCATGTGGGACATGCTCAGCCAAAACTTCAGTCAAGGTCATTATTGTTTCTATTCAAACACATTTTTAGTCTTTTTACTTAGGAAAAAGACAGAAGGGATTTCTTAGAGGGAAACAACTTGGAAAATAAAGAGAGATCTATAATTTTAGTTTACATAGCTTACAGTAAAGCTTAAGGTTAAAGCAACAAAATATAGCAAAACCCAACTTGCATCAACAGAGGCAATTGCTTTAAGGTTTTATAAATGAAGAAGAAATAATAGAGCTAGGTTTTAAAGTGATCCCAGAACATGCCTGAATCTATTTGTTGGTAGACTATAAAAGAGAAAACTATGTAAAGGAAAGATTAATTAAAACCTTTCATTTTCTCGAAATGTTTGTGAGTCCTCTGTGCACCAGGAACATCACGGTTAACCCTGCAATTGGCATCTGTACAGATTCATAAGTGGGCTCCAGTTGGACAGACAGACTCATTAATTCTCTCTTTATCACAAACCCAGAACATCTGGGTATTGCCCTTTAAAACAACATCAGGTTAAGAAAACAAACCATTTCTCAGACCTGACAAAAGGTTTTGAGTTACAGGATGGACAGTCTTAGGGTGAATAAACGAATATGTTTAGGTATCATAGGCAGGCTATTTAGAAGTTGATTTACAACTTTATGAAATTCTTAATCCCATACTCTGCATTTCCCTGTTTCCATCCTTGTTCCCAGTTTTTGGCTAAAACTGAAAGCAATTGTAGTCTTTCAGGGAACAAATAAATGTGAATAAATTAAACCTGATATCAGAATATTTGGGATAAGAGTTAATGAGCTCAAATACCCCAGGCTGACTCATTCTTGGGGCAAAACTGACCTCTTATTAGAAGGAGGGCTTGGTTTGTTCTTGCTGACACTGGAAGTCCTAGGAAATTTTTAAATTCTGAACTATGGTATTTCAAAGATGCACCCAGAAGGGTTTTTGTTCCTTTTTTTTTGAAAAGATACATCCTTTCTAGCCTCCTCCTAAAAAACATCATGACTGTTACAGAGCCAATGAGATGATTTGGCTGTCATACATGTGAACAAATTTGTTCTGAGCACTGCATATAGAAAAGATGTGTTTTTCATTTATTGTTTATAGTAAAACAAACTTCAGAGACAACCAGTAGATGCACAGTCTTAATGGAAATGCCTGACCCACACTGGATCTCACATAGAAGTGATATTACTGCCCATAAGAGAAAAAAAAAATGGTGTTATCAGATCTGAATTGACCACACTTTAGGAGTGAGTGTGTGTGTGTGTGTGTGTGTGTTGTTCAATCCACATATGTGAGTTTGAATCAGACTTCCAAAAGTATAACACATTTTTAAAAAATTTTATTTTAAACAGACCTCCACACATTACTTTGACAAGACTGCAAATTAAAGCTTCTCTTCAGATTATTAATGACAACAAAAATCATTTCATTGGGCACTTTTAGATTAGATTGGTACCTGAAGTCAATCCAATTCAAAGCTCCTTGATTTTCCAAATGTAAATGATGTGTAACAGGACTTCCTTAAAGCATCTATGATCTAAAGCTTTACTTTATAAGGACCATATGCAAAAGCAAAAAAAAAAATTAAATATATAAAATGAAACCCCAGAGTTGCTTTACTGTAAATGTGCTGTTGTTAGCACTTTCAGATGCAAAGGGGACATTAAAACACACATATATACCCACAAGTTTAATGTTTTCATTTCACCTCTTCCCATTTTATTCTTTTAATAGCAATGCTACAAAGAGGAACTTTAGATAAGTCTTACCAGGAAACCCCAGTGTTGCAACATAGTTAACTAATCCCCCAGCTTCTATTTAAGGTTACCTGGCATAGTTAGCTCTGCCAGATGCAGTTTTGCTATTGGCTAATTTGATTTGCTGACAATGTGCACTGCCTTAAAATAGGAAGTGCCTAGGTGACTGGTGTCCAAATCACACATATTCTTTTGGTTAAAATCAAATGTGAGTCTGAATTTAGCCTTTAATTACATTTCCTTCTCTACCTACAACAAACAAATTTTTACAACCTTCCCAATGAAAAGAGTTGTATTTTGTGAATTACTACGTTGGAAGCAGAGCAGGACCAAACTTTATTTAGGAAATTTTCTATTATTTGTATTAATTGAAGATGTACATCCTCTGTGTTTTCAATAGCTTTATCAAATGGCTAATGCCTGCCTTGGAGGCCTGGTTGGCCACAGGGTTTCAGGCTTTTATCTAAACTACCAACTGGTAAGTCGAAATTATTCTTGCAAAATCCTAATGCAGAAAAAAACAAGCCAGTGTACAAGCAAAGTAATACAAGAGAGCTTCTGCAATATCTCAGGTACTTGGACTGACTCAAAAACATCTTAGTTTCAAGGGTTAAGAATTTACTCAAATCATGTAAAAATTAAATTCATCATAGGTAAGGAAGGGGGCTTCATGTCAAAAGAGAAATAAAATGGTACTGCTTAAGAGAAGCATTAAAACTAAGCATTCCTTAAATTATCTCTCCTAATAAGATGTGTCTGTCAGTTTTTCCTTTTGGCTTTAGCCCTGTGGAAGCTGCACTGTTCCATCAGGGTTGTTCTGTCAGATGAAAAACCTGTCTACATTTTACCATGTGCTTAAACAAGCAAAAGACTAAGTATTAAATCTGAGGGCTCAATACTTTAAGAAATGTTTTTACAAGTGGAAAGTTATTCAGCTTAGATAGTTCATCCATTTTCCAGATATATTGAATGTCAAAAAGCTATAAAATCTCTTTAACTATTGATATCTATTTGTAGATAGCAATATAAATCCTGCCATAAATTCGAATAAGTAAATGATTTTATCTAAACAAAGATTTGGAACATCACTCTACTGTTACAAAGTCTTACCCTTCTTGTTATATTGTACACCAGCAAGGTTGAAATTTTTTTTTGATTATGGTTTTTAAATGATTGCCATAGAAAGTCAATGTCAGATGCCTTTTAACAAAAATTGGGTTAACTATAATATAAAAAGTATCTGCTTCACAATAGTCTCTTAGCTTGGCAAGCTGCATCTTGTCGTCCTCTATTTCTAATTTATGCTCCATGTAAAGGCTAACATTTAAAAAACACCAATATCATGAAATCTTTCCCAGCTTCAACAGCTCTCAATTGCCCACAATGCAAAGCCTTGAATCTTTACCTTGGCATTTGATGCCCACGATAATACGGCTCTTTTAAATTTTCCATATTCATCTTCTGCCAGTCCCGGTATTTCATTTCAGTGACACCAAGGTACTTGAACTTCTTGAAATATGCTGCATACTTACTTGCTTCCATATGTATGCATATTCATTTCTTCCATCTAAAGCCTTTTCCTTCTTGTTGCATAAGGGGAAATTCTGCTCATTCTTTAACACTCAACTTTTCACAAAATTTTTCCAGGAAGACTTAGTGTTTTTCTCCTGATATATAACCTAAACATTCCACTATTATAGCATTTTCACAAACCTGTGACTATTAGTTTATTCTTTATCTCTTCCCCAGGATTAGGAGATTCTTAATCTTATGGATTATGTGATATTCTTCTTTGATTCAAACATCTAGCATAGAATCTGACACATACCAGGCTAAAAGCTGAATAGAATCCAATCTTTTATCTTTAGTTGGCTAAATTATTTTGAATGAATGAATTGAATGATAGTCAAAAGTACAAGGAGGTAGGCTTTCATGTGAATGTAAACATATTATCATGTGGGAATTCAAATAAAAACTTCATAGTTCAGAATTTGAGCTATTTGGTTGAAACAGTTCTGTCTGCTTAGTCAAGCTAACCTCAAGTTATTTTAAAGACAATCCCTATTATTTTCAATAATATACTGTCACTTACTAGGACCTTATGCCACAAAATTTTCTCTAGTCAATAACTATAACAATTTTTCAGACTCAGCATTTCTAAGGGATATTCTCTACATCTGCCCTTGCCTTTTGTTCTCATTGTGATATTCACTAAAATTATGCTTTAGTGTTTCCTCTACATTATTCCCATTTCCGTGGAGTCATACAGACATGGTCATGAATGGGGGAGGACTTTAACTCTCCCCACTATGGATACCATCAGCTTTACCTCACAAACCTCCACAAATAAATATACAGTCTAATTAAGAAACAAACAAAATATTGTACTTGCTCTTATGAGTAACTTCATAGTAAATCTGATTCCCACTTACCACCAAATTACCATCTGAATAATTCCTATATAGACATTTGGGGGCCATCAGTGCCAAGTTCAAAGATATTATTAACATTAATAACTGTTTAAAAGAGTGGAACTTATTTTGTACCTTCCAAAGAGCTTAGTACAAATGTATGCACAGGGAATTCAGTAAAAATAATAACTTATCAAATGATTCTTGAAAGACTATAGCATGTATCCGGATACTATATATTTTTTTACATTTTATACTGACTAAGATTATAATATCAACTTGTGAATCTGAAGCATTTGATCAGAGGGAAAATAAGCAGAACAAATTTTGCCAATTGATTGATATTATGTAGCATAAGGAGAAGGATTTTCTCTAATGAACACTTCACATTTTAACCACTTTTGATCTGTTAGGGATTCTCAACTCAGGATGACTTTGCACCCCAAGGAACAGATGGCAATATCTAGGACATTTTTGAATGTCACACTTGAGGGGGCTTCTAGTGGGTAGAGGCTAGGGATACTTCTAAATTTCCTACATTGCACAGCAGGTAAGTCCCTTACAACAAAGAATTATCTGTTCCAAAATGTTAATAGTGCCAAAGTTGAGAAACCCTGGTAAAACCATGGACTCAAACTTAATTTGAAAGACATCACTTATTTTATTTCTTCAGTGTTTCTCTGGGCTTTAATGTTTGCCTCAACTTCCTCCATTCATGTAAGCAATAAACTTAAAATGTTAAGTTTTTTGATGAGCACAGAATGATACCAAAAAAAACATGACTATGTTTAGCATCGGCATTTACACGCTCACATTGGAAAACAACTCACCTGTAGCTTGTCAAGTGGAAATAATTTAGGCATTCCCCAACTCATCTCTAGCAGTTTGGGAAGGGGTTTTTTGAGTTCTCTACTGGGAAAAAAGATGCCCTTGGTTTGTTTGCTTTTCATGGGGTAATATAAACAAAACAAGTGTTTTTTATGAACTGAAATATTTATGTTGGTTCACACAATGCTTACTAAAAGACATTCATAAGTCGTCCCTGTAGCATCTGTTGTGTCTAACTCAAGACGTTATCTTTGATACTTCTTGCCTGCCCAAATACCAAATCCAACCAGGAAACAAGTACTAAGAATTCTACCCTTTAAAATCCCTACAGTATGGTTCTTCCATGTAATTCCCGCTAGCACTGCCTTTGTTTAAGCTCTCAGCATGTTTTGCTTGACCAATTTACTCTCTTTTTGTTTTCAGATGCAAGCTCATGCCTATCATTTACCTGTAATCCATCACCTGTATTTTTGCCAGAGTGACTTTTCTAATCTTCAAAACTCATTGTGTATCTCTCTGTACTGGTTGCCATTTGATCTCCACTAAAGGTCTTCACTGAATCATTTTTATATTTAGGCTTAGAAATCCAAATAAATCTAGACACTTCTGTGCTTATATGGGCTACCTACTTTTATGGGGGTTGACTCATGGACTAGATGGATCTGAGCCTTAAAGTTCGAATTTTCATCATGGAAGTTCTCCACGGGGTAAAGTCCAAGCTCTTTAGTCCATAAAGTCCTTCATGACCAACTTCCTATGTAATTATTTAGTATTTTCTCCCTCCTCCCCGTTATACATTTCTTTTGCTGCCACTGCATCAGATAATGCATGTCCCCAAGAGTAGCATTTTGTAATGCCTTCTTGTATTCATTCTTTTTTATATCTTCTTTATCTTATAAACATCTACATCAAGAATTCATGTAGAATGTAGAATTATCATATGACCCAGAAATGCTACTCGTAAGTATATACTGCAAAGAATTGAAAGCGGGTATTGAAACAAATACTGGTACAATAAGTGAAAGTTCGTAGCAGTGTTATTCACTATAGTCAAAGCATGGAAACAACCCAAATGTCCATCAATAGATGAATGGATTTAAAAATGTGGTATATCTATAAAATAGAATATTGCTCAGCTATAAAAATGAATGATGTACTGATACATGCTACAACATGGATAAATCTCAAAAATAAGTAAAAGGAAGCCAGATACAAAAGGTCACATATTGTATTATTCCATTTATATAAAATATCCAGAATAGTTAAATACTTAGAGACAGACAGCAGATAGTGATGACCAGGGGCTAGGGGTGTGGAAAGGATGGCAGCGAGGTGGGGTGGGGTGTCTGCTTAATGACTACCATGCTTCTTTTGGAAGTGGTAAAATATTTTGAAACTAGGTAGCTATGACTTTTGCACCACATTGTGAACATACTAAATGCCACTGGATTATACACTTTAAATGGTTAATTTTATGTTATGTGAATTTCACCTCAATTAGAAAAAAAAATTAATCTTGTTAGCTCAGGCTTCACATTAGACAGAAAGCCATTGCTGACCTTAATGCTGTACAAACTGCCCTTCTTCTTGGCTCCAAGAGAACCATGTCTCTCTTTTAAGAGACCGTACATATTAGACTCCAATTGTTGTTTGGTTGACTTGTGTCTCTCATAACTCCAACTAAATTGCGAATTTGGTTCTTGTATCCCTCACCACTGTCTTCCTAAAGTTTATTTGGTTGAGTTTATACAATAAAAACTAAACAGGCTTCCTAACCTGAGAAAACTTAACGATAAATCTGAATCTGTTTTCTCAATAAATAAAATCTATGTAATCAAATTTAAGTTTGAAAATTTATTATTTTCGAAGCTGTGTGGCACAACAGTAGAAGTTTAAATGTATACTAATTTTATTTTTTTGAGTATAGATGGTGGATATACTTGGCACTGTAACTCAAAAACACAAGGAATAGGTTAATTAAACTTATACATTGGTAGAGTATTTATAGAAAGCTTAGCATGGAGCTGACCACTTTACACAGATTATCTACTGCCCTGTTTACTTCTCCTTATTTACTTATTGCTAGTGACTCCACATGATTCAGATTCTTGCTCGGATATCAACCTCATAGAGACCTTTCTTAAAAATCTCATCTGAAAGGGCCCCAACTCTATCATGTAACACGCTATATCTGGACCACTCTTCCTACTTGAATCTGTGTTATATACCTGGTTAGTTACTAAATATGATTTAAATCTTCCAGATAAACTCCCTGAAGATAAACTCCCTTAAGGGAGGACTCTATCTTTTTCTTCAAAAGATGACTCTCCAAAACACCCCTTTTTAATTTCTTATTTTATATCAGTGGGTAAAAATGAGACAGCAGAGAGGATTAGCTGAATTGACTGAAGATGAAAAAGAAGAAGAAAAAGTGCTGATCAACTTTATGTAAGCTAGTATTTAAGTCTATTCCACTTTTTTTGGGTCATATAATGGGGAGAAAAGTAATACTATACCATTGGTTATTGGAAGGATTAACTGAGATGATATATGCATAGGACTTAGAATCCATAGCAATCAATTGTCAACTCCCTTGTTTAGATAGTAAAAGCATTCAAGTGAGTTAAATGAGTTCACACTGGCTGCCTAGACAGTCTTCTTGGTCTCTGTAAACACTGAAAGAAGCACTTGAAATAGATTTTGATGATGCTTCAGTACATGAGCAGTTAAATTTCTCCTTCCCTTCTTCATTGATCAGTCAGTCAAACAAAAAGTACCTTTTCAATGTCTGCTATGTGCCAGGCACTCTGATAGGTGCTGGCTGTTCAGAATAAGCAACAGAATACACAGTTCTTACTTCTTAATTGTTCATATCTATCATCTGCACAATAGTTGTCCACCTTTCACAGTCAAAGTAGATAAACAAGCACACAGCTTTTCTTAAGAATAATGCATTAGCATTTAATTTCTTCATTTGGGCATTATATTATCTTAACAAACTTCCAAATCTGGGTTAATGCAGATGCCAGGGAGTACTCTTGGCATGTAATATTTAGGGGCCTGAGACACTAAACATCCTAATCTTCAGCTCCATTAGCAAAGAATTGTCTAGTACAACATGAAAAAAGCAACCCCCTTCTCTTTGAGAAATACTTTTCTTTGAGAAAGTGTGCTGTCAATGACACTAAATTAACCAAGATGGCTAACAAATTCAAAAATTAAGGTCAACCCTAGATACCACAGTTATGGAGTCACAATGATTCGCTTCACCATATCCATAGTTTTCAAATGTATGTGACTGTCTGTGTCTCCTGACTTGCATTATAGTACCCCTGCTGGAAAAGAAATTTCACCTTAAACTCAAGCTTATTTGTTAGTGATCTTAGCATCTCTGTATCTGATCTCTGTTGCTGTGTTACAAGCAATTTCATTATTTAGTGAGTTAAAACAACATCTATTTATTTAATTTATGACTCCAAAAGTCTATAGTTGAGACTGGGCTTAGCTGCTCAGTTGTTCTGGTCTCTGCTGGCTCCCTCAGTTATGTTTAGCTGGTGGCTATGTTTCTGGTGTTGGTTGGGTTCCTGTTTTTCTCCATTTATTTTTCACCCTCGAGTAGAGTAGCCTAGCCTTGCACACATCGTGTTGGCAGAGGTCTGGGAGAGAGCATGGAAATATGCACTGTATCAGCCAAAGCAAGGCACAAGGCCAACTCAGATACAAGGGATGGAAACACAGACTCTACTGTTCAATGAGAAAAGCCGCAAAGTCATATTACAAAGGGTGTGGATACAAGGTACGGTCAAGAATATTTGTAATTGATCTACCACAATTTTGTTTAGCTCTTCTGAACCCAATAACAACACGCACACATACGTGCATGTGCACACACACACACACTTTTTCTCCTTTCTTTATACTCCTAGTCACTAACACAAACTGGGAAGACTTAATATTCAGTTTAACAACTAGCTGTAGACTTCAATTGCCATACTTTATCTTAAGATTGTATTTACTTGAATACAGGTATTGGCAAACATGGATTTTCCTTCTCTTTAAGATGCCAGGGTTGTGTGATCTCCATCAGACGGTAGTCAAACCACAGGTAAGTCCTCATATTCCTGGGTTCTTTCTATTTCCACCATCTTCCTCCCTTTCCCTTTCAACCTCTTGCCTGGAAAGCTTGGTAGTTAAACTCACTCAAGTTATTATAAATAAAATTATATCCAAGTCATTAAGAAAATAATAAGAATGATAAAATAAGATGGATGAAAATACCTTGAAAATTCACGGCTAATGATACTAAATTGCAGTGGTAAAGATTTCAATTAGACACTTGGAAATACTTCTTGATTATTATAATTTGAGATATTGGCAAGTGATTTAAAGGAAAGCAATGTTCTCTCTAGAGATTTACAAAAAAATAGTAGACCACTTTATTGGTGGAATGTCTTTAATGAAATACTGCCAAGATATATTGGGCTACATTAGGTGAATGTTTGATAACATGTAGTTCAAAGAGAGAAAAAAAATTCACCACTTATAATATTCTACCTTGAGTGGAAAGAATGTATTTAAAACAAATTATACCATAGAACAAAAAATACCTGTCATTATTCCTGCTCCAATGGTAGATTCGGAACATCTTTAACTTTACATTCTGGAAGGACATCTGTTAATACAGTCTCCAGACACCTCTGTGGAAATACCTCAAATAATCACCCTCAGTTTATCCAGGTGAGAGAATTTCAGCTAAAATGTAGATCAAATTTTTCTGTCTTAAAATATGTCAGCTGTTAGGTGAGGCTAAAACCTAAATCCCCAAACCTTTTTTCTAACCTTAACGTGTTTACTTGGGAACCCAAGTTTCCTTTTTGTTCCTCTGTCCCTCATTTCATATCCTTCCCTCTTTCCCTGCTGAGAATTGCAATGAACTTCCTTATCAAAATAAATGCAGAACTAAAGGAATGCCATACCATAATCCACTGGTCCAAACTGAACTACCAAGAAAAAAATGAATTCATTATTTTAAATAACCAAGAGGAGAATTACCTGTAGAATTTCTGTATTTCCTTCCTATGAGAACATAAAAGTTTATGAAGGGTTAAAATAACATAAATTCTGCTTTTATTCTTTTACTGTAAAATTAAACAGATAAAGTAGACACAATATACCTATCATCCAATCTTAAGTTATCAACTCAAGACCACTTTCCTTCTCCCGTAATGGTTTGAAGCAAATCACAGTCATCATTTCTTTTTTTTTTAAATAGTAATAGCAAATGTTATTTATAATAAGGGGGAAATCAGCATGACTGCTAGACCCAATGGACTTCCCTTTGCCAGTTAAAATTCAAGGCTGAATTACTGCATTTTGGTACCTGCAAAGCACTCTGAACATAACTTTCTGTCATTCTTTGAAAGAGCAAATGGAAGTCATTTAAACCAGATGAGCAATAGTAGGGAGTTGGCACACCTACAGCACAGGATACACAGCACCACGCACCTATTTCAAGGGAATGAAGAGTGGGTGGCCGGAAGAAAGAAACTCTTTTCCCCATTTAACCTGTAATTTGACAACATCTGTGAAGAATTATCCCCAGCGTTGGCATCCTAATTGTTGTATCTAACATCAATCACCAGGGAGGGGAAATTACTTGAAATAGATGTTAACGGCATCATAGTTCAACAACATGAAAGTCAAAAATGAGAGGAATGAGATCTGTAAGACAGTGCCCAAATTAATCAAGGGGCTAGAGAGACACTAAATTGTTTAATACAAAATGAGGTACTATATTTGCTTACATAAGAAGAGCTTAAATTCTAAAGACCATTATCTATTCCATATCTGTGTTAAAAAGTTGAGTATTTTATATCTATTGCTTCAGTATGAACAGCAATATCGGTATGAATATTTTATATGTAATTTTTTTAAAAAAGCAATGCAAACAATGATCCTTTTCCAAATGAATATTATTGATAGAATGATACAGTCACAGTCTTCCAGGAACTTGAACTTTCAAGTCTGAGTACATAGCTTGTCTCAAATTTAACAGATAACAACTGGGTAGCCTCTAATTACCTGCACCTAATGTACTGAGAAAATATTTATTGGTTTATTGGATTACTGCTTTATAGTTAAGTACTTCTTCAAAATTGGTTGCCTATATTTACAATTTTAAGAATATTCTGTATGTTGCTTTTTTTTTTTTTTTTTTTCCCCGCAGTACGCGGGCCTCTCACTGTTGTGGCCTCTCCCATTGCGGAGCACAGGCTCCGGACGCACAGGCTCAGCAGCCATGGCTCACGGGCCCAGCTGCTCCGTGGCATGTGGGACCTTCCCGGACCGGGTCACGAACCGGTGGTCCCCTGCATCGGCAGGCGGACTCTCAACCAACCACTGCGCCACCAGGGAAGCCCTCTATGTTGCATTTTTAAAAATCTATTCAAAACATTTTCTTTACTCTCTTTCAAGACATAACCTTTTCCTGGTTTTTCTCCTACCTCTTAGCCTGCTCTTTTTTTTCAGTTCTATATCTTATTCATCGGCATCCTCAGAACTCTTCAATATAGTAATGCCCCAAATGTGTATTTTTCACTTTAGACCTATCCCTTGAACTTAATACTTATGTATTCAGCTGCTGATGTGTCACCTCCATTTGGATATCTAAGAGCAATCTCAAACTTAACGTGCCAAAACTGAATTCCTGGTGTTTTCTCAACTTTTCCCTTTCTCAGTATTCCCACTCTCAGAAGTGGCATCATCACCTTTCCAATTACTCAATCCCCAAACTATGAAGTAATCTCTGACTCCATTTCACCCATACTTTACAGAATATTCAGCCAGATCTACCTTCAGAATACATCCAAAATCTGACTACTTTTCAAAAATTCCACAGCTGTCATCATATTCTCCTCTATGACCTCTTAATTGAATTATTACACTAGACTCCAAACTAATCTTCCCACTTCTGCCCTTGCCTTCCTAAGTCTATTCTCAGCACAGCAACGTGTGATCCTTTTAAAACAAAATCAGATCTTGTTACTCCTCTGCTCCAAATGGTTTCTCATTTCATAAGAGTAAAAGCCAAAGTCCTTGCAATGACTTAAAACTCTTTCCCACACTCGCACGATCTCTCCTCCCTCCACTCTTTATTAATTTTTAAACACAGGAATGCACTTCCACCTAATGTTCTTTTGCACTTGCTATTCTCTCTTCTTGGGGCTCTCTTACTCTTGATACCTGCAGAGACTACTCTCTCACCTCCTTCAGGTCTGTGCCAAAATGGTACTTTCTTAGAGTAGCCATCTTCACTACCTAAAATTGCACCATGCCAAAAATCCCTATTTCTTTTCTTTGCTTTATTTTCTTATTGTAGGACTCGTCACCAGCAATCATCACATGCAATCATGTTTTATATTCATTTATTTTATTTACTCTGTTTCACTTCATTTGGCTATAACTTGTCTTCTTTTATACCTACGTGGTTGGCAGAGACCTAGAAAATTTGGTTAGAAAAGATTCAAGGTGGTTTATCATGTGTTTTTTTTTTTTTACAGTTAAAACCACGGACACTCTACCTTTGTTACTATTTTCAAAAACAATTAAGAGAAAGGAGGACTACCAGGCTCACAAGCACATGCAGCATATAATCTTGCACTTACATATAGTCTTTCAGATATGGATGGGAGTTGATGGAGATGAATGGGGATAATTACTTATTTCTAAACATATCTACCTCATTCTTCTATGTCCATATGCTTTCTTGACTACTGCCTTTGGCAGAGCAAACAAATGAATTATTCTCATAATTCTTCCATCAGTCTCATAGCCAACATTTCTTAAAGAACCATTATCCAAACCATTTTACAATGGTTTAATGCAATTCAAGAATTAACTTATGCAAGCTAATCTTAGTAAATACAGTATCTTAGGCTAGTGAATTTGGTACTTCACAACCAATATCCCCCTCCACACTTCAAGACTCAGCATTCATTTCATTCATTTCCCAAGCTGCCTGGAGTGTTGGCTGATGATGGCTGAAAGCTAAGTCCCACCCTGGAAACTGCCCAGCCAAGTACATGCTTTATCCCCAAGAGTCCCTCACATTTAATGACTGGGCAATGGGGTGGGGAGGACTACAGAGACTCACAACTTTCCCATCTATTTGGGACAACTCTGCAGGGATATCCTAGCTGTAGGACTCCTCCGAAGATTGGCCAAGGTTTTTATTGAAAGTGGACCACAGTTCAACTTCTCCCTCTGCTCAATGCTCCTTCCTTTACTTCCTTACTATGCTGCATCTGAAGACACGTGAACACAAATCTCTTACTGACCACAAATTTCTGCCTCATGTTCTGTTCCTGGGAACATGATCTAAGACAGTTGGTGGCAGAGGTGGTCCAAGGAACCAGACTCTAAAAAGGAATTTGGATTTAGCATACCAGCCACCAGACTGGCATTGAGAGACTGGCATCAGACTGGCATTAGTGGTAGGAGATGCAATACTGATAGTTCCTGGCTTATGGTATGGTGCAGGTGTTAAAATTTTACCAAGGCTACACTGGTAGAAAATATCAGTGGAAGGGAATGGATTGGTGGGTTCACTATTTTAGGTGATTGTGGAGTTCAGGGGATGTAGTAATTATAAAGACTATAGATTCAGAAAATTATTGCTGGGGGCTATCAATGTATTGGAGAAAGACAAAAAAAGGATGAAGTTACTAATCACAGATTGAAGAGTAATTATAGAAACAAGAAGGCCTTTAATTGCCTGCAAAGAAGTTCTGATCTCTCACAGCCAGAATGAAGAAAATGCTGAAATTACATGCAGGACTTGATTATTAGAATGGTAGAGCTCTGGAGAAGGTGAATTATCAATGCTGACAAGTCTGACACATCAAAGTCAGAGCTCTGATTGGGTCAGAGGGGGACCCTGAAACTTGGTATCAGAACATCTGAATGGATACACACAATAATCTTGAATCTTCAGATTCCCTGAAACCCTTTGAGTGAGCAGAAGTGGATCCCTCTTCCCTGCTAAAAACTAGTGATAACCCCTTTATTTGAAGGTGTATAGACACTTCTGTCTTGCAAGACAATATATGATAACTTAGGATGTATCCCTACTTATCTTTCTAATCATTGGACCAATAACTAAGGTTAAGTCACAGAATAAAGCAACCAGCGATATGGTAGGTTGCTAAGGAATGAATAAGACTTACCCTGGGGGAACTGCAGGACCTATTCAGCACATAGGAGTAAGAGCCAGGAGAATATGCCTGGGACTGGATCCTAAGGACACTGAATCAAGGAGAATAGACCACAGTTGGATAAGAGAGAGTTTGTCAGTATGGGGGCACTTTCATGACCACAATACAGAATTTACACCTTGACAAGTTTCTCCAGAGAAGGTGTTACACTACTAAAGTGAGCCCTAGAAACTTGAAGAAGTGACAACCCACTGTAAGTGAAGAAAAATGCCAGAACAGCTATAGAAGACAGTGCAAGGAGGGATCAAAAACTGAGAGAAGCAAGCATAATACAGTGAACATATTGTGTGAGGCTAGAAAAACACACCATTGAACTATGTTGCATGGGAGGGACTACAGGACACTCCATTTACAAAAGCAATACAGAATGCATAGGTGAAAGGGGAACAAGCATCTCTAAGAAGCTCAGTGTTGGATGTCCTCTCTAAGCCAGGGATGATAATAGAAGATGTATTTATAGTACTGGGCTTCTTTTAGCAACTGGAACGATGGCATCCTGAAACAATAGAGGCTATTACAATAATTGGATAATATTAATAATAAAATAATTGGATACTAACTGTCAGAAGCAAAGTGTGTGGAATTTCACAATAATCAATAATATCAGAATGATGACTAGGGCATCCCTACACACAAGGAACTATGGAATGTTTAATAGCACACAGTACCCCTAGACAAAAGACAAATGAGCAGTTAACATGAATTTTGCTTAATTTATTCAATAATCTGTCATCAAGGATGAAAGATGAGGAGATTGAGGGTAACCATCCCAATAAAAATTCATGATTTTGCACCTGGTTTCCAGACTTGAGCCAGTTTTCAGACATAGAAACCTCTGACTACCTAAGAGATGGGTCCCCAGAAGGAACCTACAACAGCATAAGTATGTATGATAGCTGTTCCTTCAGTCTTCCTTGAAAGAAATCTTATTTATTTGGGAAACTGTACTCTGGTGAAAGGGAACTACCCAAACTTACCAAGAATTGCATGACGAAGGGTCTGAGTTGATGTCGAAACCCAGAGACCTGCTTAAGTGAGGATGTGTGGAAGGCAGGTAATAAATGGAATCCTGGTCCAGGTCCAGCTCACTGTAGGTCCTTTGAGCAAATACAGATACCTTGTGGTCATACCTCCAGACTCTGGAAGTATAGTTGAAATGGACATATTTGGTAGTTGGCAGAACCCTCCAATTGTTTTCTTGGTAGGGGCAGCAATTCATCTCGATTAGAATCAATACTTATTCTGGGTGTGGTTTGCCTTTCCTGCTTGTGGGGCCTTAATCAGAACTGCTATTGAGGGCTTTCAGATTGAGGGATTCATAGACAAAGGATTCCACATAACATTACATCAGACCAAGGAAACCACTTTACTGCAAAGAAGGTACAGCAGTAGACTCATGGTCATGGGGTCAGCCAATCCAGTAACATACTTTATAACCCAGAAACTACCTCCTGTCAGAATAATGGAACAGCCTTTAGAAAGTACAACTGAAGTCCAGATTTGAGGTAATAATCCAACAGGATGAGGCACCATACTTCAGGATGCAGTATACGTCCCAAATCAACATGTGCTACAGTATTCCCAATACATAAATACATGGGTCCAGGAACCAGATAGAAGTCCGGACCAAGTTCACTTGTCATCACTCCTATCAACCTATTTGGAGAATGTGTGCATTCTACCTCTATACGTAACTCTGGGATTTGTGGGTTTAGAGATCTCGTTGCTCAGAAGAGTAATGTTTTCACTAGGGGACACAGCAAGAGTCCACTGAACTTCATCTGTGATTGCCATAGAGTTACTTTAGGCTTCTCACACTAACAGACAAGGAGTTAAGGAAAGGAGTCACCAATCTAGCAGAGGGACTTAATGGACACTGATCATCAGGAAAAGGTAGAGCTGGTGCTGTTCACTGGAGTCAGGGAAATATATATTTTGCATTTAGTGATCCACTGGGTAGATTATTTTGACAATAAACAAACAAGTGTAGCAATCTTGGTCTAATAAGTGTGTGATAATCAGAGGTTCAAACCTCTCAAGATGAGAGTCTAGATCACCCCACTAGGTAAACTTCTAGACCAGCAGAGGTACCAGCCAGGGTGAGTGGCATCTAGAATATCAGGATAATGTTGAATATCATTGCAGACCTGAGATCAGCTGCATTAGTTAGTACTGTATTTCATGCCACTATCCTTCTTTTCTGTAAATATACACAAGAAAAGTGATGAACTAAAATCTTAACAGACCTAGTCCCAGTTGAGATGAACTTATAAGAAGCAAGTGGATCTGAGTGATACAAAAATTGAAAAATTCCCACTTCGTGGGAAGTGGTGCACTGGCCAGATAAATCCTTGAAAATCAAAGTACTTATTCCCTCAGACCTGGGAGCATCGGCTTCTGGTGGCCCACAGCCAAGTCCTTTCTTCAGGATTATAGTAGATTGAAGGGAACTGTTCACACTAGATCAACACCTTTCCTTGGGGAAAAGGCCACATTCAATGACTAAGCAATAATGAGATACAAAAGTCTGGTCTTTTTGCCTCAGTTTGGGATAACTGTGCAAGGCCATTCAAGATTCCAAGCTTCCCGTGGGGTCGGTCAAGTCCTCTGATATGACAACATCATAATTTAACGTCTCCTTCTGCCCTGACCTAAGGAAGATGGTGATGATCTGTTATCAATTCTTGTTATAAATACTACTATTAATGTTTATTAGAAAATTCACTGTATAAATGTATATACATTTATAAAATATTTATATTTATATTATATCCATAAATATAGAATATAGTTTATATATAAATACATGTATTTAATATATATGTGTGCTTATATATTCACACACACATACACACATATACATAAATTTGCACTTAAACTTTGCTAATATTGGCACTGCTTTTATAGTGATGGTAAAGACAAGAGATGGAGGTCAACCCTATTTTCTCAA
Source organism: Mesoplodon bidens (assembly GCF_964165515.1). Taxonomy (NCBI): domain Eukaryota; kingdom Metazoa; phylum Chordata; class Mammalia; order Artiodactyla; family Ziphiidae; genus Mesoplodon; species Mesoplodon bidens. The sequence continues at coordinate 51,075,497 of NC_138165.1, forward strand.
AAAAATTATCCCCATCCAAACCCTCTTGGTATATTTGGTATATGGTCAAGATGAGTCTTATTTTTTAAAAAATATGACATTATTATTACTTTGAATAATACCAGCTAACCTTTACTGATTATTACAAATCATGCAGTACACTGATGAATGGCAATGGCAGTAAAGAAGGATAGAACTCAAGCAAATCTCTACTCATAAGAGAACATTTTAAGAGAAAACATGGTTCTGTTCAGCAAAATACAGCTACGTGTAGCTCAGAAAATGTACATACACCCTGGGGTCCTATTGCAATAGAATATCTTTAGAGTAAAACAAATTCAAATTTGATATTATTGATTTAACATCTAAATTGTGTTTATGCTTGAAAAGTATGGCAAATATAAAATTCAAGCTCTATATAAAACCATTTACTTGTAAGCTAATCAATTACACAAAGAAATGCCAAGTCTTAGTTACATGAAATCTAAAAGCCAAAATATTAGTTGACACAGTAAAACAGATTTTGATGTAAAGATACAATATTCTCAAGAAGACCAACAGTCTGTTCCACTAGCCTAGAAAGGAGAGTGAAGGAAAATGCTAAAGATTCCCAAAATAAAGGTCTGAGGAGCCCTTCTCTGCTAGAACTGTGGAAGTGAGAAGTGGTTGGGTTGTATAGGTGGTCTCTAGCAAGTTTTAATTAAATTGAGCAATAAAAAAGCACTGCCCTTTATGGTGAGAAAGAACTCATAAATTTTTTTTGTACAAATGCCAGGTAATGCTTACATTAGTGTCCTTGAGGAGTTTTGTTTTTGCTGTTTTTCAGCTCTGTAAAGGTTCCACCTAAAAAAATAATGAAGATCCTAGTCTTCCTTAAATGTTTCGTGAATCAAAGCTACTTCACAAATTTGTCCATGGTAACTTTGGTAATCTAAGTCTATCACACAGCAATAAAAAAAAGTCAGGTAACTTTCAAAAACTCATACTATCTTGTTATCTCTTCCTTGAAATGAGCCACATTAAAAATTTGTTGATTAGGGATACTCTACTCAACATTCTGTTCCATGAATGATATATTCTAAGGAATTTGCTTGTTTCATCTGTCCCTTCAAATATTCTGCCATCTCTCCAGTCAAATATGTCCTTCACGAGACATCGAGTTATTTCTCTGAAACCCAAATTTGTCATGTTCCTCTCCCACATAAAAATGTTCCCTGGATCCCCACAACACTGGGATGAAGTCCAACCTGCCTTTCTATCCTCACCATCTACCTCTCCTCCCTGTTACCAGTCACCTAGAATTATTTATTGTTCTCAATGTGTTCTGTTTTACCCAGCTCCATTTTTGTATATAAATTACTCCATACAAGGAGTGACACGCTCCTGTTGTCCATCAGTATCCTTCTGTTTGTACAGTGCGATGGAAAGTGAAGGGCGCAAGTTTTGGACTCAGAAAGATGTGACTTAAAGTCTCAATTTGCTAGAAATGTGACCTTGAGGAAAAATTTAATCTTAGTCTATTTTCATTGATAAAATGGTGATAAAAATTACCTTATAAGATTGTGGTGATTGATGAATAAAGTATTTAATACATCAAGGTATCCTATTGTGGCTTAAATATAATATGTGCTCAATAAATAGTAGCTATTATAATTTTCATCATAAAAATGAGAGCCCCTCTGTAAATACTTCCCTGATTCACCCATGCAAAGTTAGATACTCCCAATAGCATCTTGGACTTCCAATAGCAAGTTACAGAAATTGCTATTATGGAACTTGTTATAACTTTTACATGCTCTTCTGTTTTTCCTTTGTAGCAAGTTTCTAAGTTTACCATCTGTAGAAATCTTTAAATATTTTCTTCCTGCTTCCATTCTACCTTTGATATAACTCTGTTAGCTAAATCATTACAGAATAGTATAATTACCTTGCATATTCATTTGCCTCAAATTGTTACGGACTTTGAGAGAAAAGTTTATAGCAGAGGTTGGCGGCTGATTGCCAAACCCTTTTCCTCTTACTCCTTGTCATAAAGCTAGACTGTATTTCCCAGTCTCATCTACAGTTAAGTGTGGCTACAGGATTGTGTTCCAGCTAACGCATTTTGAGCTGGATCAATTTGTATCATACATCCAGGCCTGGTTCAAAGATATCACTCATACTTTATCCCCTTGCTCTTGTCCTTCCAGCATGTTGCAAATAAGCACAACTGTGGAACATCATGTTAAATGTGGCTCCCAGGGACCAGAAATGGAGGGACTCTGGGTCCCTGAATCACTACTTTGAGGAGGGACACTTACAGATCAGGGACAATCTGTCAAGGACCAAGTAGTAAATATTTTCAGCTTTGTGTGCCTTATGGTGTTTGTTGCAACTACTAAACTTTGTCATTGTAGAGCAAAAGCATTTGTCATTGAGAGCAAAAGCAGCTAAAGACAATTCGTAAATGAATGGCTGTGTTCCATTAAACTTTTATTTACTGAAATTTGAATTTTATATGACTTCCACCTATTATGAAATAGTATTCTTGTTTTGATATTTTCCAATCATTTAAAAAAGAAATAACCATTTTTAGCTCAAGGGGTTTAAAACCCAGGCAGGGATCCTTGGACTGTAATGTTCCCACTCCTGCTAGGCCACTGAAACTTCAGAGCTTACTAGTTACAAAAATAGTTGTTAACTTACAAATACAAGAGCAGTAATTTATTCAATTGGGTATTCCTAGGAACAAATATGGCACATAGTAGGCAGTCAATAAATTGTGCAATGAATGAATTAATAAACAAATGGTGAATTTAACCTGACTCTACTTTTGTCTTAGGAAATCATTCAGAGTGGAACATACAGCTAAACAAATTGGCATAAATCCCATAGTTCCTCAACACTGTACTGTGTCAAGTACTCTGAATATTTTACATAAGTATTTGAGGATAATAAAAATGTACTTAAATTTCAACATATTTATGAAAAAATGAGATTCAGAAACATATAAAGGTCAAAGTACTGCATTAGTCAATATGGAAACCACAATGATAAAAACTAGACTTTCTCATAATAACCAATGCACTGAGATAATATTACAATAAAAATTCATTGTCAGTGTTGATTTTAACATTATCTTAAAATCAAAAGCTTGAGAGAAAGTAAGATTGATTCATTTAAGGATTATTTGCTCTCATTCCATCCTGGCTCTTGCTCTGCAGCACTTATCTTGATTATAAAACACTCATTATTTGTTTTGTTACTTATTTAACGCATTCTTTTCCAATTAGATTTTAAGCTATTTGGTGGCAGGACCTTGTCTATTTTACTTCTATGTTGTCAGCAATTATCCCATTTCATGGCACCTATGAGACATTAAATACATATTTGTGAGGTGAATGGATAAAGCATACATATGATTCTGTTCAATTAAATAAAAGAGAATAGTTGGAAGACTATTATGAATCACATGAAATTTTATAAAAGTCAAGTGTACTTTGCCAAGTAACTCCAAAAAGAAAACAGATATCTTCCAAATTCAGAAATAAAATCCATAAATTAAAAAAAAAGATTGTTCTTCTGAACAAAAATGGTCCTTACATCTTTCTAGTAAAGAAGAAATGGGATTCTTCATAAGAAGCAACTATGTCCTTTTCATTATATATAAGAGGAAGAAAAACAGCTGTTGTTGAACTCAGCTAAAGGAAGTCTGAAGCCTGATAACAAACGTAGTGGTCACAGTTAAGTTTGCTCCGAGTTAAGCATGCCAGACCAATAGAAGACATCAGAGGAACTTCAAAAGCCTGAATCACCTAAGCACGCTGGCAAAGAATGACATTTTTAATCACCTTAGGTCGATTTATGAGACTGGAACTCTCTCAAACATCTAGCAATTCCCTAAGCTTAATTCAGGTACATATAGTTCCAAGTTCATAAGGTTTTAGCCTTGGTGTCACAGAATCAGAACAGAAAATGAAAATACTGCCATATAAACAGAGCTAGTGTTTCAGCCACACATCTCTCTTTTAAGAGAGTATATGGGGACACAGAAAGGGAGAACAATTCTCAGATATATAGCCCACCTAGGTAAAGCACTTTCAAATGTACTTCATTTATTTATTTTAGGCCATTTTTGGCTCAAAATCATGCAAAATTACTGTCTCTAGTTTCATTCTGCTCTTTTGAAATAGTCCAGATTTTGTGCTAAGAGTTTAAAGCCACAGCAAAGAGCTAGGCCAAGAGGGAAAGCTTTTGAAGAGTTCTCGCAGCTGTGAAAACACAAGCCTCAGGCTGTGTGTAGAGTTACTTCAAACAGCTGCTTCAGGTGACTAAACACCTTGAGTCTCATTCATCAAGTGTTGTTTATACTGGCTGACAGACCAGACTTGGAGAATTAACTCAGAGAAAAAAGATGTACTACATACCAAGTATGGGAAAGGAACCCTAGTTCTTTAAATCTGAAGCAAAGAACAAAATAATAATAATAACTTGAGTAATTTAAAATCAAGCAGAACAGGAATAATTTTATTTTATGTTAATACGTCTTGCGATACCCTTTGCATCTTTACAATCAAAGGAGAAACAAAACTGATGGTTTGCCACTTTTTGATCCTGCGAATAAAACTGAGATGGATAACTCCTACATGCAGGGAAACACGTTAAATATATGGCCACAAAACTTCTCATTAATTATCACTGAGCACAACATTGAAAGAGTAGATATAAATAATGCATTTTCATTATTTTTAAAAAGGAAAATACGGCTTTCTTCTTGCCTGGATTCAGTCTTACTGCAAACATTGTCTCATCAAGTCTTGGCCATAGTGGTCTTGGCCATAGTGTTCATCACCTAGCATTAAAAAATTCCTTCATCTAATCTAGTCAAAAAGGTGCCATGATAATATATTTTAAACCATGTAACTATTTGCATGGATCAAAAGAAGAATGAAATAAAATGACATGAGTCAGTGTCAAGGGAAGTGTTACTAGTTAAGAAAGCTTTAAATATTGAAAGCCAGTTTTAATATTTCCTTTTAATCTAGAAATATGTCACTTGGTAATTTTTTTCTTTACAACATCAGCGTGGTTACAGACAACATTTACCATGGCTCCATTCAGCACTAAACAGGAGAATCTACCTTACACTCTCCTTATCATGGCCAATGTTGTTGGTTGCCTCTTCTACTGCAATGAGTTTATCATTTATATTATGTCAGGTTTCAAAAGTTAAACCTCTTTTAAGCACCACCCCCATTCACTAGTTCATAAGTGATATTTAAATATTGCCTCTATTTTTCTAATCTTTTTTCCAGTTCAAAAATGGCTTTCAATTTTTTTTAATCAATGTGCTTGAAAGCAGTTCTCAAGCTTTATTGTGCATAGAAAGGATCTGGGGAACTTGTGGAAATGCAGAGTCTGATTCACCAGGTCTAGGGAGTGCCTGAGATTTTGCATTTCTAATAAGCTCTCAAGTGAATACTCATCCAATGACCATACCTTGAATAGCAAGGCACTGAAGAATACTAGTCTTGAAGAGCAAAAGGGAAAGACAATTTTTTTTTTTATTTTTAAAGGTTAAGCGTTTTCTTTCCTAGCTATACAAGGATAGAGACAAACATTTGTTGTCCAACCATTAGGCAAAATGATGATGAAAAACAAGGTTATAGAGTCAGTATGTTCTACTCTTTAAAGTATAGAACTGAAGACTAAAGAGTTATATTATTGTACATGCCAAGGTACCCCAAAGAGGTCAGGGACATTAATCCAAATAGGACACAAATGTGAAAAATAAACTTTTCATCTTTCAATATCATTGTCTATAAGATAATGATAGGTGATATGTGTGGGGGGAAATGTACCTGGGAGGAGAGTGCTGGCCACATCTGAGCAGTAACAATGGCTTTAATGGAAGAAAACATAATTTTCATTAGCAAAGAAATAAAAGATGCAAGCAAACAAACAACAAAGTCAGGAATTGCAGAGGCAAAGGAAATTATGGAAAGCATGAAAAGGGAATATATACTGAAAATCTACCATTCTACAAATAAGAATCATTTGACACAGCTATTGCATCCATTTTATAAATGAAGACAGTGAGTCTCCATTGGGTTACTGGATTATTTATGTAAATGCAGGTTAATAGCTGTCGGAGATTTTAACCCAACTCCCTCAGATTTAAAGTTTGTCTGTCTGTCTACCATTGTTCTGACTCTCAAGACTAGGACAAAAGGACGATGTAGGCACAAAAGAAGCAGTTGATACTAACAGTGCTCTAAGAAAAACTGAGAAATCAAGCAATATATGAGTTTTGAGAAGGGTTACAGAAAGTCAACTTGAGAAGTGTAGTAGGAAAGAAAGGTGAACAGGAAATAAGTGATGAGTAGTGGGAAATAGGCACTGAATGGTAAATGTCCTGCAAAATGGATAACATACACTGGTTACTGAGAATTAATTATACAAGGTTTATCACTGGCTTTTCAGATCTGGGGCATTACGTACGTTCCCATTTAATCTCAGCTGCTTTATATAAAACATCAGCCCAGTACATCCAAATTACTGAGTAATGACTATCTACCAGTTACTGTCAGGGACCAAGTTAATGAAACTTTATATGGTTCATCAAAATATATTTGTGAGAAAAAAACAGTTGGCAAAGAGATTCTTGGTGATATTAAAACAGCTTCACAATGAATGCTTAAAGATAAAGTAATTGAATCATTCTCTCAGATCATTTTAAAGATAAGCGTGTTCCTGAATCACAAAAATATCAATGTTTCTCTTGCCAATGTCTTGTGAGACAAAGACATGTGTTATGTACAATACAGAAATATGATTTGCAGAATTAAATTGTAAAGAGAAAGCAATGTAAATTTAAGAATGATCTACATGAAATGATCTACACCCTACATGAAATTTGTCTCCAGGGACAAATCTCTTTCTGCCTAGTTACAGATATGAGTGAGGCAATAAAGCACTACAATAATCTGAGTTAATCGGCTTTGATGATTCCACCATATAATGGTGGGGGTAGGGCATGACACCAAAACCAAACAAACGAACTACTCCTCATTACGCATTTCAGGAAATGGTAACATTGCTGAATAGAGAATGCTAGTAGAGGGTAGTGCTTGCTGCTACTCTCTTGTGGGGTCAGTGGTGCCAACTTCCTCAGATAGTCTCTGCATTTCTGTATTTGTAACATTAATGATAGCCCATATATTCTGGCTCCCTTTGCCAGATGGCAGAAAAAAGAAAATAAAAATCTGAATTGTACTGTATCTAATTTATTTCTCTAAGGTTTGGGTTGATGTTTTTCTCCTCTACAAAAATGAGACTTGTTTTACAAAGTAAGAAAGTAAGCTGGAAAAGGAAGGCATTCAAAAAAATCCTCCTGGGGAGAGTCTCTGAGGATCAGAGGGTGCTCTGCTATCACCCACTTTAATGTAATAAAAAAAAAATTTTTTTTGAAGTATAATTGATTTACAATGTTGGGTTAGTTTCAGATGCACAGCAAAGTGATTCAGTTATATATATTTATTTATTCAGATTCTTTTCTCTCATAGGTTACTACAAAATATTAGGTATAGTTTCCCATGCTATACAGTAGGTCCTTTTTTGTTACCTATTTTGTATTATACAAGTGTGTATATGTTAAATCCAATCTCCAAATTTACCCCCCCATCTTTCCCTTTGGTAACTGTAAGTTTGTTTTCTATGTCTGTGGGTCTATTTTTGTTTTGTATATAAGTTCATTTGTACCATTTTTTTTAGATTCTACATATAAGCGATATCATATGGTATTTGTCATTCTCTTTCTGACTTACTTCACTTAGTATGATAATCTCTAGGTCCATCCATGTTGGTGCAGATTGCATTATTTCACTCTTTTTTTATGGCTGAGTAGTATTCCATTGTGTGTGTGTGTGTGTGTGTGTGTGTATCTTACATCTTTTTTATCCATTCATCTGTTGATGGACATTTAGGTTGTTTTCCATGTCCTGGTTGTTGTAGATAGTGCTGCAGTGAACACTGGGGTGCATGTATCTTTTTGAGTTATGGTTTTCTCTGGATACATGCCCAGGAGTGGGATTGTAGGATCATTTGGTAGCTCTATTTTTTACTCTTGTTTCTGTTCAACAAAGGATTTTCTCTCTGCTCTCCTAACCTTTATATGGTGTGTCAGGAGGCAAATTTGAAGCCATATATTCTTCTCCTCTCCTATTTAAGTTCTTACCAAAAGTTCATTTTAGAGAACTAATATTCCACAAGAGAGCAAGTCTCAAGAGGAGCTGTTACGATCACCTGTCACTGGAATTTTCAGGAATTACAGAATAAATAAAATCAGTGTTTATTTATATGATTCCACCTAAAAACAACTGCTTAAACATTATGAAAATTTGGACTCCAGTCTGCATGCATACTTTTATTTACTTTATGGCATTTATTTTTCTTTGTTTCTTTCTCTCTATATATATTTTCCTCCGCCTGTGTACCTAAGAATACCCTGAGAGTACCACTGAGTAAATCTTCCAAGACTGCTATGTGAATCCTGTAGTCACTGCCTTGCACGCAGACTGGAGCCGGTAGCTTACATGTGCTTCTGATTATGTTAATGAATTAGAGGTCAGGCCCTTTGACTCTTCAGTTAAAGCAATCTGAATCCAGTTAAAGGTAAAATTAAACTAAAAAGAGTTTTGGTTACCTCATAATCTCACCAAAAATAGCTCGCTTAATATGTACTGAAATCAGGCATAAATGAGAGTCTCTTCTTTGATCTATGTACAACAAAGCTAGAAAATATAATCTCCTCCACTCTAAGAATGATAATAAAATATATATTTTACTCACTGAAGCAAATACAATTACTCAAATTTTCTACCTAATGCATGGTGGTAAATTCCATACCAACTTCACAAGGTGAAAATAGTCAAATATGGACAAACTTGGCTCCAAGTTTCAATCTGCTCTTTCGAAAGTTTGGAAAGACAGCTGCCTAGCATTCTAGCCACCTTGTGTTAACACAGAGCAATGAAGCACAGGTAGAATACTACTTCCTAGAATGGGTTTCTGGGACAAATGGGCTCTACTCACACATCAGAAAGTCAGCACTTTGGGACTTGGTGGCTCCCAGACTCAATGGAAATATTCTATTTGTGAATATGTTTGAATTCAACATAACTGAAAAAAGAAAAAGAAAATACAGTCTTTAAAAGCTGCAAGCAGCTGGTGATATAAGCGTTGGCCCCTCTCACATTTCTCATGGCCAAACCCACTTGTCCAAATCCATGAGCTATGGGAAGAGAAGAGGATCATGAACATCTTAATTTTGGTCATGGATATGAAGGTTAAAATAGATGGGAAAGGCCAGGTTCTTTAATAAAATCTGTTCCAGAAAGACTTCTCCCATGAAAAAAGAAATGATAAGGTGTGGTATGGAAAAGAGATCCGTAACCAACATAATATTTTCTTTCGAAGATCAGACCATCTTTAAAATGATAAGGCAGATTAATTTTACTAATCATGAGGACTTGATGAAATATTGTACAACTGATTATTAATTCAAGTAGATTTGTGGTAAAATGTTATTAGTGAAGATTTATTAGGCACAGAAATGGTCTAAGCACTTTATATGTTTGAAATATTAATGCCCACACCTGATGAAGCAGTCCTATTATTATCAGCACTTCACAGATGAGAAATCTGGAGCAGAGGTCTTAAGTAACTTGTCCCACAGGATATAAGTGGTAGGAAGTGGAGCCACAGTTTACATCTGGGCTAATTCCAGAGTCAGCATTTTTAGCAAGTGACAACTCAACCTGGGTAATTTCTTCAAAATTTTGCTTTTTATATTACTACTATCATAGGGGAGGATGGGATCTTTAAATTAAATTAGATCTTGAAATTAGGTGGTGGTCTTCCCCTGACACTACCAAATTCTGGCATCATGTAGGTCTCAATGAGCAGCTCACTGACTCACCTCAAAAGACTCCAGCAAAGCAGAGCCTCTGAAAGCAAGGGAATAAGAACAGTTACAGGAAATGAGGCTACTTAAGCACTTCTGAATTTACATTTAGACACGAAAAACTTACTGAAACTATTTGTAGTGCCTTTACCCTGTGTCAACTTAGCTTAGCTAGAACTACATTTTCCAGAATTCCTTTTCCTATAGGTGACTGGGTCAGAGTTGGCCGCAATAGAAATTTGTGTGAGATATGCAAGGCAGAAGCAAAGAAGCGGGCATTTTTATGGTCTAAGTCATCGTAGGGAAGGCCCTGTTGGCATTCACTCATGTAATTGTTTTTGCTCTCGCTTATCTTGTTGGTACAGAGAGCAGCCAGGCTTACTGGACCTCTTCCTTCAATGTCCCAGAACCATGGGCAAGGCACATGTGCAGAAGGGGTGCCAGCAGAACCTACAGACAACTGTGTCATCGACATTGGAGGCAGTGAGAGACAGACGTGATTCTGGGGTGCCATCACAGGTTCCTATTATTCCTTGGTCTCTCCTACTTAATGTCTATCTGCCCTTCCCAGCTGATGTCTTTGCTGACATTAGGCCCATTATATAGACTGCTCAACCAGAATTGTGGTACACGGGCCTCTCACTGCTGTGGCCTCTCCCATTATGGAGCACAGGCTCCGGATGCGCAAGCCCAGCGGCCATGGCTCACGGGCCCAGCAGCTCCGCGGCATGTGGGATCTTCCCGGACCGGGGCACGAACCCGTGTCCCCTGCATTGGCAGGCGGACTCTCAACCACTGCGCCACCAGGGGAGCCTAAGATCTGCTCCTCTTAATGAACCCTTAACAATAAACCAGTCATTCCTTGTGGATTGCTCTTAGCAAACTTTTAGAATTTGGGATTACAGATGCTATCAGTGATAGCCTATCATGGCAGAAAAGACAAAGATCAGAAAAATGTAGTATTTCTTTAAAATTGGAGTAAGGGAAAAAGTTCAATTGGAACAAAGAGCATGCAGTATATGAACAATCAAATAAAATATACTATATGGCATTTATCAAGTGAATTTTACTCCTTTCATACTGCATTTATTCCACATATCATATGATTTAAGCATGCCATCATGCTTCATGGCAACACAGCAACATGGAATTTCTGAAGCAGAAATTATCTTGCTCATAGAAAAATGGAGATGAATATGAATATCATTTATTCAGTGATTTGAACCTGGCTGCAGACCTGGCCTCCATGTGGGTATACCTACATATTGAATAATGGCAGCAAGAAATTGAATTTGATGTCGTATAACTAGCTAAATTCCACCTGCCACGACCCTCAGGAAAAACTACATTTTCTCTAACACCACCTACTCACAAGAAATGAATAGAGACAGCCTAAGGCAGTTGTGTCCATCCTAGCTTCCAGAACCAAACTATATGTGATGACCAACTAGTTGTGAAGAAAAAAAAATAAACAAAAAAGAAACTTCAAAGAGTTAAGAAACTTAATGTATTAAGCACTTCCAACTCTGAGAGGAAATCCACAGCAAATTTCAGTACAGCTAGGTTAGTCATATGGCCTGGTTTTCTCTGGATACCTTGATCTATGCTCAATTTACCAGAGAAAATATTCACAAACTTCTCTTTCATTCTCAAATATGTCACAGTTTTGATAAAAATTATCTTTTACCCTAGTAATAAGCCAATCACATGATCAGATGAAATAACAACAGTAGCTAACTTGTAGTGAGTCCTAGTATACAACAGGAACTGTCCTATGAAATTTAACGTATTACTTTATTTAGTCCTAGCAAACCTCCTCCACCTTGAGGTAAGTATCATTAGCACCCTCTTTGGTAAGAAGCCTGAGCCACGTGGAAATTAGCAACTCGCCAAAGCCCATGTGGTTGTAGGTGGCAGAGCAGAGCAGTTGAAATGCAGAGACCTTAACCATTATGACAAACTATAATAAGAATCTAAGACGGACAGTGGATGGAGACCCCCTGGGTTTGCGTAAAGAGAATCTCCCCAGTTTCTGCCCCTCCAAAGTGCTTCAGTTTCCCCATACATTTGCTAGTGCTCTATACCAAAACATGTGATGGTTGATTTTATGTGTCAACCTGGCCAGGCTATGGTGCCCGGTTGTTGGATTATACACTACATGTTGCTGTGAAGATATTTTGTAGATGTGATTAACACTTATAATCAGTTGACTTTCAATAAAGAGTACCCTCCATAATGTGGGTGGAGCTTATCCAATCCACTGAAGACCCTGAGAGCAAAAACTGAGAATCCCCAGATAAGAAGGAATTCAGCCTCAGGACTGTACCATAGGCATCTTGCCTCTGGAGTTTCTATTTTAGCTGGACTGCCCTATGGGCTTGGGGTCAAGACTGTGACTTCAATTCTTGCCTGAGTTTCCAGCCAGTGCATCTGCCCTACACATTTTGGACTTGCTGGCCCCCACAATTCTGTAAGCCAATTTCTTAAACTCTCTCTCTCTCTCCTTCTCATTTACATCGGGAGCATATACTACTCTTTTCAACTTTACAGGTGAGAAAACTGATGTGTTACAGATACTAACTTACCCAGTCAATGTTACATACCTACACAGTGATAAAGTGTAATATTTATCCAACCTAACTGACCTCAGAGACTTGGTGCTTAGTCACTAAACTATATTGCAACCCAGGGGCACACAAGCCCAAAAGTCAACAAAGCAGGATGAGAAAACTCAGAGACTTGAAGTCAAGACTCCTAAACTATAAGTCAAGTTTTAAAAGCTACAACCAAGTGCTCTTGAGTAACTCAGTTTCCTCTTTAAGCTCCAGATTTTCCATCTATAAATAGAGGAAAAGAGCTGCCAATAACCTTGATATAAAGCTAAAAATATGTCAACATATAAAAATTTAGGCATCATTTTAATTTTATCTTCCAGATGAGAATTCATATCCTGGTCTCTTTCTCCCACTGACCACAGATGTCCTGGGGTAGTGAACATAAAAATAACTCTTGGGACTTCCCTAGTGGTCCAGTGGTTAAGACTTCACTTTCCAATTCAGGGGGTGTGGGTTCCATCCCTAGTCAGGGAGCTAAGATCCCACATGCCCCGGGGCCAAAAAACCAAGACAGAAAACAGAAGCAATATTGTAACAAATTCAATAAAGCTTTAAAAAATAAAATAAAATGACTTTCTAAAAAAAAAAAAAAACAAACTCTTGCATCAGGAGGCCTAGGATACAGCACCCACTGTCCACATAATCCCTTTCCATTTACTGATATTAACACAAGGAACACCGGAACATTTTATTAGCATAGAGGCTTTGACATAGCATCAATACTTTTCTTAAACCTTTAGATTAGTATATATGTGTGCATATACATATCCATTTAACATTTAAGCATGTTAAAAATTGAGGATCTGAACATTTGTAAAAAGGAAATAAGAAAAGAAAAAATAGGACTAAATGAGCAAAGCAATTAAAGTGAAAAAAAAGCACCTTGAAAAAGCAATAAATATTAAATGATTAATAAAATGTTAGTGTTTGGTGAAACAAAGCCAATTAAAAAACAAACACAACACTATGTCAGACACTGTAGCAGAGTAGAGACATGAGAAATCTTACCAAATCAGGAAAAATCCAGGTCCCTTTAAGGGAAAATTTGCCAAATCTTGTTTAAAAAATCCTTCACAATGCACTTACTGACTTTGTTCAGAATATTTCGAGTGCATGTGAAAGTCTATGTTCATGATACTGCATTTTCATTATTCTTAAAGATGTAATAGTTTCTTTACTTAAATAGCTCAGTGTGTTTTCTTTAACTGAGCAGCAGCACAGCCTTCAGGTGTGTTTACACTCAGCAAGAGGAAAGGTAAGAATTCAGAAGCAAGAATGAGGATAGGAGAAATGAACAGACAAATCAAAGAAAAACACAGGGGAAACCAAAACAATGAAGAGAAGGCAATTTATTTTAGCAATATGGTGAACTGAGGAGAAAAAAAGGACTATCTAATATGGTAATTTGCAGGGACAGATCCAAGTGAGCCTACTGAGTCATTTTATGTGAAAGTCAAATCATAACTAATAAATTTAAAGCACTGAAGTCCATTTGGCATATCGTGTATGGTAAATGAAATTGTCTGTTTTGCTTCCATACGGTCAAGATACTTGGGAGAAGATTAGGTAAACGGCTGCATATACCAAAGGGGTTGTTAATTTTTTTTATTGGTACATTGAGCCAATGTAGTTAACTCTATAGATTCAGACCCTAGACTCCTCCTATGTACCCTCATATCATTGATGTTAATAGGAAAAGGGTATGTAAAAGAGATAGATGAGAGTTAAGCTGGCAAAGAAAATGCAGCTTTCTGTCTTTGTTCTCAGGAGAGGATAGAATGATATACTAACTAGTTTCCTCAGCTCATTCTGTAGTAATGTTTTTCAGACCTTAGCTCTTTCCTCCCTTTTCTACTACAAAGGGAGCATATGGCGCCACAGCCTTGCACAAAGAAAAGAAAACATGGTAGTAAATTATCTTAAATACACCTGAACTTATGATAGCCAGAGTCAAGCTTTCCCTAGAAGGGTTTTCTTTTTTTTTTCACATAATTCTAGATTTATTTTGCCATTTAAATGTTTATTTTGGCTGAAGTCAAAATTTAATTTGTTCGTCAAAGAAACATAACAATGGAAATACAAAGAGGAAGCTTTTGTTCGCTCCCTGGGAGTTCTGAAAAGTAATAATTATAAAATGATAAGATTCTAAATGAAAATGTCCCTTGGAAAGGTTGAGGTTGACAGTGGCACAGACCTATGTGAAGGGAAAAAAAGTCATATTATATTCATGAACATAAATATAACCAGATGATGTAATTTTACATCTTTTGATGATTTATTATATAAATGTTTCATACGTTTGAAATGAAACCCTTTCTAAAAATAAATGTTCATTACAAGTCGCAGAAAATACTTCTTTTCAAGGATAGTACTCATAAGCTAGTATTACTATTAAAAGAGAATTAATAGATCAATAATATAAACTAAGAAAACTGATACATACACACACACACTGAATCAGAGAGTAACTCATTATGACAGATATTTTTACTTATTTCTAGTCATGTCATTCAGTCTGTATTGAACAACTGCTCTGATAAGCCATTGCATTATGGTTTCACTTGTCCCTTGGAAATACGCACACACACACCCCACACCACACAAACACACACAGACATACAACCACCAACACAATGACAGCGTTTGGAATTTTAAAAAATCAAATGTCTGTTTTATTATTATGCACACTGATTAGAGATTAGAAGCCAGCTTCTGCCAAAGACCCAAAGAGGGTCTTTCTTCATGAGGAGTTTCTATGATACTTTTTGCGAGTGGTGAAGTTATGCAGGGTTCAGGAGAATGCCTGATTTGTGCAGACATGTTACAGCTTTACCTTTCTAGATTTCTAAACTCTGTCACTTGAGTCATCTGTTAGAAACTGGATGGTATATTCACCTACACACATGTATAGATGCACACACACACGTGGGTGCACACACACAGGTGTGTCTTAGCAA
The DNA here is from genome assembly GCF_964165515.1 of Mesoplodon bidens. NCBI lineage: Eukaryota > Metazoa > Chordata > Mammalia > Artiodactyla > Ziphiidae > Mesoplodon > Mesoplodon bidens. The sequence goes on from NC_138165.1 coordinate 51,090,991, forward strand.
CCAAGTGTGTCACTTCCCTGCACATATGAACCTCCACCAAAACTCTACTAAAGTTTCCTTTAATAAGTAAGTTTCACGGAGTGCTAATCTGATGTGGAAGGAGCAGGAGGGCTGGTTTCCTAATCTTGTCACTGTCTTTAGAGTTGTCACTTGATATCTCTGCATGAAATGACTGACACAGGCATGTTTCTTCTAGTCTGATTAGCTGATAGATTTCCTTATGCCACAGAGAGACTCGTGTCTCTGTATATCTCTATTGTTTCCCTAATCTGTACACACAGACTTTGACCAATCAAGACAAGTGCATTGTCAACCCGCTCCACTTTGTTTGTGGCCCTCAGCTTTAGTCAGTTGCCCTCAAACAGGAGAATTCTAGTTAACATTCATTGAAATTAGCTATAGAGTATGAGAAACATTGAAAGGAAATATTGTGAATGCTGTGAGAGCAAACTTCACTCTCCTCAAGAGAAAAGACCAGTTGAGATAATATAAAGAGGGCTCCTCTGTAGTTGCACAGAGTTCCCTGAAATTTAGGGAGCTAAACCAGAGAATTTTCCATTCTAAATTATGTCTGCAGGAATCACATGCCATTATTTTAAGAAGGAACATCATTGTGTAATTTAACCCTGTGGACAATTAACTGAATTTTTCATGTTGTATGATTTTAAAATTTAAACAAATGTCTGTGATAGTATTTAGAATCCAGTGAAAGCAGAGGCATATGAGTGGAAAGATCAAATAATTTCTTATTAAATATTTTCACTATATAATTTTAATACAGACTCTAGATTTACCCCCAAATCAATTGTTCAAAAAATAAATTTATGTCAACTTACCAAATAACCAACATCCAATTTTTATGTCACCTTACCAAATAACCAACATTCATATCAGAACCAGTTCAATTTTAGTTAATATTCTTCCCTGTCATGTCAGATAGATTTGTTTGACTTAATTTTATTAATATTACATTAAATCTACTTTATTCTTTAAATATAGGGGGCTTTATGTTTTTAATGAAGTTTAGCCTCTTAGATATTTAGAACTGAATATCAGTGGTCATTTCATAATGCTGCCTGTTTTCATTGAGGGAGAAGCTCATTACAGAAAATGTAAAGTGATTTCTTTATCCCTACAGCTAATTAATGACAAGACCAAGACTAGAACCTTGGTTTCTGTTTCCCAACTCAAAAGTTCTTTATGTTACTCCATACTTCCTAAGTTAATTGTCTTTTTTTCCCACTTAGTAGAAATTAGAAAACTTACAGAATGTGAAGAGTAGTGGTTAAATGAAATGGCTTTAAATTTTTCAAAAATTCTGGTTTTCGATTGGCTCTCTATGCATTCTGAGTGTGTGATGTTGGGCTACTTATTTGTTTTTTCTGTATTTTTCATCTCTAGAGTGATTACATTAAGGCTTCTTAGGCTTTTTATAAAAATAAAATCTTATTATGCATTTAGACCATTTACCTTAGTGCCTGGCAAATAGCAAGTGCTCAATGAATGTAAGCCATTAGTACGGAACAGGTGTTGGAAATTTTTTTCTGTAAAGGGCAAGATTGTAGATATTTTAAATTTTTTGAGCCATTGTAGGGTGAAAGCCATAGGCATTATGTAAATGAATGGGCTGTGTTTCAATAAAATCTTATTTACAAAAACAAGCAACAGGTTAGATTTGGTTCATGGACTACAGTTTGTTGATTCCTTGTATAGTCCACAACTGTCAAATCAGGCTGGCTAGAATTACCCAAGTGGTAAGATGGTAAACACTGTACAATTATTTGTTTTTTCTGCAGAAACCCATGTGGAAAAAGATGTATACCTTGACAGGATACACATAAAAGGTCTAAAATCAGTTATGTCATTACTTCTCAAGGATGCATTTAATTGTTTTGTATTGTTGCTTATTCAACCTGTCAAGATAAATAATGAACAGAAGTCCATATATTTAACCAAATACAGATGCAAACATGGACCTCACTGAAAGCTCCATGCATGTTGCTGGTCACAGAGTTAGCATAGATAAATGTAATAAGTGACACATGTTCTGAGGACTGGGTTGTTTTGTCTCTGTTTCTGTTGACAAAAGGGAGGTTCAAACATGTGAACCTCTGGTGTATGTCATGATACGAAAGAGGACTTGAAAGAGGGTCAAAAATTTCACCTTGCAACTCTAGGCCCAAAAATTTCACCTTGCAACTCTAGGCCATGTGTAATAATCAACACTTTCATCTTCATACCAAATCACTTAGATAAAGTACATAAGGAATTCTAAAGAAAATTTAATAAACTGTCCACCATCCATCCATTTTTCTGTTGGTAAAAGGCAACAGTAGTATCTGGCCTTACATTTAGGTCTTTAATCCATTTTGAGTTTATTTTTATGTATGGTGTTAGGGAGTGTTATAATTTCATTCTTTTACATGTGTCCAGTTTTCCCAGCACCACTTATTGAAGAGAAGCTGCCCCTTACTCCTATGATATGGATAGAGTTAGGGAGTTAGCATATATGATGACTGGCTTAAGCCAATCGGTGAGGAGCACTCTCCTAGCCACAGGCGTTGGTTCAAAGATGTGTAAATTTCCAGTCAGATGGATTAAGACAAGGTGGAAAGTTTCCTGAGATGCCTGGGAGGGAAACAATTGTCCTCCCTGAGAGAATACAGGGGATGGAATTGCTGCCATGCTCTTCCTTTCACATAATGTGAATGGTAAGGGCAGTGGCTGACACCCTGGGGGCCAGGCAATAGGGCATGAATTGTATACAGAGACTTTTAAGACAATACTAAAACCTACCAAAGAAGTGTCTTTTATTACCACAATTCACTGACAATTCTGAACAACATGAATGATAAAATATTCTCCCCATTGAGGGCAGACCTCTCCACAGTGGTCCCCACCACTACCTTCTTGGTACTACTTTCTCCACACAGAGCATGAGACTTCCAGACAAAGGCCAAGAATAAAAGAAATCTGATTTAGATGATATCACAGAGTTCTGGTTCTGGTCATGTCAAAGACCGACCTTGCCTCTGAACATTCTGTTGCAAGACAACCAAGATTTCTTCTTAAGCCAGTTTGGATCCAGTTTTCAAACACCTGAATCCCAAAGTTTTTTGTTTCTTATTTTAAATCAAAACTTTCAGGTATCAAATTCATCAATATTTTTACATTTTAATGCTTGTTAACCACTTATAACTTTGTTTTAGGGTTTTATACATAGCAGTTACTGGAAACATGAAATTTCAGAGTTAGAACTCACAGTGATGCCTCACAGTGATGCCTTTCATTAGAAATGTTTGAATCAACTAGAAGATTTTTATATATTGAGATTTCTTTAGTGTTATAAAATAGTTATTTTAATCCTCTTTATCTCACTGAACAACAGATGTTATACACAAACAGGTGTAGAATGTATACATACGTGTACACACACACAACAGGTGTAGAATGTATACATATGTGTACACACACACACACATACACACACACACACTTGGTTGGTCTTGACTTTTTATCAGATTCCGTAAACTTTTTTTTTTTTTTTTTTTTTTTTTTTTTTCTTTTTTTGCGGTATGCGGGCCTCTCACTGTTGTGGCCTCTCCCGTTGCGGAGCACAGGCTCCGGATGCGCAGGCCCAGCGGCCATGGCTCACGGGCCCAGCCGCTCCGCGGCATATGGGATCCTCCCAGACCGGGGCACGAACCCGTATCCCCTGCATCGGCAGGCGGACTCTCAACCACTGCGCCACCAGGGAGGCCCCGTAAACTTTTTTAAGACCAATATAAACTTTCCTCTAGGCTTGACACCACTAAGAATATCATTCAAACAGAATTATACATTCTTTTTTTATCTAGGCAGCAAATATAAAAGTGTGTTCCATTTTGATTTTCAGGTTAAATTTGTGTAGATATTGGAAAAAATTCTGGTAATAATTCCCCTCAACCTCTAAAGTGTACTCTTAGTGAACTACCCTGAGTAGAGAAGGAAGAGTGAAAGATGGTCTGGGTTTTTTTGGTGTTTTTTTTTTTTCCCCACATTATAACATCAGTCTTCTGATAGTTATCTTCATCCTGAGGAAGCTTGGTTTTAAGTTTCCCTTTGAATCCTGGCTGATGCATGACTACCTGCAATATGCACTTTGCCCAATATTTGACTTTCTCTGAAATATATACATCAACAATTAATAACCTTCTCAAAGTGCAGTGAAATTAGCTTTCTGATTGTGTGATTTAATTGCTACAGTGGTCAGACCAGGTCATTTGCACTGCAACTTCACAGGACAATGTGATATAATGTACTGAAGGACACAGAATAAGAGGGAAAGTGGTGACCTAAACTAGAAAGAGATAATCTGCATTTTTACAAAGTCTGAAATGAACAAAGTGATTTCACATATACCCTAATATTTCTAGTATTGATCAGTAGGTATTCTTCTGGTTGTACAGTACAGATGGTGAGTTAGAAAACATATTTTTATTCAAAACTACAATAATGGCAAAGTGTATATAGTATTCCCTATGTACCAAGAACTATTCTAAGCACTTACTTACAATAACTAAGTAAATTACTGTAAGGAAGATACTAGTATTATTGTTCCCTTTAAAAATACAAGAAGACAGGAAGAAAGAGTTCAAATAATCTAGACATGGTCTATAGCTAGTAAGTAGTAGAGTTATAGAGTTAGCATTTGAATTAAGGCCGTCTGGGTCAGAAACTAAAGTCCATAAAAATCGCTCTGCTATTTCTTAGTAAATACTTAAGGATTATACAGTGATACAGTTGCACTAAGGAAGCATCTATTTGGGTTTTTTTTCAGGTTAGGTGCTATAAGCACACTATCTATGACATAGAATAGAGCTATAAAACCTGCACAGAAGATACGTCAAAGAGTACTAGGCAGACTAGTGGGGGGAAAATGAAATATCAATGAGCTGGCAGTGAGTCTGCTGTTTTATTTTTCCTCTGTTTCTCCCAACCTGATCTTAATGCAACCCAAAGCTTGAAGTGGGCATTGGGCTGTAGTCAGAGAGCATGCCAAGAAAAGGCTTCTGGTGATGATTTGGAAGGTAGGAAAGGGAACGCCTAACACTGGGAACAGTGTACATACTCCTCATGTTTATTTTGCTGTGTCTTTTCTTTTTTCCATTAAAAAAAAAAAGTCATCATCCTATTGTGTACCGGTCCCCAAGCAATCCAATGATGGCAGTAACAGTATCAGCAGTGGAGGCCCAGTGGAGCCACAACTCAGAGGAGGGTAAGCTTCCTCTCTGTTTAAGAGAGCTGGGGTCCCAAGGAGGTAGCAAACTTCTGATGCTTCCAATGTCTCTCTCTTGCTCACTCTCTCTTTTCCTATCTCCCTCTGCCCACCTGCCACTTTGGTCCAGATGTCATCACAGCCCTAAAAGGACACAGCAGAGCAGGGCAACTAATCCCCCCACCCCAAACTCACACACTATTAAATAGGTAACCTTAATATTTTGATAACTATTAAAGAAATTGTATTTATAACTTAAAACTTTCCCAAAAAGCTATCACTAAGCCTAAATAATTTTTCTGGTGAATTCTACCAGATTTTTAAAGAAATAACACAATCTCTTCCAGAATACAGAAGACAGAACATTTTCCAACTTATTTTATAAAGTTCCATTACCCTGATCTCCAAATTAGATGAAAACCTTTTTTTTTAAAGTACTAATCAGTACCTCATAAACATCAGGACATGGCCAAGTCAAGTTTATCCTGGAAATGCAAGCCTGGTGAAAGTTTAAATATTCTGATATTAATCAATCTAATGCCCCATGTTAATAGTCTAAATTAGAATGCCCACATTAATAGTCTAAATTAGAATGCCCACATGATCATATCAGTGGATATAATTTTTTTTTAAATTTATGATTCTTTTATGTTAAAAAACTCAGTAAATTAGGAATAGAAGAGGTATTTGGTAAAGGACATCTACATAAAACATCATGCTTAAAGATGAATGCTTTCTTGCAAAGATGTTCTACAATCTCACTGTGCCTATTCAACATTGTACCGGAAATCCCAGCTAACACTGAAAGAAATTTAGCCTCATGATCAAAAGGAAAACAAACAAACAAACAAAAACATTTTTATTGACAGACAACATTATGGTCTACATGTAAAATTCTAAGAAAACTACTAAAAAATTCCTAGAACGAATAAGTGATCTAACAACTTTGCAGGATATAAGAACAACACAGAAAAATTCAGTTTTTAATATATGAAGCAATGTACAATTGAAAACCCAAAGTAAATAATCAGTACCCCAAAATAGTAACATCCATTTATCAATGTAACCAAATATATACATACACCTCTGGTCCTATATAAAGACTAGATTTGTAAAATAAGGATAGTTTTTAATTTTTTTTCCCTCAAAGAATTGGGTGGCCACCTCAATGATATCAAAGGACTGACACACCCATTTACCTATGTCAGAATGTTTTACTTTCCCTCATTTAGCTTAGGGGAGAAGCTCCCCACCCCAAATTTGTGTCATCTGATTATCAGCTATGGTTGGTTTAGTCAGACTGGTGGCCTCCCATTTTGGTAATCTATTTACAAACACTTTTGAGGATCCTCCCTGGGTTTAAGAAATTCTCTAATTAGGACGCTTGCCTACAGCCTCACCTGGTCTCATTTCTGAAGGTAACCACTTAATAGTGTCTTCAGAGTGGAAAGGCAACTCAGAAGATTACTAGGGTGAGTACTCAAATAAAGAAGGGTAGAGGGGAGAAGTAATTAAAATTTTAGGTGCCTTTTATATCATTAATCTTTCACTAGCCTTCTACAACAAATCTTTCAATGAGGCGATTTTGGAATTTTGAAGGCTTTTGGGGCTTCCACATACCAATTAAAATAGGTACAATAGTTTAAGATGAAAGCTCTCTAAAATTATAACAATTCAGATGTTTCTGCAATTCAAATGATCCATATTTTTTCCCTGCTAATCTAATTTTAGAAAAGAGAAAAACACTTACCACTGTTGTTTCCAGTAGACCCTGGGCAGGCGCAGATCCAGAAGACTGCCGACTTTGTGCACTCAAAATTGTTTTCGCGTGTCAAAAGAACCCCAACTTGGCCATTTCAGGGCCAGATTTCCTTTAGTTCCCAATTAAGCACTTGCAAGCATACATAAACCCAGCTAGTGTTCCCACAGGCGACTGTTTGCACAGGAGCCGTTTGGCCTTTGAGGCACAATTTCCCAATATTAACTTCATAGCCTGATTCAGATATGAGATATGATCTGAACAACTTTCTGAGGACAGTGTGGCGGATCTCAGGTGTGCTGCTTCTGAGTCTAGCTCTCCAAGGAGCTACTCTTGGGTCGGCTCCCCCCTGTGAGAGCCTAAAACAGCCACGGGTGCTCGGAGCCCCAGGTTATCAGCCGGTCGCGCTCCGCGGAAAAGCAGACCTACGAGACTGCAGCCTCTCGCGAGGATTGATCCTCGGACACTTCGCGAGATCTTCAGACCGTTCCTCGAGGTTTTCCTTCACCTGAGGATGATTTCTGACTGGAAAGAGAAAAATGTCACTTTATTCTTCGAAGCGGAATAATTCAGCCTCTCATTTCACTAGCAAAAGTTTCGTTCAGACTTTATATCAACTCATTTTTTTTTTTAATTTAAGCCAAATTTAACAGAAAGCCAGTCATCTGTAGGGGCTTCCCTGGTGGCGCAGTGGTTAAGAGTCCGCCTGCCGAGGCAGGGGACACGGGTTCGTGCTCCGGTCCGGAAGATCCCACATGCCGCGGAGGGCCCGTGAGCCATGGCCGCTGAGCCTGCGCGTCCGGAGCCTGTGCTCCGCAACGGGAGAGGCCACAGCAGTGAGAGGCCCTGCCTAGGAAATGCACCTGTGCCCCTTAAGACGCCAAGTCTTAAGTGGAAACCACCTCAAATAAAATTTTTAGAATCATCACCCAAACAATGAGATCCGAATATCAGGAGAATTCACCGGAACACCTGAGGAGTACCCAGAAGTCGGTGCGGCTCAAAGGACCCATGCTGGTGCCGAACTCCGACGCGGGTAGACTCCTGGTGACCCCCTGATGGGTGTCTCTGATATCCTGCCGGCTGCGCCAAGCATATGTCGACGGAAAATTGATCCGTCGATCTAAGAAAGAAATGGAAAATTTTATTCAAACCAAATTTGAAGTTTATAACCCGGGAAGCGCATCTCAGAAAGCTTTGAGAACTGTTCTGCCCATCAGAAGTCAAGGTACAGTGATATAAGTTTTTTGAGACAGAGAGCTGTACATTAAATGACATATTATTGACAATTTACACAATCCAGATCTAAGCATCATTGTGGCCCCTTACAAGATATAGAAGGAACGTTATCTTTTAAGGAGTTGTCTTGTTGATGCTGGGAGAATATTGCTGTTTATGGTCAAGCAGGTGTTCCTGCAGATAAGGGAGGTTTGCTGGAGCCCTAATGCAGATACACAATGCACAGCTGGGGGAGAGGGGAGGCCAAAGGGCAGAGAAAAATTTCTGTTTAAATTTTTCTTGTCTTGCCATAAAATATGAATTTTATTTCTCAATAATAAATCTCAATATATATATTAGTATATAATATTATATATAATATATTTGTACATAATTTTATATATAATATATAAAATTAATGTTATATACTAATACTATATATATTCATTTCTTATCTTCATTATATCAAAAATCTTTTAATAACATTCAAAATCATTTTTGAAAAGTGCATTTACTTGCTATAGGCTTCTTTAACGTGTCCTAATCCTAAGGAATATAGCAATTACATTTGGATATCAATAATTAGTCAATTCTTATTCTAGTGTCCATTGGATTACTTCCAATAGCTCCCTATAAGCCACTTTGAGCCACTGAAATTTCACTACTGGAGAATGTATGAAAAACTGTCTTATCTAACTTTCATTTATATGAGGAAAATTAGGTCTAGAAGTGTAAGACACTTTTCCAAATTAAGCCATGAGCCCAGATCTTTTTGCAAATTTAAATACCTTGACCCAGAATTAAATATTTCCAGTGGCCTTTCTTTTCTCCTCTACTCTTTAACTTATCACAACATATTTTCTGTTAAAACTCAGTATTCTTTTCCCTGAAATACTTCACAGGCCTGATTCCTCAATTAACACACATTTATTTTTATTTCTCTTTTTTAAATTTAAAAATCTGTTACTGAATCATTTAATACTAAATATAGCTCAGTTTTTTTCTTGAGCACATAATATTTTCATAAGATATTATAAGCTCCTTGAAGACAGGAATTAAACTGTATTTGGTTTGGTTATCCATATGGCCTTTGTAGATACTGTATATCAAAAACACTTAATAATGCTTGTCGATTTTAATCTTCTGTGATGATGAAAATTGTTTTTTGTTATTAAAAACCATATTCCAGAAAAAGTCATTTAAAAAAATACATATGTGAAAATAAGCCATGTAGGTAATATATTGTTACATTTGTCTTAAAATAAGCCTTAGGCATTCTCCCACACTTTTCTCACCATTATCTCCATCTGGAATAATAAAACATATCTTCTGATTACAGCTATTTCTGTTATCTCAAGCCTGAATCTAATTTATTTGCTATTCAACCTTACTTTTCCTGTTACAAGATTTGTTTTTCCTGTAATGCAATCCAAGGTTTTGATTTAAAAGGTAGAAAACATTTTTCCCCCAAAACGTGGAATTTTAAACTAAAAGAGATAAATAAATTTAGAATAGGTTCACAACAAAAACATCAAACAATTTTAATTTAAATCCAATAATTTTTTTTTAAATGTGTTTTAGAATAGATGGGTCCTTTGGGGAGACACAGCAATATATATTATGCCAACAAGTAGAAATCTCAAAAATGCTTTCCTAACAGAACTTTTGAAATACTTATTTACAGAGAACAAAGGATTTCTTAGAAAGCCTGTGGTATTTCTAAAGTTGCATTTTATTTCCAAAGCTATGAAATATGATGTTCCTTCTATGACACCGTCATTAAAATTTAAAAGGCTAATTTAGAAACCACAAAACTATCAGGTAGATTTTCTCAGAAATTTGTTCTCTGGATACTGTCATTTGCTAGTTTACTTATTAGCAGAAACATGAGTTTAATTTGTTATACCCGCATACATGCTAATACCACATACATGGCAATAAATCATGCCATTTCCTCACTTACATTTTACCCAAAGGGCAATTTCTCAACTTCTGCTTTTCCCCCAATAGTAGGAATATTGCTTTTCCTTCTCTACATACAATACAACCTTGATTGCTGGCTTAAATCCCCTGGTGAAATAATCATACTTTGGGGCAGATACACTATACTCTGGAATTTGAACACTGATGACCTTTTTAGAAGATCTAGATTAAATTAATCTCTGAAAAGTTAAATGATGTGTCATTAAGGGCATTTAAAAACATAAATCAGTGTTCTAAATCAGATATTTAGGAATTATTTTTTTTATTTTTCATGAGAATGAAAAATGTAATTTTCAGCCATACACTGGGCATCCAAGTAGGTGATATACTCCTTTTCTATTTTGAGAAAAATTTGAATTTGTCTCATCTTTCTTCTACTTTTTAAAAAGTACATAAATCAAAAACAAAATAGTATTTTAAAAACTTGTAGAAAAATACATTTTTTCATGAATACTTTTACCTGTTGAAAAGACTTTTCATTTCTTTTTCATCACAGTTTCAGCATGTTAAATGCTCTTTCTGAGAGTAATGTTGAACTGCATTTGTTTACTCTAATAAATTGTTAAACCTGCATGGGAAATCAAATCTGAAAAATTAGCAAGAAAAAAGATCTTTTTCTCCTGAATTATCAAGTGATCTATCTAAAATGTTTTCCCTGGAGAGAGCTGGGTTGAACTTTTACCTTAAATAGCTGTTCTAAAACCTCAGTACACTCACTTAAAATAACTCTGAATTAGGAAAATAGCCAAAAGCACAAGAAAGTACTTTACAGACTTAGAGAATTAATCTTATTTAGCAAAACGAAAGCAAATTAAACCACAAAAAAAGGACTGAAGTGTACACATATGAGTTGCACTTTCACCAGAATTCTCCCTTTTCTGTGTTACATAAATTTGGAAAACAACCAAAGGCTCATCTCACCATTTTCTTTCTTCTCTCTTTCCCCATTTTCTTCTGATTCATTTGGCTCAAAATGATACTCTCTTTTTTATCACTATTCACTTACCGCCATTTTGAATTTAAGATTTCCCTATGCTGTTTTTATTCCACACCCTCTGAGACAAGATTGCCCCTTTCTACCCTTAAACTTACCGTAAATCCTTTCTCTAGAGAGTTTTCTATTAAAATGGAATTGAGATATAGCTACTAGAAAATCCCTTTAGAATGTAGAAGTCTATTTACTACTTCCCTGCAAACATGCATTTTTGTGTCTAGGTAGCTTTACTAGGGATGGGAATTTAATATTCATATATTAAGCTACTCAATCTCAAAGAAACAATTTAAAATCCCTGAATCATATACTTCAACATCATCTTTTCAAATTTCAAAAGTATAAAAGCCTCCTCCTTGAGGTCAAGTACCTAATTACCTCCAGCCTGTTGGTACTGAGATAAGGAATTTTCTGGGGCAAGATACTGACTGTATAAAATATGAACACTGCTCCCTTTTTAGATTTTAAGTCGCTGGTCACATTTTAGAATTCTAAGGGTAACAGTTTGAAAAGCTCAAAAAAAAAAAGCTATAGATAGGAAAAGAACGATTTCCTATCTATAAGGAAACTTTCAATTGAATACCAACTGTCAATTAACCAAAACTGAAGGAGCTATAAAAAATTAAACATTCTAGGAAAAAGGTTACATGTCAACTAATCCAACTAGGGCATCCATGTAAATATCCATGTAAATCTCTATATCTCTATCTCTATTTCTATCTCTAGATATAAACATAGATATCAATAGATAATCCATCAGTCCAGTGGAGAGACAGGAATCACACCAGTTATTTTAATGGAGATTTTCATAAATAAATTATTGTTAACTGGTTATAAAATTGTTAACCAGATAGCTGAAAAGCCAAAAATAGTACATGAAAGTAACATCGTGGTAACAACTATAGGAGGCAGCTAAAACCCTGCTAAAGTTTTAATGTGTGTCCCCCTAAAATTCATATGTTGAAACCTAATCCCCAACGTGATGGATGGTATCCAGAGATGGGGCCTTTGGGAGGTGATTAGGTTCTGAGAGTGGAATCCTCATGAATGGAATTAGTGCCCTTATAAAAGAGGTTCCAGAAATCTCACTTGCCCCTTCAGCCGTTTGAGGACACAGGGAGAAGAGGGCTATGAACCAGAAAGCAGGACCTCACAAGATGTCAAATCTTATAGCACCTTGATCTTGGACTTCCCAGGCTCCAAAACTGTGAGAAAAAAAAATTTCTTTTGTTTAAAAGCCACCCAGTCAGGCTTCCCTGGTGGCGCAGTGGTTGAGAGTCCGCCTGCTGATGCAGGGGACACGGGTTCGTGCCCCGGTCCGGGAAGATCCCACATGCCGCGGAGTGGCTAGGCCCGTGAGCCATGGCCGCTGAGCCTGCGCGTCCAGAGCCTGTGCTCCACAACGGGAGAGGCCACAACAGTGAGAGGCCCACGTACCACACACACACAAAAAAAGCCACCTAGTCTATGGTATTTGTTATAGCCGCTAACAGACTTAAGATACATCCTTTTACGTGCCAAAGAACCCTGAGGACAAAGAAGTTAAAATGCTTTTCAAGGGGTAAAAGGATTCAGGGGAAAAAAAAGTGTGTATTTTTCTATAAGCTTTTTAATACTGTTTTGTTTCTGATTTATGTACTTTTTAAAAAGTAGAAGAAAAATAAGTCAGTTCTTTTCTTTGTTTCCGTGAGCCTTATAGCAACCTTTCTTCACCTTGCTATAGCTATAGTTGCTTCCCATATCAGCAGCTGAATCCAGTTTTTACAACGTTAGGTTTCCTTACTGGATTTTAGTGAAAGGATACAAGCAATTAAAAGGCAAACAGACCAGCAAAGATAATATCAGAGATAGATGGTATGAAACAAACAAATGATAATGGCATAAAAGTAATCACAGAGGGAATGTTGTATACATTGCTTCTGAGAGGCCTCCTCAAAGAGGCAACGTTTGATGTAAATGAGGAAAAAAGTCAGCTATGCATAAAGTATTTCAGGCAGATGAATAATCAGTGTAAAGGCTGAGACCCTGATGTAGAAGTTGGAAGGCATGTTTAAAGATGAGTGTGGAGAGGGCCAGTATGGCTGTTGTAGACTGAGCTAGGGGGACACCTATAAGAGCTGAGATTAAAGTGGTGGGCAAGAGCAGGCTATGGGGGGCCGTGGAGGGCCCTGAAGTACACTATCATGAGTTGTGGGGTTTGCTTTTGGTTTTGTTTTGGTGGGAGGAGGGGGAGGGTTGGGGGGGTGGATCATGGAGGGTTTTAAACAAGGTAGTGATATAATCAGATTTACATTTTAATATTTAAAACCAACTAGTCCATCAGTACATTTTCTGTGCATGCTATGGCAGGCATATACTTCTGGGTTTATAATAACCCAGAGTTACTGGGTTGGAATCCAAACGGAATGTTGTTAAACCAGAACTTTAATGGTGCTACTCAAATGGAAGATCTATTTTCAAGGCTCACTCCAAGAAGGAAGTGAATCTTGTTTCTAAGTGTAATCTCTCCCAAGGTACAAAAGAGTTATGAATCTGATGATAATACAAATATTGCTATAGAGAATTCTTATTCTGAAAAGTCAGAATTATAGCGTCACATGATCAGTTTAGATATCATATTAGAATGAAGCAAAGCTTTTCCTGAAAAGCAATAATAGAGTACATTTGGAGCAATTGCTTAAATAAAATCTAATCTTAGTAATGAGAGACTGAAGTAAAGAACAGATGTCATAGCATAATATCACACAAAGCAAAAGGATAAAACAGGACCACAAGAAAAGGATTCAGAAAACAGTGATGATTCCCTTAATAGCCATGTTGATTAAAGGTTATCACAACCATTTCTCCAATGTACCAGGTAGAACTGACAGGCTAATATATGAATCATCTCTGTATGAGACAAACCTCAGCAAGAGGACAAACTCTTTATAGTGAGTTTTATTCATCTGTTCCTTCAACACATATTTATATAAACTTCTTTTATATGCAAGGACTGTTTGTGGCTACTAGGAATATACAGGTGAAAAAGATACTAAAAATACCTACATTCATGAAGCTTATAGTTTTGCACGTGTTACTTATAGCAAACTAAATTGAGTTATCATAAATTGTGATATAAATCATTCTCAATAAACTATGATAGATGGATTCATGGAGGTGTTATGAGTTAGGTCTTGAGGAAAGCAGGTGGTGAGAGACATAAGACTCAGATGGAACCATAGCTAGTGTTTATAAGCAAAATGAACCTTTAAAAATTTAATGGCAATCCAAAACATGTTGTTATAGAAGGGATACGAAGATTGTACAGACTCAAACAAAACATTTGATGGCAACGGGCTTGATCATGATAAAAAATAGCATAAATAGGATGAGAATTCACTAGGTTCCAAAGCCTGTTTTCACATTTTGTTAGTTTAAGAATAAAAGAAGGAAAAAGGGGCAGGGAAAGATAAAGGGAAGAATGAAAGAAGGAAAAGATGAAAGAAAGAAAAGAGAGATAGGGAGGGAAGGAAGGAAGGAAGGAAGGAAGGAAAGAAACTTCCATTTCCCATTGACTCTCTATTTGTCTTGGTCCAAGTTGATGAGTCCTGTCCTATCCGCTTTTCCCAATACTCTCAAATACTTTGTTGCTTATCATCAAATTAGATTACAGATCTTACTTTTATTTACAAAAATTATTAACATGCTTTAGAAGGGACATATACTCCAGATATGCAATCACAGCCATTCAGAAACAGGCAGGTGTTTTAAGAATATACAGCTCACTGCCCTACCATTCTTTGTAGGAAAAAGATCAGTAGACCTATGCATCATTATTCCCTTGACTAGAATATTCCCTTGATATGGATTGGTTTACCATTCCACTTTATGATTGCTTTTATTTTACATCTAAATTGCAGTTTTTTTAACTGGAAATCTGGAGAATTATTGGATTAAGTATATTCACTTTACAATGCTTTCATGTCAAGTATACCCACATATCATATACATTGGATGAGGACAGGAAATGAGGAATAAATTACATGTTGTGGAAATGGTATTTCACAGCAGATTATTTAAAGAATAACACAAATTATTGTATACAATCATGACAACAGGCTCAGTTTAGAACTGTGGAGTCCTAGTTTTTTAACCCTTCTCTCCTCCAGAGAACAAGGATAGTGCCCTCTTTGATAGAAATACAGAAGTAAGGCATCATTAAAATTCAATACTGATTTGCTTACATTTGTGGAAAGGTTCACTTTTATTTTTCTAACTCATGCACAAAAGATAAAGTCATAGTGGAAGTATAGCTTCTGCATAAAGTATTCTGAGTCAAAATGAAGGATCAAATTCTTAAATCAGTTACCTTAATCTTAGCCAGGATCAAATGTTACTAATGATTTTCAAAATTCAAGCAATTAAGAAGCACAAGCAAAGTAAGGAGAGGTCTGGAACAGCTCTTGTGGCTCCTCAAAAATTTTTCTCTCTACACTGGACATGTACTGTGTATATATAACATACAACATATGTATTGTATAATAGATAAAGTCTCTGTAAGTTGTGCTTGTTATCTCACACAGCAGAGCGCACTGAAGTTATAAAACATCTCCATTTTATCCCTACCATATATCTTAGTAATGTACAGCTTTATCACATTCTCCAGGAAGCCATGTCTCATAAGTACATAGATTTCTAGGTTTGTTATTGTTGTTGTTGTTGCCATAAGCAATTCTCAACCAGGGACATTCTGCTCAAAGCATTCCAAAGGTAAGGATTCTGTTCCTAGGAAATGCCCAGGGTCCAGGTCACCTGGCTTCAATTTTCTCTTCCCCTGGAAGCACCTCTCCCCAGTAACTGGGGATAAATGCATCACACACAGGTTAGTTGCTTTAATTTCTCCCTCCACATATTTAGACAATAATGCTTTACAAAAGAGAGAAGGAAGAACAATCTATGCTTATTGAAAGGAAGTTTATAATCCTATTAAAAAATAAAGGGCAGAGTTTCCTATTGGATTCTCATCATAAGTTGCCTGCTGACCAAACAAATTTCCTTGACATCAGGCAGGTTTTGCCCTCCATAGTGGAGACAGTGTTGTTATGGAAGTATGGTTTACATTCTTTGTGTAAAATATCTTTACTTTTAGGAAGGACAAAAGCAGCTTCTCAAAGTCATGCATCTGTGACTTTAAGGGAGACAACATTTTCCCCAAATGTGGAAAAAACTTGCCACTTTAAAAAAGCTTTTAAAATTAAAAAGTAGGTATTTTAATTTTAATAAAAAATAGTTGAAGGTAAAATATACTGGTCACCATTTCGATGATATCAAATATATCAATCTTATTGAGTACATCATTTTTGTTAGATTTAACTTGCATTTCTTTTATCCTAAATCCTAAGGAGAAACCAAGGATTCCTGGGAGATAATTTTTTCTGTTTTTTAATATTTTGAATCACTAGGTATTTAATAATTAATATTTGAATATTTGAAGTTAAAAGAACTCAGAAAAACAATTTGTACATATACGTATGTTCAAAATAATTGTAATATTATTATACCCATTTCACATCCAAATCAAATGTAGCTGAAAGAAACTAACAGATGTGCCTGCCAACATAAAGCTCTCTGTTAGAGGAAAGGCGGGCAGAGTTCAGTTCTTTCTTTCCTAGTGTTGGAAGAAAAAAATAAATTTGCCTAGCACTTTCTGTGAACCAGGGACTGTGCTAAGTACATTTTCCATAACCTTAAGCCTTTAATATTGTTATTCTTTATTTACAGATTAAAAATCTCTGAACCTCAGAGAAGTTAAATAAAAGGTTCATGATCACATAGCTATTAAGTTATATAGCTTGGATTCAGCCTCAGATTAGATACCAAAATGATTCTCTTCTCACTCAAGCCATAACACTTTTTTTTTGGTTTTGCCCAGTGCATACTGCATTGGCCAAACTAAAGCCCAGCCCAATAAAGTTCTAGTACAACTGTCCAATAGAAATATGATGAAAACCACAAATACTAGCTAATATGTAACTTTAAGTTTCTGGTACTCATACTTAAGGAATAAACACAAATAGTTGACCTTAATTTTTAAATTAGATTTTCTTTAAACAAAAATATCATTTTACACGTACCAATGTAAAATTGTTAATGAGCTGTTTTACATTTTTGGTTTTTGTATGTCATCTTCTAAATCAGGTGTGCATCTTACACTTACAGAACACCTCCATTCAGACTAGCCACATTTCAAGTGTTGCGATAGTTATGGCTAAAATAAATAAACCTGTGACTAGTGGATACTGTTTTGAACAGTGCAATTTTAATGCATGTGGGAATGTTTACTTTCAATTTAGAACTATGCTTTTTCTTTAGGGCTTCTGCCTTCATGTATACATTTGATAAATCTTACTGGCCAGGGGCCAGAGGATAAGGGTAGGCAGATGCTGTGCCAGTTTCACTATGCAGTTCTGCTGAAGTAGCTAGAGTTTAACGGGCCACCAGCCTTAAACGCATTCCTCGTCCTCATCCAAGCAGTCCACCAAAACCAAAATATGATTATCACCACATCTGAAAACCAGAGGTCCAATAAAGATGCTTCGGAAACAGTAGGCATTCTATGGTAGGTGAGAGAACCAGAATTTAAACTGTAGTTTTCAAGAGTTATTAAGTATTTCTCTCCAAGATATGTATAGTTCTAATTTACCTAAGTTAGGTATTTATATCTCATTTCATGGTGAAATAACGAATTTTATTTTTCTGTTATTTTTCATGCACATAATATGTGTGCTATATCTATAATCTATTTTTAAATCTCTTTCTTGAATCTTCCTACTCAATTTGCTTCCATATGTATACAGTCTCCTGCCTAGCTGTGATTATATATTTCCATACCTTGCTTATTAAATAAGCAAATGCTTGTGTCTTCGCCTTCATTGAGCTTTGCCAGTGGAAAGTATTTGCTTAGATCTATTTCAGTAATTTGCCCTCATGGCTGGGGGAATCTCTGAACAGCACCGTACTGTAAAACAGAGATCTCTCAATTTCCCAAATAAAAATAAACCCCAATTCCTCCACTAACTTCAGATTCTAAATGTTTTGTTTCCCCACATACACCATGCTGTTCTCCATCTGTATGTTGCAGAGACAATAATGACAAAAGTTGACCTCTGAATATTTCTTCTTTAATGAGGAGCATGTGTGACTATCAGTGTGTGTGGCCACACATGATTATTGGACAAAAAGGCAAATGGAACTCCTAGCAATGGTGCAGACTCTATGTGAAATAGATTCATAAATCCACTATTATGCATAATGGAATGGTCGTCTCTAAAGACTGAATCCTGAAAATACAGATATTGTGCACAAAAGGAAAGATTCAGGGCTTAAACTCTTCTATTCCTTTTTAATACCTGCCACTCCGAGGTTCCCAGGATCCTCATGCAGCAGCTAGACACATAGCTCTCCCCACCAGCCATTTAATTATTCCATCTTCTGCCCAATCTGCATCTAGACAGCACTGAAACCTTTGCCTTGACCTTATAACTCCATCCACAAATTAAATATAACTGCCCTAACCCCATGGGTCAAAGACAAATTAGTTCACATGGCTGTGTGAACAAAATCTTCCAGTAATCTACCATTTTACATAGAATAACATCCAAAGTTGTGACCATGGACTCCAAGCCCTAACATGTTCTGGCTTCTAAGTATGTCCTAATTTCATTTCCTTCCATTTTTCGTCTCTATTCTTTTTAGCCATTCACTGTCTTCTTGCTTTTTGCTCAACCAAGTGTACTCTGTCCCCAATGACTTTTTTCTTTGTCTGCAGTTCTCTTCCACCAGCCATTAGCATGTTCACCCTTCCCTGCTTTTAGGTCTCTGCTCAAATGTCCTCTGTTCACCATAGCTGAAAGGGGCTTTCCTATCTCCCTCCACTTCTTCTTTTTCCTCAGAGTAAATATCATGATCAGATGTATTATATATTATATATGCATTTGTCTGTATTTTGCCATCTATCTCTCCCTAAAGCTCACTAGGATGGAAGCAACATGCATAGCAGTTGTTTGACATAACACATAGTAGTATATGTGTTTCCTAGTAATGTATGACTCACTTTCAATAAGATAATAACTACTTCCATGTATTGAATGCTTACTTGAACAAGATACTTTATGTCATATATTGGAATTAAAAAATATTTATCCTTTCAACAACCCTATGGGCAAATAGCATAATCTCTATTTTGTACATGTGGATTTTGAGGCCAGATCTACACCTTATATCTTTTTTATTTCTGAATGATATAAGGCACCACAAAAGTGTTTTACCTTCATTCATAGTCACAGAGATCCAGGAGGCCTGTATGTAGTTCTGTGGTAGTGATTTCAGAGTCCATGATAGACACACAAAGAACATATTTTTAGACTGGAGTGTCTTTAATCACCCAGCAAATCATTTAGATCAGGGGTCCCCAACCCCCAGGCCGTGGACCAGTACTGGTCCACAGCCTGTTAGGAACCTGGCCACACAGCAGGAGGTGAGTGGCGAGGAAACCATCTGCTGCTCCCCATTGCTCGCATTATGGCTGAACCATCCCCTCCCCACCCATCGCTCTCATTAACACCTGAACCATCCCCCTTCCTCCAGTCCGTGGAAAAAATTGTCTTCCAAGAAACCAGTCCTTGGTGCCAGAAAGGTTGGAGACTGCTGATTTAGATGATTACTTGCTTAGTCTGCCACCTGTAACAGTGCCTCCTGAGAATAGGTTAATTTTTTTTCTCTAATTACACCCTTTTGGTTTTAAGAGAGTTGTGTTTTGAGTCTATGTCCTTTTACTTCTGCCTCTGAATCTTTATTCTAAAATTAGTTTCCTTTTGTCTTATTGTAGTTGTCATTCTTACCTCATGGTTTTGAATGAATGCAGTTGTTCAGGCTAATACCTACATTAATCCTGTCACCTGGATTACGCACGTTAAAGTATGTATCTTGGCTCACCTATTATATCGTTGGTTCTCATCCCTGAAACACAGCCCCTTGAGAACAGGCCTCATCTGCAAGTATATTTAGAAAATGGCAAGGACGTCAAATATTTATTCCTTTTAAAAAATTTAATATGTTCTCCTGGGGTCTGATTACAGAATATTTTTAATGCTTACAAATTTCTTCAGTGGCATAGTACTAGTTTGTTTCCTAGGAAACAAATGCACTTATACTGCAATGCACACGTTCTTAATCACTAAATTCTATAATTTCTTTGTGAATGTATAACTTCTAAAAATTGTTTATTCTTATGGGAGTTACCAGCTACAATATCACTGCAGGTAAATTTACAAATACATTATCATTTAAAGATTATTTCAATTTATCCTAAAATATGAGAGAGAAGTAAGCTTAAGATAAAAATACATATTCTTTTACGGCTGAGTTACATGCATAACTCTGAAGTGAATTTGAGAGATGTATATACTTGCCTCTGTTGTCATCCCCAGTCTCATTCTCTTTTTCACAGAAAACATAGGTTAGTAATTTCTCCATTCAGGAAACTGGTTTGGATTTGGATGTCTTTATCTTCTAACCAAATATTAACTGAAAGCTATTAGGAACCCACAGAAGGGACAATGCATTTTTAAAGTGACATTTTAGCATTCAAGCCATTCATATTCCTCAATGTGAATATAATTTTTATCTAAATGATTTCAGAGGAAAATGGATTCATTTGACTACAGTGCTTCTAAGACCAGTGGGAAGCTCATCATCTTAATATTGAATCTGTAAATCCTTTTCACTAGGGATGATTAACAGCTTTGTCAAGTGTTTATTTTACTTTAAGAAGAATATGTAATTTCCTGGTGTAATGCAGACAGATTTCAGTCTTTTTCTCCATTCACACGTCACATTCATACCATAGACTCACATGATCTAGCTTACCTCTATTAGACTTCTATTTTTCATGGTAAGATGATAGCCTAACAAGTTTTTATAGTTTAATGAGCATACATCAGTCTGTTCTATGATTCATTTTTACTTGATAAAAAAAAGAAAGAAAAGAAATCCTCAACAGTCCTGATAAGAAGCAATAATACTGAATAACTTCCAGATGACACTTTTGCTATACTACACGTGTGGTCTGAGCTACCCGTGGGACAAAAACTTCTATTAGTGCAGAGATGGACCTGTCATACTAATTTTTGTATTCAAAGCCTTCGTGAACTGTACTCAGTACAGCTCAGGCCATTAAGCACATGGAAAGTAGGTAGCTGTACCAGGAAATTTACAGTCTTGATTTGTACACATACTCCCAAATCAACGAGCAGAAAAAAGCAAAAATGGGAAATAATTCACTCTACATAGGCTCTTTATAAAGATGTGATTTAGGTGCCTTCCTTGGAGCATCAAACCATTTACAGATCCATAATCAGATGGAGTCAGCCAAAAAGAAGTTATTGAGAAATCCTAGTGTTCAATTTTTCTATTTTCCAAAGTAACAGTGAAATTAACCACATTTCTTGCCTTTGTAAAAAACTGAGCCTTGGGCTTCCCTGGTGGCACAGTGGTTGAGAGTCTGCCTGCCGATGCAGGGGACACGGGTTCGTGCCCCGGTCCGGGAAGATCCCACATGCCGCGGAGCGGCTGGGCCCGTGAGCCATGGCCTCTGAGCCTGCGCGTCCAGAGCCTGTGCTCCGCAATGGGAGAGGCCCCAACAGTGAGAGGCCTGTGTACCGCAAAAAAAAACAAAAAACAAACAAAAAAAACTGAGCCTATAGGACATTGCTGTTTTTAATAATATATCCATTTTTCTTCATTAAATATTGCATAAATGAATTTAAACAATCAGAGCCCTCAGATAATAAGATTTTTTTTTTTTTTTTATTTTTTGCTGTACACGGGCCTCTCACTGTTGTAAAGTTTTATACATATGTCCAACATCACCTGGTTTCAAAATCTAAACCCCCTAATATGAATCTATATGGAAAGATTGCCCTGGTATTGGAAAATAACAGGTATTTACTAAATCACAATTTTCAAAATACCATTTAATTAGTGAGAAATCATATTGAATTATCTTTCTTTATAAATATATGGTATGGACACAAATGTCTTAATAATCCAAGATCCATTACTCTATTCCACTTTTGAAATAGGATCAAGTATTTTCAGAGAGTAGTACATGTTATTTCTTTTTAATTTCCTGGTCAAAGTCTAAAATATAAATTGCAAATTAGAAAATCCTTTGAGGATAGAGTAAAGGAACTGTTTCAAGGTAAGTTTTATATTAGTTTCACTCATTTTAATGAGCCTTTGTTAGAAAACAAGCAAGCAAATACTCTAGACTGAAGAGTTACATGCAAGCTATCTTTTAAAGAAACCATCATAAATCAGAACCTCTAACTATTTGCCTGTATTATCAGGTTGCCACAACGAAAGCATAAACTGATAGCTAAATGAGATAGCTTTTATTGAGAAAGAAGACATCAAATTTGAATATCAACTTAAATATCAGGTTTGAAATAGGCTAGAGACACCCCAATTGACAATACTTTTATGTTTAAATTAAAAATTGACAATGCTCTTCAATATATGATGTAAAAAAATAGATTGGGGAAAGTTTATTTTTTAAATATGGACATAAGTTGATAAGAAAGCATGCACATGAATGCACATACACACACATACAGGACAATGGTAGAAAAATATTTCATTAATCAGTGAGAATTAGATGAGTTGCTGTAATTCCTAGGAAGCTTGAAGGTAAAAAAAAATCTTGGATTCAAGGGACTGATTTTTCTCAGTACTCACTAACCTTGGGCTGTCTGCTTATAACTACAAATTGTCCTTAGCTTGAAAAGAACCTTTTAATATTTAAAATTATTGGTCTATAGTATCCATGTAATTTCTTCAGCCATAGGGCTTCATTTCCTTTGATGTGTACCAAGGTTCCAACTGATATTACTACTGTTCCTGCTGTCTCTTAGCCCTGAGAAAGGTTTCTCTCTAAAACTGATAACAATGATTTGTCTTCACTCCAAGAGGGAATTTCGTCCACTTGTATAATAGTGAGGCTCAGATGGATATGGTAATATTCTGAATAAGAGATTCCACATTTAAATTTGATCATTATTTTATCACTTTTAGTTTTTTTTTTCTTCAAGGATTCAAGGTAACTCAGTGTCTCTAAAAATAAAATCACATTAAGTCCAGAAAGAGTCTAGGCAGTTTCAGGACCTCCTATATAGTTACATAGTTCATATATACACACACAAGATTAAGTGGCAGAACACATTTTATTCTCTGTTGCTCCAATATTTCTTTTCCAGGAAAACAAACAAAAAATAAGAAACCTCAAGCTTAACCAGAAAAAGAGCACTATATGCAAAAAGGTAGTTATTTGATAATGTCACAAGAACTCACCTTCAACTAGGTTTCAAATGTGGTAATAAAAATCGGTTGGATTTTAATAGATCCCAAATTATTGTGATATATAAGACTAAAGCAGCTGTTCTGTTACCTTTATTTTTTTAAACGAAATATTTTCATTTCCACTCTTTGAAGCTGCATTAAGATGAAAACATTTATTTTTTTCCCACCATTGATAGCAAAATTATCTTTTAAAATTATCTGTTCCTGACTGGTGGCTGGAAGTTGTTAGAGTGTAACAAAAACATTTGTTTTACAGAGCACTTTTATGTAGACATTTCCCAATACCCGAGACATTCATCTTGATTTTTGGAAGTGAAATATACCAAACACCTAAAAAATCAATGTACTGTAAAACAAGATT
Source organism: Mesoplodon bidens (assembly GCF_964165515.1). Classification (NCBI taxonomy): domain Eukaryota; kingdom Metazoa; phylum Chordata; class Mammalia; order Artiodactyla; family Ziphiidae; genus Mesoplodon; species Mesoplodon bidens. The sequence goes on from NC_138165.1 coordinate 51,114,956, forward strand.
TAAATGATTTTTAAAACAGATTTTGGATAAAATATTAAAAATAGAAACAGATTGATCAATGGATCCCTGAGGTTAGAGCTGTAAAGAAAAAGCACTTTTATTCCACATGATCATCAGGTGAACTTTGACAACTCTGGTAATACTCTGTCTCAAGAATGAAGAATTGGTGGTAATCACTTTCATCAAATACAAAGAAACAAAGCCTTCAATCTCATAATCCAAATAAGACCCTGAAGAACTCGAAGATGCCTTGAAGCCAATCCTTTAGCTGACAGAGAAATCAATGGATAATAAGATTGCTATGATAACTCTGGTGTCACTTCATTTTGAGTTAGAAAAGGACCGGAACATTTGCACCATCTAAAGAACAAGATGATTGTTAGCAGGGTCAGCAGTCCAGATTTAAATTATCAGTGTTTTGGGGGACAAAATGAATTAGTCATTCTGTATAGCAATTCAAGAAATAATAACATAATATGACTAACACTAGAATTTCTGTGCTACAACTTTTCTAATAATGGAGATGGGGGATAAAGAGGAAGTTGTAAATAACATATACAGATGAAATCTTTTTTTTCCTTTATACCTGTTATTTTTTGCAAATATATATAACAGAAAAATATTAATACTTTATATATATGTAAATGAAAATACCCTACAATCAAGAACTTGTTTTAAATTCTCTTTGTCCTTTGTATCAATCTTGTCATCAATCTTAACCTATAAATTGGCCAACAAATTTTCACTTTGTCAGCCACACTTTGAAGAAAACAGAGTTTAAATATTGTTTCTTTACTCTTCATTGTGAAAGCTAATATCTACAGTGTGCTAGTAAATATTTAGCAACCAGCTTTGGGGGGAAAGAAAGAGCTTTGATGTGTAGCATTTGCCAATTTTCATGGTGTAAATACTACCACCATTGTTAAATTCAAACTATCAGTGGTTTAACAGATGTCTTGAAAATACTTGAAAATGTTAACAATCGGCCCTTGAACTAGTACAAGCCAGTTCTCTGCAGTACTAGATAATCCTTCACATATAAAAAAATATATATATACATATATAATACATCTTTATATATATAATATTCTTATATATATAATACCCTTATAGGGAATATTAAATATATTAAAATAAAATTTTAAACAAAGTAAATATTTTAAATAATTTAAAAAATTTGTGTATTTACTTTGGTCTCATCCTCCTACAATATCCACATTTGTATTTCTGGCAGCTCTAAATTTTATTTTTTTTTCCCTCTAATTTTTTTCCCAAACCCCTCACCGCAATTGATGAAATATGTCTTCCCCACTGTGAGGTCAAACTTCATTTGTGATTACCTGACAGACAATTCCAGACACCTACTGTAGAAGAATATTTCGTTATTGTGATTTGCATCTTTCTTTGACCCACTTTCTTTTTTTCTTATTTTTACTTACATTACCCAGATAACATCACTATCATAATCCTTGCCCTAGTTTCTGCTTTCCAGAAATCCAAGGCTAGAGACATGTGGTTATAAAATACATTCAATTAGTAAATGTTGTAATTGAAAGATAAGCATTTATTATAAAAATGTTATTAATATTTCTGAATTCATGATGTCCTGTTATATTTTTTAAATCAAAGAAGTTTGGGGTAAATAAGGTGGAGGTTATTTAAAAAAACTTTTTAACATGTCAACATTTTTACTTTCAATAAACATTTTTCTTGCAGCTTTATTAATATGTGATTTATACATCATAATATTAACCCTTTTAAAGTATACAATTCAATGGCATTTAGTATATTCACAGAGTTGTGTAATCACTGCTATCTAATTTTAGAATATTTTCATCACCCCAAAAAGAAATCCCATACTTGTTAGCAATGACTCCCAATTCCCTCCTCTCTCTAGGCCCTGAAAACCACTAATCTGCTTTCTCTGCCTATGGAATTGCTTATTCTGGACATTTTGTATTGATGCCATCATATAGTACATAGTCTTTTGGACTGACTTTTGTCACTTAACATATTGTTTCTAAGGTTCATCCATGTTGTAGAATGTGTTACTACTTCATTCCTTTTCATTGTCAAATAATATTTTATATAAGTATAGAACATTTTTGTTTATCCGCTCGTCCATTGATAAACATTTGGGTTTACCCACTTTTGGCTATTATGAATAATTCTGCAATTAATATTTGTATACAATTTTATTTTGCCAGGATATATGGTTTAATTTCTCTTGTGTATAACTAGAATTATAATTGTTTTGTCAGATGACTTACGTTTAACATTTTGAGGTATTGCCACCCTGTTTTCTAAGTGTTGTACCATTTTATAATATCAACAATAATGAATGAGGATTTAATTTCTCTTCATCCTCATCAACATTTGTTGTTGTCTATTTTTTTTTTTCTATTTTACCCATTCTATTAGGTAGGAAACAGCATCTCTTTCTGGTTTTCTTTCACATTTCCCCAGTGATTCGTGATTTTGAGCATATTTTCTTATGTTTATTGGTCATCTATGTATCTTTGGAGAAATGTCTGTTAAAAACTGCTTATTTATAGATTGGTTATTTGATTTTTTATTGTTGAGTTTTAGGAATGCTTTGTATATTCTGGATGAAATTTTTATCAGGTATATGATTTGCAAATATTTTCCCCTATTGTAGATTGCCTTTATATTTTTATTTTTTGACACTTTTCTTAGAAGCACAAAATTTTAAATTTTGATTAAATCAATGTACCTATTTTTTTCAACTTTTTATTTTATACTGGAGTATAGTTGATAACACTGTTGTGTTAGTTTCAAGTGTACAACAAAGTGATTCAGTTATACATATACATGTATCTATTCTTTAGATATAGATGTACATATATAATGTACATATATACATTATATATGTATAATCTATTCAGTTATACATATACATGTATCTATTCTTTTTCATATTCTTTTCCCAGTTACGTTGTTACAGAATATTGAGCAGAGTTCCCTGTGCTATACAGTAGGTCCCTATTTTTTTTTCTTTTGTTACTTATGCTTTTGGTATCATCACTAAGAAACCATTAAATAGCACAAACTCATGAAAATTTACTTATACAGTTTATTTGAAGAGTTTTACAGTTTGAGCTATTGCATTTAGGTTTACAATGCATTTCGAGTTACTTTTTTGTATGTGGTATGAGGTAGTAGTTCAACTTTATTCTTTTGAATATAGATATACAGTTGTCCCATCACCATTTACTGAAAAGACTATTCTTTACCCATTGAATGATCTTGTCATCAAAATAAATTGTCTAAAAATGTGCAAGTTTATTTCTGGACTTACAGTTCTATTACATTGACCTGTATGTGCATCCTTTTTCTCCACAGTCTTTCTAAGGTATAACTGGTGTATAAAAAGTTGCACATATTTAATATATACAGTTTGATGTCTGGACATATGCATACAACCATGAAAACATCACTGTGATAAGATCAGTGTAATAAACATATGCATCACATCCAAAATTTTTTTCTGCTTTGTTTTTATTTCTGTTTTTTGTTTTTTTGCATTTGGTAAGAACACTTAACCTGGGACAAACCCTCTTAACTTTTTTTAAGTGTACAATATAGCACTGTTAACTATTGGCACTATGTCATATAGCTTTTAAATATTGGCACTATGTTATATAGCAGATCAGTAGAACTTATTCATCTTGCTTAACTGAAACTTTTTACTCATTGAACAACAACTCCTTATTTCCCGCTCCTACCAGCCCCTGGAAACTACCATTCTACTCTTTGCTTCTGAGTTTGAATACCCTTTTTTTTTCTGTAAGGTCAGAGGTATTGAAATCTCCAAATTTTATTTTGAATTGTCTATTTCTCTCTGCTTTTTGTCAGTTTTTGCTTTACCTATTTGAGATATCTTTCTAATGCTTTGATCATTTTATCATTGTAAAATGTTCTTCATATGTAGTAACAATTTTTCTCTTATTTCTAATATTACTAAAGACACTCCAGTGCTCTTTTGTGCATTGTATACCTATTTCCATTCTTTGTTTTCAATCCATTTTATCAGATGATTTTTATCTACTGTCAATATCTGCTTTTGATTAAGTATTTAATTAGTTTATATTTAATGTAATTACTGATAGATATGATTTGCATTTTCTATTTTGCTATTTTCTTCTATATGTCATATATTATGTGTTTCTCTATTCCTCCATTACTGCCTTATTTTTGTCTTAAGTAGTTATTACTATTGCACTATTGTAATTCCCTTGTTTATTTTGCTTTATTTTCTTAGTGGTTTCTCTGGGTCTTACAATAGACAACTTAAAACAATTTAGTTTGGAATTAAACTGATCAATTTCTCTATTTACAAAAATATGGCCTCAATGGAATTCCATTTTCTCCCCTATTTAGTTCTTCTCTTGTTATAAAAAAATCAAATCTTTATTTATTACAAGGTTATCAGTACAGTTTTTAAAAATATTGCTTTATGTGGTTGTCTTTCAAATCAAATAGGGAAAGTGTTATAAACAAAGTCATGTTTATACTATTTTTCATATTTTTTATGTAATTGACTTTATCAGTGCTATTATTTCTTCATATGGATTTAAATTATTGTTTAGTGTCCTGTCTTTTAAACATGAAAGTCTCCCTTAGTATTTCTTGTAGGGAAAGTCTGATAGAGATATATGCTCTCAGTTTTTGTTTATCTAGAAGTGTCTCGATTTCTTCATTTTTTTTCAAAGGATGCTTTTGCTGGATATAGTATTGGTTAAAGGTTTTTTTCTTTAACCATTTTGAATATGTTATACCACAGCCTACTGGCCTCAATAGTTTCTACTGAGAAATGAGCTATTAATATTTGAGGATTCCTTGTATGTTGAGTTGTTTTTCTCTTGCTGCTTTCAAGATTCTGTCTGTTTTCAGATTTCAGCAGTTTTATTGTGTTCTGTTTATTTGTGCATAATTTTAAGTTCATCCTACATGGAGTTTGTTGAGCTTCTTGGATGGTACATGAATGTTTTTCATCAAACTTGGGAAGTTTTAAATTAGTATTATTTTAAACATTCCCTTTTTTTTTTTTTTTTGCGGTATGCAGGCCTCTCACTGTTGTGGCCTCTCCCATTGTGGAGCACAGGCTCTGGACACGCAGGCTCAGAGGCCATGGCTCATGGGCCTAGCCGCTCCGTGGCATGTGGGATCTTCCCGGACCCGGGCACGAATCCGTGTCCCCTGCATTGGCAGGTGGACTCCCAACCACTGCACCATCAGGGAAGCCCTAAACATTCCCTTTTGACCTTTCTCTCCTCTACTTCTGAAATTCCCATTATGTACATGTTGCTATACTTTATATTGTCCCACAGGTTTCTGAGGCTTTGTTCACTTTTCTTCATTCTCTTGTTCTTTTCTGTTCCTTGGACCGCATAATACAAATTGATCTATGTTAGGACTTCCCTGATGGCACTGTGGTTAAGAATCTGTCTGCCAATGCAGGGGACATGGGTTCAAGCCCTTGTCTGGGAAGATCTCACATGCCTTGGAGCAACTAAGCCCATGCGCCACAACTACTGAGCCTGTGCTCTAGAGCCCGTGAGCCATAACTACTGAAGCCTACATGCCTAGAGCCCATGCCTCACAACAAGAGAAGCCACCGCAATGAGAAGCCCGTGCACCGCAACGAAGGTAGCCCCCGCTCGCTGCAACTAAAGAAAGCCTGGGCACAGCAACAAATATCCAATGCAGCCAAAAATAAAAATAAAATAAAATAAATATATTTAAAAAAAAACATTGATCTATGTTAAAGTTTGCTGATTCTTTCTTCTGCTTATTAAAATCTTTAGTACCTTCTACTTTAGGATTTCTATTTGGTTTCTTTTAAACATTTTTCTTTCACTGTATTTATATTCTTTATTAGTTAAGAAATTCTTGTACTTTAAAAGAATGTATAGATATGGTTTTCTTTAGTTCTTTGGACATACTGATAATGGCTAACTCAAGTCTTTGTATAACAAATCCATCATCTGGGCTTCCTCAGAGACATTTTTTATTTATTTATTTTGTCACTTGTGTATTGGTCATATTTATCTTTTTCTTTGCACATCTTGGAATTTGTCTGTTGTTGAAAACTGGAGAGTTCAACTGATATAATTTGAGAACTCTGGAAATCAGATTCTTCTTTGTTCCCAGGGTTTATTGTCACTTCTTGTTGTTGCTGCTGCTGTTTGTTTTCTAAATGTATTTCCTGGACTTCTCTGTAAAGATTCTATTCTTTACAGTGTGTGACCACTGAAGTCTCTGCTCAGTTAGTTTCATGGTCATCTGATGATTGGACAAAGATTTCTTTAAATGCCTTGAATCATGGTCTACCTACCTTTTCCAAGTGACTGTGTGTATTTTAGGAGATGCCTTTATTGCTCTGGAAGTTTAAAGCTCTGCCTTAGCCTTTACTTATGTTTTTGTGGAGTCTCATGGTCAGGTCAAGATGAAAATTTAGGGCCTTCTCAAATCTTGCTTAGGCACAGACAAAGACATGCATATGTATATGGCCTTCTATATCTTCAGAAATATGACGGAACTTTTTAAAGCTTGTTATAGACATCTCATTCCACAGATATTCCTTGTAAGATATTTGGCCAGCCTCTTATATGCCCCAACTGGTATTGCTGCCTTAGGCAGCTGCAGTGTTTAACAATTACTGGGTTTTTGTTTGTTTTTGTTTTTGTTTTTAACAAACTCCTCTTGGGATAAAGCTTTCCTCATTTATTGCTGTAAGTCAAGACAAATTAAGATAAGTTCTTAAATGGGAATTGTTCAGGGAGTGGCCATATAGGCCAAATAGTGACAATTCTCTGAGAATAGGGCTTTTAAGAGAGTTCTAAACCCTTTTTGTTCCACCTGGTACCTGGGTTTCACAGCTACTGTGGTTCTGGTGTTGTTTTCTCAGGGCTACCTTAGACCTGTGAATAAGGGGAAAGGGATTGTGTACGTAAAAAATAATAAAAATCTCACGGTTCTTATTGAGATCCAGTCACTTGTCTTGAATAAATGTTCCTTAAGTTGTTGTACATTTTTGGTTAATTTCTAGAGATCAGAAAAAACTGATTTTGATCACGTCTGCCAGTGTTTTCATTGTTTTTATGGAAAATCAGATTTTTGAAGTTTCTTATTTTACCTTCCCAGAAATACTTCTTCTAAATACCTTATATAAATAAATAAAATGAGAAAAATTCAGACTAAAGTAATGTTATCCTGATTGAAGTTCTTGAAACTAGGTTGTTGTTGTTTTTAATCAGTTTTGGAGAATTCTGACCTTTATCTCTTAAAATTTTCTTTCTTACCATTCTCTTTTTCCTCTTCTTTTGGTGCTCTGATTACACATAATTTAGGCCATTATGTTTTTTATGCTCTGTTTTTTTGTTGTTATTGTTCACTTAACCTTTTTTCTGCTTCTGTTTGATATATTTTTATTTTCTATTAATATCTCTTTGAGTTAATTGACTCTAATATCCATTCAATATTTGAAATCAATTTTTTAGAAATATTTCATTTTCTGTGTTTCTAGTATATATACATATATATGTGTATATATATATATATATATATATATATATATATAAAACATAGATACAGATATTCCTGTGTTCTAAGTCCAATATTTGAATTATCCAATTCTTGATTTTCTCTTTATTTGTCACATTTACCTGCATCTTCACATGTCTTTAATATTAATAAAAATCCTGTAGAGGCTCTAAATCAGTGATTTTACTCTTCCTTTCTTGCCCACATTCTCATGATATCTATGCCAATACAGCTCTCCAAAAATGTCTCATAGGGAAAATCGGCTCTCAGTTTGGAGATATTCTACATTTCAGCATTTTATGCCATCACATGTGGTCATCAGAGGCTCTTCTATTTTTGTTTTTCCCTATGATCGTGTATTTGGTTTAGACACAGGAGAAAATGCCTTCAGGAGAAAAAACTGCCAGAGATCTCAGCTAATCTAAGACAGGCTCTTCTATCTCTGGAAACTTAGTTTGTTTAGATCTCTTTATTTACAAATCCCTATGATTTTTTTTTCTAATTTGTGTAGCACTAGCTTTGACTTGCTGCATCTATTATCTTATACCTATAAGCAAACAGCCTTAAAAAGAAAGATCCTTAAATTTGAATGCATGGATTTGCATTAAAGCTCCTTGTCTCTCCTGAAGTTATATTCAAAGTGTGAGACCATTTGCATTTTTTTCTGAGAAGGGGGTCCATATATAAGAATTACAGGATTAAAACATTTTGAAAAATTTTGGTAGAACTAACAACATAATCTAGAATAAATATTCTCTGGCACAGAAAATAAAAAGCAAAACAAAACAATTAAAAAAAAAACAGTCGGGCTTCCCTGGTGGTGCAGTGGTTGAGAGTCCACCTGCTGATGCAGGGGACACAGGTTTGTGCACCGGTTCGGGAAGATCCCACATGCTGCGGAGCAGCTGGGCCCGTGAGCCATGGCCGCTGAGCCTGCGCATCCGGACCCTGTGCTCCACAATGGGAGAGGCCACAACAGTGAGAGGCCTGTGTACCACAAAAAAAAAAACACAAAAAACTAAAAACAAAAAACAAAATAGTCAATATAGCAAAAGATAAAATACAAGGAAACGTAGAAAAACATAGAAATCATAAAAGAGTGATGGTAGATGTAAGACCAACTTTATACATTATAACAATATATAGACATGAAATCAATTTTATTATTGAAAACAAGAAGTGTTAACTGAAAAATCATATTCAAGTGCATGCTACTTATAAAATAGACAAAGGAAACGTGTTAAGCATAATAAAATCTTAAGTAAAAGACTAAGCAAAAGTTTATCAGGAAATTTCAAGCAAAAAGAAAACAAGACATAATATTATCATTAGACTTGTTCACAAAAAGCATGAGACAAGGCTAAAAGGATAATTTTATTTTGATGAATTTACAATTCAACATTAAAATTAAATAGAAATAAATCTTTCTTCATTAATGGTACTGGTGTTCATTGGATAAAAACAGGAGATACAGATTTTAAAAAGCTTGTTTGGAAAATAAAAATACATAATGAAAAGACGACCCACCATGTTAAATACTGTATTATAATATGTATTATTTTATTATAAAGGTACTTACAATAATCAAAGACTGGTGAACTAGTACAGAAATACAAAGTCAATTAATGGAGTAGAAACAACTCAAATAATTTAGAATACAATTGAAGTTGAATTTCAGTTCAATGATGAAAACAATAATTTTTAATGTACACTGTACAGAATATTTACTAACAATTTGGGGAAAATAATAAAGATAGATTACATGATAAACCTACTTCGTTTCATGGGGATTAAGAGTTAGATACAACAGAAACAGTAAAATAATAGAAATGTTTAAATAAATAAATATTTATGTAAACTTGAAGTGTGGAAAAAATCCCCATGCAGAATACGAAAGGCAGGAATCATATTCGAATAAAATCATGATTTGAAAAAAAAATTTAAATGTTAATATTTATATATATCCTATCTATGTATCTATCTATGAAGCTTAAATAAGCATGAGAGTTGAATCACTAGAGGAGCAAATTTTGAAACACATATTACATATAGGATATATATTCTTAGTATATAAGGAGCTATCACAATTTTTTTAAAGTCCTTATTTAAATTTTTATTATTATTATTATTTTGTCTGCTTTAGGTCTTTGTTGCTGTGCGCGGGCTTTCTCTAGTTGTGGCGAGTGGGGGCTACACTTCGTTGCCGTATGTGGGCTTGGGGTGGCTTCTCTTGTTGTGGAGTGCGGCTCTAGGCGTGTGGGCTTCAGTAGTTGTGGCGCACAGTTTTAGTTGCTCCACTGCATGTGGGATCTTCCCAGACCAGGGATCGAACCCAAGTCCCTTGCATTGGCAGGTGGATTCTTAACAACTGTACCACCAGGGAAGTCCCTATCACAATTTTTTTTAAACACCTTTATTGGAGTATAATTGCTTTACAATAGTGTGTTAGTTTCTTCTTTATATCAATGTGAATCAGCTATACATATACAGATATCCCCATATCTCCTCCCTCTTGCGCCTCCCTCCCACCCTCCCTATCCCACCCCTCTAGGTGGTCACAAAGCACCAAGCTGATCTCCCTGTGCCATCTGGCTGCTTCCCACTAGCTATCCATTTTACGTTTGGTAGTATATATATGTCCGTGCCACTCTCTCACTTCGTCCCAGCTTACCCTTCTGCCTCCCCATGTCCTCAAGTCCATTCTCTACGTCTGCATAGTTATTCCTGTCCTGCCACTAGGTTTTTCAGAACCATTTTTTTTTTTTTAGATTCCATATATATGTGTTAGCATACAGTATTTGTTTTTCTCTCTCTGACTTACTTCACTCTGTATGACAGACTCTAGGTCCATCCAGCTCACTACAAATAACTCAATTTTGTTTATTTTTATGGCTGAGTAATATTCCATTGTATATATGTCCCACATCTTCTTTATCCATTCATCTGTCGATGGATAGTTAGATTGCTACCGTGTCCTTGCTATTGTAAACAGAGCTGCAATGAATATTGTGGTACATGACTCTTTTTTTTTTTTTTTTTTTTTTTTTTTAAGTTTATTTATTTATTTTTTTAATTAGTTTCTGCTTTATAACAAAGTGAATCAGTCATACATATACATCTGTTCCCACATCCCTTCCCTCATGCATCTCCCTCCCTCCCACCCTCCCCATCCCACCCCTCCAGGCGGTCACAAAGCACCGAGCTGATCTCCCTGTGCTCTGCGGCTGCTTCCCACTATCTATCTACCTTACGTTTGGTAGTGTATACACGTCCATGCCTCTCTTTCGCCTTGTCACAGCCCACCCTTCCCCCTCCCCATATCCTCAAGTCCATTCTCAAGTAGGTCTGCGTCTTCATTCCCGTTTTGCCCCTAGGTTCTTCATGACATTTTTTTTTTAATTCCGTATATATGTGTTAGCATACGGTATTTGTCTTTCTCTTTCTGACTAACTTCACTCTGTATGACAGACTCTAGGTCTATCCACCTCATTACAAATAGCTCAGTTTCGTTTCTTTTTATGGCTGAGTAATATTCCATTGTATATATGTGCCACATCTTCTTTATCCATTCATCCGATGATGGACACTTAGGTTGTTTCCAGCTCCGGGCTATTGTGAATAGAGCTGCAATGAACATTTTGGTACATGTCTCTTTTTGAATTATGGTTTTCTCAGGGTATATGCCCAGTAGTGGGATTGCTGGGTCATATGGTAGTTCTATTTTTAGTTTTTTAAGTGACCTCCATATCTTTCCCCATAGTGCCTATATCAATTTACATTCTGACCAACAGTACAAGAGGGTTCCCTTTTCTCCACACCCTCTCCAGCATTTATTGTTTGTAGATTTTTTGATGATGGCCATTTGGTTGGTGTGAGTTGATACCTCATTATAGTTTTGATTTGCATTTCGCTAATGATTAGTGATATTGAGCATCCTTTCAAGTGTATATTGGCAATCTGTATATCTTCTTTGGAGAAATATCTGTTTAGGTCTTCTGCCCATTTTTGGATTGCGTTGTTTGTGATATTGAGCTGCATGAGCTGCTTGTATATTTTAGAGATTAATCGTTTGCCAGTTGCTTCATTTGCAAATATTTCTCCCATTCTGAGGGTTGCATTTTCGTCTTGTTTTATGGTTCCATTTGCTGGGCAAAAGTTTTTAAGTTTCATTAGGTCCCATTTGTTTATTTTTGTTTTTATTTCCATTTCTATAGGACGTGGGTCAAAAAGGATCTTGCTGTGATTTATGTCGTAGAGTGTTCTGCCTATGTTTTCCTCTAAGAGTTTTATAGTGTCTGGCCTTACATTTAGGTCATTAATCCATTTTGAGTTTATTTTTGTGTATGGTGTTAGGGAGTGTTCTAAATTCATTCATTTACATGTAGCTGTCCAGTTTTCCCAGCACCACTTATTGAACAAGCTGTCTTTTCTCCGTTGTATATTCTTGCCTCCTTTATCAAAAATTAGGTGACCATATGTGAGTGGGTTTATCTCTGGGCTTTCTATCCTGTTCCATTGATCTATATTTCTGTTTTTGTGCCAGTACCATACTGTCTTGCTTAATGTAGCTTTGTAGTATAGTCTGAAGTCCAGGAGTCTGATTCCTCCAGCTCTGATTTTTGTTCTCAAGATTGCTTTGGCTATTTGGGGTCTTTTGTGTTTCCATACAAATTTTGAAATTTTTTGTTCTAGTTCTGTGAAAAATGCCATTGGTAGTTTGATAGGGATTGCATTGAATCTGTAGATTGTTTTGGGTAGTATAGTCATTTTCACAATGCTGATTCTTCCAATCCAAGAACATGGTATATCTCTCCATCTGTTTGTATCATCTTTAATTTCTTTCATCAGTGTCTTATAGTTTTCTGCATACAGGTCTTTTGTCTCCTTAGGTAGGTTTATTCCTTTGTATTTTATTCTTTTTGTTGCAATGGTAAATGGGAGTGTTTCCTTAATTTCTCATTCAGATTTTTCATCATCAGTGTATACGAATGCAAGAGATTTCTGTGTATTAATTTTGTATCCTGCTACCTTACCAAATTCTTTGATTAGCTCTAGTAGTTTTCTGGTAGCATCTTTAGGATTCTCTATGTATAGTATCATGTCATCTGCAAACAGTGACACCTTTACTTCTTTCTGATTTGAATTCCTTTTTTTTCTTTTTCTTCTCTGATTGTTGTGGCTAAAACTTCCAAAATTATGTTGAATAATAGTGGTGAGAGTGGACGACCTTTTGTTGTTCCTGATCATAGAGGAAATGGTTTCAATTTTTCACCATTGAGAACAATGTTGGCTGTGGATTTGTCATATATGGCCTTTATTATGTTGACATAGTTCCCTCTATGCCTACTTTCTGGAGGGTTTTTATCATAAATGGGTGTTGCCTTTGTTGAAAGCTTTTTCTGCATCTATTGAGATGATCATATGGTTTTTCTCCTTTGATTTGTTAATACGGTTTATCACATTGATTTATTTGCATATATTGAAGAATCCTTGCCTTCCTGGGATAAGCCCCACTTGATCATGGTGTATGATCCTTTTAATGTGCTGTTGGATTCTGTTTGCTAGTATTTTGTTGAGGATTTTTGCATCTATGTTCATCAGTGGTATTGGACTGTAGTTTTCTTTCTTTGTGACATCTTTATCTGGTTTTGGTATCAGGGTGATGGTGGCATCACAGAATGAGTCTGGGAGTGTTCCTCCCTCTGCTGTATTTTGGAAGAGTTTGAGAAAGATAGGTGTTAACTCTTCTCTAAATGTTTGATAGAATTCACATATGAAGCCATCTGGTCCTGGGCTTTTGTTTGTTGGAAGATTTTTAATCACAGTCTCAATTACAGTCCTTGTGATTGGTCTGTTTATATTTTCTATTTCTTCCTGGTTCAGTCTCAGAAGGTTGTGCTTTTCTAAGAATGTGTCCATTTCTTCCAGGTTGTCCATTATATGGCATATAGTTGCTTGTAATCTCTCACGATCCTTTGTATTTCTGCAGTGTCAGTTGTTACTTCTCCTTTTTCATTTCTAATTCTATTGATTTGAGTCTTCTCCCTTTTTTTCTTGATAAGTCTGGCTAATGGTTTATCAATTTTGTTTATCTTCTCAAAGAACCAGCTTTTAGTTGTATTGATCTTTGCTATTGTTTCCTTCATTTCTTTTTCATTTATTTCTGATCTGATATTTATGGTTTCTCTCCTTCTGCTAACTTTGGGGGGATTTTGTTCTTCTTTCTCTAATTGCTTTAGTTGTAAGGTTAGGTTTTTTCTTTGAGATGTTTCTTGTTTCTTGAGGTAGGATTGTATTGCTATAAACTTCCCTCTTAGAACTGCTTTTGCTGCATCCCATAGGTTTTGGGTCATCATGTTTTCATTGCCATTTGTTTCTATGTATTTTTTGATTTCCTCTTTGATTTCTTCAGTGATCTCTTGGTTATTTAGTATTGTATTGTTTAGCCTCCATGTGTTTTTATTTTTTACAGTTGTTTGCCTGTAATCGATATCTAGTCTCATAGCATTGTGGTCGGAAAAGATACTTGATACAATTTCAATTTTCTTAAATTTACCAAGGCTTGATTTGTGACCCAAGATATGATCTATCCTGGAGAATGTTCCATGAGTACTTGGGAAGAAAATATATTCTGTTGTTTTTGGATGGAATGCCCTGTAAATATCAATTAAGTCCATCTTTTTTAATGTGTCATTTAAAGCTTGTGTTTCCTTATTTATTTTCATTTTGCATGATCTGTCCATTGGTGAAAGTGGGGTGTTAAAGTCCCCTACTATGATTGTGTTACTGTCGCTTTCCTCTTTTATGGATGTTAGCATTTGCCTTATGTATTGAGTTGCTCCTATGTTGGGTGCATAAATATTTACAGTTGTCATATCTTTTTCTTGGATTGATCCTTGATCATTATGTAGATTTCTTCTTTTTCTCTTGTAATAGTCTTTATTGTAAAGTCTATTTTGTGTGATATGAGAATTGCTATTCCAGCTTTCTTTTGATTTCCGTTTGCAGGAATATCTTTTTCCATCCCCTCACTTTCAGTCTGTATGTGTCTCTAGGTCTGAAATGGGTCTCTTGTAGACAGCATATATACTGGTCTTCTTTTTGTATCCATTCAGCCAGTCTGTGTCTTTTGGTTGGAGCATTAATCCATTTACATTTAAGGTAGTTATCGATATGTATGTTCCTATTTTCATATTCTTAATTGTTTTGGGTTTGTTATTGTAGGTCTTTTCCTTCTCATGTGTTTCCTACCTAGAGAAATTCCTTTAGCATTTGTTGTAAAGATGGTTTGGTGGTGCTGAATTCTCTTAGTTTTTGCTTGTCTGTAAACGTTTTGATTTCTCTGTTGAATCTGAATGGGATCCTTGCTGGGTAGAGGAATCTTGTTTGTAGGTTTTTCCCTTTTGTCACTTTAAGTATGTGCTGCCACTCCCTTCTGGCTTGCAGAGTTTCTGCTGAAAGATCAGCTGTTAACCTTATGGATATTCCCTTTATGATATTTGTTGTTTTTCCCTTGCTGCTTTTAATATTTTTTCTTTGTATTTAAGTTTTGATGGTTTGATTAATATGTGTCTTGGCATGTTGCTCCTTGGGTTTATCCTGTATGGGACTCTCAGCACTTCCTGGAGTTGACTGAGTATTTCCTTACCCATATTCGGGAAATTTTCAACTATAATCTCTTCAAATATTTTCTCATTCCCTTTCTTTTACTCTTCTTCTTCTGGGACCCCTATAATTTCCATGTTGATGTGTTTAATGTTGTCCCAGAGGTCTCTGATACTATCCTCAGTTTTTTTCATTCTTTTTTTAATCTGCTCTGTGGTAATTATTTCCACTATTTTATCTTACAGGTCACTTATCTGTTCTTCTGCCTCAGTTATTCTGCTATTGATTCCTTCTAGAGAATTTTTTATTTCATTCATTGTTTTGTTCATCATTGTTTGTTTGCTCTTTAGTTCTTCTAGGTCCTTGTTAAACATTTCTTTTATTTTCTCCATTCTATTTCCAAGATTTTGGATCATCTTAATTATAAATACTCTGAATTCTTTTTCAGGTAGACTGCCTATTTCTCTTCATTTGTTTGGTCTGGTGGGTTTTTACCTTGCTCCTTCATCTTCTGTGTGTTTCTCTGTCTTCTCATTTTGCTTAACTTAACTGTGTTTAGGGTCTCCTCTTTGCAGGCTGCAGGTTTTTAGTTCCTGTTTTTTTTGGTGTCTGCCCCCAGTGGCTAAGCTTGGTTCAGTGGGTTGTGTAGGCTTCATTGTGGAGGGGCCTGTTGCCTGTGTTCTGGTGGCTGAGGCTGGATCTTGTCTTTCTGGTGGGCAGGACCATGTCTGGTGGTGTGTTTTGGGATGTCTGTGACCTTATTATGATGTTAGGCAGCCTCTCTGCTAATGGGTGAGGTTGTTTTCCTCTCTTGCTAGTTGTTTGGCAAAGGGTGTCAAGTACTGGAGCTTGCTGGTTGTTGAGTGGAGCTGGGACTTAGCATTGAGATGGAGATCTCTAGGAGAGCTTTTGCTGTTTGATATTACGTGGAGCTGGGAGGTATCTGATGCACCAATGTCCTGAACTCGACTCTCCCACCTCAGAGACACAGGTCTGACACCTGGCTGGAGTACAAACATCCTGTCAGCCACACAGCTCAGAAGAAAAGGGAGAAAAAACAAAAAGAAAGTAAGAAGAAAAATTATAAAGTAAAGTTATTAAGATAAAAAAATATTTTTAAAAATAATAAAATTTAAAAGTCATAAAAAAAGGAAAGAAGAGAGTAACCAAACCAATAAACAAATTCACCAATTATAACAAGCACTAAAAACTATACTAAAAAACAAAACAAAACAAAAAAAAATGGACAGACAGAACCCTAGGACAAATGGTAAAAGCAAAGCTATACCGACAAAATCACACAAAGAAGCATACAGATACAAGCTCACAAAAAGAAAAAAGAAAAAAAAATATATATATATATAAAAGGAAGAGAGCAACCAAATCAATAAACAAATCTACCAATGATAGTAAACTCTAAATACTGGACTAATATAAACATTAAACCAGAAACAAATTAGATGCAGAAAGCCAACCCTAAGTCTACAGTTGCTCCCAAAGTCCACTGCCTCAATTTTGGGATGATTTGTCATCTATTCAGGTATTCCAGAGATGCAGGGTACATCAAGTTGATTGTGGAGATTTAATCCGCTGCTCCTGAGGCTGCTGGGAGAAATTTCTCTTTCTCTTCTTTGTTCACACAGCTCCTGGGGTTCAGCTTTGGATTTGGCCCTGCCTCTGCAAGTAGGTTGCCTGAGGGCATCTTTTCTTCACTCAGACAGGCCAGGGTTAAAGGAGCAGCTGATGAGGGGGCTCTGGCTCACTCAGGCCGGGGCGGGGGGAGGGAGGGGCACGGAATGCGGGGCAAGCCTGCAGTGGCAGAGGCCGGCGTGATGTTGCAACACCCTGAGGCACACCATGTGTTCTCCTGGGGAAGTTGTCCCTGGATCACAGGACCCTGGCAGTGGCAGGCTGCACAGGCTCCCGGGAGGGTCTGGATAGTGACCTGTGCTTGCACACAGGATTCTTGGTGGCTGCAGCAGCAGCCTTAGCATTTCATGCCCATCTCTGGGGTCCAGGCTGATAGCTGCAGCTTGCGCCCATCTCTGGAGCTCATTTAGGCGGTGCTCTGCCTTCTGTGGGCAGACAGGGAAGCAATCCCCTCTCCTCGTGCACCCCAGAACAATGGTCTCTTGCCTCTTAGGCAGGTCCAGAATTTTTCCTGTAATCCCTCCCAGCTAGCTGTGGCTCACTAGCCCCCTTCAGGCTGTGTTAATGCAGCCAACCCCAGTCCTCTCCCTAGGATCCGACCTCAGAAGCTGGAGTCTCAGCTCCCAGCCCCCACCTGCCCCTGCGGGTGAGCAGACAAGCCTCCCAGGCTGGTGAGTGTTGGTCGGCACTGATCCTCTGTGCGGGAATCTCTCCGCTTTGCCCTCTGCACCCCTATTGCTGCACTCTCCTCCGTGGCTCTGAAGCATTCTCCCTGCCATTCCCCATCTCCGCCAGTGAAGGGGGTTCCTAGTGTGTGGAAACTTTTCCTCCTTCACAGCTCCCTCCCAGAGGTGCAGGTCCCATCCCTCTTCTTTTGTCTCTGTTTTTTCTTTTTCCTTTTGCCCTACCCAGGTACGTGGGGAGTTTCTTGCCTTTTGGGAAGTCTGAGGTCTTCTGCCAGCGTTCAGTAGGTGTTCTGTAGGAGTTGTTCTACATGTAGATGTGTTTCTGATGTATTTTTGGGGAGGAAGGTGATCTCCACGTCTTTCTCCTCCTCCATCTTGAAGCCCCTCCTATCACAATTTTTAAAATCAGAACTGCACTGCAATAAAAAAGTATTTAAGGCCATGAGTAATTAATTCCCCCACAAATACACAAACACAGAAACACAAAATCTCCAAGTAGAATAGCTAAATACTTTATTTTTACTTTATCAAAATAATTAAAAGATAAAATTTTTAAAACATAATAGCCAAAAATGTCAAGAACAGGAGACCCAAAGAGCTTCATATAATGCTCTTGGAATTGTAAATTAGTAAAACTATATGATATTTTAAACAGAGAGAGTTGAATATAATGAATTATTATCTATAAAAGTGAACCGGCAAAATGAGGAATTGGGTAGTAAGAAGTTAAGAGAATGGTAAGCAATATAGGAATGACATATATACTGTAAGAGCGGATAATAGAATATATAATATAGTATAAATATATAATTGCATCATATAATATAATAAATGTAATGTGTAATATAGCCACAAGCCATAGCAATGTGATAGCACCCCTCCTCCTAGGGCTGAGATGCAGACCTCATGAGAAAGTTTTGGCTGTGACACAGAATTCACTGTGATGCTGCACCTGTGGAATTTGCTGCAACTTGTTAGAAATCCTTCCTTTAGGGTGCTGGGGAAAGATTTTCAAAGGGCATTGTCTCAGCAGAGGCACTTTGCTACAGAATCACCTAAGAGAATTTCTGGGGGATGCTGCTGCGTGCTGGGGACCACTAGAGCTGATTGTTGGAGAAGCTGTGAATGTTGCAGTGTGATGCAGTGTGAAGTGTGATGCTGGAGAATCTGCATGCAGGGCAGAATCTGGACCTGGAGTAGTGGTCCAGGCTGAAGAAGCAAGGTAAGTTGTAAGAGACTACCAAAGAAACACACTAGAACCAGGGAGCAAAATCCTTTCCTCCTTCAATCTTTCCAGTGCCCTCAGCTGACAAACTTAACACCTGGTCAGTTGACAAAGAAACCAGTTTCATAGAACGGGTAAAAATGTTGAATTTGAACTTAGAGTTGAGTGGCAATAAATTGATAACTAACACACCACTGTTTTAGAATACTTGTAGTTGTGTTTAAGTGGATACAACATTCATAATGGTGGAAATGTGGAGGCATTAAAGATACAGATTTCCTACTTTCCAGTTTGCCTGGGGCTCTATGCTTGTTGTGAAGCTGATGTAATCTTAGTATCTAATCATGCCTCTATTTCATTGAAGTCATGAAAGGTTATTTATTTTGCATTGTTTCATATTTAAGTTTATAACTCTGCCAATTTTCACAACTCCAGAGGATGCTTTACCAGTTGTATTCTGTGAAGAGGGTGATCCTTGGAATCACACAGTATTCAATCTACATGGCCTCATATGTTGGTCCTGCCAACTACATATATCCTTGATGAAGTAGTATACCTTCTTTGAGCATTAACTTTCTCATAAATAATATCAGTGGTTTAGACTAGAATATCTCAAAAGCCTTAAGACTCTATGCCCTTTCTGATTTCTAGCAAGATCTTTTAATGCTGTTTAGAAGTGAAAAACCTGTGTAGGACAGTTACATATAGACACACCTCATTACCGGAAGTATTATATTAGCTTCCGTTAAAAATTCTGCCTAAAATAAATGAGGTAAGACTGTACATTTTAAATAATAATTTTTCAGTATCTAGTTACATCACCACAGAGGACATTAAGTTGCTTTTAAATTTCCCCGGACACCCTAAACTGCTTATTATTGACCACAACCCAGGCTTATTGATGACATCTAATGTCCCTGTGTGCTCAAAGACTATACAGTATTTCAGCTGGTATTGTGGTTGTCTGTTACATGGCAGAGGCCACTCCCATAGTTTTGTATCACATCTTCAGGTGACTACCATTTTTTACTGCCTGTTGGATTATGTTATTTAATTATATGGAATTCCTATATGCCAGTTCTGGCTGGCTCATATTAATAAATGTTTGGGGGGGACATTAGTTACACCATGCTAAAAAAAGAGTTGGCTCCTTGTGATACTTCATGAGTGTTTCACATGTTAAGAAATGACTTATCCAGATGTTTAAGAATCTTTCCTTTTTCTATTGAAAAGTTGCAGAAGATACACACACACACACCCCTTCTGTAAATTTTACAATTCCTCATCTTCTATCTTGAAGACAGAAACTGTGTTACTTGATTCACTGTCATTTTGTTTGTCTATATAACGTAGTAGCAGGGATTCATGCACACTTAGGTGCTTAATAAATACCTAATGCATAATTTTAAAAATTAAAATAATGACCCAGTCATCATATTATGCAAACTCTCTCCTCGTCGTTGGGATTACTAGCAGAAGGTGAATATGAAATGGCAAAACAGTATTGGGCATCTCTTCTGTGAATGGCATTCTCTAGTCTTCAAAGTACTCTTATCTTAAATTGTGAAATATATATATATATTTTTTCTTGTCATTGGCTCATTTTCTTTTTTTTTTTTTTTTTTTGATTTTAAAGTTTATTTATTTATTTTTTAAATTAGTTTCTGCTTTATAACAAAGTGAATCAGTTATACATATACATCTGTTCCCACATCCCTTCCCCCATGCATCTCCCTCCCTCCCACCCTCCCCATCCCACCCCTCCAGGCGGTCACAAAGCACCGAGCTGATCTCCCCGCGCTCTGCGGCTGCTTCCCACCACCTATCTACCCCACGTTTGGTAGTGTATATATGTCCATGCCTCTCCTTCGCTTTGTCACAGCTTACCCTCCCCCCTCCCCATATCCTCAAGTCCACTCTCAAGCAGGTCTGTGTCTTCATTCCCGTTCTACCCCTAGGTTCTTCATGACATTCCTTTTTTTTTAAATTCCGTATATATGTGTTAGCATACGGTATTTGTCTTTCTCTTTCTGACTTACTTCACTCTGTATGACAGACTCTAGGTCTATCCACCTCATTACAAATAGCTCAGTTTCGTTTCTTTTTATGGCTGAGTAATATTCCATTGTATATATGTGCCACATCTTCTTTATCCATTCATCCGATGATGGACACTTAGGTTGTTTCCAGCTCCGGGCTATTGTGAATAGAGCTGCAATGAACATTTTGGTACATGTCTCTTTTTGAATTATGGTTTTCTCAGGGTATATGCCCAGTAGTGGGATTGCTGGGTCATATGGTAGTTCTATTTGTAGTTTTTTAAGGAACCTCCATACCGTTCTCCATAGTGGCTGTACCAATTCACATTCCCACCAGCAGTGCAAGAGGGTTCCCTTTTCTCCACACCCTCTCCAGCATTTATTGTTTCTAGATTTCTTGATGATGGTCATTCTGACTGGTGTGAGATGATATCTCATAGTAGTTTTGATTTGCATTTCTCTAATGATTAATGATGTTGAGCATTCTTTCATGTGTTTGTTGGCAGTCTGTATATCTTCTTTGGAGAAATGCCTATTTAAGTCTTCTGCCCATTTTTGGATTGGGTTGTTTGTTTTTTTGCTATTGAGCTGCATGAGCTGTTTATAAATTTTGGAGATTAATCCTTTGTCAGTTGCTTCATTTGCAAATATTTTCTCCCATTCTGAGGGGTGTCTTTTGGTCTTCTTTATGGTTTCCTTTGCTGTGCAAAAGCTTTGAAGTTTCATTAGGTCCCATTTGTTTATCTTTGTTTTTATTTCCATTTCTCTAGGAGGTGGGTCCAAAAGGATCTTGCTGTGATTTATGTCATAGAGTGTTCTACCTATGTTTTCCTCTAAGAGTTTGATAGTTTCTGGCCTTACATTTAAGTCTTTAATCCATTTTGAGCTTATTTTTGTGTATGGTGCTAGGGAATGATCTAATCTCAAACTTTTACATGTCCCTGTCCAGTTTTCCCAGCACCACTTATTGAAGAGGCTGTCCTTTCTCCACTGTACATTCCTGGCTCCTTTATCAAAGATAAGTTGGCCATATGTGCGTGGGTTTATCTCTGGGCTTTCTATCCTGATCCACTGATCTATCTTTCTGTTTTTATGCCAGTACCAGACTGTCTTAATTACTGTAGCTTTGTAGTATATTCTGAAGTCAGGGAGCCTGATTCCTCCAGCTCCGTTTTTCGTTCTCAAGATTGCTTTAGCTATTCGGGGCCTTTTGTTTTTCCAAACAAATTTTGAAATTTTTTGTTCTAGTTCTGTGAAAAATGCCATTGGTAGTTTGATAGGGATTGCATTGAATCTGTAGATTGCTTTGGGTAGTAGAGTCATTTTCACAATATTGATTCTTCCAATCCAGGAGCATGGTATATCTCTCCATCTATTTGTATCATCTTTAATTTCTTTCATCAGTGTCTTATAGTTTTCTGCATACAGGTCTTTTGTCTCCTTAGGTAGGTTTATTCCTAGATATTTTATTCTTTTTGTTGCGATGGTAAATGGGAGTGTTTTCTTGATTTCATCTTCAGATTTTTCATCATTAGTGTACAGGAATGCCAGAGATTTCTGTACATTAATTTTATATCCTGCTACTTTACCAAATTCATTGATTAGCTCTAGTAGTTTTTCGGTAGCATCTTTAGGATTCTCTATGTATAGTATCATGTCATCTGCAAACAGTGACAGCTTTACTTCTTCTTTTCCAATTTGGATTCCTTTTATTTCCTTTTCTTCTCTGATTGCTGTGGCTAAAACTTCCAAAACTATGTTGAATAAGAGTGGTGAGAGTGGGCAGCCTTGTCTTGTTCCTGATCTTAGTGGAAATGGTTTCAGTTTTTCACCATTGAGGACAATGTTGGCTGTGGGTTTGTCATATATGGCCTTTATTATGTTGAGGAAAGATCCCTCTATACCTACTTTCTGCAGGGTTTTTATCA
Organism: Mesoplodon bidens; assembly: GCF_964165515.1. Classification (NCBI taxonomy): domain Eukaryota; kingdom Metazoa; phylum Chordata; class Mammalia; order Artiodactyla; family Ziphiidae; genus Mesoplodon; species Mesoplodon bidens. The sequence goes on from NC_138165.1 coordinate 51,137,655, forward strand.
TAAATGGGTGTTGAATTTTGTCGAAAGCTTTCTCTGCATCTATTGAGATGATCATATGGTTTTTCTCCTTCAACTTGTTAATATGGTGTATTACATTGATTGATTTGCGTATATTGAAGAATCCTTGCATTCCTGGGATAAACCCCACTTGATCATGGTGTATGATCCTTTTAATGTGCTCTTGGATTCTGTTTGCTAGTATTTTGTTGAGGATTTTTGCATCTATGTTCATCAGTGATATTGGCCTGTAGTTTTCTTTCTTTGTGACATCCTTGCCTGGTTTTGGTATCAAGGTGATGTCGGCCTCGTAGAATGAGTTTGGGAGTGTTCTTCCCTCTGCTATATTTTGGAAGAGTTTGAGAAGGATAGGTGTTAGCTCTTCTCTAAATGTTTGATAGAATTCACCTGTGAAGCCATCTGGTCCTGGGCTTTTGTTTGATGGAAGATTTTTAATCACAGTTTCAATTTCAGTGCTTGTGATTGGTCTATTCATATTTTCTATTTCTTCCTGAGTCAGTCTTGGCAGGTTGTGCATTTCTAAGAATGTGTCCATTTCTTCCAGGTTGTCCATTTTATTGGAATAGAGTTGCTTATAGTAATCTCTCATAATCTTTTGTATTTCTGCAGTGTCAGTTGTTACTTCTCCTTTTTCATTTCTAATTCTATTGATTTGAGTCTTCTCCCTTTTTTTCTTGATGAGTCTGGCTAATGGTTTGTCAATTTTGTTTATCTTCTCAAAGAACCAGCTTTTAGTTTGGTTGATCTTTGCTATCGTTTCCTTCATTTCTTTTTCATTTATTTCTGATCTGATCTTTATGATTTCTTTCCTTCTGCTAGCTTTGGGGTATTTTTGTTCTTCTTTCTCTAATTGCTTTAGGTGCAGGGTCAGGTTGTTTACTCGAAATGCTTCCTGTTTCTTAAGGTGGGATTGTATTGCTATAAACTTCCCCCTTAGAACTGCTTTTGCTGCGTCCCATAGGTTTTGGGTCGTCGTGTCTCCATTGTCATTTGTTTCTAGGTATTTTTTAATTTCCTCTTTGATTTCTTCAGTGATCACTTCGTTATTGAGTAGTGTATTGTTTAGCCTCCATGTGTTTGTATTTTTTACACATCTTTTCCTGTAATTGATGTCTAGTCTCATAGCATTGTGGTCGGAGAAGATACTTGATACAATTTCAATTTTCTTAAAATTACCGAGGCTTGATTTGTGACCCAAGATATGATCTATCCTGGAGAATGTTCCATGAGCACTTGAGAAAAATGTGTATTCTGTTGTTTTTGGATGGAATGTCCTATAAATATCAACTAAGTCCATCTCGTTTAATGTATCATTTAAAGCTTGTGTTTCCTTATTTATTTTCATTTTGGATGATCTGTCCATTGGTGAAAATGGGGTGTTAAAGTCCCCTACTATGATTGTGTTACTGTCGATTTCCCCTTTTATGGCTGTTAGTATTTGCCTTATGTATTGAGGTGCTCCTAAGTTGGGTGCATAAATATTTACAATTGTTATATCTTCTTCTTGGATCGATCCCTTTATCGTTATGTAGTGTCCTTCCTTGTCTCTTCTAATAGTCTTTATTTTAAAGTCTATTTTGTCTGATATAAGAATTGCTACTCCAGCTTTCTTTTGATTTCCATTTGCATGGAATATCTTTTTCCATCCCTTTACTTTCAATCTGTATGTGTCTCTAGGTCTGAAGTGGGTCTCTTGTAGACAGCATATATATGGGTCTTGTTTTTGTATCCATTCAGCCACTCTGTGTGTTTTGGTGGGAGCATTTAGTCCATTTACATTTAAGGTAATTATTGATATGTATGTTCCTATTCCCATTTCCTTAATTGCTTTGGGTTCGTTATTGTAGGTATATTCCTTCTGTTGTGTTTCTTGCCTAGAGAAGTTCCTTTAGCATTTGTTGTAAAGCTGGTTTGGTGGTGCTGAACTCTCTCAGCTTTTGCTTGTCTGTAAACGTTTTAATTTCTCCATCAAATCTGAATGAGATCCTTGTTGGGTAGAGTAATCTAGGTTGCAGGTTTCTCTCCTTCATCACTTTAATTATGTCCTGCCACTCCCTTCTGGCTTGTAGGGTTTCTGCTGAGAGATCAGCTGTTAACCTGATGGGGATTCCCTTGTGTGTTATTTGTTGTTTTTGCCTTGCTGCTTTTAATATGATTTCTTTGTGTTTAATTTTTGCCAGTTTGATTAATATGTGTCTTGGTGTATTTCTCCTTGGATTTATTCTGTATGGGACTCTCTGTGCCTCCTGGACTTGATTAACTATTTCCTTTCCCATATTGGGGAAGTTTTCAACTATAATCTCTTCAAATATTTTCTCAGTCCCTTTCTTTTTCTCTTCTTCTTCTGGAACCCCTATAATTCGAATGTTGGTGCGTTTAATGTTGTCCCAGAGGTCTCTGAGACTGTCCTCTGTTCTTTTCATTCTTTTTTCTTTATTTTGCTCTGCATCAGTTATTTCCACTATTTTATCTTCCACCTCACTTATCCGTTCTTCTGCCTCAGTTATTCTGCTATTGATCCCATCTAGAGTATTTTTCATTTCATTTATTGTGTTTTTAATCGATGCTTGATTCATCTTTAGTTCTTCTAGGTCCTTGTTAACTGTTTCTTGCATGTTGTCTATTCTATTTCCAAGATTATGGATCTTGGAAATAGAATCTTGGATCAGCTTTACTATCATTATTCTGAATTCTTTTTCAGGTAGACTGCCTATTACCTCTTCATTTGTTAGGTCTGGTAGGTGTTTATCTTGCTCCTTCACCTGCTGTGTGTTTTTCTGCCTTCTCATTTTGCTTATGTTACTGTGTTTGGGGTCTCCTTTTTGCCGGCTGCAGATTCGTAGTTCCCGTTGTTTTTGGTGTCTGACCCCAGTGGCTAAGGTTGTTTCAGTAGGTTGTGTAGGCTTCCTGGTGGGGGGGACTAATTCCTGTGCTCTGGTGGTTGAGGCTCGATCTTGTCTTTCTGGTGGACAGGTCCACGTCTGGTGGTGTGTTTTGGGGTGCCTATGGCCTTATTATGTTTTTAGGTAGCCTCTCTGCTAATGGGTGGGGTTGTGTTCCTGCCTTGCTAGTTGCTTGGCATAGGGTGACCCGCACTGTAGCTTGCTGGTCGTTGACTGAAGCTGGGTGCTGGTGTTGGGATGGAGATCTCTGGGAGATTTTCGCTGCTTGATATTATGTGGAGCTGGGAGGTCTCTTGTGGACCCGTGTCCTGAAGTTGGCTCTCCCACTTCAGAGGCACAGCACTGGCTCCTGGCTGCAGCACCAAGAGCCTTTCATCCACCCGGCTCAGAATAACAGGGAGAAAAAGTAGAAAGAAAGAATTAGTAGAAGAAAGAAAGAGAGAGGGAAAGAAAGGAAGAAGGGAAGAAAGGAAGGAAGGAAGGAAGGAAGAAAGAAAGGAGGGAGGGAGGAAGGATGGAAAGAAAGAAGGAAAGAAAGGAGGGATGGAGGGAGGAAGGAAAGGAAGAAAGACAGGAGGGAGGGAGGAAGGAAAGAAAAAGAAAGTGGAAAGAAGAGGGGTGGGAGGGAGGAAAGAAAAAGAAAGAAGGAAAGGAGGAGCGGAGGGAGGGAGGGAGGAAGGGAGAGTAGGAAAAAAAGAAAGAGCAGGTAAAGTAAAATAGAATAAAGTATGAAATATAGTAGCGTTATTAAAATTAGAAAGTAATTATTGAAAAAAAAAAAAAAACGGACCGATAGAACCCTGGGACATATGGTGGAAGCAAAGCTATACAGAGAGAATCTTACACAGAAGATTACACATACACATTCACAAAAAGAGAGCAGGGGGAAAAATCAAAAATCTTGCTCTCCAAGTCCACCTCCTCAATTTGGGATAATTCGTTGTACAAAGAGGAAAAGGGGGGAAAGTCTTAAATCTTGTCCTCAAAGTCCACTTCCTCAATTTGGGATGATTCGCTGTCCATTCATGCACTCCACAGACGCAGGGCACATCAAATGGACCGTGGAGCTTTAATCCGCTGCCTCCGAGGCTGCACAGAGAGATTTCCCTGCCTCTGCTCTCACAGCTCCCGGGTCTCAGCCTTGGACCTGGCCCCGCCTCTGCGCGTAGGTCGCCGGAGGGCGTCCGTTCTTCGCTCAGACAGGACGGGTTTAAAGGAGCCGCTGATTCGGGGGCTCTGGCTCACTCAGGCAGAGGGGAGGGAGGGGCGCGCAGTGTGGGGCGGGCCTGCGGCGGCAGAGGCCGGCGTGACGTTGCAGCAGCCCGTGGCGCTCCGTGCGCTTTCCCGGGAAAGCCGTCCCCGGGTCTCGGGGACCCCGGCAGTGGCGGGGTGCACAGGCCCCCCGGAAGGCGGGGCGGACAGTGACCCGCGCTCGCACACAGGCCCCGCGGCGGCGGCGGCAGCGGCGGCGGCGGCGGCGGGCCGCGGCGGCGGCGGCGGGCCACGCCCGTCTCCGAGGTCCGTGCCTTACCCGCGGCTCGTGCCTGTCTCCGGCGCTTCCCCAAGCAGCCCTCTTAATGCCCTCTCCTTGCGCACCAGGAAACAAAAGGGAAAAAAGTCTCTTGCCTCTTCAGCAGCTCCAGACCCTTTCCCCGGACTCCCTCCGGGCTAGCCGTGGTGCACTAACCCCTTCAGGCTCTCTTCCTGCCGCCAGCCCCAGTCCTCTCCCTGCGCTCCGACTGAAAGCCGATACCCGAGCCTCAGCTCCCAGCCCCGCCCGCCACGGCGGCCGAGCAGACAAGCCTCTCGGGCTGGTGTGTGCCTGAGGGCACCGGTCCTCTGTGCCAGAATCTCTCCGCTTTGCCCTCCGCACCCCTGTTGCTGTGCTCTCCTCCGCTACTCCGAAGCTTTCCCCCTCCGCCACCTGCAGTCTCCGCCCGCGAAGGGGCTTGTAGTGTGTAGAAACCTTCCCCCCTTCACGGCTTCACGGCTCCCTCCCACTGGTGCAGGTCCCGTTCCTATCCTATTGTCTCTGTTTATTCTTTTTTTCTTTTGCCCTACCCAGGTATGTGGGGAGCTTCTTGCCTTTTGGGGGGTCTGAGGTCTTCTGTCAGCGTTCAGTAGGTGTTCTGTAGGAGTTGTTCCACGTGTAGATGGATTTCTGATGTATCTGTGGGGAGGAAGGTGATCTCCGCGTCTTACTCTTCCGCCATCTTCCTCCGGGCCCTGAAATATATTTTTAAATATTGGAAAAAACGATCATTCCGATGAAAAATATTCTTATTAGACAGACCCAATGTGTATACCTATTTCTTAACCTCTTTATTCTCTATATATTTAAAAGATGAGTTTAATCATTTCTCCAGTACCAAGATTTTGCTTACTTTTCAAAATGGATTTTGTGTGTAACAAATATTCCTGACAGTTTGAATAGTGTAAAAATGTTGATTTCATATTTGCAAGCTTTGTCATTGGGAATTTTATACTGAATAAGCTATGTATGTATACATAAATAGTCCACAGATGAAGATATATCTAATTTATTTTATATTCACACAGCTACAGAGGTCTTTTTGTCTTTATACGGCCAATCCTGACACCTTGCAATGGTGGACATGCAGTTACACACAAGATTCCATGTTGCTGCAAGCAGTCTGGAGGCAACAAAAACAAATTGATGGCAGCAGAAATAGGAGAATCCCACTCTGTCAGAAGATGAATAAGCTGAACTGCCTGACATGAACCCTAGCTGACACAAGCAAGGTGGAATCAAAGAGTGGGCAACTTTCGACAACCCATGCTCCACAGCCCTGACCACTGTGGATGGCCGTGATTATCTCCAGACAAAATGACTGTGAGTAAAAGGCTTACATACACTTAAATTAAACACAGCAGGGTTTTAGTAATCTCTGTTTGCATTTTACTTTCTGTTAAGAAGGAAATTGCTTGGACTTGGAACATTTCATTTAATGTCATTTTTAGTTACCTTTTTGTACTTCTAATACCAGAGTCTAAATTCACTCCAAATTACCCAGTAAGACATAGGACACTTTTGTCTTTTTTGTTTATTTTTTTTAAATTGCAGTAGCTTCCTTACCAATTTTACTAAATTAAATGTGTTTTAAAGCATCTCATTTCTTGAAACTTAATTATCCCAATCTCTGGGTGAAGTATAGCAAATAATACAAACCCCATTTATGTAATTTATTTTGAAAAAGACAATAATGGGATGCAGTTGTGCTAATAATATATACATTTCTGTATTTTTTTCCTTTTTAACAACAACTTATCAAAACCATGTCATTTTGAAACAAAAGCTTTAAGGGCATATGGAGGGTTTGGTTTGTCCATATACTGCTTTTTGGAGAAGGAGGAAAACTGCATAATATTATGTGCCATTGGAATATTTTGAAAGATTGTGTTTTGTTTCCTTCATTTTATTTTTCCATCAGTGAGTATTATTGACAGACACTCATAATAAACTATGAATAAAGATCATGGCTTGTAATTGTAATGCATAAATAAGAAGAAAAATATGTAAGTACTTCAGTAGCTGAAGCACCATTTATTATGTCCCAGCAGAGAAAAATTTAATTGTTAGACCACATAGGGTCTAGGAAACTTTGGTTTAAACTCAAGCATAATAAGAAAATCTCAAGCATAATAAGAAAATCTGTCATTCTCCTTCTTGTTAAAAATGAGTGTTTTGAAATCCCTGAGTCCATGATTATGTATTGTTTAATACTGATATTCTTAATGCAATCAGTTAATTGTTCTAATTTGCTGAATTCCACCTGCTGCATTACTTAAAGCCTAATTAATTGGCTTATTTTTTACTCTTGGAAGGTGGGTAACTAGACTCTGGTCCCAAGATTGTACTGCTAGATGAGTCAGTGAGTGGTTGAAGATGCGACCATTCAGAGAGTTGGGGTGCTGAATCCTGTTTAGCTCAAGCCCAAACAGAACAAATATAAAAAGTACTTTCTCTACGAAACAAATCTGCAAACAAGCAAAAGTCAAAATAAAAATAAAGAAATAATAAACCCTCTCGAGCAAGCTAGCTAAGTATAGGTAAATATGCAGACATGTATGCTTTATGTATACACATCCTTCAGCCTGTATATAAACATATACAGGATAAATATTTTAAAATATTATGCAATAGATTGCACAATATTATGCAAAAGAATAAATATTATGCACACACAAATATGTGTAGATAGACAGATAAGTAAGTAGAATGAGAGGATTTTGACTTATTCAAAGGCAGAGGTCTTACCAGCTTATAAATTGAGTTTAAGTTGCAGCAGGAGCAAACCAAGTGCCCCCTTTCTGGAAGGCAGTAGAGGGACCTGTTAGGTCCCCATGGAGCAGAGTTGTGGTCACAGGTCTCAAACCACCTAATGATTTGGTGGGAATGTGAGTGGGAGCCCTGTTCCTTCTCCCTCCATGCTCCTTACTGCCAGCCCCTCCTTTCCTTAGTGACCCAGTCTTATGCCTTGACTGCGTGGCTTCCGTGCTGAGGGAGCTGCGATCATGATCTGATTGTTAACTGCCTGTTGGTCAGGCTCATCCTAGAAGTGTGAGATATTTCAAGCTCCTTACTGCTTCCTAACTACAGTTAACTTACTTTGACAATCGAACATTGATAGTAGAATTATTTTAATATTGATTCGAATACACCCTTTCTTCCCTGACCCACCCTCTAATTTTTAATCCTAATTAGTTGAGAGTTAATTATATATGTTATCACCCCATCAATATTTTAACTGTTAACAGGGCAATGTAGGTGCTCCACATACTACACTTAGGAAGCACATTTTTTACTTTATTATGGATTTCACAAGGATGAAATACAGGTTGGTGAAAGAAGGCACTTCATCTTATATCCTGAACCTTCTGTTTCCTTAGAGATAGACCTGTCTGCAATATCATTAGGGAAAAAAAGAAATAATTTGTCTACTTTAAAATTTTATTTCAGTCTTCTGTGATTATAAACAAGGTGACATTCACCATATTAGATATGTAGTTTTTCATATGCTGATCTTTCCTGAGGTGGTCAAAGAAGGAAATCTAGGTGACAAGGACTGGAGACCTCTCCAGTATATTGTGCTGAGCAGTGGACACTGAGGGTCCTCAAGACTATTTACACCTTAGTGATGTCTCCCTGATAATGATATCTTATTTGACACACTTACATACTGTGTCATATTGTGAGAGTTCACCTAAAATTTCACTCTTACCTAGTTTCATAAGTGAAATCACAATTGAACCATGAGATTTAAAATATATAATATTATGGATTGGCTAAAAAAAAGCACAAATTGTTCAAATGTGAAGATTGATGTGTGATCATGCACCCCTAAGCATATGAAAAAAGCAACATATATATGTATATAATTATGGGTGTATATATGCAGTATGTATATGCACACACATATATATAACAAAATTAAAATTATACATAGAGTACTAAATTAAAATTAGTTTTCCCATTAGCTAGCATATGTTTATTTATGCAGAACTCAGAAGATCTGAATTTCATCTTATCCTCTCAGGTTTACAGACATTTAAGCACATTATTAGGAACTGTGATTATTCAGCACACCAACACTCAGGTATAACACAACTTCATTACTACCTGATTAATTAACCTGCTTAAAGTATGAAAGTTGGCACCTTGTCATTAGAATCCATGGGAATAACTGAGAAACTATGAAATAATTTGTTCCTCAATTAAAAAACCTGAAAGAAGAGGTTTTATCTCATTATTCTTGTTTTCTGTTATCACCTATACAAAGCCAAGAAGATTTTGCAAAACTTACTGTCTAAAGAGAACAGGCTATGTAACATCTCAGGGAACATTTCACAGATATTTAATAAAATGTGGTGTTATTCAACAGCAAAAGGTAAGCCAGAAAGGCTCCTGGGATAATATATTCATTATAGAGCATCAATGTGAAAACGAGGTACATTCATCTCATACCTGATGTTGAGGTTTAAATGAGGTTTCTAGATAAGAAAAGAGAGAAAGAAAAGTAATCTAGTTCAACTTAGATCTGTCTAAAGAGACTTCAGAAAAAATATCAGGAGAGGTAATTAGTATTAGAGAACTATTAAATTACAACATTTCCGTATATTAAAAAACACAGCCCCAAGCCCCAATTTCCCTAAATATGACTGATTTTATTCAGTGGCCACATTTACACTGTCACTCATATTGGGCAAAAGGCAGTAAAGGTATTCATTTCAATTGCTTTCCCTTGTCCACATTCATGAGATCATATGTATCATATAACAATGCTGAAGCATCAAAGGTACTTTCCTAGCTTAGAACTTTTTGTAATATTTATAGATCTATCCTCCTCCCCACAAGTTATTCATAGAGTTCACAAATGCCAATGAAATAAATGTCTATTGTTTAACATTAAAGTAAAGAAGCCAAAAGTTTTTCTTGGAGGTAAAGTGAACAATCTTTCTCACACTGATTATTTTACATATATCTTTTCAGTTAGAAAGAATTTCAAGCTCTGAACCATGGCAGGATATAGACTATAGAATCTATCCAATGTAAAGCTAGGCATAAATGAATACAGATGTTAATTAATTGGATATCCCTATTTAAATTCCTTGAAATATATTCTGGATCATGTCTCCTGCTTCCTCGTATAAATCTTTAAACTGAGGCCACCCGCATTTAGTGAAGGAAATAGTCAGATTTTTAAAAACCACATGCATGTTTTTCCAAAATCAAGATTTTGTGAAGATAATCACAAAGTTTCAAATAACAAAATTTAATTAATCCACTTTAGAAAAAAGATTCATATCCGTTTTTTACTCTAAGCTTTATAATTTTATTCAGTTGCAAAATATCCCAGAAGAAAAAAAAGAACAGGCTGTTGGTTGGTAACACACTTGAAAAATCTCTGCTTTATTTCCTGAAAGAATTTCAATTAGCATATAATGAAAAATTTAGAGTCAAGTCCAGCATATATTTAATGATAATAGCTGCTATTTTTTGAGCATCAATGGCATAAGGTGTATGTTAGGCATTTCACATGCAAACCTTATTTATATCTTAGCATTATCAAGAGTTTCTATAATTATACGTATTTACAGACAAGAAAACTGAAGTCCAGTTGTGTTTTATATCTTGTCAGACTTTATATTCTGACATGAAATTCCATAAACTCGCTGGAAATTGCTTCTAATCTACAAAGTATTCCTATTTAATACAACCTATTAATAAATGCCTAACTACACTACAGCATGGGATTATTTATTTGTTTTTAAGGATGTGAAACAAAATTTACAGGTGAAAACAGTTTGATATAATCAATTATAAAACAAAAACAATAAAGTTATATTCAAAATTAATCACACAGGGCTTCCCTGGTGGCGCAGTGGTTGAGAGTCCGCCTGCCGATGCAGGGGACACAGGTTCATGCCCCGGTCCGGGAAGATGCCACATGCCGTGGAGCGGCTGAGCCCGTGAGCCATGGTCGCTGAGCCTGCGTGTCCAGAGCCTGTGCTCCACAGCGGGAGAGGCCACAACAGTGAGAGGCCCGCGTACCGCAAAAAAAAAAAATTAATCACACACATTCTTCAGAAATTATATCTGTAATAGTTTAACATTATTGACAGATAGTATCATGAATATTAAATTGAGTAATTAAAATTTTCCAAAAATAGAGAACCAAGAAAATAATTTGCTAAACATAGAGGTATTAGGGAAAAACTGAAGAGTCATTTTAATAAGGTATATCCTGCTAAGTAAAAAAAGAGAAAGAAGGAGGAAATGAAATAAAGGAGGTCCTGGTCAGGGCAGCTTTTTTATCTTATTTGTATAAGATTAGCTATTTAAACATTTATGCCAGTCCAAAGTAAAGGGAAAGAAAATGACCCAAAACTTTAAAAGCGTCAATATCATTTCAAGGTGAAAAAACAGCTGCATTTAAAATGATGAGAAGATTACCTGTGCTTTCTTTTTTAGGTCAAAATTTAAACTTTAAAAATAAAGTGATACTTAAAAGATGATGTTTTGAGAACAAATGTTTAGGGCAATAGAAGATTTAAAAAAGTAGATTTGAAATTATATGATGACCAATAATGTTCATGGGAAAATAATTAAATAACAAATATAAATAAAACTGAATAGACTGAAAAATGAACCACAGATAAAGACACTATCTTAAGGAGAGTAGCTAACTCAATAATAAAAGTAAGTAGTCTGCCCAGAATAGCAAGGTGTTCCCAACCCCTATATATATTTGATACTAATACTTATATCTTTTATTCACTAATGTGCAATATATTTTGTGTACAACTCCTCAAAGACATATGAGGGGCTTTATACAAAATACAACCTGAACACATCCTGTTGTGTTCAGTGATGTATTTATCATACCTTAGTACTCAAATATATGAATTTATATGAGTATACATGTTGCATGGCAACATCTAGAAGTCTGTCTCCATTATTAACTAATATAAAACATTAAATTTTAAAAGTTCATAGTTTAAAATTGCCTGCTGTCATTACCAACTTTCACGTGTAAATCAACATTCTTCTGGCTTTTATTCCACCTATGAATCATTCTATAGGTGTAATACTTACATCACTGCATTTTGATCCATTTATTCGCAGGTCTCCAGACTACCAGGAAATGGGTGTCTCCACCTGTATTGTGATTGGGAAGCTCTGAATTAGTGGCATTCCTGATAATGTTTTCAATTTATTTTTATGTCAGTAGTGAGAAGCATTACTATTGTTTAATCTTATCTCCACTTCAGAACTTAAAGGGAGCGTATTGTGCAACTTCCTTCCTTTGTTGTCCCCATTAGCAGAGGTCAGGTTCTACCTTATTCAGCATCCACTAGAAAGGAACACAAACAAGAGTAAATCAAGCTAAAAATAATCATTGCTCCTCACATCACTACTTTGAGTCCAACCAGATTTCTTGCATGTCCCCTCACTCATGTACTAAGACTGAGGTCTGAGCACCTCTAAGAGGCTACATGGCCATCCTAGGGTTCTTGACATGGTCACTGTCATCAACTACAAATGCTAGTGTTTGTAATTCAACTTAGCTCATATCTAAAAATGAACAATGGAACAGCATGGGAAACTTTCTCAAAGGTGTCAGTCACTCCGTCTCCACAATCAATTCATGTAGGAAACGTGAAGTTTTTCAGTTTCTGAAGACAGCATCGCCCCTCCTTTAAGATATTATCCAAGAAACACACTGAACACAACCTGGGAAATTGGATCATGATTGTAGACTTTTATATCAGTCACACAGGAAATCCTTATAAATGGGATCCTTGGAAAGAGATTGTACTCTATTAAACAAACTATAGTCATATTTAAATGAAGCAGGGAATATATTTTAGAAGTGTTTTAAAATTTAAATTTTTCAGTAGGTTTTTAATCATGAGAAATGTACATGTATAAAACCCTTCTTTGCATTCAGTTAGCCCAGGTCAGTTTCCACTTTTTTTAAAAAATATGAATACCATCTATTCACCCACTGAAAAGATTATTCCTCTTAAGAAAATAGTGTGATACTTAAGAGTTGGTAGCTTCCTAGATTGTATTAGTGATGGCAGGTAAGATATGACAAATGTTTAAATCACTATCGGTACTTGATCATTGTGTCCGGTTACAAAGGGTGGGAACAGAGTTGGACCATATTCAAGTACCCTAGTGCATGCTAGATATTTTATGCACTTTGTTCACTTTTTACAACATTCTGAGTGGTAGAAAGTATCATCCCATTACATAAGTGAGGATACAAAGTAGAGGGAAAGTAAGTATCTGATTCGGGAACATTGATATTAGTTGTTGAGCTAGTATTAGGCTCTCCAAAGTTGTCAATTCTAGATATCATGTTTACTTATTTAGCTGGTTGTTTTTTCTCTCTAAGCCATGCAGTTTCCTATCAGTGACATGTGAATAGCAGGTTACCTTAAGGAGTGAAACTCTCTCCATCAGGACTAGTGGGTAGAAATGGATGAGTGTGACGTTGATAGAGTCAGTGTGCTTTGTGGCCATCAGCTCTCTTCCAGGTGCAGCACAGGAACGCAGGGGTCTGAAAATGCAATTAACTACTTCAAAAGCTTTCTGCCCATTGCTACTCTGACATTTAAGATTTTTGACAACTTGTTACATTTCTCATCTCCCCTTGAAATGCTGTTTACCAAAGGAACATAATCCTTGTGTCTAATTTATATTCTACTTATTAAGCAATCATGGACTTGTCACTAGGATATTAATTTGAGTTTAGAAACAAATTAAGTTATTTAACTTGAATATGTGAGTGGTGTCTTCACTCATGAAAAGATAAACTCAACTTATTTATTGATAAGGAATTATTTTTGAAGCCTCAAAATTATTTCTACTTTTTTGAAAAAATAAAGTATGACGTTTAACTCTCCAACAATATTTATATTGTGTTTGTATCAAATCATGGAGATTATCATGTCATTTGTAAATTCCCATTTGTACGTTTCCTTTGGTATAATGGTATAACTTTCGCTTTAAGTAGTGGAATCTCAAAATAAATTGCAAAACAAATCAATCTCCAATAGATAAATGAAAAATGTGCAATGAAGCTAAAAATATCCTCCACCAAGGTGCTAGTTGGCTGTGTTGCTTAGCTACCCATGACCAAACAGGCTGACAGCACCATGAACTTTCTGGCTGAGCTGGGTATAATTACCAACCAAGTTTCCATTTCATTAAGTTCCACTTACAAATCTTGAGAATATTGAAATGTGCATATTTAGAAGATTTCACCATCATAAATGAGGACAAAATTTACTTCTTTAAAACAAATGATATTCCACAATGTGCCTCTGGGTAACTTAACTAAAACTTTCAAAGGTTGAAATAATGACATTTTTGAAGGCAAAATTCTATTTTTAAAGGAAATAACTATAGTCAAAGACTGAGGGGCAGGGAATATTCTTTTTCTTTTTTTAATCATAAAAATTGTTTTTTTTTAATTTTTTCCTTTAAATACAAATCAAATTATGAATGGGAAACTTAGGATTGCTTTGTCTTCCTGCAAAGCTACAAAACATTGATTTTTCTTTTCCATCACAGGTAATCGTTTCATGCTTTTGTCCCCAGTTCTAAGGTTTAAATGGAGGTTAATTCCTGAAATATCTTAGATGATTTAGCAGAGTCCTGTACAGGGAACACAGTAATTCAGTTCATCAGACAGCAAAGCCCATTAGCAGATATTACCAAGTCACTACTAAAAGGCAAGAATAAAGGAAATGCAAAGATTCATATCCCTTCATAATTAACACACAAAGCTTTGAGTGCAGATTACAGTAGGATTATGGTGAATTAAAGAAGTACATCTGATGCTCCTTTTATAGATTTCTTATTGTTTATCATACTTATCCGAAATATATATGCGTTCATTTAATTCCATAAGAGTATAATTGAGACAAATAGCTGAAATCCATTTATACTATCTGAAAGTAAAAAAAGATTATGTCTCAAGCACATTTGCATCCATTTACAATGTAATAAACTGGACAACATTTTACTGTTCCATTTCCTCTACCCTCTGTATAGTGACAGAATTTTGTCCCTCTGATATTGGCTGAATTTATGTTATTTTAAAAATAATTTTAGGGCTTCCCTGGTGGCGCAGTGGTTGAGAGTCCGCCTGCCGATGCAGGGGACACGGGTTCGTGCCCCGGTCTGGGAAGATCCCACATGCCGCGCAGCAGCTGGGCCCGTGAGCCATGGCTGTTGAGCCTGTGCGTCCGGAGCCTGTGCTCCGCAACGGGAGAGGCCACAACAGTGAGAGGCCCATGTAACGCAAAAAAAAAAAAAAAAAAAAAAAAAAAAAAAAAAAAATAATTTTAAAATATATTTATCAAAATAATGCATGCTTAAAGTATTACAGCCCATAGTACAAACAAGTTTATGATGAAAATAACCAGTCTCTGGCTTCTTTCCTTACTATCCCAGTCCTATGGTTTTGGGGTTTTTAAAGAAGCTGATGTCTTTATTGAGATGAAATTCACATAGCATAAAATTAATCAATTTAAAGTGAACAATTCAGTGGCATTTAGCTCATTCACAATGTTGTGCCTCCACCATCTCTATTTAGTTTCAAAACATTTTCATCACCCTAAAGGGAAACTCAGCCCTTCTCTCCAGCCCTGGCAACAGCCAGTCACTGTTTTGTCTCTGTAGATTTATCTATTCTGGATATATCATATACATGGAAACACACAATATTTGACAATTTGTGTCTAGATTCTTTCACTTAGCATAGTGTAATAATTTTGATTTTAATTCTTCTGAGTATCCTCATAATTTTTGAAAGTATATTTATATCTCTGTGTCAGGCAATATCTGTTGACTCCTTGATATGACATAAGAGCATTCATCGTACATTCACAATTCTCCAATCTTATTCCAGTGTTTGAATTACTTTACTATTTTTAGTTTTTCCATTGGTTGCTATTGTAAGTTAAGTGATATATTTAAACTCAGGTTTTTTTTCCTTTTTTGATAGTATTTTACAGTTCTACATTTTGCAAATCACGGTATTCAAATTGCTACATTTTCTTCTTTCTTTCTTTCCTTTTGTTACATTTTATCTTCTCTCAGTTATGCTGTACTTTTCCATTGTCAAAATGCACGCACTTCTTAATTTTTCAAATATTTATTGAGGACCCACCTTTATTATAGACATAATTTTAATTTGCTTTTCCTCACATGTTTATTTTTCTAGGCATTTGTAATTTTATATTTATCTGACATCTGACTTTATCAGATACCCAATTTTTTCTAACCTTTCAATCAGAATTTTTTATGCTTTAAGTTCTCTTTTTTTAAAATAAAACTTTTGTCTAAAAGCTGTAATCCTCTTTCTTCCATGTGGAACATTTACTTCTTAATTTGCTATAGATCTTTCACTGTGATCCTTCCCTTCACAGACATGAAGAATTGCAGTCATTATTTCCTGGAATACATAAGTCCATCTTCTGGGGTTTAATCCTTTATTTTGCCATTTATCTTCAAATATCTCCCTATGAAAAATGCATTGGAGGTAAATTTTCTGTGGAGTTGAATGTTCAGAAATGTTCAGAAATCCTTTTACTTGAAAGATAGTTTGTCTGGGTATAAAATTTTGAAAGCATAACATGTTTTCCTTCTAGCATTCAGTGGCACTGATGAAAATTACCGTTCCAGTATGATTTTGTTTTTTATAAATAACATTTTTCTCATCTACAAGTTTTGAAGATCTTCTGATTCTTCAGTGTTTTCATTTTCTGTTTGTGGAAGAAATTGCATATCAGATCACCTAGTTTGGTGTATTTATGTTTCATATCTTCCAATTCTTTTGCTTTGGAATTATTTTCTTTTTTTTCTATTTTCTAGTCTTATTGGATTGTTTTGATCTACAAGAGCTTTCTCTTTTTGTTTGATGTCATTTTTTTTAATTTTATTTTTTTTAGAAGATGTTGGGGGTAGGAGTTTATTAATTAATTTATTTATTTTTGCTGTGTTGGGTCTTCGTTTCTGTGTGAGGGCTTTCTCTAGTTGTGGCAAGCGGGGGCCACGCTTCATTGCAGTGCGCGGGCCTCTCACTGTCGCGGCCTCTCTTGTTGTGGAACATAGGCTCCAAACGCGCAGGCTCAGTATTTGTGGTTCATGGGCCTAGTTGCTCTGTGGCATGTGGGATCCTCCCAAACCAGGGCTCGAACCCGTGTCCCCTGCACTAGCAGGCAGATTCTCAACCACTGTGCCGCCAGGGAAGCCCTGATTTCATTTTTTTCTATTCTAATACTTTATTTGTGTTTTCTAGATGTAATATAGCTTCAGTTATCTGTTAGCTCATTAGATTCTTGCTGAGTCTCTTCTGTTGGTGAACATTGTATATGAGAACCATGAACTGATTTACTCTCCCACTTTGCTTTACATTGAGCTACAGTCATTTGTGCAGTCTTTGGGGCTGCAAAACCATACATGTCAAAATAGAAGGGACTTTATTTTAGGTACAGTAGGGAAATATTGGTGATCCTCAGACTTGTTGTCTAATTTGTTTAAAAAATAGATTTGGATGTTTGCTTGGGTATTCATTACAGTCTGTGATCTCATCTCATCTAAATCTCTTTGTGGTGTGTGTGTGTGTGTGTGTGTGTGTGTGTGTGTGTGTGTTCATGCACTGAGGAGAAAGAGTTGTTGTGAGCATATTGCCAAGTACAGTTGTATAATTTACCTCCATATATCTCTACTGGGCTCCCTGGCAGTCCCATTAACTTGGAAGCTAGACCTTCTCAGAGATTTTATTCAGAAGAACTTCCCCCAATATTGACATGATTCAATCACTTACCTCCTTCAACTTATTGCTCATATGTTAGTTTCTCAATCAAGATTATATTCTAACTACCCATTTAAAATTGCAATCTGCATCTTCCCCCAGAACTCCACATTCTTCTAGTTCTCCTCAATTTTTTCCATTCCATTTATCATATTTTAATGTACTATAATATACTTATATAACTTGCTATGTAATTTGCTTATTTTTATGTTTTATGCCCCATATTTTGATAAAGGGGCTCTTATTTACATATTTGAATTAGTATTAATTTAAAAGGTTGATGAAGTAATGTCTTACCTAGCAATTTGACTGTTGGAAAAATTTTAATGGAAAACCATTAGTTTATCAATCTACAATTTAGTAGAGCAGGAAAACATGTTAGGACTTTTGCACAGTAGCCCATTGTAACTAGAGGGAAGGTGGTCATTTTGGACTTTAGCTACTAAGAGAAGTGCAGCTCTTGTTCATATTTATTGCACATCCCTTGGTTTCCTGTTGGTTCATGACATTGCCATAATGATTTTTTAATTGAACTTTTCTGGTTAATATTTCCTTGAGGTTTTATTTTTCTTGTTTAAAAAATTTACTGAAATATATCCCAAAAAGAAGTATTGGGATTGGATCAATTAGTACTTTAAAAAAAAGTGTTAAGAGGAATTGGATAATGGCCTAATGGGATTATGTAGAAAACCCCAAAGTATTCATATTTTTAAAGCCAGCAATAAGGAAATCTTAGTCTGTCAGCTAAAATCACCTAGCTGGGAATGTAAGGCCAGGTTTTATACATTTCTATACCCCCATGGGAAGAATGAATTAATTACAATCCCTCACTTAAAGTCAAAGAAATTGAATTTCTGTTAAAATATTGGAAGATGTAACAAAATGTGCAAGGCTATCAGTTATTTCCAATGGCTAATTTCTTTTCAAGAATTAGATTCACTATTTTGTAACGTAGAAGAATTCAGTGTGAATGGGTACATACTGATGATTTTTAATCAGGATCATTTGTTTCTATGGGTTCATATTAAATGGTATTTACATCTTTGAAACGTTTTGTTACAAGGAATTAGATGTCTCAATACCTTGTGTTTGTGTGTGTGTGTGTGTATCAATGTTTTCAGGAAAGATCAATAACTTTTGGTTGAAAAACAGCCTTTTTAACTTAGGAAAATGTGTACCTTCTCCCAAATATATTTTCCTACTTTATTAAGCAAAATTTCATCCACAAAACAGTCAAATGTTTCATTGCCCTTCCTTTCAATTCTCATTATAAAAAATTCTAGTGCTGCTCTCCTTTTTTGGCATTAGAAACAAGTAAGAGGTGTTAATAATAAGAGAAAAAAGAGCTATTATGGTAGTCTCCTGACAGACAGACATAAAAACAGATAACCGCCTTTCCTTACCAGTTGACATAATTAACTGAGCATCCAATATGTGCACAGCATTGCACTTGCTCCCTTGAAAAATTTTCAAAAATTTAGGGGCTTTTTGCTCTCTAGAGTCTTAAAAAATAAACATTTTTAATAAATAACTTTACTTACTAAATTATATATTATTTTGTTTTATTTATTTTTTGAAATAAAACAAATGAAGGAATATAATATTCTTGGAATGGGTTAAGTTCTGTTATCTTTCCCCTGGTTTTTATTACTCCATTTTTCCTACCTACCTTGAGCCCCTGATCAAGGTAACAGCAGTGTGAGTGAATCTGTGATTTGAATAAAATGAATGTGCTTTCAGGAAACAGCAGTGGATGTCGCTGCTACCACTCCCACCTGCTTGGTTAAGTGTCCCTTAGTGCTTCCCCTCCTATAAGATTGCAGAATGGAAGAGGTCACTGAATATGGCTGGTTGCAGAAATCTCCTGTCACGGATACCTCAACTTATCAAATCTAAAGTGAAAGAAGATTGCCAAACTGGGAAGCTCTTCTCACAATGGAAAAAAAAAAGGTGGGGAACTCAGTAAAACAATAAATCAAGGAATGAGGGTATAAATAAGAAACAATGAAGAAACATTTCTCTAAATCCAAGGCGGGTCTGGCTTCTGATAAGAAAAAAAATTGATTGGACAGGGCAAGTCTTCAATGAATAAAGTGATTTTAAAATGTAAAGTTATATCATTTTTTTTGAGTTTGAATAAGTTTCATTTTTGAGCTATCTTTGCTATGTATGGCTAATACAAGTTGATAGTAAATCTTTAAGTGCACTTCTGAAAACACTACTCTATACAGTAATTTTGTAATTTGTTCCAAAGATTACCAGCTAACATGTAAGTACATATGACTCAAGTCATGTCCATATCATTCCTTCATTCACTCATCAAGAAATTTAGTAGCTGTTCCATTAGGTTTTCTTTAAATGTATGTATGCATACTGGGGTAAGGGGAGGGAGAAGAAAAGAGCTTTGGAGAGGAAGATAAATAAAATAAAATTATTCTGGGATGCTTTCCCAAATGAGAAATTAAGTGAAGGAATAATAATGATAATAAAGATAATAATTAAAGAACGATGTTTAAAAATTACTTAAGTTCAACAAAAACTCTTAAGAAAATAATAGGATGAAATTGCTCATTTCTCAAGAGAATAATTATAATGAATATGAGAAAGTGGTAGTGAAGCAGTTCTCTTAGAATCTTCATACCTTAAACATGTGATCATCTAATTATGCCAAAATCTAGTTTTGTTAAATCTTGAATAAGTACTTTTTGTGGGAGAATGTAAACTGTAGTCTTTGGACTTACTCTTTCTTCAAAACAGTGTAAATGTGAGGGGGCTAAGAAAATAGTAAATAAGTTGATGATAACAATATTCTGTATCTTGAAAGAGATTTGGGTTACACAGTTGTATGCATTTGACAGAACTCATTGGTTTACATATCCGTGATTCAGTATTTCATTGTACGTAAATTTTACATTAAAAGGATTGTAAACTAATATTGAAATCTAGCTAATGATATGAGTGCCAAAGTATTTAGTAAGAAGTATAGCAATATCTGCAACTTACTTTGAAATGTAAAAATATAATAAGATGGATTGTTGGATGAATGGGAAAGGGATGATTAGACATGTGATAAAGCAAGTATAGTGACAATCTATGTGTTGAATACATAAAATATACTGAAATATATGGAAAATTCTTCCAACTTATCAGTATGTTTGACATTTTTATAATAAAATTAAGGGAAAAAAAGAAAATGGTACTAAACATCCTTTAGTAAACAAATTAAAAATATTTCATGTTCACATATTTTTATGAGTGAAAGAAACCTTCCCATTTTTTAAAGTATAAAATCTTTAGGTATGAAAATAAAAATCCCAGTGCAATAACTTAATTTAGTATTTTGAATTGAAGGTGGTGGACTTAAAATATAAATGTTTTACAAACCATAATCTAACATCTTCCACAATCAGTTCAATAAATTGACAAGTCATTGTGGGCTGGGTATGGTATTGGGAGGTATGGGTAGGGCGGTGGGGTTTAGGGGAAGTAGAAAGGACAGAACATGGTACACTCTCTGGGGTGAAGGCCCCAAGACCTGATCCCCTGAACCACTAGGGCTAAGCAGTCACGTGGTGGCATCCTCACAGATAAGTAATAATTTCACAAAGGAACTGAATTGGTTTCTATTTAAAATCGTTGAAAAATAATAATTTAAAAATAAATACAATTTTTACAAAATTAAAACTTCCTTTTGAAACATGAGCAACCCTACTAATCTGAGCTAGTATGTCTCTGCATGTTGTTCACTTGTGTGTTTTGTGGGGATTCTGAAGTCAGAACAGGCATTCACATATCACAATAAATCTATCTGTAATGTATACCACATCCTAAAGTATATCTCAAATTACACATAACACATTAAGAAATATACTTGTTCATGTTTCTTTAAGGAAGATGTCTAAGGTATTGTTTACTAAAACTTCATATTTGCCTAAATGTATAAATGCACTAATCTCCCAGGGGTATTTCTTTATGTTACATAAAAGTAAGCAATAAGCCTGATTCGAGTGGGGAAATTTGTGAATCTGATTAATGAATTCAATTATGGCCCCATTCCAAGGATTTCTACCCTTCTTTTACAAATACATAGTTGCCTATACACCTGACACTGCTCCCCAAATCTCTTTAATAAATAAGAAGGATATGTCAGAACATGTGTGTATATTCACTTTGCCTTTTTGTCTCTCTCTCTTTCTCTCTCTCTCTCTCTCTCTCTCTGTCTGTCTCTCTCCTTTCTCTCTTTCATTTTACAGCTCTTCTGGGTTCCCAGCTGATTTTCTTCACAAGGTTAGTTGCTAATACATTCCTAGCATCCATGCATTATTAATGCTCACCGCTCTTCAAGGTGGCAGTGACAAATAGGAAGCAAAATCTACTGACTAGTGGGAACTGTACTTTTTAGTCATGCTTGAATTTTTCAATCCATTCTGCTTGTTGAGGATTTTTCAGTAAAGGTTCTGTGACAGAATGTGCTTTATACCTCTCTTCCCCTTCACTCTCTCCAAACCTTTTTGTTTTTCAAATCTAAGAGGCATTCAAGTATCAAGAGAAAGGATTATGCATCAGGGCTTTGAGGGAGAGTAGAGCAAAAAGTACTTTTGATGGTTGCCAAAGCAGGAAGGTCATTGTTCCTCTTTACATGTTTGTAAGTGGCAGTTTTGATTCCAGAAAGACTATGCATGTAGTCAAGAAAATTATACTATTTTAACTAGGATATGCCAGCTGTAGTATTCCCTGAAATAATACTGTGTGTATCATGAGAAACATTGATTTTTTAATGTTCAGATATAAAATCCTATTCATTTTGCAGTATAAAGAAGCAATCTGTGAAGTATATTCTGAGATGGTTATTGGGTACTATAAATCCCACTAGCAGATCTATTACATTTGTTTAATTCAGAATTTCTGCATTTAAAGTATTATACCTTTGTGCATGTAATGATGAGCTTTTAGAAAATAAATTTTCAGTGAATAACAACTTAATTCACAGAGAACACAAGAATTGGAATTCACCCAGTGACTGGAGTTGCGAGTAAAACCTCTTTCTTTCTTTCTTTTTTTTTTTTACCATATTTCCCCAGCTTGAAATGAAAATAACCATCTTAACAGCAAATAGTCAATTGCCACAATATCCATGTTTGTGAATTCTTAATAAATATTTCATTTAAATCACAGTGATCCCTAATTCTTGCATGAGAGAAACTAACAATTCGGATAAATTAAAAGATAGTTAGAACCAGAGAAGCAATGGTAGCACCATGGCCCTTTATGTGCAGTTTTAATTTTTCTCAAGGGAAGAAGAAGGTGCAAACAAATTTTTGAGTGAATATTTTCTAACTAATGTTTTGCTAGGTGCTTTCAATACATTACTCCATTTAATTATGACAAATTTTCTATGAGGTAGGTATTATTATATCTGCTTTACAATTAAAAATAAAAACTGAGAGTGTAATTTAGAGAGCCTCGAAAGTGCCAAAACTAATCTGAAAAAATCAATTTGATGCCAAAGACCATATTCTGTGCATTGAACAATTGTTGCCTTCTTAGACTTTGACTCCCTGCATTACAATATCATTACATTTGATTCATTTAATTCCTTAGCAATGGTGATGGCACATGAAGCTATGTAGTTATTTATAGGTAGGTATCATTGACTTAAACCCACTTAGAATAGTTTCAGACATGGATAATTGGCTCAAAAGTACAGTTTCTATTCAAGCACATTATGTGCTGGGAACTAACACATATTTTGAGCCATGAAAGAATTAGTTAAAATGATTAGTGGTCTCCTAAAGGTGAATGTTAAATTAATACCTATGTATAATCATAGAATCAGGTATTTTACAAGTGATGAGAGCAATAAAGAAAATCTCTTGGGGCTTCCCTGGTGGCACAGTGGTTGAGAGTCAGCCTGCCGATGCAGGGGACGTGGGTTCGTGCCCCGGTCCGGGAGGATCCCACGTGCCGCGCAGCGGCTGGGCCTGTGAGCCATGGCCGCTGAGCCTGTGCGTCCAGAGCCTGTGCTCCGCAATGGGAGAGTCCACAACAGTGAGAGGCCCGCGTACCGCAAAAAAAAAAAAAAAGAAAGAAAATCTCTTGGATTTTTAAGCATGTGAAATAGGTAAATTTGGACTCCCAATGTGAATATAAAATAATAAAGGAGAAATAGTTATATGACTTTAAAAGTTACTGAACTGCTGGTCCTCATGACTGATTTAATCCAAGTATCTCAATGTATGTCCCTAAATCTTCCATTAACCATACAGTTTTAAAAGGAGAGCAGATTAAAGCCACCCATAACCCACACATACAGCATAAACAGAGAAAAGAATGCAAAAACTTCTATTTATATGTAAGTGCAAGAATATACACCAGAAACCAGCAATAATTTCTGACTGTGTTCAATCAGGTTTACATTATATCAGTACAAAATAGAGGAGATTACTAGTGATAGTGGTTACACAACTCAGATAATTTAACCTCAAGAATTAGTTGGCCCTATCCTTAGCAGAAAATACTAAAAGCAGGAACAGGTCTGACCCTTTATGAATTAGGACTCTGCTACAAAAGGAAGGGGCTTGAAAGTGCATGGGCCCAGAGGTGGTAACTTTGAAAAGGTAAGCTTCTAGATCAGATGGAAGCAATTTGGAAGAGGATGTTGTACATCAGAGATTTGGTGGGGAAAGAAAAGAAGAAAGCAAGTAATAGTTATTGAGTGTCCAATAGAAACAAAAACTAGATCATAGAATCAGAAACTGCATCAACCCACTCCCAATAGGTGGAGTTTATTAAATCAATTTTTTTCTATGTCAATAAAAGAGAGATCAGCTAAAGTAAGAAACCTAGTAAACTACTCAAGCCCCTACCCCCTTTCCATATTTCACCTATTATTGCTGGTCCAGGATACTCTATGATACTTAAAAATAAGCAATAACAATAAAAATGGCAGAAAACACTCATGCAAATTGTTGAAAGAGAAAAAAAAGTGATAAAATTATTCTACTGATCAAAACATTAATGAAAACCTCCATTATGATACAGAATAAAGCTGCAACTCATATATTTATCAACATATTAAACAAATATGGTTTGGCAGATATGAAGTACACACCAAATTAGAAATTTAAAGCTAAGACTAGAAATGATTATAACTTAAAGATATGACTAGAGTTGACTAAAATAACAAAATAAATTTCAAGACAAAGACAAAATTATCTTATAAATGAAGACTAAATTACATAGTACTCATGGAAAAACAGATTTGACTAAAACTCCCAAGCCTGGGCCAGGCTAAGGTTGAAAATGACACCATTATTAAGATTAACTGAAACTGGATTTAGGAAGGTAAAGATGGATAGTTATTTATCCAAGCACCAATTACACTGGACCAAGTGACATAAATTGTTTAAAAAGCAAGATTCTACCCTCAACAGTTTCCAGTCTCATCAGGAAGATGAAATGTGGATACAACTAAAACACCGCACTGAAGTGGTTCATTACCTTTGGAAGATAGAGATTAAATTCTACTGCAAGTTCAGAGGTGGGAGAAGCCATCACCATCTGGTGATGGAAGACATCACCTATTCCAAAGATGCTGTAATTGCTTAAAACATATTTGCAACTCAAATTTTGAAAATCTTTTCACATTAAAAGCAAAATCATCTTAGTAATGATATTACCAAAATATGTATTTCCCTTTTTGTTTTACCATATTTTTTTTGCTAGATGAGATGCCAAATGCCTTTATTCTATTCTTAAAATTCACTAATCACAGTAATTAAAGAGGCTATCATTCAAGATAGTAAATGGTACACTACAGGCTCAATCTCTCCCCAAAGTATTTTCAAATTTGTTGTTTTAAATAGCGACATTGTTGGAGTACTGACATAGTGTCTTGCAGTTATGATTCAGAACCCCACACCTCTCTGGATATATAGATTTCACATGTATTTTAAAAATCTATCAGATTATACTCACACATCATATGTACTAAACAAATCATCAAGATCTTCCTTCAGGATACCCATGTCTCTTCAACCAATAGCTGGAGGTGGTCTTTAAAAACATATGTGATTTCAGGTCATGGCCCTGATTAAAACTCTCTGAAGGTTTTAAGGGAAGGGTCACAGCTTCAAGATGCTACCCAAGGCCCTGTACGATGCTAGTCATTATCCCCTTCATGGCCCCTCAGGGACTCCTTTTCCAGCCACACTCCTCATTGTTCCCTGAACAAGCCAAGCTTCATCCTGGCTGAGGACCATCACCCCAGCTCTCCCCACTGTTGGGAAGGCATTTTCCCCAGATCTCTATGGAGCTGCCACCTGTACTTTATCAAACATTACCTTAAAGTCACCTGCACAGAGAGCCCTTTCCTGGCCACTTTACCTAAATTAATGCCAACTCTACCCACCTCTGCCCTCCTGGTTCATAGAATCCTGTAGCTCTTTACCCTATTTTATTTGTTTTCATAACACCTACCAGGAGTATATTTGATAAAGTGTTTAGTGTCTGTCTCCGCCTCCTCTAAGTTGTAAGCCCCATATCTATCTTGTTCATTGCTCTGTCTACAGTGCCTAGAACATATTTATCAAATAAATGTGTGAATCAATGAATGAATTCATGACAGAATAAATTAATGAATGAAGGGAGGTAGTGGAATTTGATTCATCTCACTCAGCATTTTTCTTTCCTTGTGGTTACCAGGGAACAGTAGCTTCCATGTTCTCCCCTCGTACTTCTCTTGGTTTTATTAGCATTGAGAGGGTGACTAAGGAAAACTAGTTTTAAAATTGAGATGAATTAAATTGTCTAGTGTTCAGTATTAGGTTACCTAACTGATGTTTTCCAATCTCCTTCCTCCAACTAAACATTCGAATAGAGATAGTTAACTGAAGTTAAAAATGAGAGAGGGGAAGAAAATCCACGGACAAAATGTGTGTGCAGTTTCACACTTATTGATAAATAAAAATACCTACTGTTTTGCTACAGGCAAACCGACACAAGAGAATGTAAAAGGTGCTTCAGAGTAAAATGACAGCTGGTGGATATTTCCCTAAGTGGACTTTTTAAGCCATTTTCAAAGTTATGCTATGTTTTTCCTTCTAAGTTTCAGAGGCATGAATTTTCTTTGACTCAAAGCAGTGTTTGGGGAAAAGTAACAGCTACCAAAAACAGGGGAGACAAAAGTTTCAAGTTTATAGAATGGCAAATAGAAAGACATATATTTTTATATTTCCTTGTGTGAGTGGATTTTACCATTTCTTGTACTGATTCAGACATTAAGTAAGAAAGGGAAGCTGTCACTGGCCAGGTATAGATAGAAATGTACACCTAAAGATCAGGAACAGAACCAACCTGTATTCTTTTCAATCCTCAAATGTTTCCTATATTTAAAATTTCCAAGTATTAGTTATGACTGCTACTTTTTAAAGCACTGTGATAAAGAGTCCCAGATCAAGGTGGTCACAAACACAAGAAAAACTATTTAAGAGTAAAAAAGTAATAGTTTATTATTATTATTATTATTATTATTATTATTATTATTATTACTGAGGGAAAAAAGCAATTTGATATTTTTTGATATTTTAAGCTCTTATTTTTTCTTTAGCTGTAGGTACAAATGATATCCAGTCCAGAGGCATGAGACCTTGAGACCACTTCATGGTGCCTCTCCTGGGAAAAGCAGTAATAAAGACAGAAAGCTTGGAATGAAAATAGCAGAGATGAAGTCTGTATTCAAAAAGATTACAGAAGCTAAAATACTGATTATGTATGGTGATAAACTACCTTACCTATAAGCTATGAATATCTGCACATATCTCTGAGTGCCAAAGCCATACATGTAATTGTAGTGAAGGTTTTGTAAGAAAGTGTGTAATTTGTTGCAGTGCCTCATTTCATTCTCATAAGATATTATTCCTCACATGGAATCCGTACCTATACCTCACTCAGACTCTTGTCAGTTAGGTTCCTGGATAGATTTACTTAACTAGAATCTACAAAAGGAAAAAAAGAAAAAAGAGAAAGAGAAAGGAAGGAAGGAAGGGAGAAAGGAAGGAAGGAAGAAGGGAGGGAGGAGGGAGGGAGGAAGGAAGATTAAAATGTTAGCAATTGCAAAAATCATGGTTTATGAGGGAAACTAGTCAAACAAGATTTTTGGCAAAGTTTTCTAGTCAGTTTGATGAAGTAGCTTGATATGTATTTATCCAGAGAGTCTCATTCTATAGGGGAATTTACTATATAAGTCCTTGAAAATGTCATAAAACTTTGGCCTGGTAGTTGTTTCAAAGCCCTGTATGTGTAGATTTGCATTTTTCAAGAAAGGAAAATATCATGACACATGCATCAGCTAAATATTGTATACTCTGATTTTTTTTTCTCTTAAAGAAATTTTACTTTCTTTTTAATTTTTAAAAAATTATCCTGTAACCTATACTCACTTAGGTAGGTAATATTTTTATTATTTAGGGCATAAACTATCTATGGAAATATATATTCAAATACAAAGTCAACACCACTATGTGATTGCACTTATTCTTTTGCCGTTAGTATTCACCACTGGGACTCACCATTATTATCACATGCCAGGATTAAGTACCATATTCCCAGATCCCAACTCCATTAGGAACACATAGACTCTTTGTCACTCTAGGTCAGCTGTGAAAGTGAAGAAGGCACAAGTGCAGAAAGGCCAATGAGGTCCCTCTCCCTAGGTAAAAGGTTTAATGCCATTTTTATCATGCATTTTAACCCAGTGATTTTGTCATAGTCTCTGGGGAAGTTTCCCATTTACTTAATAAATTATTTATTGGTTATGGTATCTACAACAAAAAGAATTCATTTACACACAAGCCATTTGCTGGTGACCTTTAAGTGAGGTACTTCATGTACTTTCTAGTTCTTTCTGAGGTCTGTAATACAACATCCTTGACTAGCAGTGAAAAAAATGGCATAGGGAGTTAGTGTCTGGTTCCAGTTGAAATAGTTACCTGTGATCACACTACAATAGGGATTATTATTTATTTATTTATTTATTTATTTTTGAAGTACGCAGGCCTCTCACTGCTGTGGCCTCTCCCGTTGCAGAGCACAGGCTCCGGACACGCAGGCTCAGCGGCCATGGCTCACGGGCCCAGCCACTCTGTGGCATGTCAGATCTTCCCGGACAGGGGCACGAACCCGTGTCCCCTGCGTCGACAGGCAGACTCTCAACCACTGCGCCACCAGGGAAGCCCAATAAGGATTATTTTTAACCTTCAGGCTTCTATTGGCATCATATTCAAAGCATGGGCTAAATTTACAGTAATCATAGAATTTATGGTCCAGGTCACAGCTGTTTTGGGAGGAAAAGAGGGCATTAGTAAATACACCAAGAAAACAGGTATGTCCCGGGCAAACTGGATATATGATCACTTAATTATCTCAAGATACCACCAAAGAAAGCTCCTTTTTAACTAAAAGCAGGTTTAATTACTTAAAAACTGCACAGTTCAGGGGAAAATCTAGGTGGGTCAACATAAGTTCACTAGGCCCCGGGGAGAGGCTGAAATGAGAAGTGGCATGTTAGACTTATGATTTTCTCTTAAAATTTTTTGCATTCACATTAAATGTTACAAAATCTTATAATTTCTAGAAAACAATTGAGTTACATTTTTTCTTCACTCAAAATAAATATTAATTCCCTGTTGTGAAACATTTGTTACGTTCTAGAACATTCACTCATGCAGTCCTTCTTGCAATTATTGACTAAGAATTATTAATACTTTACTATGTCCAGGCACAGTGGCAAGTGCAAGGACTACAAATATAAGTAAGATAAAGTTACTGTCCTCAAGGGGTCACATAAGAGCAGGAAAGACAGTTGCAAACAGTATAACAGGTATATAATGATTTTGAAAATTTGCACAGTGTATTACAGAAGTTTCCTGAAGAAGTCAGTGGCTAGCTGACACATCTGCATTCTGTAAAGTATGAAACAGGGAGACCCACATAGACATGGTCTTTCCCCAGGGAAATGATGACCGGAATCTGACTTAACATGAGGGTGGAGGGACAGGACAGAAACCACAAACAATGAACTGGGTATTGAATACATGAAAAATTTAAGGAGTAACCAGCAAAAAAGATTTTGTCTTAAAGTGTATAATACAGATTTCAAAAGAAATGGGCACAGACAGATTCTTTGCTTTCCGATGTATTTACAACTCCTTGAATTTGAACTAGCTTAGTGACTTCCCAGACAAATAGAAGATGGGAGAAGCAGGGTCGTTAAAATTTTAAACTTGGGATTGAAGAGACCTTGCATACTTCCTTTTGCTCTAGAGAGCCCTCTTGGAGGATGAGAACCTTGCTGGAGAGGACCTGTGTGCCCTAGCCATGAACCAGCTAGCTCTCTGCTGACCCAGCACTGACTGGAGAAGTGTGAGCAAGCCCAGCAGAGACCAGAAACACATCCAGCTGAACCCAGCACAAATTGCCAAAATGCAGTCGTAAATTACATAAACGGGTAATTGTTTTAAGCCACTTAGTTTTTTTGAGTAGTTTGTCACTCAGCAAAAGCTAACTTATTTTATGTATAAATACACACACTGTCATATATGTATATGTGTGTACAATATATGCATACACATATATCTTTATGTTTATATAAATAACATAATACAGTATATGATATGAAATACATAATTATGTGCATGTATGCATATTATAGGTTTTATATATGCATGTATATTATATATGTACATTTAGACAGTTATGTGTATATGAATGCATATAGATATATGTCTCTGTGTATGTATACAGACATATACATACACCATATGTATATAGAAATACATACGCACACACTACTTTAGTGTTCTTGTTGAAATCTTTACTCAAAATTACACTTATAAAATGACAAATTACAATAATTTTTTATGATTCTTTTATAATTTTGTATAATTCTTTTGTAGTTATAAATAATCTATGTAACAAATTATTAATTTGCTGTTTGACCACGTGATTCCCAAGCACTTTTGGACTCCTTTTTCCAAGGATCTTATTGGTTCTGATGAAGCCACCTGAAGCTCAAGGAATATGAGTTTTAACATGACCCCGAAGTCCTACATTCACTTCCTTCTTGCAACTCACCGGGAAGAGCTTCCAGGTGAGAAGCTCCAGCAAACATTTGCATCTTCCAAAATAGATTAGAGAGGTGACAGAAGTATTTCTCATGCTGGCTATGTGGACCTGCTTTTGGATTGTTGGTATGTGGGGAATAACTGCTCAAAGGAGGTGCCCAGTTGTTAGTCACTACTGCCCCAGCTTATGCAAAATAGTGCTACCCTTGCTCTTAAAAGGAGAAGAAAGAGAACAATGGGGGGAAAATGTTTGGGGGTATTGGCAGCAGGGTCCTTACAACAGCTCAGGTTGTTTCTTTTCTCTTCTAGAAATTTAATGGGAAGAATTTGCTTTTATATATTTAAATAACTTGAGATATATTTAGGTTAACACATATTGTAAAAGGTGTTTGTGTTACATGTCTGTAAATTTCTTGGTTTAGCATATCTAAACTATATAATTTAAGGAAATAGGAATTTTGACTGGAAATTTAAGGAGAAGAGAGGGGAGAGAAATATATAGAAATATTGCACATACATGAATTTACCCTAGATTAAACACTTCCTATATGTTCTAACTTGGGAGTAAATGAATCAAAGTAAATTGAAACCATAAAATTGGGTATTTCAAATGAATCATCGAAGATGAATTGAGATGGCCTAGAGACAAAAAGAAAAACATAATAAAGAAAATAAATGAAACATTGGAATCATGAATAACTCAGTCCTAAGCCTACTTCCCTTCTTACTCTGTCCTCTCACCTCTCACTCCATGAATCTACTTTTTTGCCCATAAATTTGTTGATCAGCATGCCAATGACCCTCGAGTGTTTATTTTCTAACCAGAAATCTCTTCTGATCTCTGTGCTTGTATATCCATTTGAATATGTCACCTTTAAATGTTACAAAGACATTGCAAACTCACTAAGTCATTAATTGAAATTATCATCCTCACATCCAGATTGGATTTTTTTCTTTTGTTACTGAAAGACCCTGGCATCCATCCATTCCTGCAAGTCAGAAATCCAGGCATTATTTGTGACACTTGGCTTTTCCTTACCCCAGATCCAATATCTTATTACGTCTTATCAGTTTTACTCCCTAAAGCTTCTGGAAGACATTCACTTCTCTCCATTTCCATTGCCATTTGCCAGGTCCAGCTTTTATCATATCATGTCTGGATTACTTCCACGACCTCAAACTTTTCTCTCCATATCCAGTCTTATTCCTTACCCTCCTCCACTGCAGCTAGAGTGATCTTGTAAAAACACAAATATGATCGTTTTCCTGCTTAAAAATCTTCAGGGCTTCCCTGGTGACGCAGTGGTTGAGAGTCCACCTGCCAATGCAGGGGACACGGGTTCGTGCCCCGGTCCGGGAAGATCCCACATGCCACGGAGCGGCTAGACCCGTGAGCCATGGCCTCTGAGCCTGCGAGTCTGGAGCCTGTGCTCCACAACGGGAGAGGCCACAACAGTGAGAGGCATCTTCAATAATTTTTCAATTTTGTTATCACCAAGACAAAAATGTTTATTATGGTCTAGAAGGTTTCACATGAACTGAAGCTTACCTACTTCTCTCTCCTATTTATTACCCCTTTGAATTCAGATGTTGAGGTGATAGAGGCAAAGTGGAGAGTGAAGTAAACCTGCAATAACTTTGATTCTAGGTATGGGGCACTTCCTTTTCCTCTTGTTTTGCATATCTTGCTCACATTGCTTCCACCCATCCCTCCCTGTTCTCCACCAGTTAACTCCTATGCATTTTTAAGATGTTATGGAAATGTGACTTCCTCAGGAAACCCTTTTCAGACTATCACATCCCAGGCTAGTAAGGTCCTCCTGTTTAACTTCATTGTTCCTGTTACTTTTCCTTTAAAACAATTTTCATAATTTGCAATTATATACTTTCTTAATTTGTTAGATTAATGTCTGTCTAGATTAATACTGACCAATATGCTAGCCACTAGTCACACATGACTATGTAAATGTAATCTAATTTAACTGAAATTAAAAAAAAATTATATCCTTAGTCATGCTAGCCATATTTCAAGTGCTCGCTAGTGTTAAAGAAAAATCAGAGCTGGACAGTAAAAAGTAAGATTTAAATCAGGGCTGTTGATATAGGGGGAAAGAAATCTTAATATAGAACAAGGCTCAGTTCCTAATGCAGCATGGACAAATGGGAATTTATAGCCAAGGAGCAGGGTGGGGGTCACTGGATAGAAAATTTCTGAGAGGAAACATTGGGGTTATAGGAGATTCTGGATAAAATGACCTAGTAGGATTCTTGCTGAAGGCAACCCAGGGTGATTAAATGTCACCCTAGGGATTGTGGAGGATGAGAAACCCAATTAGATGTTGAGGGTGATCAGATATAGAAGATGGGGGATTCTAACTAACCAACTTAGCAGGATTTTGCTAAAATTGGACAATGCAGAGATGAACACAAGTCCATAAGTTGAGGCCTATTTGGAAAGTTTGGAGGAGGCTGAGTAGAGTTTGGTCAAGAAGAGAATTTTCGTCAATAATCACATATGGCTCGTTGCTACTGTATTGGACAGTGCATTAAAAAACATTCACATCACTGCAGAAATTTCTATTTGGGAACAGAGATTTAGACCATAAGCTCTCTGAGAATAGTCAATACCTAATTGCTCAACATTAAAATCTGGTTCTAGTAGATGCCCAATAAATATTGGTTGCTTATTATTGAAAGAAAAAAAAAATCTTCCCCAGGCTTCATTTCAAGTTTTTTATTCTATCTTATGAAATGATTTAATTAACATTCTTCTTATTGAATTTTTTCACTTCCTAAAATATTAATGAATTTGCTCCTATGTTCATGTCATCATGATTTAATATAACTCTCGTTGATGGTCCTGTCTTCAATTCAGTATTGTCCAATAGCTCACAGCTAAAATTTTCTTAAATCTAACTCTAGGTAATAATGATTTAGTAACATCTCAGGATTAAGAACCTCTGTAGTTTAAGGGCAAACAGTTCTCCTCAAAGCTTCCTAAATCACAACTGCCTCTCCTTTTAAATTGCAGTATCACCTTTTTCTTGTGTAGATTGATTGTGGGCCAGTTGGCTTTCATCCATATCTGTAAATCAACCATGCACTGGTAAAGCTGGCAGGTTGCAGGAGGAATTAGAAACAAGGCCAATGAAGCTATGCTTAAGTCGCTCTATATATAACCTTGAGTTAGGATTCCTTTCAGTCTGTGACCTCTTCAGGAGGGACTTGAGGGGTGATTCCACCTGGAACTCTTATTTCTTTTTGATTTTACTTCTACTTTCACCACCATATTGAGAAGTTTCCACTAAACCACTGGGGACTTTAAAAAAAACTGAAAAGAAAGACAATTATTTGTATGATTGTGGGATCCAGATTTCTGACCACTGTGAAATAAATTGAACTGTCAAGAAGGCTCTGGAGGGTTTATATCTGATCCACCACCTAAGGCTAAACGCAGTCTGGCACCTTCCATGGATTGATGCCACGGTAAACATTCTGAATGAACCTCAGAAATTCTCTGGGATGCCACAAAAATCTAAACAATTACAGTGTATAAGATGCCAATTAAAAAAATAAAAGACTAACTTTAGTGAACAAAACTCTGCATATCAGTGCCATCAAAGAGAGTAAAGTTTCAGAAAGGAATGTTGGGAGCATGTGTTACTTCTATATAATATGGGAGCTTTTTTTGGATCAGTTATAAGTAAGAGGTGTTTGTTTCCTGCAGTTCCTAAACTATCCTAAAATTATTCTTCTATTATCGCCATAGGCAAAACAATAGATGAACCAGAGAGACTTAGGAAACAACAGGGCCACTCGAGTAGAAAAAAGACAGTCATATTGAATTAACAACTCTTAATAGCTATTTTTGCATAGTCTATTTGGAGGAAGAAAACACTTCAATACATAAGAAAATGAAGAATTTTGGACCGTCACAATTCAAGAAATGTATAATTCTTTCCGACTAACACTGACTCTAAGAAAATTATCATCGTAGTATAGATAAGATCAGAATGCTTACAAAGTATAGGATATGCAGAATATAGATCATAAAACTTTTGAATTCAGAGTCTAAACAAAAATGGTTTGGGTTTGGGTTTTTGTGTTTTTTGGTTTTGGGGTCTTTTTGCTATATCCTTGGTTAGAAGGATTGAAAGTTAATATCAAAAGCAAGCTATCTGACACTTGTGGATTGTTGTTTATAATTATGCATAGAATAAATGTATAATTTTCCCATATAGATGTTATTCAATAGTGTTATATCATTCATTCTCAATGAGTTTTATAACATCCAAATTAACCAACACTGATAACAAAGTAAATTTTAGACAACTCAAATATTAAATATACTAAATATTATCTAGATCAAGCAGAGATTGGGGAAAGAAAGAGAAGGGTGAATCAATGAAACATGTAGTCAAAGTTTACTACTATTCAGCTAATCACCACGTGACAATATGGTAACATAAGAAGCCCATTTCTTTATTAATATTTTACGTGAACCTGTAAGGCAGTATAGTTGAGAATATAAATTTGTGAATCAGCCAGTGCCAGCTTTAAACTTTCATTCTTCAGCTAACTAAATAATTTACATGAACGTTCTCACTGTTCCTATCTATAAAATAAGGCTACCCATTTTCCAGGGTAACTGTTAAGACTTAAGAAAGGTGATGCACATAAAAGCTCCTATCACATTGTCGGTAAATAATTGGCACCCAGTAAATGAAAATATTATATCTAAGAAACAGAATTGTTTTCTTTTTGGAAAATTATTAGATAACATGAGCATGGTTTATGATCACATGACTCCTGAGAAAAGTTAGTTAATATAGTTTTAAAATTATTTTAGGATCAGAGGAAATGTACCATATTCACCAGCCCCCTCACATCCAACAAATTTGGTCAACATCTGGATAATTCTAAAGAAATAGACCAAATATATGCTTCTTTAAAGTTGATTTTATTCTAGTCATTATCTGGGTGTTTGAAATTATGAAGAAACAATTCAGTAGCAAAGATATATCAAATACGAATGGGAATTAGTACAATTATAAGGCTGAGGAATATTTTCCAATTTTAATGAAAATGTTTCTGGACTCAGTTTACTTTTTCAAAGCATGAAGTAATTGTTTCTGGTCAAAACCTAAGCATTTGGGAAAGGATAGAGATAATCAAAGTAAAAATTTTGTTCAGGGATATCTTTATTAGCTTTTTAAAATGACAAGAACAGGTGTCATATTTGTCATGTTTTGCACTGCCCATTTTTTAATGTGTACTGAGAGCAAAGACAATGATGAATATTTAGCAACATGTTGAGAATAGCTTCAAAACTGATGAATTTTTATATACATGGTTAAATACTTAAAATTATGTATATTCTAAATACAGCTAGTCTTTGCCACTGTCCTGGTATACTGAGTAAATCTGTATTTCAGAAGTTTCTTGATAGAATCATGTTATATTTCCAAGAGCTTAGAACCCAAGTTTCAGACATTGTATAACAAGTGAATTATAACAGATCTTATCTGTGTTGAAAAAACAATGTGCTCCATCATCTAATTTCAAAAAAAATATACTGTGTGCTAAATTGCTGAGAAAATGGTTTGCAAAAGCACAAAAACTAATATTGGTACCAGAAATTGGCCCTTTAAGACCTTCCTCCTTATCAAGGCCTGAACTCAAATAGGACAAGGTTTTGGCAGGAAAATAATTTGTGTTTTCTAAATGAAGCCACTTTGTGCCAACTAAGTGTTCCTTCTTTCTTCTTCTTTACTTGGTAACTAAGGAAGGCCAAGTGCATTTTATGGTTTAAAAAGAAACATTGCTACTGGCTTGGGACCTAGCCCATCAAGTACTGGCATGGAGCTCATTTTGTCAGTCATTGGTATACCCAGAAAAAGAGGGAAGGATGGGCAACAGGAATGTCGACAGACAGCTACTGTGACATAATTCTAATTTATCTGCCTTTGCTAGTTTCTTTTTTTCTTTTTCTCTTTTGTCTATTAGACTTAAAATGATCTAAATCTGTTTACTTCTGGCTGTCAGTCTCCACATATTCACCTTTCCTGCCAATGCAGTGTCATCCATCTGTGACTGGGTTTTTTGGTTTTTTGCTTTCGGTCTCTAATTTATGAAGCCAATTTTTCACTTTTCCAAGACTCCCACAACTACCACTCTGCCATTCACTGCTGATGTGGAACTCTGTCAAAAATGCTTTCAAAATGCAAGTGTTTTATGAGAATCTGTGCAGTTTGTTACAAAAAAAATTTTATACTTATCAACAAAATAATTACTTTTTTATGGCTTCACCTAGAGCCATAGATTTTAAAGGTAAACAGAGTAAATATAATGTCTAGAGGCCAGATTCTAAAAAGAATAATAATTGTATATTTTTATACTTGAGATGAATAGCTAATATCACCAGAAAACATACATTTTAAAGATACAATTTGATCAATTCATAAAATACTATAAAGCCTTGACATTTAATCAGTTTCCCTATGCAGAGAAAATATTATCATATTGCTTAGTTTTTTAATATCACCAGGTAAAACTTTCCACATGTTAAATGCTCAGCAAACTTCAGAAACATAAGCTTATGTTCTTTAGAATAGGGAATTATGAATATTACTAAACACAAAATAGGGAATTACTAAATATTACTAAACATAGATTAAGAATATAAAAATAAGCCAGGGGAAATGGCTCCAGCTTGTAGTCTCAGCTATACGAGACAGGAGGATGGCTTGAGCGCATGAGTTCTGGGCTATATCTGCACTAAATTCAGCATCAATATGGTAACCTCCCAGGAACGTAAACATTAAAATAATTTTGAAGTGAATCAATTTATTGTTAAACACAGTGAAATGTTTGATGTGGCAAGGCAGGATCCTGACAGTACCATGAAGACTATCATTTAGTGGCCTATACAATTAATAAAGCATATTTAACCTCTCTCAATCTTTTTTTCTTCCCTTGAAACATTAACTGGAACCAAAGACCCTGAAAAGTTAGTAAGGTAAACAACACCATTAGACAAAAAAGAAAAAAAATCAATTCAGATATACTATAAGATATTAGAAAAACAAAACTAAACAAATTGCGATCTTGCATTTTAACTCCTGCATTATCTATTATTACCTGAAAAAATGTTCCCCAAATTTTGTTCCACAGCACACGCAAGAATGTTTTACAGTAGAAAAAAACTACCACATTTAAGTCAGTTTGGGAAATGCTGCATGTGATATATCTGTCTTAGACATGCAGATTAGCATATTAATATGAATATATTTAACTGTGTGGGGAATGAAATTCCCTTCACATATTTTAGCACAGAAGGCTTCTGGTAGAATTTTACCAGACTGTCTTCTTTTATTTTATTTTATTTTTTTAGATTGTTTATTTGAGATTTTTCTTGTTTCTTGAGGTGGGCTTCTATTGCTATAAACTTCCCTCTTAGAACTGCTTTTGCTGCATCCCATAGGTTTTGGATAGTCATGTTTTCATTGTCATTTGTCTCTAGGTATTTTTTGATTCCCCCTTTGATTTCTTCAGTTATCTCTTGGTTATTTAGTAATGTATTGTTTAGCCTCCATGTGTTTGTGTTTTTCACGTTTTTTCCCTGTAATTGATTTCTAATCTCATCGTGTTGTGGTCAGAAAAGATGCTTGATATGATTTCAATTTTCTTAAATTTACTGAGGCTTGATTTGTGACCCAAGATATGATCTATCCTGGAGAATGTTCCATGTGCATTTAAGAAGAAAGTGTAATCTGCTGTTTTAGGATGGAATGTCCTGTAAATATCAATTAAATCTATCTGGTCTATTGTGTCATTTAAAGCTTGTGTTTCCTTATTAATTTTCTATCTGAATGATCTGTCCATTGGTGTAAGTGAGGTGTTAAAGTCCCCAACTATTAATGTGTTACTGTCAATTTCCTCTTTTATAGCTGTTAGCAGTTGCCTTATGTATTGAGGTGCTCCTATGTTGGGTGCATATATATTTATAATTGTTATATCTTCTTGGATTGATCCCTTGATCAATATGTAGTGTCCTTCCTTGTCTCTTATAACATTCTTTATTTTAAAGTCTATTTTATCTCATATGAGTATTGCTACTCCAGCTTCTTTTGATTTCCATTTTCATGGAATATCTTTTTTCATCCCCTCACTTTCAGTCTGTATGTCTCCCTAGGTCTGAAGTGGGTCTCTTGTAGACAGCATATATATGGGTATTGTTCTTTAGCCATTCAGCGAGCCTGTGTCTTTTGGTTGGAACATTTAATCCATTCACATTTAAGGTAATTATTGATATGTATGTTCCTATTGCCATTTTCTTAATTGTTATGGTTTTTTTTTTTTTTTTTTTTTGTAGGTCCTTTTCTTCTCTTTTGTATCCCACTTAGAGAAGTTCCTTTGGCATTTGTTGTAGAGCTGGTTTGGTGGTGCTGAATTCTCTTAGCTTTTGCTTGTCTGTAAAGCTTTTGATTTCTCCATCGAATCTGAGTGAGATCCTTGCCATGTACAGTAATCTTGGTTGTAGATTCTCCCCTTTCATCACTTTAAATATGTCATGCCACTCCCTTCTGGCTTGTAGAGTTTCTGCTGAGAAATCAGCTGTTAACTTTATGGGAGTTTCCTTGTATGTTATTTGTCATTTTTCCATTGTTGCTTTCAATAATTTTTCTTTGTCTTTCATTTTTGTCAATTTGATTACTATGTGTCTCGGCATGTTTCTCCTTGGGTTTATCCTGCCTGGGACTCTGAACTTCCTGGACTTGGTGGCTATTTCCTTTCCCATGTTAGAGAAGTTTTTGACTATATCTCTTCAAATATTTTCTTGGGTCCTTTCTCTCTCTCCTCTCCTTCTGGGACCCCTATAATGTGAATGTTGATGCATTTAATGTTGTCCCAGAGGTCTCTTAGGCTGTCTTCATTTCTTTTCATTCTTTTTTCTTTATTCTGTTCCATGGCAGTGAATTCCACCATTCTGTCTTTCGGGTCACTTATCCATTCTTCTGCCTCAGTTATTCTGCTCTTGACTCCTTCTAGTGTATTTTTCATTTCAGTTATTTTATTGTTCATCTCTGTTTGTCCTTTAAGTCTTATACGTGTTTGTTGTTTAATTCTTCTAGGTCTTTGTTAAACATTTCTTGCATCTTCTCGATCTTTGCCTCCATTCTTTTTCCGAGGTCCTGGATCATCTTCACTATCATTATTCTGAATTCTTTTTCTGGAAGGTTGCCTATCTCCACCTCATTTAGTTGTTTTTCTGGGGTTTTATCTTGTTCCTTCATCTGATACATAGCCCTCTGCCTTTTCATCTTGCCTAACTTTCTGTGAATGTGGTTTTTATTTCACAGGCTGCAGGATTGTTGTTCTTCTTCCCAGACTGTCTTCTGAAGAATGCATATTGGGAAATTTTGGCTAAGCCTAAAGGTCCATCTTTCAGTTTGTAATTTGTCACTAATTTCAAGAAAACTTTCTTTTCCAGCTCTTGTGTGTGCCATGTTACAACAGTTATCCAGGATTTTGTTTGTTTGTTTAAACAGGTGAAAACAGATAGAAATGGCAGAGCTTTAAATCATAGTTTATTTTTTCCCTAAAAATTATATAGACTTTTTTTTCCCAATTGCCATTCCACAGAAATTTTCCAAACTGATGTTTTTTTTTATAATTGTTCATAATGTATGAATAGGTCATATTACAGAAAGACAAAGCAAGAATATTGAGCCTATACAGGTGATTTGCTGTTTAAATAATATAAAATTTACAACAAAGCTAATTTGAAATTTAAGTAATGTGTAATTGTTATTATTCTACAGGTCTCAGCATAAATTATAAGCAGTCAAAGTGAATTACTGGGATTTAAAATTAATGTTATATTATGTAGTCACACAAATTTTGAAGTTTTCTCTTTTATTACTGGCATTACTTAACATATTACTAACATACTTTCTTAACCATTATTGAAAGTTAACTATTTGCACTTGTAAAGTCTCTCATATTTGAGGTAAGAAAGTAAAACTATCTAATCAGTAATCAGAGTTTACTAAGCATTTATTTCTTGTTTCCTTAGGAACCCCATACTTAATGAGTGCTATACATCTACCCTACCCTTCTTTCCTCCATATGAAAGATTTAAGAGTGAGGAACAAAGCTACTGTTTGTAGACCAGTGTGGATGAAATTTACTATTCAGCCCTGTAATGGCAAGAGCTAGAGACTACTTTTACTTTTGATAAAGAGATTTTTTTTAATAAAGAGATGGCTTAATAGATCTATTATTTAATAGAGAGACAATAAAACCCTCTAACACAATTCAGCTCAACAACCCATAGACAGTGCCTGTTTTGTGCAATTGCTCTGTGCTAAAAATTTACAACTCTAGTCAAAGTGCTCCAAGAAATTTCCTTCCTTCTCATTTCCAAACTATGCCCGTGTTTCACTAATACCTTGGCAGGGATGTATTTCATTCCATATTAC
Source organism: Mesoplodon bidens (assembly GCF_964165515.1). Classification (NCBI taxonomy): domain Eukaryota; kingdom Metazoa; phylum Chordata; class Mammalia; order Artiodactyla; family Ziphiidae; genus Mesoplodon; species Mesoplodon bidens. The sequence continues at coordinate 51,178,538 of NC_138165.1, forward strand.
TTTTCTCTCATGATGGTACTACAATCTATTTCTATGTATGACCTTCTGAATGTCCACATCCTGTAGATGACATGAACCAACTTTTTTCCTTTAATGGAGTGAGAAAGAAAGCATCAGATTACATGGAAATGCGTGACTAATAGAAACAGTGAAGAGATCCAGAGTCTCCCTTCTCTTCTGTAACAAAGTTATCCCCCATCAGGAAGAGAACAAAGATTGGAAACATTTTTGAATGGAGATTTCATGAATCAAGGAAACCTCTAAAAACACCAGTAGTTTCATAAAATGATGACAAGACAGAGAAAGATCAAAAAGGAATGATCATGTGAAGCCAATCTATGAAATATTGATATTACCAATTCAAAAACAGTGAATGAAATAAGTTATTTCACTTATTTTATTACTAGTTGGCTAATTTTAAATCTAGTGAATCTCTTATAAACATGATCTAAATTTAACATTTTATTTCTGCTTCATTATTTGAATAAAGATTTCAAGACTTTAATCTTGCTGGCTTAAAAAAAATTATATTGTAGAAGCTTTTTGAGCAGGAGCAGTGTAACTCTCTTTCATGAAAAACATGATGCAGCAGAAAAGATCAAAGATTTACAGGGAAGTTCTTTTTCCTCTTTTTGAAACCTGATGCCCATGGCTTTCACTAATTGAAAATTTTCTTTACAAAAACAGACCAGTAAGCAGTCTATTTGCTGCCGTCAGCATTAACTGCACATCATTGTAACTTCCTGTTTTTAGAAACTTACTAAGAGATCATTGGGGCTGGATGCTGACAATTTGAGGAAGACTTCATTAATTTGTAATGACACGGATGTGCAGAAAAACAAGTAACTACCTAGTCATTATCTTTCATAGTTTCAAGTGATACCACTGGCACTATCATTATCCATGAATAGTATAAGAGAAAAATTTGGTGGTCATTAACATTGAAAACACTTATGGTTCATTTTTACTGAAGCTTTTCAACGTAGTGACTTTCATGAATCAGCTCTGTGTGTGTGTGTGTGTGTGTGTGTTTGTGTGTGTGTGTGAGAGAGAGAGAGAGAGAGAGAGAGAGAAAGAGTGTAGAATCATGGCTATTGATATTCCAATGTTAAACCCTAGAAAGTGTCATTGTTAGAAATATCAAAGACATCATTCAATTAAATGTTTAATGATATCACTTCCAAATATTTTGTCTGTTATAGTCTTCATGAGTCTGCCTAAGACACCAGCAATAGAAATAAAAGGGCTGTACTATTGTGCTTATGCTTGGGGAAAGGACTTTGTTTTATTTTTGCTTTTCTTATCTGTATTAGAACTTTAGCATTTGTGAATTCCAAGGTAGGGAAGAGTTGAATTTGCTATCTGTCCAGTTCTATATCATTTTAAGCCCTGAATTACTGATATATTTCAAAATCTTCGAAGTAAAACTAGATAGCAAAGATTTCTTTGCTGGTATAGGCAAATTGATTTTTTTGTTTTTCTTAAGTCCAAATTGTCCTTTTTCATTATGTTCAGGTGAATGGACTCCAAATTCCAGATCAAAGACTGGAGTTGGCCTCCAGGAAAAAGAAAGAGTATGTAAGGGAGGATGTTTACTTTCTTCAGTTGGCATAAGTCAATTATAAACTTTGATTTAAAAATCACATTTTATTACGTTTATATTTAATTAAATGGGAATGTGTTCTTTCATCATCTTTTTCTTTCTTCAGATCATATTACAAAGCTTATTTTTTAAATAAAAATAATTGTTTTGTTTAAAGTAGAAATGAATATCAGTAAATTTAACTCAAAAAGTAATACTAAAAACAAAACAAAATACCTCTCACGACTCAAAAATAGCCATAGAAATGTTTTGGTGTAGTTCCTCCCAATCTGTTGTCTAGGAAGAAGGAGGCATCTCTATTCCCTCTGTGACAGCTGGAAAAATTCTTTATACCATATGGAAGCATATGAGTCACCCCCACCCACCCACCCCCCAGTCAAAAGAACCCTGCTGGGGCCATTCACACTTGAAGCAAACTCCAACATTCTTTCCTCAGCCCACAGGACCCTGCATGGTTTAACTGCTTACTCACCCTCTGACCCCAGGTCTCTTACAGGGAGTTGTGAGGGTTTCTACTGATAGTTCCACAAACTAGCCCATCACTTCTTTACACCATGACCTCCAGTACCCTACTTTGACATCATTTATAATGACCAAATTATCCCCATTTTCCTTGGATTGACCCCATTTTAAATCTGACAGTCCCACATTCCAGGAACACACTCAGTTCTTGGCAAGCAGGATGTTCCTAGAATAAGGGTATTAATTACAATATTAACATGTTGGTCATTTTAGATACATCAGCTGTTGAATAATAATTGCTCTTAAGTCCACAAAGTTGTGTTTCACAGTACAATTTATTGATGTTATATATTCCCCACTGATTTGGAACACCATCATTACCAAAAATGAGAAATGATTGACACTGGTTTGTGGCCATACAGTCTCATCCATTAATCTATATGTCTATATAAGGAATAAGACCATACTTTTTAAGTAACTGTGGCTTTATGATATTTTATAATATACAGGAATATATAGGAATAGGAATCCATCTTATTATTTTTTATTTTCAATATGCTATCTTGGTTAATTTATTTTTCAGATATATTCCAAAATAATATTTTCAAAATGCCATACTGGAATATAAATTTGAATTAGTTAGAATGTATAACTCAATTTGAGAAAAAATGCCTACAGTTGTAATATTGAAATTCTCCATTCAGGAACATATACATATCCATATAATTTTTCAAATTATATTTATGACTTTAGATAATGTAAAGAATAATCTTCACATATCAGTTCAGAGCATTTTTACATTGAATTTAGTTTTAATTGATTTCCCATTAATCATTTTGAACTGTTTAGTGGACATTTCTATTAAATGAGATATTTTGTTCTTATATATTTTATATATTATATATTTTTTATATTTTTTTTCTTATTTCTTTGACTAGAATTCCAGAATCATGCTATTAAACAATGACTTTAGTGGCTATCCTTATAACGTCTTCCTTTCTTACCATAATAAATTTAAAATTGGCTGAACCACATACTAAGACTAAGGAAGTCAAACAGTTTTGATTTTCCACTTAATGACTATAATTTTTTTTATCAGCTATCTGATAAAATGTTTTGAAAGGCATTCCCTATTTTTATGATCCTGGCGTTTCTACAAAGGACAACTTTAATTGGTATAATAAGAAATTCTGTACAGGTGGGGCCTTTGCTACACTCAAGACAGTCTCTGCCAATTTAGGTTAAAAATCCTGCTGTTTGGTATAGCTGCCCACATCCTAGCTTAGTCACCTTCAAATTCTGTTTATTCTCTCTATGATTTCTTCTACTTGCCATGGGAGAGAGTAGTGTTGCTTCTTTGGTAAAGGGTAAAGTCCCTCTTTTGTTGCTTTCCTTTTCCACATCTGCTACACTAATTATCCATCCACACCACTGGATTCTGAACCATCTGCCTTTGAACTCCATTTGGCCTTCCTCTAAGGAAAAGAACCTTCTCCAAGTCCTCCCCAATAAATGTCTTGAACTTCTAATCCAATCTAAGTCATTCTTTTTAATCGCAATCAAAAAGGAGGATCAGAAACAATTGACATTCATATGACAAAAACATTCAGTTACAGTTTTACTTCAAGGAGACATTAACTCTCTTCCTTTTCTCATAGTTTGCCTTGGACATCCTGGTCATCCCTTCAAATCTCACAGTGATCCATTACCTTAATGGCACCATGCTGAATGGACAAAACAAACAAGAACTGGCTAGTACACTGGCAGACCTGGTAAGATACAGTCACTTCCAGAGAGTGGGAGATAAACCCTAGGAAGATTCAGAAACCTATGGGTTCAATAAAGTTTTTCAAGTCCTGATGGCCAGAGATATCCTGGGCTATCCTCTGTAGAGTAAGAGAAAAATCCCTGCATCTTGCATGCTCTGCTACGAAGAAGGAAGCACAGTGCCTGGTACAGCTGTTGACGTTCTGGTGATAGTAAATTCTACCTGGCACTTATCACCATATGAAATTACCTCCTTTATTTAATTATTTACTTATTTATCATCTGAGTCTCCCACTTGACTGTAAGCACTATAAGGGAAGGACACTGCTATAACTCCAGTATATAAAATTATGTCTGGCTCAATGGGTGTTAGGAGCAGCATACCCTAGGTGTAGGCAAGAAAGGACACTTAGAATTTAAAAACAAAAATATAAACAAGTACAAGTCGATTTACTTTTCATGATATTCACACACCAGCAATCTGAAACAGTTTAAGTGATAAAATGCATCTCTCTCTAAAAAATATTTTAGTGTAAGTTCTAAACAGTTGCTGTAGTACTATTAAGTGTTGTGCATATATATATATATATATATATATATATAATTTTTGTGTGTGGAATCTAAAAAAATGATATAAATGAACTTATTTACAAAACAGACTCACAGACATAGAAAACAAACTTATGGTTATCTAATGGGATAATAGGGGAAGGGGAGAGAGATAAATTAAGGGTTTAGGACTAACATATACAAACTACTATACACAAATAGATAAACAATTGCCCTCAGAGGAAGATAATGGCCCACCGAAGATCATGTGTTCTCTCCTCCCACACCTGGGGCAATAACTGGACAATGTGAGGGTTTAAAAGTCTGACCCCCTGGCCTCAAGGAATACGGAAGGAATATTCTATCTCCTGAGTGTCTCACGGGATTTCCAGAGGCCTTTGTTGCAAAAGCATCTTAGTTCAATTCCTTCCTCTGCCCAATCCTACCTTTGACTCCCTCACAAATGTTGATCCCAAGGGCAGGCCCCAGTATACTTCCCATACACACCTTTTGCCCGTTTCCTCTGGAACCTCAGGCAAACATAGTAGTTGCAGAACAAATGAATAAAGGGGTACTGTGCTAACCCTGACTCGTGTGGAGAGAAGGGTCCAAGAACTAGCTGAGATGTGCAGGTTTTAGAATGGCAGGGGACAATCCAGAGCTGAACCCAGGCATATGCAGCACCTTAGAATGGGAACAGAGTTACAGCCATAGGACTGGAAAAGATGTCAATTTTGGTAGAGAGCGACTTTTTTTTGAGGTGAAATCTTATGTGGGACCTCAATACACAAGATGAAAGTGGAGAGGAAGCTTAGTTATCCAACTTTGTTTCTATTACTGTGATATGCCTTTGAAGAACCTAGGACTCCTCTGTATAATTTGAAATGGGAAAGAGGAACTCTACCCTACTCCAATGTTTTCAGAAGTTATTTAACTCTAGAAGTTCTGGCTTCTTTTTTCTTTTTTTCAAATTGAAGTATGGTTGATTTGCAATGTTGTATTGGTTTCAGGTGTATAGCAGGGTGATTCAGTTACATATATATATATATACATATGTATATATATATATATATATATATATATATATATATATATATATATATTCTTTCTCAGATTCTTTTCCATTATGGGTTGTTACGGTATGTTGAATATAGTTCCCTGTGCTATAGAGTAGATCCTTGTTGTTTATCTATATATAAATTTATTTATTTTATTTTATTATTTTAAATATTTCTCTTTTAATAAATATAGTATTCTACATGGAAGGTGATTCTGAGATCTCCAGGTTATAGTTGGTCCATGACTCAAACAAAGAGGACCAACTACATGTGTTTCCTTAGGATAGTAAGCTAGTAGAGATTTGAAATTATTTAAGCTTCCTTCAGACTCTGTCTTCACATCCAGTGGTACTACATATTCTTGTGTTTGAGCAGTGGTTACAAAGGCAATGAAATAGGATGTGAGTTACTTTAATTCTGTCATTGTATATGACCACCTAAAATTTTTTTGTGTGTTTAAAACTTAAGACAGTGAAACAGTGTGAACTTTGGTGTGTAATATCTTAGTTTCATAAGTGAAAACTTTGATTATCCATGAAACATATTATTGAATTTTAATAATGTCACTGACATGAAATTTAATCTTCTTTGTTAAATAAACTTTATTTTAGAGCAGTTTTAGGTTTATAGAAAAATTGCAAAATAGTATAGAGTTCCTGAATACCTTAAACACAATTCATCTTATTATTAATGCCGTACATTAGTATAGTACATTTGTCACAATTAATTGACTAACATTGATGCCTTGTTATTAACTAAAGATTGCCTTAGTTTTTATCTAATGTCCTTTCTGTTTCAGGATCACACCACTACACTACATCAAATTTTTCACAAATGTGCCATGTGGGCTAATGGTGGTCTGCTGACCAAGGGATATTTCAAACTATTTCTGAGAGTATTGGCAAAATCTTCTATCATCAAATTTAAAAAAAACCTTAATACTGGAAATGTTAAACATATACAAAAGTAGACAAGAGTACAATGAGCTTCCATGTACTCATCACGTACAAATTCTTTTTATTTCTATTAAATTTATAAATAAGGATATAAACTATGGCATTTTTGGTAGAAAGTCTGTTGCAAGATCATACTGTCAGATTTTACAGATCTTAGACAATCAAATTTCCCCATCTTTTTTCCTCCTACCATGAAAAGATTTAGGTCTTTAATTTACTTTTCTTTTAAAATTTATTTTGCTATCATTCATATGTAGAGTTCTCCTACTGAACATGAAAGGTGGACATTTGATCTCCAAAAACATAGATAGTTATAGCCTATCAACCTGACTGTGCAGTCATAATAGTGATAATTATAAAAGATATGTAACAGGGAAAAGAGGTTATTGATTAATGTTAAACAAAGTAAACACAGTATAAAATGGTATACAGCGATGGCAACTGGGTAAACATATACTATATATGAACATATATGAACTAGAGGGAAATAGAAAGAAACAAAATTGGTGTTAATGTCATGTGATGCATTTGTAGTTGACTAATCGATTTTTTTAATTAAACAATTTATTTTGAGATAATTGTAGATTCACATGCTGTAAGAAATAATACAGAGAGATCCCATGTATCCTTCACCAAGTTCCCCCAAGGATAACATCTTACAAAATTGTACACTATCACAACCAGGAAAAGACATTGGTCCAGTCAATATATACATCTTCCTTTAAATGCCGATTATTTCCAAACTAAAGTTCAAAAAGAAAAAGATAATTATTAGTGATTGCTCTATAAGTATTACTGAATCCAATTTTGTTGCAGAGGAGATAGGAGTATCCATCTGGGTATCAGAATTGCTAAGTATGCAGTGGTCTGGCCTTTTTAGATAGTTACAGAAACCAAGAAAATAGGACATTATGCTAGTAAGTAAATCAAAACACAGATTTCCCACTTTTCTCTTTTAAGATTAAGTTAACAATTTGCAGTTTCTCATGAAAAATAGTTATTTTGATGTTCATTCTTTCCTGAGTGCTTTTCCTCTGACTTTTTAGCTCAGTGGTGAGTGCCCCATGCCTAATCCATAGCTTTCTGTGTTGGCAAGAGACACCAGACTCTTTCTCTGATTCTGTATGTTCATGTCTCTCTCTACTTCTCTTTCACCTTGCACAAGAAAGTGAAATCAAGCAGTTCTCTAAATAAAACTCAAAGACAACTTGCCCCTTATGTACATTTAAGGAATCAAAGGAAGGCTTAATTAATCTGATTCTTAACAATCTGAAAACAGATGGGCACTAAATAAAAACAGAATATTGCTATATTGTCAATCACATCAATGGAACTCAAAGTTGTTGATTTGCTTCCCACTTTAAAAAAATGAATATAAATTAAAATGAAATGACAAATGCAAGCCCATTTGTAAATTAAAATACTACCCATAAGAAAAATGAAATAAGACAATGAGCCTATCATGGGGGAGGTAAGATATCAGTAGGTTCTTACTCATTTTGTCCTCAAACTAATGATCAAGGCAATAGGGCTTGAGTGTCCTGATTGAAAACTGGAACATATTTTTTTAAATGTTTCTCAGAAGAAATACAGCATAATAACAAGTATCATCATCTTGAACACTGGGTGAGCTACATGCAAATTAGTCAACAATTATGGTTGACTAAGAATTATATTTAACAATTGAATGTCATTTCATACATGAATTATCATAAGGCAATTGAAAAGTAATACTTAAAGTAGTCATCTTTAGAGAGGTCAGTTCTAAAAATGCAAATTTGAAGTTAAAGTGGATTAATTGTTAAATAGAAAGAGGGTCAAAATCTTTCCTATTATTGGATGGAGAGATTGGAGTGAATGCATTATGGATAGACTTTGGGAACAGAGCAGAGGAGAAAAAAAGAACTTTTTTGAGAACTTCATAAACTTTTTTTATTTTCAAATAAAACTGAAGAGTACAATTTAGATATTTAGTAGTATATTGCCAAGTCTCTTAGTCAAGTGAAAGCAATTTTAGGTGTGTAACTTTTTATCTCTACTCTTTTATATCCACATACATTATTATTGTTCTCTGGTCACTTTTAACTTCTTATATTTCTAATAAAGCCATACTTTTGAAAAGAAACACTTCCATTTGGAACATCTATCTGCAGCTTTCTACTTTTCATTGAGTGGAATTTGGAGGGGGTATTTTATTTTCCTTCTAGATCTATTTTGCAGCTAATAATATCAGAAACATTTTAATTTTAAGGATTCCATCTTAAAAAACAGCTTCTTTCAAACCTTTCAACCCTATAGTTAATCCATATTTGAAGCAAGGTTAATCCTGGAGATTTTTAGAAATGCCAGTCTCTAAAGAGATCCAATTGTTAACATAGCAGATAACACAGATCTTATAAGATCAGGAATTTATCCATACAAAATATGAACAACTAAAAGCAAACTTAACCAAGGAGCTAAAGTAATCTGTGTATTAAAAACTACAAGACATTAATGAAAAAAATTGAAGATGACACAAATAAATGGAAAGATATTCCATGCTCATGGGTTGGAAGAATCAAAATTGTTAAAATGTCCATTCTAGCCAAAGAAATCCAAAGATTTAATGCAATCCCTATCAAAGTTCCAATGGCATATTTGAAAGAAATAGATTCAATAATACTAAAATTTGTATGGAGCCACAAAAAACCCTGAATATCCAAGAGTCTTGAGAAAGGACAAAGCTGGAGACATCACACTCCCTGGTTTCAAATTATGTCATAAAGCTCTAGTAATAAAACAGTATCCTAATGGCATAAAAACAGACACATAGATCAATGGAACAGAATAGAACTCAGAAATAAACCCAGGCATATATGGTCAATTAATTTACAACAAAACAGCCAACGATACTCAATGGGAAAGGACAGTCTCCAATAAATGGTGTTAAGAAAATTGAGCAGCCACACGCAAGAGAATGAAACTCAACCCCTATTTTATACCATACACAAGAAATTAACTCAAAACAGATTAAAGACTTGAATGTAAGACCTGAAACCATCAAACTCCTAGAAGAATACATAAGTGGTAAGCTCCATGACATAGGTCTTGGCTATGATTTTCTGAATCTAATACCAAAAGCAAAAGCAGCAAAAGCAAAAATAAATAAGTGGGACTACATCATACTAAAAAGCTTCTGTGCAGCAAAAGAAACTATCAGCAAAATGAAAACGCAACCTACTGAATAGAAGAAAATATTTGCAAATCATATATATGATAAGGGATTAATATCCAAAATATATAAAAAACTCATACAACTCAACAGCAAAAACAACAGAAAAACAAAACACAAAAACCAAATAACCAATTTTAAAAGGGAGAAAGGACCTAAATAGACATTTTTCCAAAGAAGACATCCAAATAGCCAACAGGTACATGAAAAGGTACTCAATATCACTTATCACCAGAAAAATGCAAGTTAAAAACCACAATACCATCTCACACCTGTTAGGTGTGGTGCATGTGCCAGATATGTAATAAACATTTTATAAATGATAGCTTTTATTTTCACAGTCAATTATTTTCATCATTGTAATATCCTGTGAAAGGGCTACAAAACACATTTTACATGTTTTCACTTCTTTACCAGTTACTCTCATATAGCAAGGCCTGCCTTCTGTACTCATATACCTCCTCAGAGTATATTAGATCTGAATGAGAAATGTTTGTTTTCTTGGTGCTATAAGAAAATTAGAAAGAGAATAGATAGCACTTTCTGTGTTTTTGACCAACTTAAAAAATACATATATATGTGTGTGTATATATATATATATCACATATAGAATACTTTGGCACACTATTGAGGAATGCATATTTTTAACATTTTTATATCTACACACACACATATGGAGACAAAATTAACTAATTTGTAGGTTACTTCAAATTTGAGAAAGTATGTAACCTTCCTACTCCTTTCTTTTTATGTGTCACTGTGCTTCAGATATCTTCTTGCAGACCTGCTAAATGGGAGGGAGATGAAGAGAAAGAAAGAGAGAGAAGAGGAAATACAATTTAGATTGCAATAAAGTTGCCAGATTATACTCATAATATATCTTCAAAATGTAATTTGTAAAGCCACGTCAAACATACATCACAATCTAATAGTGATTGTCATATTATATTAAATTGTAATTAATAAAGTGCCCTGGTAATATTCATTAATTCAATTCACTCCTCATTATGCTTTTAAAAGCATGTCTATTTTATTCTTCTTTATTTTTCTGTAACCATTAAAATGACCTGTAAACAATTATAGATAAGGGGTAGCTCCCCTTGCTGAGAGCTTGCCTTCACAATACTTGAGTGTAGAAAAGTGACCCAACCTAATGGGGAGCGGCCATGGAAGTCAGGTAGAAGATAGGGTTGTCTTTACCATCAGGAAGACAAAGGACAGATGTGGAGTGGTCATTCATACAAGAGGAGTGGGAGAAAGGCCCTAGTCTAAATCCACATTTTCTAGCTATTTAAAACTGAGAAAATTACTTAAGAACCCAGGGCAGCCATTATTTCACTATGAAAAAACAAAATTAGCACAATCTCAGATTTTATCCATTTTATCCATATCCCTTATTTTGAACATAAGGCCTTTTCTTTATATGAAGCATAAAAGAGGTTCATTCATTCAGCAAATTCTTATCGAGCACCTATTATATGTGAGGTGCCAGTAAAATCAAGAAGAATAAAATAGAAGCCTTGCAAAGTTCATAAAGTTCATAAGTGTGGTAAGTTCAGTAATAGGTTATGGATAAATGTTTATGGTAGGAATGTTTAAATTTGCTCTATGAAAGTCAAGGAAAAATTCATGTAGGAAATAAAATTTAAGTTGAGCTTGAGTAACAAATATTGCTTCAATGAATGGATCTACTAGCTGCACAAGTCAGAAGTTGTCCTTGACACCATCCTTTTCCTCTTGTCTATTTTTTCCTCAATTATATAATAATTCTGTATAGTTTTCTCTATTTCCTGTATACTTTTCTCTATTTCAACTATCCCTGTCCAAGTCAACCTACTGTCCTCTCTCACTGGACTAGGGAAATAGCCTCCTAATGAGTTGACCTGCTTCCACTCTGCCCTTTCTCCAGTTTTCTATCTGCAACCAAAGTGAACAAGTATAAACCCCATCACCTCCCCTTCCTGCCTTCCACAGACAATGGTTTTTCATGGGTATTCAGATAAGGCAAAACGTCCTCACCAGAGTCCACAATACCTGGGATGGTCCAGCGCTCATCTATGTCTACTCTTCATTTAAATCTTGCACTCTTTTCTAACAGCTATCTCTGTTCTGGAAAATAAAATTACTCCTCTGTTTCTGTTCTTCTCAAACACGCCAAGTTATCTCTCACTACAAAGTTTTTGCACCTGCATTCTGTCTGCTTGGAACGTTTTTATTTCCTCTTCCCATTTTAGCCAAGTACTCTCTTTCTCATCTTCATATCTCAATTTAAGCATCACTTTCTCAGGAGAGATTTACCTGGGCCTTTCCTCACTACCACCACCAGCGAAAGCTAGATTGCCTTGCTAACCATTCTCACAGAACTGTGTTCCTTTTCTTCAAAGCAAAATTTATCTTTGTGTGTTATTACACCTGTGAGGTTAATAAATATCTTTCTCCATCACTAGATCAAACCTCATGCTGGCAAGAGCTGTTTCTGCTCACTCTTGAATCTCCAGCAGCTACAGATTACCTGACCCAAATAGATGCTAAAACAATCATTAAATTGGATGAATAAGTAAATTAATAGATAAGATGGATGAGTAGACAGATAGGTAGATGGACGGGTAGTTGGATGCCTACATGGATATATGAAGTTTTCCAAATAGATAAAGGAAAAGAAGAGACATCCAGGCAGTGTATGAACAAAGGCATAAGAAAATAGCAGCCTGTGGCTTTGCTTTGAATGAGCGTAGAGTAGATGGGATGTGAAACTGGAAAAGATGAGGATGGGGGAGTGGGTTGAAGCCAGACTGCAAATTTGTTGTTTGCCAAGTTAAGAAGCTTAGATTTTTCATCCTGTGGCATTTGACAGTCAGAGGAGTCTATTAAGAGGACAAACAGTATAATTATATTTGTTTTTTTATTAAGATAACCCGGGCAGGAGGTGGGGGGAGACAGTACTATTAGAGAGACTATTTACAGGGAAACTAGTTGCAAGGCAGCTCTGATTATGCAGAATTGACATTCAAGCAGGAGCAATGGAGGGAAGCAAAAGCATGGAATATACAGTACATGGGCTCCATACAGGAGGGAGCTCAGACGGGCTGACATGCGGGATGAGTGAAGATCCGAAGGATGGGATGCAACTGAAGGCTGGGGTGTGGTTGCGAAGGACTGGGAATAGCAGGTTAAGACATTCTGTGATTGTTCTTTATCCCTGCCTAATTTAATTATTGTTTACCAGCAGCATTAGAGATTCCAGTAACTAAATTATAGATATGGAAATATTTTTAAAGATGATCAATGAAATGGAAGTTGCAAGGTATTCGTTTTCAAAAAGATACAGAAATAACAAAAAGTTTCCATGCACATATTTTAATAGGAGAATTAGTTTTAAGAATGTCATAGGGTTATATTTCAAAATTATTTGTACAGTTAAACATATTTTTAGAAATAAAAGAATAAATTTCTAGAAACAGTTTAACACTGAAGAAAATATGTCATATAATATATATCCAGTTCACTTATAGGAGGAAATAAAAAATACTCTGTCTACTGGGAAGAACACATATGAAAAAATTTATTTTATTTCTTATTTGGTTTGTCAGATGTTCTTTGTGGACATTGCCTTTTCTTTGCAAGGTGGATCCCTTCCAGGAAATGGACCCTGGCAGACACAGGCTGAGCTGTCACTTGAAAGTTGGCATATCCTTGCAGGTAAACAATTGGTTAGTGTGCCTGCTTGTTTGTCGCCCTTGCCATCTGTCCCCATCCATTATTTTATGCCCTCTTTGCCCTGCTTTGAGATCTGAAATGCTGACCACTAAAGACTGTATCACCCAGGCTCCCTCATTGGCTGGCTTCTAGTACGGTGCAGCTAACATGGAGCACAGGCATGAGATCAGAGGATGAAGACATAGAGAGGTCTTGGTACCATACCTCTGTCCCTGGTGTGGACCTTTCTTGATGTCTCTCCTCTTAGCTCTAAATATGCTCCAGTAACTATGTTCTTTGATCCACTTGCCCAGTCAGCCTCATGAATGCCAAGTACCCACATTCTTGAGAATATCTGGGTCCCTCCCTATCTTTGTGGTTCCTCCAAATATGGCCACATATATATGTAGGTTTTCCCTTTATTAAAGTATCTTTCTGAGATGAATTCTGTTTCCTAATGGGATCAGCATGTTCCAAAGTCAGACAGACTTGGTTCCAATAGTTGCTTTACTCTTGTTACTGTGAAGTTAAAGCAAATTATGAATTCAAGTATCCTCACCTATAAAATGTACATAATAATAAGATGGACTTTACTGAGACCTTATGAAGACTAGATGAACAAATGTATATAAAGTGCCTTGTACAGAGCTTAGTACTTATTAATCATTACAATAAATGCTGGGAAGAAAATTAAAATAAGAATAAGGTATATTTCCATGAAGTCTGCCAAGGAAAATTCTTACATTCTCTTTGGGAAGTCTTGAGGAAGTAGAGATCCAGCGGTCATACTATTCTCCACCTCTAAACTCATGCATTTCTTAATTGGAGAAATGAATGTTCGGCCAGGGTAGTTTAAGTCTCTAGCACTCCAGACAGGGTGTAGCCACCTCTTCCTATCACAGAAGGGCATACAGAATTCATTATTTCCATGAGGACTTTTGTAAATCAGGTTTTTAAAAATTACATTATTTAATACCTGTATTGGGTTATTTGCGTATTTTAAATTACTATTTTAAGTAATAGCTTAAATTCTTAATTTTTACTGCCCTATTAGCATCTTGTATTTGAGAGGAATACTGTACATCCTTTCTTCTAAAATCACTAGGAACACACATTGGAAACATCACTAAACCTCAGTGCCTAGATTTTCCAGCAAGCTGTGAAAAGGAACAAGAATAACCAACTCCTAAGTTAATAGACAATTCATCTGAAATGAAATGGAGCAATACTACATGAGGACAAAGCTTACAGTGAAAAAAAATGGTATAAAAATGGAGTATATTCCAGAGGCCAGAATCAAAGTTTGTAGATGACAACAAATTCCCCAAGAAAGATGACCTTATATAGTGGCCAGGAAAGCAAGAGAAAAAGAAAGAGCTGTAAGGAATGTATCCATTCCTCTTGAGCCGTCCATCTATGTCGGATCAATAGCTCTTCCAACCATGGGACATGCAAGCTTTCAGCTTGAGAAATTGAAGTTCTCAAAATAAGTCAGGGTTGCAACACAAGTCCATCATGGTGTGTCACAGAAATGAAATGAGTTGTCTCCTGCTCGATTGATGACTGACATCAAACCAGGAGGAAAAAAGAAGAAAATAAACGAGTTGCGGGTTTTGAAAAGTTGTTGCAGAGACTTCTGTGGAAAAGTTTACACTAAGGCGACCGTTCTCTGCTCGAAGCACGTGCGTAACTCCCATCACAGTAATGAGAGTTCCGCAGCGTGCCCAAGAAGCAGTGAGGGGAGAATGCCCAGGAGAATCATTTACTGCGATGATATTTTTATACAAGCTCAAATAACAAACCCAGAACTTCTGAGACTGGGGTGGGGAACAACTATGGAATGCCCAAGGATTGGTAGAAAATGAGAAAGGCAAGGTGGGGAACAGGGGATTTTTCAATACAAAGTGATGATATGGATCTTATATAATGACTGGAGCAACACATGCTGGCAATGGCCTATCCTGTAAAACAAACTTGTAAGAAAGAAATCAAAGGCTGTTCAGCATATGTCTGTGTTGCTCAGCTAAAAAGACCCCTGTAGAGCCTACAAACAGACCAGTGAAATCAATGTTTGGTGCAATTTCTAAATGAACTTCATGAAGATAAAAGGAAAAAAAAAAGCAACTTTGTTATCCATGCTACAAGTCCTCCTGCTCCTCTATTATTTATCCAGGCTTTCAAAGTGATTGACCTGAAAATACTATCCATCAGTGTCTACAGATGCCCCAGACACGTTAGAGAACTGTGAACTGACTGCCTTACATGTATCAGCTCTTCTTTCCTTAGCCATTGCCTGGAGCAAAAAAAAAAAAAAACAGACTGGGAAGCAAGGGCATTCCTGGCACCAAAGGTGAAGAATGTTACGCTTAGTTGTGAGATGTTTGCATTGCCTCATGTAATCTCAGTCAACGGCTTCCAGTTAGCAGCCATTTGCTCTAGAAGACTCTGTACCTTTGCCACCTACTGGGAAGCCAGGGTTGAAGCTAGTTAAATCAATAGGCCATCATCTGTCCTCTCTTCCTCTTCATGCTCTTCATTTGATATTATCTGGAAAATGCTTTTCATTTATCATTACCTCAGTCAATTCATCTCTAAAATGGACCTTTCTCCTCCTCCACAAGATGATATGGGATTCTGAGCTTCTCCAATCAGTATGTGAAATGATAGGCAAGGAATTCAAGGATTTGACTTAAAAATATGAATGTATACAAATTCCCCTCCTTTGTATGCCTGCTGTGCAGAAATCGTGTGGCACCGTGGTGAATACAATGCAGTTATGCAACGTTTACTGAATCAGCAGTCACTCCATTATCAAATGTATAATTTTGTACAGAATTCCTGAAATATATACAGTATTTTCTTCAGTGTAGCGGGAGGAAGTTTGAAGTACAGCTCTAAATTAGTGTTCAGAAAATTGCAGTTAGAATATAATGGAACACACTTGGAAATATACACTAGTAATTCTATCCCCCATAATGTGTTCACAGATGTGATTACATACATGAAAACATGATTTTTTAAAAAGCATACAGTATAACAAACTCTTCTGCTATTTTGCTCGGTAGTGGAAATTACAGCCAGGTGCCTTCTGATATACCTTTGATTGACATAAATGAGTTGCTGTATTTTCATTATCAGTGACATTTCTCTCTATGTCTTGCTGTCTCTGTCTGTCTCTCTTCTTGTCTCTCCTCTCTCTCTCTTCCTCCTAAGAAACAGAAGCAGATTTTATTATCCCCACTTTTCTCCACAAATCAGTACGATGTTAACGTTATAGAGAAATTGAAGTAGTATTTCAGCTACTAAATTCATATCTATAAGTTTATAAATTTGAAAATTCTACTTAAAAAGTAATCTTTGCTGATATTTAAGCCTCTTCTATCTACACTCTTTTTATTGATTTACACTATTTATTTACTTACATACTTCTGTGCAGTTGAAAATATTAGCTTATGATATACAAAATGTTTAAGGCTCTTAATCGCTTGATTGGTTGAAATACTGAATTTCCACCAAGGAAACAATTCCAAATTGTCTTTCGGCTTTGGTTAATTGCAAAGTATATATTCTGGCTTTCAGGTCAGAAATGAAATTCAAGATTGTGTTCTAACCTAAATCATTCTCTTCATTTTTTCTCCATTTGAGCACTGCTGAGCAGTCCCTAGGACAGAGTACGATAAGAATAAATGAAGATGCTTTTCAGTCGTGGAGTTGAGAGGGGGCAGCCAGTTTCAGGAGTGAGCTCACCCGCTGTGAGTGTCAGATCAGACTTGTGCCCTATTGGCCAAGAAACAAAGGTAATTCCTAAAACTGAGGAGAGAAACCAGTTTTAGGCAAATGAGTAAATTCTTGCTATTTTAGTCGATTTCACCAAAGTAGTTACTCTCTTGTAAGTGTAGCCTATGATATATTAGAAGTTTGTCATCACACTCAGCAAATAACATATCTTTAACTGTCTGTACTGCTCGAAGAAAAAAATCTGCACCTTCTTGGATGTTATTTGGACTCAGAATCTGGGTTTGCAAAACTTAAGAGGATTCTTTGATCTTTTCTCCCAGTTCCTTTGGCAGATGTAATTATATACAGGGAACCCTCCAATACCCAATGATAATTGGTAGCTGAAAAAAAAATCACTTAGAATGAATCCGTCTAAAATGGGAAACAATGTTTCACAAGTAAAATTCACAATTATAATTTAGAATGGTCTGAAAAGTTGTATTTCTCAGAACGAATCTATTTAAACATTACTGATAAGAATATTTTGTTCTTTTGAGATGCAATGGAACTTTTACATTTCTAAAATTTTGAAGAAAACTACCTGAAAGTTGTCTCACTCAAGTTTATTTCTCCCTTTAATCATATAAATTATCACAATTTGATGCTAGATCTTAATCTTCCTTAAGACAGATAATCACCTCATTAACTTGTTATTATTAATTTTCTATAACTTCTACCCTGCCAGCATCCAGTAGGACTTTCAATTTGTTATACTACTCCTTCATGGGCTCCCCCAAACCACCTTCAGTAACTGGTGTTTACTTTTGGTTGTATGAAGGCATACCAAACATTTACTATGTCCCTGAATGTGGCCTGTCCATGCATTATATGTGCTACTCCCTCCCTGAATGCTGTCTATCCTTATCCCATTCTCCATCCTCTCTTCTCCCTTCTTAACCCTGCCAAGTCCTACTTTTGCCTTTTCCAGAAAATCTGTTGTGATCTTTTCCCACCTACCATCTTGGATAAATTGGCAACTCACCTCCTTTCTGAGATCTTTCTTGTATCATTTACCATACTCTGTTTGTACTTTTTAATCACTTATCTCCCCTACATAAACTGTGAGCTCCTTGAGGAATGGAACTAAGTGGTTGAGGCTGATAAGCCATCATCTGCCAATGAACCTTGCTTGGAGTATTTGTTCAATAAATGTTTGCTAACTAAATAAATGAAGGCATTACCCACCCACCCCCACTCCTTCCACACTGAGATCTAGTCAGTTTTAATAAAGTGAACTAATCAGATTGAAAGAGATCTTTTGAAGACAGCAATTTTCTAAATAAACATATAAGAGCAGCCAAGCTCATAGTAAAGGCTCAGAAATATTTGCTGAATTAATTCAAAACGGTGCTTGTGAATTAAGCTGATTTTCTACCCATGTATAGGTTTTCTAGATGTGATAATCACAACAATTGCTTAATAGTGCTTGCTATGCTCTTCAGACCTAGAAATGATAATTAATGTGGTGATTGTATAGAATCATAAGTTAAATGAGGACGAATTAATTTGTCTTTCAAAATTGCTCATGCTAAAGTTGGAATTTTGAGTTTTGTATAGGTGTTTATTTGTTCAATAGATTCTTTTATACTGAAATGATGTGAAGTAGAAAGTGACAGAGAGATAGGATGGTTATGAGACAAAGGGTTAAAAAATTGGTCAGTGTGAATTATTTAATTTTTTTGCACTTGTCTTTTTTTCTGAAAGATCCTTGTCCAGTGGATCAATTTGTCATCGAGAAGGTAATCTATATTTACTTTGCGGCAGGTACTGTAGCTCTTAACTCTGCATTTAGCTGATTCAGCTCCTACCCAGACTACTCTGACCTCAGAAATATTCCCTGCTAAATGTCCTCCTGTTCACTCCAATTTGTACTGCCTAAATGCTTACTGGTGAGTGTCCCTCTGGCCATTTTGAAAGGTGTTTCATCAAACTACAATAAATGTGAAATACTGATGCACTCAAAAATGGCACACACACACACACAAAAGGCAGCTGGATATCGACATGGGACTGGACAGGGGCATTTATTACACTTTACTCTTATACCTTTGTCTACCTTTGGCAAAGGAAGATTTTAAGTGTCCCTGGTGGTCTGTGTCAATCAATACTACATGGGAGTTAAATTAGACCTCAAGTCAAGCACACATCTATGTTGGCTGAGATACCTTCAACCTAAAATCCCTGGAAAATTTACATTTTTCCACGAAGTTAACCAGTAATAGAATGAAATGAGTGAGAAAAAAGCAGCTGTCTAGTTTGTACCTTGTACCCCTCCAAACAAACGTGGTCCAGTTTTTAGCCCCTGTATGTGTATTGCAGTAATTAGCTTAACAGTCTTGCAACCTTTCAGCTTAGAAACACTGTTGATTTCATGGCAAACCTTCACTAAGGCAGATAAAACATTATGACATAAAATCCTGAGAATGAGGGAAATTCTGGCTTATTATCAATCTTTCCTATATAGCCTAGTTCAAAAATGTCTTCTAAATCCTGAAAGTGAATTGGGAAACAGATGTACTTTCTAAAGACAGAAATACGATCATATTAGTTAGTTGTTAACTGAGTTGCTGAGTCAAAGGTAAATTTAGGTGAAGCAGTCAATTCAGAACCCTCAAATTAGTATTTCTTCAATTATTTTGGTTCTTTGTAGGATTCATACAAAGAACCAAAATATTCACACAAATAACCAATCTGGAAACTATTTAGTCCTGTCTACAGATAACACTATTTATCTTTCAATTTGTCCCACTTTTATTCTTTGTGATTTTTGATCAGAATATTTTTATGTTTCAAGGTATCACTTTTACCTCCTTTTAGTATTAGAATTATTTTCCGCAGAGGACAGAAGAATTCCAAACTATAGATCAAGACTCCATTTAAAATGAACATCACAAGAAGTATTTTGCCCTAACTTTAGATAATCAGAGACAGTTTCTGCTTCTGATCATCTGACTAGGAATAAAACAGATAACTAATTGGGCCAAGTTTCTTAGAGTGGGAAAAAAAATGTATTCAAATAATCCTGGTAGCTGATCTAAAGGGACCATTTATGAAGAATTCTTGAGAATACTGGCACATTTTTTAAGATCAAAACAACAAGTTGAACCTATTGAAAATTGTCTCAGTACGTTGTTTTCATTGGTATTCTGGTAAGTGTTCAACAACCAATTCTTGGGGTATGGAGAGGCAGATTTGCAGTGTTTTCAATTTCTATGGTATAAGTATACCCACTCACAGCTGATTTCAATCTGCCGAAGTGATGTAGCTAATGGAGAATCAGGAAGAGATGCCCACAAACGGCTGTCATGAGCTGGTTCAAGCCAGCTCTAGCACAGTACTAGTTATCTTGCCAACGTAACTTCTCAATCCCAGCTTTAAGACTGAGAAAGGGGAAAAGAGCACTATGAAATGCATGGAAGCCATTAATTAAAAGTATTATGAAATGATAGCTTGCGGTACGCGGGCCCCTCATTGCTGTGGCCTCTCCCGTTGCGGAGCACAGGCTCCGGACGCGTAGGCTCAGCGGCCATGGCTCACAGGCCTAGCCGCTCTGCGGCATGTGGGATCTTCCGGAACCAGGGCACGAACCCGTGTCCCCTGCATCGGCAGGTGGACTCTCAACCACTGCGCCACCAGGGAAGCCCTTGCTTTCTCTTTTAACCCAAACTACCTAACAAAACAACAGCAACAACATTTTATTTTTGTGTAAACTTCCAGTATTTTTACATTTACCTTAATTGCCTTTCTTTATATTAGAGGTTGGGGACCTTGGCTTTTCTCACTGAATCATGATCCAGAAGTATTTGGCTAAATTAAGGATAAGCATAATCTATACAATTTAGTGTTTGCTATAAATAAAGTATGTGTGTATTATTATGTATGCATTATTCCCCAGAAATCCACATGGCTATCATCTTCCTCTCATTGACCTCTCTGTTCATATATTATTCTCTGAAATAGGCTTACCCTAACTACCCCATTTTAAATTGTCACTAACCCCTCTTATACTTCTTCTATTATTTTCCTTGGTACTTTTATCTTCTAGTATTACTGAAAATTTTACTTATTTTGCTAATTGAAGATTCTCTGTCTCTGAAAGTATGGTATGTTTTGTCTGTTTTGTTCACTTATGCCTCTCCAGTTCCCAGAACAGTGCCTGGTATATAGTAGATGCTCAATGAATATTTGTAGAATGAAGGAGATGATCCCAATGTCAGATCAGAAATAAAATCTACAATGCTCAGGAAGGGTTCTTTGGTAGTGTTGGTTACTTAATTGATTAGCAAGAAATTATGGGATGTCACTCAGCAATAGGTTTCAAAAATAGCCTAGATTCTCATTCTTCTGAAATCATTTAGATATAGTCCTATTTAAAGACTGAATATCACCCAGCCTAGTGATTTTTAGGATTCCTTAGAGACCCCTCAAAGACCTCACTAAGAGGAGAGGAGAGGGAGCCAAATGGATGGAGCTCAGGTCTCCACTCTGGCTCTATTCAAGGACCCTGCTTTTGTCAGCTCTGGTTATGTGTAGGGAGGGGACCTGGCCGGTGTGTGTATGGGGGGTGGGAGGCTGTGTTATAACAATTTATTGGAATGAAAATTTCTACTGCTGAAGTTTGGAATACTATTTTAGATTGCTTGCAGCTTAAAATCCTATATTTTCTTCTGTATATCTAATAATTTAAGGTCTTATAATTAGCTAATAAACAGAAACAAATCCATCTTTCCTTTAAAGTAAAATACAAAATGTCCTTTTATAAAATATCACCTAACAGGCAGGGGACATAATCTTTCAGTAAACTCTTCCCTATTTTTCTAAAATGTAAAACGTGTCTAAAATATATTTATCCATAGCATTTACAAAATGGTTTTGAAGAAAATCTTATACAAGATTTAAGAGGATGGATTTGAAAAGAAACACAGTTTTTTTAAAAGACTAAACAATCTATTACCAAAGGAGTATTGAAGAAAATTATTTTGAAATATGAATCAGGTAGAGCCAGATGCCTTCCCCTTGTAAGCAATTTGAATTCAATTTGTGGCAGAAAGTGCAGACTCTCCTGGATCAATAGGGTGCATTCAGCACAGTTGACATACTACACCTGATCCAGAGCCAACCTGGCTGGGGACCTATTTGTCATACTTGAGGAACTTTCCCTAGCTTTTATCTCGAGGTACATCTCCTAGGATTACAGGTACTTGAGGCTAATTACTCTGCTCTATTACCTACCAGGGAGCGCCTCTGTTTCTACAACATCCCGTTTACCTTACAATTTCAATGAGGTAATCAGGATGCCATGGTGCACTAAAGGTAAAACGATAGCCTTGCATACACCCCGACTGCCTTTATCTGTTAATGCCATGCGCCAGCTTGTGGGCACACACACTCCAAAGCTAAAGAGATAATAGCCAGACTGACCTGTTACAATTTTACCTTGTTTGCTTTGTTGCTTTTCCGCAGAAGTCAGTCCCTTTTCCAATCTAATTACGTAATTAGAGCTAAAGACTATAAACACATAGAGACTGTCCCCTCCCGCCAGCTCTGCAGTCAAGCCTTTTGGATGCTGAGCCTTTGGCAGGGCCGCCTGTACCTGGCTGACCAAGGGAGGCTGACCCGAGGCTCTGAAAGCCTGTCTCACTCCCGACTCAGACTCACCTGTTCTCCCTCCTGGACTCCGTATACAAAGGGAGCACAGATAGGAGCAGTGTCCGGGCTTTTGTGTTGCATTTGTTCAAGTTTTAGAATACAATCAACGTGTTTTTTTCCCCTTTAAATTAGCATTTTATTTCCTTCTATGGCATATTCATAGAATCATAACAAATTAAGACCATGAATCAAAGTAGATCCTTTGACCATATTTACCTCTTGTATAACTACCCATCATTGTTTGGGCAACCTCCTGGCTTATTACATTTGTTCACTACGGAGGAATTATATTTGAATAGGTGGTCGGGTACCTAAGATACCTAAGAAGTATATTCTATCATGATTCAGTTCTGTGAGGTCAAACCCGACGTCACCCTGAAAGTTATTCTGCCAGCTCACACGGGAGACAAGAAGCAGCAGAGAACGTGTGGGCACACCGTACTGTTTGGGCAGAAATGCACTTGCAGTGATAACAAGAACAGTTAGCAATAGTATCGTGTGCTCTGGCTTTGCTAATCCTTTGTCGCTAGAAAACATCAAAGATGTTTCTCTCTGGAGAAATTTCGAGGTCCCCTTTTGCGTGTTAAATTTTGCCTACTGTCTTGTGCTCCTTTGATTCTGTTCTGTCTCCAGCTTCAAACCCCACAGCGTTCCCTCTGAAGGGATCCATTCTGGGCTGCAGAAGTGACAGTGTAAGTCAGTGTAAGTCCCTCAAAATCCTACAAGGACCAGGCAGGTGACATGGGTAGGTAAAGAGGGCATGTAATGGGCTAATTGTATAACCCTCTACAGACTGTTTCTTTTTTTCACTTTTTTTAAAACAAATTTCTGAGATATTTGTTGATTCACATGCAGATGCATGAAATAATCTTGAGAGATCCCATGTATATATTATTCATTTTTCCCCAATGATAATATCTTGCAAAACTATAGTATAATATCACAACCAGGAAACTGACATTGAAACAATCTATTATTCATATTTCCCCAGTTTACATGTACTTTGTGTGTGTGTGTGTGTGTGTGTGTGTGTTGGTGTATTTATTTCTATGCAGTTTTATCACTTGTGTTTGTGTATCACCACCACAGTCAGGTCAAGAACCAAAACTGTCCCATCACCATAGAACCCCTAATGTTACATTTTTATACCCACACCCACCTCAGTCCTGCACCCACCTTCCCCTTCTCATCCCTAACTCCAGGAAACCACGAGTCTGCTTTCTATCTCTATAATTTTGTGATTTCAAGACTGTTATACAGGGAATTCCCTGGCTGTCCAGTGGTTAGGACTCCATGCTTCCACTGCAGGGAACACGGGTTCAATCCCTGGTTAGGGAACTAAGATCCCACATGCCGTGTGGCATGGCCAAAAAAAAAAAAAAAAAGACTGTTATACAAATGGAATCATGTAGTATATAACCTTGTGGTCACCTGCATTGGTATTTTTTCAATTTGTATAAATCCTTTGAAATTCATACAAGTTGTATGCATCAAAAGTTCATTCCTGGGCTTCCCTGGTGGTGCAGTGGTTGAGAGTCCGCCTGCCAATGCAGGGGACACGGGTTCGTGTCCCGGTCCGGGAAGATCCCACATGCCGCAGAGCGGCTGGGCCCATGAGCCATGGCCAATGAGCCTGCACATCCAGAGCCTGTGCTCCACAGTGGGAGAGGCCACAGCAGTGAGAGGCCCGCGTACCACACACACACACAAAAAAAGTTCATTCCTGTTCATTGCTGAGCAGTATTCCATAGTGTGGACATACCACAGTTTGCCTAACCACTCATTCATTGAAGGACATTTGTGTTGTTTTCACTTTAGGCTATTACAAATTAAGCTGCTATGAACATTTGTGTACAGGTGTTTGTATGAAACTAAATTTTCATTTCTTGCTCACTTTTGGCAGAGACATAGATATTTCACTACTATAAGAAAAATGACCACATGCATGCCACAAAAACTAGCAAGTGTCACTCAGCCTCAGTATGTTGGAACAATACATAGTTGCAGGTACTATGCAGAACTGAAAAGCTTGTCCTGGGCTGAAGTAATTCCCAAGATCCAGCAAACAGTGCCAAGTGGGAATATGAGTCCCATGTCAAATCTGTCAATTTTGAAGAAAATCCTGAAACCTAGAAATGCATATGAAACATTCTGGTTTATATATTTTATATACAGGCCTTCATGTTTGGAAACAGTATGACAGCCAAATGAAATAAGACAGCAGACTAGATTTTTTAACCATAGGCAACCTTTTTTTTTTTTTTTTTTTTAACTTACAAAAGCAAAGAACTCTGATATTAAGCTCATGGAGCCCTGTGTACTACTACTTTCCCCCTTGTGTTTGTCTTATTTTTGAATTCATGTTACTCATAAGATAAGGAGAAATGGAATGCACTTAATCAGTTCCTGAAACTATTCCCTCATTCAATAACTAGAACGGGCCTCCCATGGGTCATTTGATTTGCAATGTGGATACACAGTGAACTGGAGGTAAAGCCCCGGGCTCTCTGTTCTCGTAGAGTGTGTAGCCTTGTGGGATGTTTACAGACTGGTAGCTGAGAGTGAGTCTGGCCCTGATGGTATGATTTTTCTGACCACAATCTCTATCAATAATTATTAATTAACTTCCTACATTTATATATAGGATGATATCTAAGTTTTTAAAAAAAATACAGACTTCCAGCTTTTGTTGAAAAACTGGAAACTCAGATATGACTGAGCTTACTTTCCAACATGGGCAGGTCAGTTGGAGATGAAGAATAGCCACCCCAGTAGGCAGGACAGGCACCCTCCTCTCCCCCAGAATCCCCTCAGCCAGGCTCTCTCATTATGCGAACTGCATGGCCTCTATGAACATGTGAGTTTGCTACCTCTGGTTTCGTGAGAGAGAAAACACTAAGAAAACAGTAAATGTGCTAAATCCTAGCTTCTCCTAACAGCTCCTTGCTCCTTCCAGGGAAATTACTACTGAACGTGAGTTGTTACAACCGTCATGGATAGATGCATAGAAACCAAGGCTGTTAAGCATATTTTGTACGATTGGGTCATTGCATATACTTACTCCAATATTTAACTCCTCATTCTTCAGTAAAACATCAGTCTTAAGATCCACAATGAGTAAAATCTGAACATATGGAAAACAAACAGAAATGCATAATTTTAATTTTTATCTATTCATCTTATAATGTCAATGAAAAGTCCCAGACTGCTAGATTAGAACTTAGAGAAGGCTTCTTGGATAAAGATTGTAAGTCCAAGTTCTATATTCCAGACATGCACATGATCAAGAGACTGTGTAACAGCTATCTCTTTAGATTTATCAGGAACATACCCATTGTTATAGGTTAGTATTTGGGGACAAAGTGGCTGTGACTATAGAAGAGAATCATATAACTTCTTCCAAAGAGAGGAAATATTAAAACATCATTGGCTCTGTAAAGTGATGCATTTGGAAGAGGTGTCATAATGCCAATATTAGCACACTCTTATTTTTGAATTGGTGCACTGCCTTCTCAGACAATCATAAAAGAACAACAAATGATCACGTCCCAGGGCATCATCAATGAACTTTGCTCCAGATTCTGTGGTGAATTTCTCATGTTTCATAACATTCTGAAGTTTATAAACCTCAAGAGAGTATACTAAGGGTCTTGATTTTTCTTTAAGATAAGATACCTAGAAACAAAAAATGGGTTTTATTTTTTTTCCAACAAAAAAGGTTGATTCACACATGAACTAATCTTGGAAGGAATATTTGTTCTTTTTTGTTCATAACCTGGCCTCATGACAAGGGTAAGGAAGAAGAAAAAGTTGCCTAAGGCATTTACAAGCCCTACAAAGACTTTATTAAAAAGAAAAATACCCACAAATTTACTACCAATCCATCTAGATCTTTCACCGTATTGTGTCAGCTCTCATGAGGGACCTGTAACTTGAGAGATTTAATAGCAAAAAGGCACAGAAGCAAACTTTACAACACAAACAGTAAACCATTTAAAGATATATTTTTTTCTCATACATACTTGAGAGAACAATCAGAGAACAATTTACTAAAAATTGAATTTGTATGTACCAAGGTCAGTGAGTGCTTAGTCTAGCTGGTCCATTAAATGTTTACTAAAATCACAACCTGTGCTTTAATTATTATTATTATTTTACATATTATATTTATGATGTCAGCAAGGCTTCCAAACAAAGGGAAGGATTTGCCAATCCCACTCTAAGTCATTTTTGGTGACTTTAGGTAGAGTGGACAAAGTGTCTCAAGATTGTTAAGCTCACTGGGTGCTGGGTCCTTTCACTCCCTCATTTAAAATGCTGCACTAAGTACATAAAACCAACCAAATTGGATTAAGAACCTGAGGCATTTATTGTTGCTTTTTTCCAAATTTACAGGTCTAAAATTACTTCACCATTGATTAGTGCAGTCAGGCTGATCTGCTGTCTTCCAAACACACCGTGTAAGTACCATCTCATGCCACGTTGTTGCTATTACTGCAGTAGGTAGAATGCTGAGATGGTTAGGAGAGTTTTGCCTCCTTGTGTATCCACCCTGTGCAATCTTGCCCCGTTGAATGTGGGTAGGATTTGTGAATATGATTGGATTTTACTCTGATACTAATCGGGTTGAGTAATCTGCTAAATTTGAGTTAATTTTAGAAAGGGAAATTAACCTGGATGGACCTGGTTTAGTTGGGTGAGCCTTTTAAAGAGAGACTAGTTTCTTCCTGAAGAGGAAAATTTTCTTTTCTTTTTTTCGGTACGCGGGCCTCTCACTGTTGTGGCCTCTCCCGTTGCGGAGCACAGGCTCCGGACACGCAGGCTCAGCGGCCATGGCTCACGGGCCCAGCCGCTCCGTGGCATGTGGGATCCTCCTAGACTGGGGTACAAACCCGTGTCCCCTGCATCGGCAGGCGGACTCTCAACCACTGCGTCACCAGGGAAGCCCTGAAGAGGAAAATCTGAAGCAGCAGACATTCTCCTGATGGCCTTCAGGAAGGACTCTGCCTGTTGTGAGAGGGCCTCTGGACGGTCCACGTGGTGAGGACCTGTGCATGACCTCCAGGAGATGAGTGTGGCCCTTGGACAACAGCTGGCAAAAGAAAATTGGAACCTCAGTCCCATAGCTGCAGGGCACTGAATTCTGCCAACACACACAGGAGTTTGGAAGAGGACTCTGAGCTACAAATATCAAAGCCTCCTGGATAATGCCTTATTTGCAGCCATAGAAGACAGGGAGCAGAGACCCCAGTCAAGCCTTGCTGGACACCTGACCTACAGAACTGGGAGATAATAAATAGATGCTTTTAAGTGGTTAAGTTCGTGGTGATTTGTTACGCAGAGATAGAAAACTAAAACAATCGCTACACCCAAATGCCCTTGACTTTTCTTTTTTTTTTTACTTAATTCCTATCCATGTTTCCAGTCCTACCTTCTTCATGAAGCTTTAAATGTAACCAATCTCTTTGCACAGTAATCTCTCATGTTTTACCAGCTTTAGCAAATATGCCAGGGACAGAGCATTTGATATAAAGTTTTTTTTCTAATCTTTTTATCATAACTTATATCCTCAGTTAAGAAGGAAGCGACTTCAGTACAGGCACCATCACCTATATGTCTCATCCCCCTCCCCAGACCCTAACACAGTCACTAGCTATAAGAGATACTCAATAAATATTTTTTATTTACTAATTACTAAAAGATTCACTTTCGTAATATGCCATTGCCACTATAGCACTATTCAAACTATTCCTATGCATTCTGAATTAAATAAGGAACAAGTGAAGACTCTATAGACACAGTCAACAGGTAGCATGACATTTTGGATTTCAAAATATTGTATTAGGAAACCCCAATCTATATCAATTCATCAGGAAAAAACACAGCAAAACTTCTGAACCCAAAACCCATAGTATCTCATGTAAAATTTTCTGGGCATTATATTTTCAAATAGAGAATGAGATTTGTAGAGCCCAGCTTTCACATGTGCAGATTTAGAAGACAGTGCAGAAAGGCATAGGGCAGATCACATATGTGCCACTGATAGGCAGGCACATGCCACACCAACCAGTGCCCAGGTGGCCGTGTCTCCTCTAAAGCTGTAATGGTGAGTGAAGTAACCTGCTTAAAATCCCAGGATCTCCTAACCACAGCCACCTGGCTTATAATTATAGACCTTATTATAAATAGATATAAGCTTTGAGTGATTAGTTATTGTGTACAAAGTATTCAACCGTAGACCACCTGATTTTCACTCACTGCTGTACCTTCTCCTTCCTTTGATACATCCTAGCTATTAATAGAAAAACACCTGTTTCCTGATAGTCTTCCCAGCTATAAGACATCCATTTATATAGAAACAGCTGGGAGAAATGTCCTTGTGAAGGACAACCAAATCCAATTCTTACCATCACAAAGCCTTCTCCTGCAGCTGCTGATGGAAGCAGTTAAGCCTGCCTTGCATCACTCCTGCACAAGCTACAACAAACAAAGTGAAGCTAGAGATAGCCTTTAACACTGTAGGAGAATTAAGAAAATCCTGCAGCAATAAGGCAAGGATTTCCATTTGATCCTAGAAACAAACAAACAAACAAAAAATGTTTCTAAATCCACAGGTGAATGACATAAACTGAAAACCAGGAACTAAGTTGCAAGCATTCACTGCCTCTCTCTCAGGTCTCTTTCCAGCACCTGCACACACCTACAGCCTGCCCTTACTGATACACAGATGGAGGTGGCATCCGACTCCAGTGATAAACTGGGAGCAACTAAAGAAGGTGAATGGTGACAGGAAATGAAAGTGACAGTGACAGTTTGTGGTTGTTTGATTACTTCAATGCAATGAATGGTGGCCACAGAGTTTCCTGTCAACAAGTGTCTGTATAGAAAAATAAGAAAGCAATCAAAACAGTAACTGACATTTCAGGGCATTTCAGAGAAACCCAGGATTTCATGCTCAACAAAACCATCTGTTTAGTATTCTTGATGGGAACTACCACTCACCCTGAAAAGAATGATCAGGATAAAGGTGAGGTGGGTGGATTTTAACCTCCACAGGAAGGTGGGGCAGATGATGGAAAACTAGACTAAGTGACCTCAATGGTCACATTCAATGTAACAATTCTAGAAATGATACAGGATGTGGGGTTAGGACACTGGCCCTAATGCAAATCCCATTAGTAATTTAATTATGTGACCTTAAATCAGTTCATTTACTTCTCTATGCCTTAATTCCTCCTCATGTAAAAATGCTACTTTCCCTTTTTGCCCTTAAACCAGAACTCTGATAGATGTATGAGGTACAGCAAAATGATCCACAGTGTTAGAGGCGTCGGGATCAACATATCATCATATACAAGCATGTGTCTGGAAAAAGAGAACACAATGCAATATTGAGCAGATTTTCTTGGTGAAATGAACATATTCACATTTCACCATAATTTCTTCTCATCTTTCTCCTGAGAATTCCCTCACTTTCAAGCCAGAGTTCTTGACATATTCTCCTTTGAATCTGGGTTTAGCCCTGCCTCTTGACTTGTCCCATTCTGAATTCCTGACTTCTACTTTCAGCTACTCTAGCTAAATGCCCAGCTCCCTCTTCTCTGGTAGGCAGCCTGGCCAATTCCTTCATCCCAATAAGTTCCTCTCCATTCAGAAAAACATGAACCTGGACTGCACGGTTTAGACTTTCTCCTTGAAATGCTTCTCTTCCTTTTTTTTCCCTTAAAAAAAAGAAAATGCTTTAGAGAAATATGACTGTAATTAACAACTGACAAAAATATCCAGGCTCGAGCTGAAGTGGGAAATCACAGAGGTTAGTTACTTATTTTCTCATGCATTTACCATTTGTTCTCTTTTCTCAGGGAAGTTGAAAGACCTGAGGTTGAAACGTAATAAGGCCCCATACTGTTTCTAAGAGTATTTACAACCTGCAACGTATAAGGCAGTACATTGCTTATATTTAAATTTGTTTTCACTCATCTGAGCTATTACACAGTATGCCATCCCTAAACCTGTTATAAGGAACACACGTTTCTCAGCCACAAAAGGGAATAAAATGTTCAGCATTTGAGCTCTCTGGTACTGTGGAGGTGACAAAACACATACGTATCCAATCCATTCTGCTGATCTGGCGCCAGCATTAGGAGGGACTGCCTGAGGCAGAGACCTTCTCCTATATACATGTTCCTGAGAATTAGAAGGTGAACCAAACGGCCCATAGTGATGACAGCAACATCTTTCAGAAGACTCAACCTTACTAAATGGATTCCCCCAATACATTTTCTCTTTCCGAAAACAACAACGGTGATTTTAAAGTTTAACTGATAGTACAAATGCTTGTTGCCATGTAAAAAAAGAAAATTCCCAAGGACCCAAGGATTAAGTTGTAAACAGGTCATTTTCACTTATATAAGAATGGATGCACAGTCCATTTTCTACTAGGTAGCTTCATATTTTTCACTGATCTTTTAAATCTCTAGCCCATGGCAAATGACTCTAGAAGAGTAATATCTTGCTGAGGTATCCATAGCCTGGAACTTAGTATTTATAAGATTAGTCCTTAAAGATACCAAATAAGCAGAAAATTATTCACTATCTGGGTCATTTTCGCTCCTTGAATTTGAAGTAAAGAGATCTCTGGGTTCTAGACTTAATCTTGTAAATAACTGTTGTGATATCTATAGAGTAAGTCACTTAATTTTTCTGGGCTTAATTATCCTTATTTATATGATGAAGAGATCATAAGGTAATACTTAAGGCCTTTGCACAAATTTTTGATTACATTATTTAAAATACTTCCAGTGTATACATTGAAAAATATACATCTAGAGTTTAAAAGAAAGTGCTTTACTAAATTATGCTTGTAATACTCCTTGTATTTCTTGTATGCTTATAATACTATAACCGTCATTATCAGATGAGAATATCTTATTTACCATTAATAAAAATAGAAACAATACTTCACATTCAAATAATATATTTTGATTGTTTGAAAGTATTTTGCATCTGTTATTGCACAGAATAGCTTTCTGTGGTCAATGGGTCAGGAATAATTATTTCTATTTTAAGGGTCATTTGTGTCCAAGGACATATAAGATGTTAGCAGCAAAACCTAGAACCAGAGTTTTTAAACTTTGAGACCTAATTCTCAATGTAATGTGTATTGAAATGTACTTTCAGGTAGCAGCTCTAGCAAAGAAAATTTAAGGAGCATCATCTTGAGTAGTCCACTTACTTTCTGCCATTGTCTAGAGCTGGCCATGAGGTCTCTTGGTGCCATCTTCTGCCCACTGCATTCCTCGTGAGTCGTGAGTGGGTTTTTTTAAGTTTCCAAGGTGAACAGATGTGTATGTAACCACTGGAAATTTCCTGGGGCAGAGTAGGACTTCTTTTAACACAGATATGCCTCTTACTTTCTACGGATTTAGAAACTGAAAAATAAGTGCTGAATTATTAAATTTTAATATAAATGAGAGTACTGAAAAATGACAAAAGACAACATTAAGCAATATCTTGCATATTGTCATTGCTCAGTCACCACTCTGCTCTTCCCTGTTGCCACCCACAGTACAGTGTTGTGATCTCCAGGACCAAGCAGCTGGATTAAGAACTATGTTAGGATCAAGGTGTTTTCCTTTTTGTCTATATTATACTCCATAAGAAAGTGCCTGGCACCATTCTATGGTCCCTTTGGGTAGATAGGAGGTATTCCTGGATGGAATATGAGCTTATAGGCCATTCAGAAGATGTGGGGTTACACTAGCATGCATACTACCTCTGCCTCACTGAGCATCTCTAGAGTCTTGGAGGTGGCCTGACATTATTCATCTTTGGTCTTAGTGACCCAATGAAATTGAGACAGATATAGAATTGGCCAGAGTGTTTGGTTTACTCTAAGAAGAGTTGAGAAACTGACTCATCCATTCTTTTATTCATTCCATGTACACTTATTGAATTCTTAATATGTTCAAGGTACTATTTCAGGTGCTGGCAATACACTGAAAACAAGACAGACATATTACCTCTTCCTGCAGAGTTTACAGTATGGTTGAAGGGCATGAACAATCCCCAAGGAAGCATGAATAAACAAGACAATTTGAGAGTGGAAAGATGCCATAAAATGTGATATTATGATAAAGACTTTGTTGAGTTGGGGAGAGTGCTACATTACTTAGGAGGGTAAGAAAGTATGGATACTTACCCATGCTGAGAAAGTTAAAAGTAAATAAAAATCCAAGATGTGTAGATAACCTAATTAACAAAAGAGAAAAGGTACTGAGAGAGAGAAATGGTCTCAGGAATCTTCCCTGCCCCCACAATAGTATAACCACAGTCTAGTAAATACCTGACAATCCATTATTAATAAAGAATTGTTTTCTTGGGTTGTCAATCAAAATTCAAATGCTGTTGAGGGGAGAACCATATTATGTCTATCTTCTTAATTTTAGTCTAAATTGTCTTAACAGATATTTTTCTACCAATAGCCATTTTTATTTTTGGCAATCATATTTCTTCTCTTCCTGGAGGTATAATTTATATGTATAAAATGTTACAGATGTTTGTTGTATAATTGGCAGAGTTTTAACAAAAGTACACCCATGTTACTACTACGCAAACCAAAATATAGAACATTTGCATCACCTCAGAACATTCCCCCATGATTGTTTCCAAGTATTCTTCCCACATGTTCAGAGACAACTGCTATTCTGATTTAGATCATCTTGGGTTAGTTTTGCCTGTTCTTGAACTACAGATATAAATTGAATTTTATAGTACATATATTTCTGTGTCTGTCTTCTTTAGCTCAGCATAACATTTTTGAGGCTTGTTAATATTGTTGCATGTATAGGTAGTTAATTTTTTTAATTTTTAGTTTATATTGGAGTATAGTTGATTAACAATGTTGTGTTAGTTTCAGGTATACAGCAGAGCGATTCAGTAATACATATACATGTATCTATTCTTTTTAGAATTATTTCTCCATTTAGGTTATTACAGAGTATTGAGCAGAGTTCCCTGTGCTATACAGTAGGTTCTTGTTGGTTGTCTATTTTAAATATAACACTGCGTACATGTCAATCCCAAACTCCCAGCCTATCCTTTCCCCCCACCATTCCCACCCCCCGGTAACCATAAGTTTGTTCTCTAAGTCTGTGAGTCTGTTTCTGTTTTGTAAATAAGTTCATCTGTATCATATTTTTCGATTCTGCATATAAGCCATATCATATGATATTTGTCTTTCTCTGTCTGGCTTACTTCACTTAGTATGATAATCTCCAGGTCCATCCATGTCGCTGCAGATGTTAAATAGTCAGATAGCATTCGATGTGGGAAGGGAAAACCCAGAGACTGGAGGAGAAATTTGAAAACACTGAGGTACGTTGCTTCTGAAAATGGGCTCTCTGGACCAGTAGTATCAGCATCAGTATCCAAGGAAATTTGTTAGAAATATAAATTCTTTGGTCCCACCCCAAGGCTATTGAATTAGAAATTCTGGGGGTGATTTCCAGCAATCTGTTTTTTAACAAGCCCTCCAGGGTATTCTGGAGTATATTAAAGTTTGAGAAGCAATGTGTAGGAGAAGGCATGGACAGGGAGTAAAATTACTTAAAAGGATTTGGGAACCATGGAAGACAAAAATGTGTTTGCTTTGCTTGCCTGTTTTACCTTAAACTCCTGAGGTTCCAAGAAGGGGGAGCAGGGTTTATGGAAGTAACCTTTGCAAATCATTAGTATTAATCCATACCTTTGCCTCAAGTAGGTCAGTATCCAGTTCTGATTTAGACTCTGAATTACCCTTCCAAAATTCAGTCATACAAGACATATGAGCAACTTGTAGTAGTTAACAATAGCATACAGTAAAGGGTGTTAACCTAGTTCTCACACATGAAGGAAAACTCCAAACTGTGAAAATGAACAAACCAGCTCATCTAGACTTTGAAAATATTTTATACTTCTTACTAATTAATACAAATGAAAAAGAAATCCTATAAGGTAAGATTTTCAAAAAATAATTTAGGAATGTCTTCGTAGGAAATTCATTTTCCAAATCTGTGTCAAAAAATAAAAAAGAATTAACCATAAGGGAAAAACTTTGCAAGAATATCAATCATTGGTTTGAAATTAGAGCAGAAGATCAGCAATTTTCGTGAGGGTTTGAAAGAAAATATCACTCAGTTCAAATCAGAATCAAAACCAAGGGCAAAGACATCCCAGGAGGACTTAGGTTTCTGTGACAAAGACTTCTCTATTCTAGGGAGACCTTCACTTAAGTTATCTGACACCTTAGTTGTTATTTAATTTAATTTAATTATATTGGGGTTAGTTTTATCTCCAGATAGTCCCAAGAATAAAGACATTGAAGTATTGACTGTGTAATGTTTAATCAGGAAAGACAAAAATTATATATATATATATATATATATATATATATGATATACAGATGTCTACGAAAATCCCTCTTCTACATAAGAGGCATAGCTGTCTGAAACACAACTGTTTTACACTTGAGGGCACCCAAAGTGGAAAGACCAGACAAAAAAGCAGAACTAGAGTGTGATAAATTACTTTCAAAACATATGTTTAATGCTCATCATCAAG
Source organism: Mesoplodon bidens (assembly GCF_964165515.1). Classification (NCBI taxonomy): domain Eukaryota; kingdom Metazoa; phylum Chordata; class Mammalia; order Artiodactyla; family Ziphiidae; genus Mesoplodon; species Mesoplodon bidens. The sequence goes on from NC_138165.1 coordinate 51,213,866, forward strand.
GTTGAGCTACCAATTCATATACTGATTATAAAAGTCATTTTACCTTTAAATTGAAACATATAATAAACCCAATCTATGGACTAGTTTTACTCTGTATGTCACCCAAGAACACGTCAGATACCCTAGAGGACGCTTCCTGAGTCCCTTAAAATCCATCCATCAAGCTAACTGAGGGTATGAAAAAGCAGATGATCAATTTGAGAATACTTGAAATCAACAGTGGGAGTTTGCATCAGGAAACTTTGTTAGGGAGTGAGGGTCCCAGGCATCTCCAGCAGCTGGAAGTAGTAATGGTCATCAAACCAAAGGATAGTTCCATGTTCATGTGGACTAAAAAAGATTTCCTTTCTCCCCCTTCTGCAGATATCAATTGCAGAATAATACCAACAATAACAACAGAGAGAATGGGGTAAGTGCATATGCTCTTATGTAAAGCACTAAATCTCCAAAGGGCCCGTTTTTCCAAAGCCCTAAGATACATATGTGAAATGTGCTTCTAGGTGCTGAATGGGCTATACTTTTACCACTTTTTTTTTACTACCATACTTTTAGTGTGTTCCATGGACAATCATTATCACCTGGGAGCTTGCTTGAAAGGCAGAATATCAGGCCTTAGCTCAGAACTAATGAGTCAAAATCTGCATTTTAACAAGATGCCCATTGATTTTTTATACACATTAAAGTTTGAGACACATTAGGCTGTAGCACTACAAGCCCATTGGTTTCTCTTCAGTTATTATTTTCTCAGGTTTACCTGATTATTATATTCACCTGGGAACATGTTAAAGCTGTCAAGCCCCACTGAATGACTGAATCAGAATCTCCACATTTTTAAAAAGTGTCCCATGGGCTTCCCTGGTGGCGCAATGGTTGAGAGTCCGCCTGCCAATGCAGGGGACGCGGGTTCGTGCCCCGGTCCGGGAAGATCCCACATGCCACGGAGCGGCTGGGCCCGTGAGCCATGGCCGCTGAGCCTGTGCGTCTGGAGCCTGTGCTCCGCAATGGGAGACGCCACAACAGTGAGAGGCCCGCGTATCGCAAAAAAAAAAAAAAAAAGTGTCCCAGTTTATTATGACCCAAGTAAGTTTGGGATATGGTTGCTTTAGGCAGTCGTGAAAGGGCTATTGCACATTTGTACCCTATAAAAATTTAGTCGCACTACACTATATTTTTTTGTCTTCATTTATGTAAATTTTGAGTATATTTGGTTGTAACAAAATAAATAAATGCCAAATAGGAAGAAATAAGGAAATGACAACGTTGGTAAGATGGGCAATGAGAAGCATGACACCGACTGTGTGCGTGTATTTAGGTGCGTCCTTAAAGACTTGCTTACATAAAGACACCTGTTCAATTCGGTGAACCAAATCCACCTCCAGATGCCTGGGTACCTTCAAAGGTGTTTCAGATATTAAAGGTTAAGACAGATTTCTTACTTTCAATCAATTGTATTGCCCTAATAAACACACAAGATTTTTGTTTGTTTGTGTTTTAGTCTGAATGTCTGTATCAGGTTGGGCTCCCTAGGAAACAGATTTTGAGTCTGAGATTTATGTGCAGGGCGTTCACTGGGGATACACTCTGATTCACCTGTGTGGGGGAGAGAACATAGGATTAGGCACAGGGAAGAGGTGGATCCGATGCAGTCACAACAAAAGCCATTCCTGAAAAAGAACTCAGCTGAGAGCTGTCAGCCACCAGCACTTTGCAGTTGGAGAAATAAATGCCTCAGTCCTGAAGGAGAATCCAGGCAGCACCTCACAGCACCCATTACAATGGAAGCCACTACAGTGGTAACTAAATTTTCCATTTTTAAATCTTCAAGAGGCTGTCAGAAATGCCTTATGTCTGTTTTTATCTCAGAATCTTACTTAAAGAATAGTGCAATTTTGTTTGTATTCTCTAGTTTCTCCTGCTTGACAGCTTTTAAATAAATTCTTCCACATATTGATTGTTTGAGGAACTGCAAAGTACAGAACTTCTTTTTAAAAAAATCTACTTTATTAACAGATGAAGGTTTTGTTTTATATAGTCTGAAAAAAATCCTCAGAGGTGTCAAAAATTAACTAGGCTATTAACCAAAGTCCACATTATTTTCCTTAATTTTTTGTAAGATTATGATTCATGTCATAATTTTCTGAAGGTGCTCATGCTCCTTATTGGATTATTAATTTGTGTTTATTATAGAGACAATGGTATAATGTTTTATCTTGTTTAGTATTTTTATGCTTATGATTTTAAATATGTATATAGCCAGTTTTTATGCTGTTTTCCTTTTTAACATAACTAAGGTTGTTTTCTAAATTAAAAGTAATTAAGATGCTTTATCAAAAATAAAGCAATTGGCAGTTGTGTGAATAGACATCTTCTCCACAGTAATAAAATGCAGACTGGGTAACCTCTGAGGTTATGATTCTGACGATGTTTCTTCTACAGGAAAAAAATAATAATAAGTTTTATGTATAGAATATATTGGCAAACAAGGAAACATCTATCTTTAATTCCTAGTGGTATCTTTCTTCCTTTTTTCTCAGGAGATAAAGTTGATTGACCTTCCATTCCACAGCATATCCAGAAAGTAGATCTGAATTATATAAGCAGATTGTAGAATGATGAATTTAATTGTTTTCATTTTAACTCACTGTTTTCACAATGAAATAAGCAGTTTTCAACTGTGCACACAACTAATATGTATTAACTACCCTCTTTTTGCTAGATAGTATGACAAGTGCCAGAGCTAACAAAAACAAAAACAAAAACAAAACAGAGTCCTGGTCCACCAGGGGTTCAAATTCTAGTGAACAAATTGTGTTGAGGTTCAGTGATTAGGAAAATCAACAGAATTGAACAAATGTTCCATTTTCCATTTATTTCAGTTGTCAAGAAGCAGCTACTGTAGCAACCGTAACCTAAGAGAAATTTTTTTCAAAGAACAGATGAACAGTTCATTTAGATATGAATCAAAATATTCACCCAAAAGATAAATGTTTAAATCCACATTTAATTGTTTGAATAACAAAGAAGACAACTTATTTAATGATTTCTTTAATACGGAAGAAAATTATTTTACTTCTGGCCCTAACTTTATATTCAAACTGTTAGGGATCTGAGAGACAGATTAAAGAAAGGGGCCCTGGTCCCACACTCTCATCAAAGTTTACCGATGCCTGGCTTCTAGTAGATATGAGTAAAGGAGAGACACTCAAACTTTTCCAGAGTCCATTGAGCTTGGAAAAAGTCAGTTGAGTCTGGATGGATTGTCTAGATTTCTAGGGGCTGTCTGCTGACATCCAATACTGATGTTCAGTGGTGTGTGTGTGTGTGTGTGTGTGTGAATTTGTACACTTGCACTCCATACAGGGGCTGACTGTGAGGCCCAGAGTGTGGTCATGGCTTTTGCTCTCTGAGGAATTGGCAACATCCTGTCCAGGGCAGGTCCAGCTGAGCACAGTTATCACTAACCATGAGCAACTCTTTACCCAGGGCAGAGGTAACCGGAGAAGGTGTGGTACAGGGATGTAGGCTTTCAGAACAAAAAATATAAGCCACATGATTCTAACACCCATTTCAGCTCCAAAGGACAGTGAATGAGTTCATCTCTTACTGAAAACTGAACTAGGAGAATGTTAGACTCTCATCTGTAACTCACATAGAATACTTGTTTATTCTACATGCCAGGTAAATCCTCTGCCCTCCCCAGGGTTCTGAAGTGTCCCCAGAAGAAGCTCACATTCCCCTTACCTCTTCTGCCTTTGTCACCTGTTCTGTCATCACTCCCACCAATAGATGCCTTAGGTTATTCCTATTATAAGATGGTTGATGACTTCTAGGAAGGGAGCTCTTCCCTAACCCAGCAATTCAAAAGGAGGTAAGTGTACCCTTTCAATTATGAGAAGATATTTGAGTGGTACACAGTCCTGTATATTTTAGGGGATCAATTTGTAGATATTCAAATGCCATATAAAATTTCTTCCAGAAAATTGATTTGCCTGAGAATGACCCTACCTTCAAAATAGTCCTTTTGGCCATTTTACAGAAGAAATACACATCTCTCAGTCATCCAAAATCTGAAGATGGTGCCTTGCCCTGAGGTGTAAAAATCTTCTAGTGCTAGTCAAAGGGAAAATCAAAACAATGGGTCGGGGGCAACTTCCTGTACAGATTAATCAAACTTCCTTTCTTTCACAGTCTTATTCATATTTCTGTTAAAAAGGAAAAGTGGCTGACATTAAAAACAAGTCATTTGGCCAGTATTGGAATGCCGCAAATTCAAATATAAGTTGTTTAGACTGATTATTTTAAATGTAACTGGAATGTTTTCCAAAACAATTAAAAATTCCCAGATAGCACTGAATAAAGTCAAAGATATTGAATATAAAAGTTTTATGTGATTTCTTTCAGATTTAATGTACTATATTTAGTAAGGTAATTAAAATCTATTTTATCAAGATGTAGAGGTTTTATTCCAGTCATAGTCAAACCTCATCATATTTTATTTTCTCAAGTCTACAATCTTTTAACTTCCTATTATTAAAAAAAATCTTATTTAAAGCTATAACTAAAGCTTTTACACATCAACTTAGGAATATGCAAAGAGGAGCACATAAATTTAAAATTTATTTTATGATCTACCTATGTACAAAAGTATGAAGATAGCGGTTTTTATTTGTCACAACTTTATTTCTTGGAGGCTTAGACCCAGGAGCTCCTGGGAGATTCCCAATAGTCCTTTTTTTGTTTGTCTTCCATCTAAATATCTGTGTTCTATTAAATACAGGCAAGGCAGATGGTAGCTTTGTTATGTTCTGGATTTGGCCTTGGTGTGTTTCTCTCAGCAGTGGTAATTAGTTTTCTACTATTCCTTGGTGTAGTGGTATCTAGATGGCATTACTTTGCAGGGTTCTTTTCTAAGCAATTTAAGTTTACCCTAAGGAAGGGATTCTGTATGTGAGTATAAAGTGTCATGCTCCAGCCCCTTTTGTTTCTACTGGCAATAAAGAGAGGATAGGTGCAGGCCAGCAGACCACATGCATGCTGGCTCAATCTGACCATTCTCAACTCGCCTAAATGCCCATGTACTGAAGGAGAGAGGTAATTAACCATCAGAGTTGCACCCTCAATTCTGCTCATATATCTACACTCTAAGACACAGAATTTGTGATATCATACAGTCAGTCTTTGGGAGAAGACTTTGACTCACTAAGTCTTTGTCACAAATAGGAAAAATTCATTTGCACTAGTTCTCCTCTCAAGATCATCCAGGAGGAATTTCTGAATACTAATTTTTGTACAGTAAGACACCACTAAATTTGGGTGTGCGTTAATGCAAAATTAATTATAAATAGACATGGACTGGACTGAAGCTTAACTTTTTAAAGCTTGTGTAAGAGCAAACACAATATATGAGATTGCATTAGAACCCTTTTAAGAACATTTCTGGTATGGATTTTTCTGAGTATACAGTGGTAATAAGAAATTGGGGACTTCCCTGGTGGCACAGTGGTTAAGAATCCTCCTGCCAGTGCAGGGGACATGGGTTTGATCCCTGGTCTGGGAAGATCCCACATGCCACGGAGCAACTAAGCCCGTGCACCACAACTACTGAGCCTGTGCTCTAGAGCCCATGAGCCACAACTACTGAGCCCACGTGCCGCAACTACTGAAGCCCATGTACCTAGAGCCCGTACTCCTCAACAAGAGAAGCCACGGCAATGAGAAGCCCACGCACTGCAAGGAAGAGTAGTGCCCGCTCGCCACAACTAGAAAAAGCCCACGCGCAGCAGCGAAGACCCAACACAGCCAAAAATAAATTAATTAATTTAAAAAATTGCATTGAGAAAAAAAGAAACAGTTTGTTTCTATATGTTTTTTAAAGACCCTGGAGAACCTTCCTTTGTAAGCATTTAGATTTTATCATATACACTGAATGTAATTGTCTGTGGCCTCGTGGCCTTAGTTCCTAACAAAAATAAAATAAAATGAACAAACAAAATATTTTTAAATATTCTAAAATTAAATTTTTTATAACTTCCTCCTACTTACATATAAAATAAAATTGAAATATTAATGAGTAAAGACATTTGCAACCAATATTAAATAGCTTGCTTATTGCTTTTATGAGAAGCCAAATCACATAATGATTAAAAGTAAAGGCTTTGAAAATCATACCTCTTAGGTGCAAATCCTGGTCCTACTAATTATCAGCTGAAAATATATAAAGATAGGAATAAATTTTAGAAAAACATATTGATATATACCCCAAAATACACCTACTTTTTTTTTTATATACTCAGAAACTCTTTCTCTCCTTTGAGTACCCAAGTGTCTCTAGCAGGCTCATTTTGTGGTGTTTTAATAACAGACACATTTACCTGGAAACAGTCTTCTCCATTCCTCAGGCCCTGTTGCTTTCCTTCCCCAATTTAAGAATGGAGTTTTCGCCTAGTGATGCCATAATCCTTTTATATATTCATCTTGGTTTCCACAATTTCGTCAGAGATGCAGGTATATATCTGAGCCTCAAAAATTGAAAATGTTTTCATTGTTTTCTCAGAAGACTCCTTAACTCCCCCTTTAAACCAGTCAATGTCAATAGATTGAGAAAGAGGAAGAGCTGAAGGGCATGGGGTGTAAAAGGCTCACAACCATAATCCTAGTCTACCCACAGCAAAGGAACTGAACAAATATTCCAAAGAAAGAAAAGTAATTGTTTCTGTATTACAGGGATGAAGCATTTTTATATTTCTCAAGCTTTCTGAAACAGCTATATATTTTATAGTAATTTACTTTTTCTGAAAAAATTATTAAAAATTGGTATTTCCATTCCATCCTCTAACTTATGGCTGTCTCTGGGTCCCTCTTCTCTGTTTTACTCCTCTTGATTATTTCTGGTAAGAAGTGAGCAGATCAAAACTGTATATGAAAACTAGTAACTCACTCGTTTGAAGGTTCAAAAAGTTGCTAGGCATTTACAGACTCCAACTCCCTTGGTTTGGGTAAAAACTCAGGGCTTGTGAGCAGTAAAAATATTTTTTAGAAAAAAGTTGCCTAGATAAATAGGCATCACTCCCATCTGCTGTAGCCCGTGTGACACTATTTAAGCAGGCAGTGACCTGCTGAAGAGCAGGAAATAGGTTTTAACCTGGAGGTCCTGGTGCTTAGCTCAGCTTCTCGGATAAAATACTAAGTGAATATAGGAGAAAATGAGAAACCTGCACATTACAGTAGCAGAGGCATTTGAGAGCCTACTGTGTCCCAGGCACTGAGCCACACTCTACAAGGATTCATTTAATGCTCACCCAGCATAAGAGGCCACACTGTACAGCTTGTGGGATCTTAGTTCCCGGACCAGGGATCGAACCCAGGCCCTCGGCAGTGAGAGCGCCGATCCCTAACCATGGACTGCCAGGGAATTCCCTCAAATGACGGTACAGTCTTAAGCAAAGGTGATATCGTTTCTCTAGTGCTTCAATCAGCCTGGGAAGAGTCTGCTCATCATTGATATCCAAAATTTCGCAGGATGGCAGAGGCGGAAAACTCTGCAAAACCACTTCTGAAAACAGCGGTTCTGTACTGAGTTATTAAAAATAATAAAAAGTTACACAGGACAGAAAGAGTTATTCAAAGAAGTTTAACATGGTGATAAGAGCCCCAGTCCAATTAACATTGTACCTTGTTGGGCTGTCATAATACTTCCTTAAAAATGTGTTATAAAGAAGGAAAAATGAAAAAAAGTTATAGTATATAATAAATTCCACTTAAAAAAACAACTGTATCTGAGATGACCAAATATATGTATGTAATCTATTTGAGTAGGCTATCAAAAGGCTTCATATTTAGAGCCTGGTAAACTTTATTTTGGCAAAAACTTTTTTCTAATCCAAGCAACTGGTAAAACAATTTTTTCCTAAGGCCACACAACTGATATTTTAAAAGAAAAAATGGTTTATGTTTAATTGGTCATGAACTGAGTGATGTGATGAGAATTAATAAGAATAAAACCCCAAAGATAATATTACAAAGGCTTTACACAGTCTTCAGACAAATGGAGAACAAGTGAAAAGGGGGACAAGCAAGGAGAAAAATGTTCCCTTTCCCAAAAGCTGTTTTTGAAAATTACTTGGAGACTTAGAGACCCTGTTGACTTTAATTAAGTGCTCATTAGATTGACAAGCTTTTTCAAGAAGTGATCCTGCTTGCCATGTGGGTTTTCATATGCTCTCCTGGCTTTCCTTCTAAATTACTTTAGAACCCTTTCAGAATAACTTGTTTATGCAAGGAAAATTACTCATAACCCTTTAAAGAATTCAGATAGATTTTTATGTCCTGTGGTTACTGCTATATTATTTTTACACAGTTTTATAATTTTCACTGAAATCTCTTAACTCCTCCATGCAAAGTCAAAGTCTTCCTAAATAGGACTTAATTCCTCTGGTACCAGTGGGGAAATAACTTATAAGCTTTGAAATCTCAAGAGTCAGATGTCAACACAGACATAATTGAATAGGTAAAGTCCTGGAGGCTTGGCGATATCCAAATAAACAACCAAACAATCTTTCCAACCATTAATTTCAACAGGAACAAAATAAAAAGAGTTAACCTGGTTAAATGTTACTGTGTGGGCATATTCATACCACCTTCTGACTGAATACTTTTGAAATAGTGGCGAGAGATTTGTTTTAGGCTCAGTATACCAAGGTTCTAGAAAGCCTAACATTAAAGAAAGTGTTGATGGATTAATCAGCTCTAGGACATAATTCCTGGTCTGTCACAAAAATGACTACTTGAAGATAATATTACCTTAAAAATATTAATATTAGTTAACTATCATAGTTATTGTCTGTTTCCTGGATCTTCTTGTTTTATGTTTCTCTTTATTCCTTATACTATTAAAAAATGGTGGAATCAATCAAACAGAGTATTACTTAAAAGCATAGAATTTAGAAAACAGAAGGTATATTGACAATTACCTATTTCATACTCATTTCTTTCAGATCTTTTGACTAATATCAATGTCAACATGTTATTGATGAAGTGTTTCAACAGACAGAAAGTCACACCAGATTTCTTATTGCTTTATCATATCACTAGCAGCATAATGGTTTTACCTGGATATATGGTAACAATTGTTTTCAGTCTCGATAATTTGTCATCAAAATTCAGAATTATGAGACTCCTAGTAGAGATATGAAGCATTAAGTTGAAGTTAAAAAATGCTTAGGGGAATAAATATTCTAATAATTCTTAAAATACACCTAAAATGTTCTCTTCCATATCTGCTACTTATATTAATCTGATCAAAATTTCTCTAGCACATATGAAGCTACCTTTAGCACTTCAGCAAAATGATGCTAATAAAAATCGAATTAGATACCATTTCACACCAGCTAGAATGACTAAAACATAAAACACTGATAACACCAAAGGTTGGTAAGAATGTAGGACAAATAAAGCTTTCATATGTTATTGACAGGAGTGTGAAATGGTACAACCACTGAGGAAGTATATGTAGTTTCTCATACATGTATCTGCCCTATGAACCAGCAGTTCCATCTCTAGGTATTCTCGAAGAGAAATGAAAGTAAAGTTCTCAAACAAATTTGTACAAGAGTGGTTTATAGCAGCTTTATTCATAATAGGTCCAAACTGGAACCAACAACAATTTCCATCAAGAGTGAAACAGATACACAAATTGGGGTGATTTCATGCAATTGAACACTACTTGGCAATAAAAAAAATGGATTCCTTATATGAACAATAACATGAATGTATTTCAAGGATGTTATATCACGTGAAGAGAGCCAAAGACAATATTACATTCTATACGATTCCATTTATATGAAATTCAAGAATAAATACAGCTAATTTAGGGTGCTAAAATCAGAATCATTGTCACTTAGCAGGCTAAGAGTTGACTGGAAGGGGCATGAGGAAATACCCTGAGGTGTTGGAAATGTTCTCTATTTTGACTGGAGTGGTGGCTATACACATTTATCCAGTAACCCACTGAACTGAATATACTTACGATCTGTAAAATTATTAGAATATGCATTCTACCTACATTTTTTTAATATTTAAAAAATAAAATAATTATTATATCAAATTTGGCTTCTCATTTATTAGAAATAAAACAAAAACTCTCCACATTCACTCTGCTGAGATATGGTTTTTAAAAGCAATCTCAAATAGATATTCTTATTTTTTACTAATAAAATATGTATAAATAGGCAGTTTTAAAGGAGTAATATGTAAGAATTCTAAACATCAGTACATGGAACCTTTTTTAAAATGATTCTATAATGCAGAGTTAAATTTCGGTCTACATTTTACTACTCAGTTCCAAAACCAAACAAGACACAATATGTCTTTTTTTTTTTTTTTTTTTTTTTTTGCGGTACGCGGGCCTCTCACTGCTGTGGCCTCTCCCGTTGCGGAGCACAGGCTCCAGACTCACAGGCTCAGCGGCCATGGCTCACGGGCCCAGCCGCTCCGTGGCATGTGGGATCCTCCCGGACCGGGGCACGAACCCGTGTCCCCTGCATCGGCAGGCAGACTCTCAACCACTGCGCCACAAGGAAAGTCCCAATATGTCATTTTAATATGGGTTTCAGCAATCATGCATCTTGTTATATAATTTAAAATTAATTTAATTGTGCGTAGCACAAATTAATTTGTGAAGTGATTTAAAATATCTTTACATATTATAATCATAATTGGCCTTTAAATTATATTTAAAACACTTATTAAACTGATGTAAAATACAATTATAAATGAAAAATTAGTTACTATATCCTACCCCAAATTAAGCCCATGACTTAAAAAGTTTAATTGTTTGGATATATGTTCATATGAGACTAAACAATTTGGATAACTGTAGTTTAGTAAATACAATCAATTTCTTTTTTGATTTTGTTCATTTTCTCTGCTCAGTCCCCAAGACCTTGGATTTCCATCCCCTGAAAGGACCTTGGTGATTTAGTGAGCAATAATTCTGATAGTCTACAACTATGGTCAGAAAACTCAACACTAGTTACCTAACTTTTCAGACTCCCAATTCCTCGTTCAAAATATTGAAATTTGATTGTCCTGAACTCATGACTCTGAGGCAGAGCTTCCAACCATAGGAAGTTAATAGCAAAGAATGGCTTTGTGTGATACCCCTCCCAATATTATTTGCACCTTGACAAAGGCTATCGTTGCCTTGGCCCTGGGCATGAAAATTTTTGAAAAGTTTTTGAAGGTATTTTTCTTGGTAGAAATTTTCAAAACATGACATATATAGCAGTCTTCTACCTATTTCACAATATAAGAAATACCACTTATTACTTTAAATAAACATCAGCAATCAGATTTTCCTGTGATTCTCCAATGTCCCTGGTAGTGGTCACCACCAAGATAATCTTTCCAAAGCCCAGCAATCACCCACCCATGTTTCTGCTTGCTTAGTTTATTGTCGCCAACTCAAGTGAGGGCTTCTCAGCTTCCCAATTGACTTAGATGCTTAATGTTTAAGTCCTGAAGCTTGAACTGAGTCTGCACATGTGTGCATTTAGATATTCTCATGCAAAACTATAAGAATATCATAATCTGAAAAAAATAAAATATCCAAACAAATATAAAACATCCAAATAAAATATCAAAATGTGAAACCATCAATAATGTGCTTTTCTACAATGAACTCACATTAGTTAAAGGCAGTGCATTCATATTTAACTCACAGTCAGTTTTTGCTCAAAATTTGCTACCAAATAACTGACTTGGCTTTTTGTTTATCTGAATTAGAATGTAGTTATTATTGAGTTATTAGATTTTACTGTTCAGTGCCTCTAGTCAGCTAGTGAGATGGCCAAAATAGCCAGGTCAACCATTATATGACCCACTATGTTCAACACATAGCCATGGTCTGAAGGAAATGCCAAGCTTTTGTGTGTGCACATGTGTGCGTCCTTGTCTTAGGTACAAACTGTTAAGAAAGTTTGGGTGAGATTTCCACACTGACAGCTGCCACTGTATGGAATGGGAGAGAAGGTGGGTAATAGCTTCCACTAACATGCCTGGTAGACAAAAAAGGGCCCGTTTTCCATAATTCGCTCAAACTCTGAACAGCAACTTAATTTTCTTTCAGTTTTCAGTTTGAGATGCACGGCAGGAATCTCCTCCCCAAGCAAAAGGCAATCTGAGGTGAGAAGAAGAGCATGCTGCCAGCACAGGTATAGGCCTGCATAGCAGAGCTGTGGTACGCAGAAAGAGGCTTTTCATTTTAACAACTGTGAGAGCGAGGATGGAAGCATAATGAAGATGGCATAATTGAGGTGGGAGAGGGAAACATTAACCATGCATCCAAAGGAAGACTGGGGGACTTATTTAATTATTTAATTTGGACTTCCTTGTTTGCTCGAGCATTAAAACTGGCTGAGGAGGTCAAGAAACTCCAAGAGGTTAGCACCTAAACCCTGACAAACCCCTAGGTTCTGGAAAGTTGGTCTGCTGTTGTTTTTTTTTTTTTTTAATTATATGAAGCCAAGTTATTCTGTACTCTTCTGTTTTCTCATTTTCATATGCATGTTAACTCTAGGATACAGACACCCCTGACAAGCATTTCAGTTATACATGGGTCTGATGATGCCCAAACATATCTGTTTTCTGATGTCTCTGTCTCTTTGCCACCAAAGTATTTCATGTCCCACACAGAAAAACACAAGCATGAAAACTTTGAAAATATAAAACAAAAGGAAACTGAGGACATGAGAGAGGATGAAAGATAAAATGTACCAAGATCCAAAGAAAGCAAGACAAGCAGATGATAGGCACGTGGTTCCAAAGGAGATTAAATTCAAAGAGACTATAAAATATTACTAAGAGATTTACAAATGATACATGAAGTGAAAATCACAGAAAGTTATATTTAACTGCTGAGGCCAAATAATTTTTCATTCAGACAGAAGTCATGTGATCATGAATACTCCCATGACTGAAATTTTACTCATAAAACAAAATGAGATTTTAACAGTATTTGTTAAATTCTTAGTAAAAAGAAATGCACATTAAAATATTTTTTCTGGGCTTCCCTGGTGGCGCAGTGACTGGGAGTCCGCCTGCCGATGCAGGGGACACGGGTTTGTGCCCCGGTCCGGGAGGATCCCATGTGCCACGAGGTGGCTGAGCCCGTGGGCCGTGGCCGCTGGGCCTGCATGTCCGGAGCCTGTGCTCTGCAACAGGAGGGGCCACGGAAGTGAGAGGCCTGCATAACCGCAAAAAAAAAAAAAAAATTTCTATCAGAGAATTATAGCTAATTATTTAGATTTTTAACCAATAGTTTTTATTAACCTGCCAAACCTCCAACAATTCATTAAAAAGAAAAAAATTCAAATGTACTGTGGACTTCATTTATGTTAGGGAACTCCTGAGACATGAATAGGAATAAACAAAATAACTCTAAAGGAAAATCATGTTTGTGTTCTCACCTACAGGAAGCTCAGGAGGAACTCACTGAGGTTAGGAAAGTCACTGTTTATTTTAGTTAGATTCTGACGTCTTTGACTACTGATCAATATTACCCCTTATAGGTTACTGTGGGATTGAGGCTTTGCTTGATTCAGTAAATCCCAAGTTTCTTAACCCTCCCATTTAAAAAAAAAAATGTGAGCAAAATGCTTTAAAAGAAGGCTTTATTATTATTTTTTTAATGTCTTGAGAGATTCTTCAACCAACACTTTAAAGGTATGTGGGCACTTTGGAAATGCATCTTATTCTGGTCTAGCCATAGGCTAGAAAGAATTTAAAATCATTTGTTTAGTCCTAAAAATCAATGTAGAAAAAAATATGGCACTCCTGTACATAGTAATAAACAAACACTATTTTATGCTACAAATTAGAAATTAATATTTAGAAATTAATATTTTAAATAAAAAACAGTACATGCATAATAACTGAAATCCTGCCCACCTAAAAATTTACTGATATTCCAATCTGCATGCATTCATTTATTTAATTCATTCAATCATCTTTCGAGCATGTATTACAGCAGCCCCTGCACTAAGCACCAGAAATATGTGTTTTTCATATTAGATCAAGTCCTAACATTCTTGGTATTTTATGATTCTCATAACTTTTATGATAAGCCTCATGAGCTTTAATACCTGAGGATTGAGGATGAGATGATTTTATTTAACACTTAAAGTAATGAACATGTAATTTTTATTTTAAATTACATAAATTAATCAAACTGTTAATTATAGTGTTAAGTATTTTTATTGTATTCTAGTCCTGGGAATTTGGTAACTCATATCAGTTACATAGAATAACAGGCATATAATTCAGAGTATTATCTTCTAAATTATTATGTATTAAAACTGAATAACATAGTTGCTACAATTTGTGGAGTACTTTATGTGCCAAAAATGCAGTTTTTTTATATATATTTTATACATATTTTATATGTATATTTTATATACATTTGTATAACATTTCACATTAGCATCTTTAGGCCAGTAGAGAAATCATGCTTAATATTCTGAGCATTCATAGTTGTTTTTATTGTTGTTGTTATAGTCTGTTTATTTCATAGTCTGTAGATTGTATCATTCATTGACTCTAGAGAACACTTATCTGGAGAGTAAGATGGCTCTCAATCATCAAAATTGATGGAAATGTCATTATATCACAGTTGGACATTTTACTTATATAAGCCTGAATTGAGTTTTTAATATTCAGAATTGGTTCATACATAAGGAAGCCCTGATCAGACGCCCCCTCTCCCACATACCAACCCATCAGTACAAATTGTCTCAATTGATATCCAATGGGTGGTACTTTCTGTTCAAACTCTCAATAATTTTTAAGTAATTGGGATGTTTCATGTATTTCTATTGCAAGTAATCACACTCTGCCGTGTGTTGTATCTGATACCAAAGATTGGTATAATTAAGATGATTAGTTTTCTGAAAATAAATCACATGGTGAAAATGACACATCTTATACTCTGAAAGAGAAAAGTATGAAATTATCTTAAATACATAAATCACAAGACATATTTCTGGACCCAGTATGAACCATTGCCGTGTTTCTGTCCCTAAGTCTCATAGTACTTTCCCAAGAGCTCTTCAGCTGTCTTCTCAAAGCATTTGTCACTTTTTGTGTTTGTTTGTTTTGTTTGTTTCATTACTGAGACCATAATCCCTCAAAGTCATCTTTGATTTTTTTGTTCTCCTTTTCTATCCTCTTGTCATGTTGCCAAATTTTTATTCTTGTCAGATATACCGCAGCCCTCATATTTCCTAATATCTCTTCCCCTATATTCCATTAGTGTACACACTGCTATTTGAACACTACTCCTGAAGCTGCATTTAACTTCCCTGCAAGTTTAAAAGCCTTAGATAGGTGGTGAAGACCCTCTGCTTTATCCCTTTCTATTTCTAATCTAAAATTTTACGCAAACTATTCATTTATTCATGTCTGCATCCAGCAAATACTGAGCATGTCTTATGCCAGGAGCTGTTTAAGGCGTGGGTGACTGTAGCAAAATGCTCCGCCCTCATAGGCATCTCAGTCTGGTGGAGACAGTTGGCACTGCGGAGTTTTGCCAAGATGTCCTGCTCATATCAAACACACTCACCTCAGCCCCAGTCACTGAGACTCTTAGCTCACTGGCTTTTCCTACCTCTTCTCCAACTGGCAACTGTGTTCTACTGCAGGGAACTAACTCTCTTGGGCAAGGTTCTACCCCATTTTAGGAAGGTGCTTACAGCCAGTAGCCATCGGATGAGAAATACAAAGGGCTGCCCCAGCCACAACTTGGGACAACCTTGAAGGACCTGCCAGGCACCAGAGTTCCCTCTCGAATGGATTGGGGCTTTGTTGAAACCATATTCAATGTGAGCATCTCACTCACCAATCCTGCCATCCTCACTTCCATACAGGTCTATTTCCAAAGAGCATTTCCTTTTTGGACACACTCTCCGTCTTAGAATATGGATCCAGGGAACCTTGTCTAAGATATGAAGTGAGACCAACTGATGATAAGCAAGCACATAACGTACATAAGGTACATAATGTGGCGGATGATATTACTGGTTGCCGAATACTCCAATGGCCTTCCCTGTGGTGCACAAGAATTATATTTCATTACCAGGTAGATATCAGGTTCATCTGGGTTTCTTTCTTTGAACCCTATGAAATGTATGTAGAAGGAAGAGAGATGTGTCACTTTGAGGGAAAAGCTTTAACAGTAAGCTTGTGGTTTACCAATTTTTTCACTTCCCTCTGCCAAAACAACCATCAGTGCTCCACATAGACGTTACTCATTACCCTGAGTCCCAGGGACAAGATTACATAGAGCTGTGCCACAGCTGATCCCTATGGACTTGTTGTAAAAGACTGAGTGATGAGAGACTCTAGTTGCCACAGCAGGGCTGGTCTCACCTATTTGAAACAGCTGGTAATAGGTGTATCAAGTAGAGTAAAACAGGGAAGAGGAATAAGGGAGTAATGGAGTTTGGATGGTGGCCAGAGCCATTGATGTAAACAGGGTTGTCAGGGATGACCTAACTGGCAAGGTCAAATTTGGGCAGAGTCCTAAACTAGGTAAGAGAGCAAGTCATGGAGAAGCCTGGATGAAGAATGTCCTGAATAGGGGGACTGCAATGTAAAAGTCCAGAGGCCACAGCCTGGTTGACGGGAAGAGGACCGTGTGGCTAGAATTCCAAGAGAAGTAGAGATTTGATAAAGATGAACTGGAGCAAGAACAGATTCCAGATCATGCAGAGCCTTATTGGTCATTAAGAAGTCTTTAGCTTTTTCTCTGAGTGAGAAGGGAAGACTTTGGGGTTGGAAGCCAGTAGAGAGACTGAGGAAAATTTGGATGCTGGGTATGTTTTGAAGTTAGAATGGACAGGTTGGATGTGGGTTATATGAGAAAGAAAGTCAAGTTGACTCCTTTTTTTTTTTTTGACCTGAGCAACTGGAAGGAAAGACTGGCCATTTCCTGAGAGACCAACGTTGCTGAAGAGAATTTTACAAACCCTGTGCACCTGTCACATTTCTTGGCTTGTTTTGCCTATATTTCCTACATACTTTCTGAACTTCATCACTTTACTCTTACCGTTCACCAATTTCCATTATGTATAAATTCTGCCTACTCTTCCAAGTTCAGCTCAGATACGACATCCTCCATGAAGTCTTTTTCTATCACAATAATCCTTTATTGATGCCTCCTTAACCACATAAATAACTTTCCCCTTGTTTTAACATCATTTTTATAATTTCAGGGATTCAGTCAAATAAAAATGAAATTGTCATCTATATTACTAATTAAAGCTGATTTTTGAGAACTATTCTGGTGAGAACATTATTTGATCTCTGTATTAAATGCACCCTGTCACATTCACAGTGCACCCCTCTCCCCCAACACATATACACCTTCTTGTAGTAGGTGATTGCCCCTGTGAAATCCCAG
The DNA here is from genome assembly GCF_964165515.1 of Mesoplodon bidens. Lineage (NCBI taxonomy): Eukaryota > Metazoa > Chordata > Mammalia > Artiodactyla > Ziphiidae > Mesoplodon > Mesoplodon bidens. Next base: position 51,231,318 of record NC_138165.1, read on the forward strand.
AATTTCAAAGTAGACAGTTGGATCTAGGGTATGTTTGTAGCTTCTTTCCAATTTCCAAGTCATGGTTTAGATAAATCAGCCTTCGTCACATAGGGAGGAATCTTAGTCTGTTTAGGCTGCTGTAGCAAAATACCATAGACTGGCTAGCTTAAATAACATACTTATTTCTCACTGTTCTGAAGGCTGGGAAGTTCAAGGTCAAGCTGCTAACAGATTTGATGTCCAGTGAAAGCTCACTTCCTGATTCACAGACAGCTGTCTTTCCTCTGTGTCCTCACATGGCAGAAGGGGCAAGGGAGCTCTCTTGGATCTCCTTTATAAGACCACTAATCTCATTTATGAGGGCTCCACCCTCATAATCTAGTAACTTCCTAAATGCTCCACCTTCAAATACCATCACACTGGGAATTAGATTTCAACATGTGAATATTGATGGGACATTAACATTCAGCCTAAGGCAGGAGGAGTGAGTGAGGACATAAGTCAAGAGGCCAAATTTTTATTCTATTGAAGGATAAATATCTGCCCTCCACACATACAACACTTGCCCTGTCTGTCTCACTCTGGTCTTGAAGAGAATATACATATGTTTAAATTGATTATCTTCATAGCTACCAGTATAATACTTCATGCACATGAGGTATGAATGCATCTCTCGACATCTTCAAAATGCAGACATAGAGAATAGACATGTGGACATGTCAGGGAAGGAGAGGGTGGGATGAATTGGGAGATTAGGTTGACATAAATACACTAACCATGTGTAAAATTGATAGCTAGTGGGACCTGTGGTATAGCACAGGGAGCTCAGCTCGATGCTCTGTGATGACCTGGATGGGTGGGATGGGGGTGGGGTGGGAGGGAGGTCCAAGAAGGGGGGATATATGTATACATATAGCTGATTTACTTTGTTGTATAGCAGAAACTAACACAACATTGTAAAGCAATTATACCCCAATACAAAAATAATAAAAAATAAATAAATAAAAACTGTAAAATAAATAAATAAATGGAATAAAAGCAATGATCATGAGATCATGAAATTATTTGAAATCAGAATTTTCTAACTTTAAATATAAACAATTTCAGCTCCTTTTTTACTATTAGATATTTATATTTTAACAGAAACCTTAAATATCATTTGCCTACTTATGCACATTACCTTGTGCTAATTATAAATTTCCTACTAAAAAACCACCATGCACATTTTATTAGTTTTTAAAGTCACAAGATGTTTATGTAATATGTTATTTTAAAACCATGATTGCGTTTCCAACCATTTTTATCAGACTTTTGCCTTTGAACGGGAGAAATAAACTATGCCTTTGATATTTTTAGATGTGAATGAAGAGATATTATTGGTCCTACATCTTCCATCTGTAGGTAAGTCTCTACACTATCTTTTTTTTTTGCATTTTTGTATGGCTTTATTTATAGTTGACATAGACTAAACTGTACACTTTAAGTGTACAATTTGATGAGTTTTGACATATGTATGCATTCATTAAGCTATCACTGCAATAAAGATAATGAAGTTATCACTCTAAAAATTTCCTTATGACCCTTTGCAATCCAAACTTCCCTCCCTCACTTCCCATCTACAAGTAAACACCAATCTGCTTTCTGTCACTGTAGACTGGTTTGTATTTTCTAGAATTTTATATAAATGGAATTATATAATGTGTGATATCATTGGTATGATTTAATGATTTCCTTCTGTTATCAGTAGTTTTTTCCTTTTTATTGCTGAGTAGTATTCCTTTACATGGATGTACTGCAATTTGCTTTCCTTTTTTAGTTACTTGTTAATGGACATTTGGATTATTTCCAGTTTTTAGCTATTAAAAATAAAGCTGGTATAGCACTCATGTAGAATGAGCCACTGTCCAGTTTTGACAATTACTTATGTAAGTAGTAAGTGGAAGAAGAAGCCAAAGGTGCCAGCTCCCCATGGCCCTTGCCCACGTAGCACAAAAAATGATATGAAGACAAAAGGGGCCAGATGACTGCTACATGAAATATGGGAAAGCCTGCTGCTGAGGAGCCAATTCTAGACTACAGCAAGAGGTTTTATATTCTGCAATTCTGTTCTGATGAGGTGGAGCATCCCAGGGGAGATTGCCTTGAACTTCTAACAAGCCTCCCATTCACTCCTGTTCTGGAAGGATGCTGAGGCATTATGCCAAGACCCAGATAGGCTGTGGTTCCAGCCTTTGCCTGTGAGGTTGCTAGGGTGCCAGGATAAAGTTGTTTCCCTATGCTTATTTACCATTCATGTTATCTTCTTTGATGAAGGGTCTGTTCAAATCTTCTGCCCACTTTTAAAATGGGGCTGTTTGACTTATTGATTTATAAAAGTCCTTTATATAATCTATATATAAACCTTCTGTTGATATTATGTTTTTCAAATAATTTTGAAAATTCTGAAAATTTCAAATTCAATCAGTGGCTTATCCTTACATTCCTAATGGTGTCTTGTGGAAAATTAAAGTTTAAAATTTTTATGAGGTCTAGTTTATCAAAATTTTCTTATTGTTAGTGTTCTTGGTGACAGCATATCTAAGAAATCTTTGCCTAGTAAAGGTCACAAAGATTTCCTCCTCTGTTTTCTTGTAGAATCTAGAAGTTTTATAGTTTTAGATCTTACGTATAGGTTTATGATACATTTTGAGTTAATTGTTGTGTGTAACATGAGATAAGAGTGAAGGTTTATTTTTTCCCACACAGATATCCAACCAGTTGTGTCAGCACTGTTACTGACCCTTTCGAGTTGGGCTCCAGCAAGGGTCCCTCTGCTTGGGGTTGTAAGGAAACCAAGTGTGGTTCAGAAGCAAAGGAAAGCTTAATTGTTTCATCAAAGAACGGAGAGGTGCAAGTTCGTGCTGTAGAGTCCGTGCTTTTCCCGAAAGGCTATGGGTGGGGCTGCTTTATAGGGTTCTTGTCAGCGGGAGGGGGGCATAGTTCTCACGAGGCAGGCGGAGTTCTCGCAAGTTCAGCTCAGTCAAGCTGTGCTGCTCACGCTCCAGATGGCAGTGCCCTGCGCAGTGTTTCTGTACACGGCCTGCAGCCGCCATCTTGAATTGAGTGTAGTGCAAAGATTATGCACACGGTCCCAAGCTGGGGCGTTGGCACAGTTGTTTTGTACCAGGAACTCTCTTCTGAGGTGTCAGGTGTGAGGCCTCTGCCCGTGGCCCCTTATGGGCAAGTGAAACTAGACTAAGGACAAAAGAAGAGGTGAGACCTTAGTAGATTCCATCATATTTTTCCCCCAGGACCCCAGTGGGCTTTGCCAGTGACAGGACCACTTGCTGAAAGGATTCTCCTTTCCCGTTGAATTACCCTGGAAACTGCTGAAAACCAATTGGCCATATATATGTGGAACTAATTCTATACTCTCTTATATTCCATGGATCTGTATGCTTATCTTTATGCCAGTACCACACTGTCTGGATCACTGTAGCTTTATACTAAATCTTGAAATCAGGTAGGATAAGTTCTTCAATTTTAGTTTATTTAAAAAACAATTTTGGTCATTCTAGATTCTCTGCCATTAGTGTTATGCTTCCTTCAGAAATTTTTTTTGAAAGCTTTCCTTTTTTTTCCCCCCTAAGTTCTGGAGATATTAATTTTCCCCTACAGTTTGTATAGAATTACTTTGTGAAAGCATCTGGACCCAGTGCATTTTTGGAGGGTAGTTGTTGCTCTCAGACAGTTTCCTGGAAACATATCTGTTTCAGTCACATTTTTACACTATCATTTGAATTTAGCTAGCCTGCTTTGTGAACATATATATAGAGAAGAGGGGAAAGGCAGTGGAGAAATAATAATATGAATGAGAATAAAGAGCGGACAAGAGAAAGCATTTCAGAACTAACTGAAATAAGGGAGGACTAGGTAATTCACAACAAAGAACCCATTGGTAGTTCTAGGAACCTGGCTTATAGTCTAAATACAAAGACTTTATGCTTCATTTTAAAAGATATCTCTTTTCCCCCTATTTTCAAATTTTGCCTAATACAAACTTTCAAATTAATCAGCTTCAAGATAACCAGACATTCCATGAGTGTCAAAAAATTAATAACAAAAATTGACAAAAGGGAGTGATTTCTCACATAAAGAACACTTAGTTAAAATTATGTATTATGCCAATAAGTCAAGATCAGCAGTTAGAAGTCTAATTTTTAGCTTGTTTACATGCAATGAATAGGAAAAACACTTGTCCAGTATTCCAGAGCCTTTCCTCTCTCTGCTAGCATCCTGTGAATTTGGAGAAATTCCTTGGTCTCCCTGAGTCTCAATGTCCCCGAATAAACAAGAGTTGCATTGAGTGATCTACTTCAGTTTCTCGATGGTCATTAAGTCAGATTTCTTGATTTCAGTTCTGTAGAGTCTAGTGTGTTACATTTTATCATCACATGTGTAATGTTTATCAATGTGTTTATCACTGATATATTTTAATGAAACTTTTATGAAATTATTTGAGATTAGAAGAATGTGCCTCCTGCCAATTAGAGATATCTTGCTGAATCTGCCTGGTGCCCGTAACAGTTCTATCCCCGTGTAAGGACAATACAGACATTACCAGCTGAGGCTTCCTTCCTCTGCAAATCATCTTCTGCTCTTGCACTTGAATCCCCTTATTCTAACTTGCCTGACTTAGGAACAAGTGTGACTCTCATTTTTTGTATTCAGTTATTTCTTTCCATTTGTACATCTTAGACTGAAAGATTTAGCATCCCTTTGTTTCCTCAGTCTACTTTATATGTGCGCCATTTAAAATGAACTGACGTCACCTCTAGTGTGTGCTTTTACTTATGCCCCCTTGTTCCATATGGCACAGTTATTCCCACAGTCACTCCATGTCCCTGTCTCCAAGTGCTATATTCAAAGAGAATTTGCCATCATCCAACTTATCTTATGCCAGACTGTTTATTAGAAAAAAAATAAGTTTGTCCTGATAAAACTACTTTGTATATTGCATACAGCATAAAATTTTATGCAATTTTTTTTCCATAAAAGAGGATACTTCATAAAGTTGTAAAACAAGCTATGAGGTTATGGCTTCAGTTTTAAAGAGAAATAATTTCTTAAATCAAAGAAGCAAGAGTCTTACGATTGGTTAGAGCAGAAAAAAGTCAACAGATTTATTGGAAAATATCTCTAATCCTAGATTTCAAAATGTAGCCAGATGGGAATCTGAGCATCATTGGAATCTGTGATGACTCATGTAGGGCACTTGTGCATGATTCAGTCTTGACATGGTGCCAAAACAACTGGTCATATCAATCAAAAAAAATTAGTTGAGAAGTTCTCTCATGCCATGCAGACAAAGGCCCAGTTGGTTGTATTTTTCATTGTTCTACTAAATACATTGGTAGTATGTTCACATGGTGGTAATTTGGCTGTGTTTCTGATGAATGTGTTGCTGTGTGTGTGATATCTATGACCTAAGGCTCAATTCTTTGAAGAAGCCTTTCCACAGAAGTTCTGAGGACTCCTAGGTATTCACACTTTGTGCCCCTTGGAACTCTAAGATTGTTGTATATTCCTCTAGAAAGCTATGGTTCAACAAATCATGAGATCACATAGCACAAAGAGGCCCCTGAGAGAGATTTTGGTCCAGCAGTTGATTGTGTATATTTATTTCCCAGAGTCACTTCTGTTTATATCTGTATATTTATATTTATACTATTGTCCCATTTTATCAGAAGGTTTTTAAGGACTCGCCCTGTTTCTTTCTTCCCTTCTTTCTTTCTTTCAACTCCCCACAGTCCAATAGAGTATTCTAAAATAGTGTTGGAGTACTTTCTCAGAGCAGTCTGTGAAAAATTCCTATCGTGCCAGATAACTAGGAAGAATTTACAAGGGTAGAAACAACCTGGTCCTCTCCTCTCCAATAAATATATATCCAAAGTACAGGTCACTTCACAAGCCACGAGACATGTTTTTAAATGTCTCAAGATGTTCTAATTTTGCTTTCAACACAGGTTTCACAATTATTACTGGCTAATTCAGCTAGTTACAAAAAATGTGCTTGTTCAAATAGTAATAGTTAGAGGCATGATTGGGAGCTCATGGCTTGACTACTTTAGGACAACAATTAAAGCTAAATCTTAAGTGGCAGAAGGGCTGACACCAGATCTGTCTTGCTGAATACCATATCCCCAACACCTGACACATGGAAAATATTCAGGTAATATTGATTAAATAATTATAAAAATGAAAGAAAATGAAAATAAATTTACTATTATTTCTTCTGCTAGAGTTAATTACTCCATTTATTTAAAAAAATAGGAATATTGGCCTACTTTAAAAAATAGAAGCCACTGATTTTTTTTCTTAACTTTTAGATGTGTTTTATAATTGACTTTCAAGGTTTCTTTAAATTCCTATTTTATTTCAAAAATAATCTTAAATAATTATCATTGCTCCTAAGAAAAGGTTTTATTTATTACACAGTAAGACACTGAATTACTGACTATTCTTCCCCTCGCTGAATGTTGTTTACTTTTCATGGATTAAATAATCTATAATAATAGAGTTGCTCTAATTTCATTATGATATAAACAATATTGTATATGTGTTTTAAAAGATTCATTTTAATTTATTTAGAGTTGCCAAAATATCAAAAATCCACCAAAAAAGAAAAAGAAAATAATGCTAGTCAAAGCTGTTCAAGATGCCAGCCAAATTAAATACTTAATTAAAAGTAACATATTCTTTTTAAATATAGTGTGCTCCTCTGATTAAATCAAAATAATGTTCAAATCAGCATTTCAGATAAAGAAATATGCCTGATAAAGACTAAAGATGCTGTCTTAATATTTTTCAGAAGCATTTTTTTTTCCCTCTGGTCAATGCCTTCTTAAGGATAAAGAAAAATTCTAACTTATAAAGGATTTTTTTATGATTGTCTAGAAATCACCAGCTTGTTGAACTCACCTTTACTGGACAGATGGCAGGTGCCAAACTGATCTCAGCCAATATAATCTGTCAAAACAATCTGCCATGAGCAGGTGTCAGATAATTATCTAAATGAACAGATATGTAAAGTAATAAACAAGCTAGAAATTGTTACTGAACAGGGTACTTAAGCACCTAAACTTCCAACCTAACCTTAAGTTATACATATGATAAAAAATTAGCTAGCGCTTAGAACAAAGTATAAGTATGAATAGCAGTTTCCATTTTCTTTACTAATTTTTGCTTTGTGAAAAAAAGTTTTAACATTTTCATTCACACGGAACTCTGCTTACATCATTGTGACATGTCAATAACATAGAAAACTTTTCTGTTTGCCAAGTATTTTTAATGCCGTATCTTAAGTCAAATCAACAAAAAGATGTTTGTTATATTCAAAGTTATTATTGTAAAACATATATATAAACATGTAAAACATTAAATACATATAACTATACAATCAAATAATCAAAAATATATAACCAGATACACAAAAATCTTTAATTTCTTAAGTGAAGATTTCTACAAATTATGAGTGATATTCATATATCTTGAATTATATTTGCAAAAATAAAATAACCTGGTTTACTTTAGTTAAAAGCTAACAATTGTTCAATATGTATTTGGGAAATTACTATTTGCCTACATAGTTAGAGACTAAGATTACTAGTCTTTTAATAGAGGATTTTTTTCCTGACCCGATCAGTCATCTTGATTTTGGTTAAGTTTACCTTAATAACTTATCTTGCCATCAGCAAGTCTGATGAGTAGCAGGGGAGCTGGTTAGGTGGCTCTTCATGGAGAGAAGCCACTGTTTAAAAATTTTCTCTATTTAGGACATGTTATTTTTTTGTCTCTGCAGAAACACTCGCTGTGACATCTTGCTTATGTAAATATAAGCAATGTTAGGCAGCCAATCCGAGGTGGGAAAGATGTGTTATAAAAGAAAGATGTGTTATAAAAGTGACTACATCCTAATACCTCTCACAGAGCTGGTCCTACAGGAGAAGTGGCTACATTTACATAGTAGCAAAAGCCCTGAGAGAAAGTGTTTCATGGAGCTCTGACCCCCATCTTCCTGATTATTTGCAATGACTGAGCTCTGAATGAGCACTGCCAAGAGGCAGTGGTTCTCAAACATTTGGCCTCAGGATCCATTTACATTCTTAAGAATATCAACACGCCCTAAGGAGCTTTTGATTAGATGAATGATATCTCTCAACATTTATCGTATTTGTTATAAAACTGGAGACATTTTAACAAGTATTTATTTACTAATCAATTTAAAATAATAATGTGATACTGGTTAACCTAAATTGCATATTTTATTAAAATCTATATTTTTCAAAATAAAGAAAATTGAGGTGGGTGACATCCTTTACATTTTGCAAATATCTTTAATATCTGACAACACACAGATGAATTCTCACCTCTGCTTCTGCATTCAATCTGTTAAGATGTGTTATTTCAGTTGAAGTATACGGAGAAAACTAAGACTTTCACAAATAGGTAGCTGGAAAATAGGAGTAATTTAAAAGTTTGTAAACATAATTTTTGATATATTTGGATAAACCAAAACAAGTGGTGCTTTCTTAAAAATGAATTGCAATATCGAATCTAAAACAGCATCAATAAATTTATTGTACTCTCTTACATTAATAACAGTTCTATCATGCATTTTGAGTGAATATTTTTACCTATGATTTAGTAACATCCTGCATTGGTCATTTGGAAAATATTGATTCACTGAGTCAGGTAGATCCCCCAGATGTACACTGGAAAGTTCTGCTATAATTTTGTGAGAATGAAAGTTAAAAAGTGAAGTAATATCTTAGTATTATTACAAAAAGTAGGTTTGGACTCACAGACACCCCTGAAAGGATCTCAGGGTACCCAGACACTACCCCAGACCAGGCTTTTAGAAACACTGCCATGAAGGAAAGTACAGTATGACTTAGAGACCCACCCTTAATATTGGGGATCAGATCAATAACAAGTACATGGATAATAACAACCACTGAAGGAAGTGAGTATGCAAAACCCCAGTGAGAAGGCAAGTAAGTCTTCTGATCCTCAGCAATGTGGATCAAATGTTGTCTGATCTGGTTTTTAAAGTTCAACCAGAAAACTGGAGTTTTATAAGACATATCCTGATTTTTAAATGTTGTCCGCTGTGTGGGCTAACAGTCAATGAGCCAAGCAGAATCCCCCTATGGACTTGAACCATAAGTTAGTCAGGGACACATAGTGGAAAGCACTGTCTTTGCTTGTACATGGCTGAAGCCAGAAGTTATCTATGGGAACCATGACTGGGCAGGAGAAGACAGCTAAGACATAAAATTCCATAAACTTGATACCCCAAATCTGGGTTTCTTAGATGTTCTTAACTGCAGGAATCATGAGGAAGTGGAATCAATCTCCCTGGGTTTGAAAAGCCATCACTACAACAATGGACAAGGGTACTACAAATTGTGTTGGCCCAGTTTTCAATAGGGATGTGTATGTGGTAGTCAAAATAAGCGTAGCAGAGAATTAGCCTTCATGGGCAGACAGATCAGTTTCAGTACAAATGCAAGACACGGACTGGTTCTAAAATCAGCATTTTCTTCTTCTAAACTTAGATGATAAGTCCTCTAGAGGAAACCCCCAACCCTATAAATTGGTCCCCAATACATTCGTTGATCTTGATCTTAGCTGACCTCTCAGCAATTTCAAGACTCTTTACTTGTTCTTACTCTTGGTCAACTTCTTCTATTTTCCTGAGCAGATATTCCAGATCTTCCTATCTTTCCTCAGCCCTTTAGTCAACACTCTCTCCATAGCTCTCAGAGTGATGCATTTGATAAATTTGAGGCTAACATATGTGAACTACCTGAAATTTATACACCCCACCACTTACAAACATGTTTGTATTTCTGTATTGTTGGAGGTTGCTCCTGAAATGGTTCCTAATAATGCCTGCCTCATGGCATTCAAGTCCTTGCAAACCACCCCCCTCTAGTGTGTGAGGTGGACTTAATGATTTGCCTCTAAGGAAAGGAATATGGCAAAAGTGATGAAATGTCACTTCTTAGATTATAGAAAGCTGAGAATTCACTCTCTTCTCTCTCCCTCTGTCCCTCCTTCCCCACACCTTTCCCTCTTTATTTGGTTTGCTCACTCTGATGAAGAAAATTGCCATGTTGTAATCTGTCACATAGAGAAGTCCATGAGGCAAGGAACTAGGAAGTAAGGGGAGCCTCTGACCAGCCAGCAAGATATTGAAGTCCTTAGTCCAAGAGCTCACAAGGAACTAAATCCTGACAACAGTCATGTGACTGAGCTTGAAAGCTCCCCTTTCCCCAGCAGAGCCCTGATGGCTGTATCCCCAGCCCAAAACTTGACTGTAGTCAGGAGGAGAACCTGAAGCAGAGGACCCAGCTGAGACACATGTGGATTCTACTGTACAAAAACTGAGAAATAATCAATATTATTATTTCAAGCCATTACATCTGGGGACAATTTGTTATGGAGCAAATGATTACTAATACATAAATCATTCTTTTCTCTAGGCTGAAAGGATCAAGTGCTCACGATCAACCTCTCTACCTAATCCCTTGATTTTATGCCTTCCAGACTTTGGTCTATCAGTTTTCCTTTTTTCCTTCTTTACCCCACATTTCTCCATCCTCTCTCTTACTAAAATGAATTTTGTGTTCTCACTGACAGATGCCTCACTGTTCTACTTTTTCATCTTAGCTAAACTTTGTAAAAATTTATTCTACTTTTGCTGAATCTAATTTCTCTCTCAAGTATTCCAACAACCATTATAAACTGACTTCCACCCCCATCTGAATTTTCACTGGCAAATCCCATCACAGACATTCATATTGTCACATCTAATGAGTGATTTTCAGTATCCCAGATTATAACATTTCTGCCCTTAAAAATCTATTGAGTAAATAAATATTCTCTCTATTTTGGAAGTACTGAACCCTTCAATTTTCACAAAGCACTTAAATACTGGTTTGCTTTCTACCATGCTGAAGGTCCTTTCTTAGTTTATTTCATAGTTTCTCTTCCATTTCAGTGTTTCTAAACTGGAGGGGATTTGTCCTGCAGGAGACATCTGACAAGGTGTGGAGGCACTTTGGTCCGAACCAGAGGAGGCAGGGAGTGCTACTGGAGTCAGTGAGTAGAGGCCAGGGATGCTGACAAACATGCTGCCTTGCATAGGACAGCCTCACCATAAAAACATTATTCAGCACAAGATGTCAGTTGTGCTAAGGTTGAGGAACTCACCTCTGATATCTAAAACTGTTTCTTTGCCCAACATTTTGTCCTTCATCTACTTCTTTTACCTGGGAAATCTCATCTGCTCTTATGGTTTCAATTACTGTTTTTATTCTGAAGATTTTAAAATTTACTGTTCTGATACTGGCTTCTGATATTTTGAATCAAACTGGGAACTAGATACATTTAATTGGGTGTTTAATGGTGGGGCAGGAATAAATATGCAGATGTAGAGAACAGACTTAAGGACGCAGTGGGGGAAGGGGAAGCTGGGACGAAGTGAGAGAGTGGTATGAACATATATACACTACCAAATATAAAATAGATAGCTAGTGGGAAGCAGCCGCATAGCACAGGGATATCAGCTCCACCTAAAGGGGTGGGATAGGGAGGGTGGGAGGGAGGCTCAAGAGGGAGGGGATACGGGGATATATGTATACATATAGCTGATTCACTTTGTTGTACAGAAGAAACTATCACTTTGTTGTACAGCAGAAACTAACACACCATTGTAAAGCAATTATACTCCAATAAAGCAGTTTAAAAAAATAAAATAAAAATAATTGGGTGTTTCATAAGCTGAACTAAATTAACATGTCCAAAACAGTGGATAGATTTATCTTCCCCATCAGAAATCTTCTCCAGTAACCCTACCTCTATCATCATCATCACCATATGACTGCCAACCTCAAGTCTGAGACTCTCTACCTCCCACATCTGATCCCCAAGTCCTGGACATTGACCTCATATGACTTTTTATGTTCCAAAATTCCTTGCTCACCTCACTAATGCCTATTCTATTTGTCCTTTAAGTCTCAGATGAGGTGTCATCTCCTCAAGGGACCCTTCCCTGGCCTGAGGCAGTGCCCCCCCCACCCCCCGTGTGAATCCTCTAAACTCCCCTAGATCCAGGATCTGCTCTAGTACAACACTGACCATACGGTGTGTTGAAAGGATTTATTTATGTTTTTGTGTCATCTGCTAGAATTTAAATTCCTCTAAGTAGAAGGCCATATCTTACTTTTTGTGTGTATCTCCAGATATCTAGTATAAGGCATGAGAATGAAGATAATAATATCAGCAGCCAGTATTATTTGAGAAGTTATTATATGTCAAGCACCGTACCAATTTTTTGCTTAATTCTTCTAACAAAGCTTTAAGATAGGTACTATTATTATATCCACTTTAAAATAAGTTAAACAAAGCAATGGAGAAGTTAAATAACTTGCCTAAGTCACATTACAAGCAAATAAAAGATTGGGATTTAAAAATCGCATTTCTAGCTCCAGAACTCACCTTCTTAACCACGATACTACCCTGATTCCCCTAGGATTATACCTGCTGTTCTCCTACTCTAGTCATGATCTAAATTACTTTACTATTAATAAAATTAATGAAATATTATTAGAATTAATAAAGTTATGTGTTATTTTAATGTCTCAAATAAATATATCCTTATATATTAATATATAACAATATATTGTTATTAATATAAATAAAATATATCCACTTTAAAACTTTTGGAAGCACAAAAAATACAAGACTAAAATATTTTTAGAAAACAATGTAAAAGATGCTCAAATCAGTGTATCAAATGTTCCCTTGGTCTAAGTTTGTGGAACTGAGGTGGAAGGGTTTACGAATTCAGACAAATTAGTGATAGTTCAGTGAAAACTGCAGAAGGATTTGCAGATTTAGACTTTAGATTTTGCTAGTAGAAGTACAGAACGTAAGTGCTCTAAGAGCACCCTAGCTCTTGCTGAAGTCGGTGGGGGAGGGTGGGGCATGGAAGGCAGAACCAAGACCAGCAGCAGCGTTCAGGGATGGGGATAAGAGGCATACAAATGTCCTGGCTGTGTCTCAAAGGAAATGATCAAAACCACTGTGTTAGGTCTCAGGAAGGCCTGTGTTGGATCCATTTCAACTTTTGTAATGCCACTTTTCAAGGGTGACTTTTTACCACCTTAGAATAAATAATAAATGCTGATTCTCTGATTAAGTGGCATTCAAAAAATCAGTTCCCTATTGTTTGGTGGAAAGCGTTTGGAGACAGGAGGAGGAATCTGTTCAGGTTATTTGAGCTACTGCTGCACACCTGTTTCCTTATAATCTGGAGCAGAAGTGCTGGCCCATTAAAGAAACATTTTCCATGACCTCTTTAACCTCTTTTTAAATAATTAGGACAAACTGTAAGGATTTGTTTCCTCCCTTACAATTTGCTCCTGTTTGTTTACTGGTTCTCTAGTGTGTGGGAAGTTTAATAAGTAACTGATGCTCACAGAACATACTGGGCACTTACACCTGGGGACATTCATAGCCAAAAACAGACTTGAAATAACTCAATTAATGCCTGCTTCCTACTCACAGACTGGACAGAGGACCTTTAGGCTTAGAAATCTGGATAGACTGTCCCCGGAAGCTGTAGAGACCAAGCCCCTGGTTGCAAATCCATAACGAGCAATAGTGTAGGATGGTTTATCATTTTTTCTTACTTCTCCTTGGTTATTAAGTAAAATCCCTGAATAAAGGTAATATAAAAAGGAAAGAAATATTGGCTACAGTCCTAGACAGATTGGGTTCTTCCCTCTATGATTTTGAACATCTCAATTGCTGACTCTGTTAAATCAGGGACAATAATATCCATTTTACAAAAGATTTATTAATATTAAATATAATGTATGCACAGTGACCATCACATGTTGTGTCCTCTTTAAATGAAAACTATTTAATTCCTCGACACAACAGTATTTTCAGATAAAGTTGAAAAATCTCAAAGTGAAAATGTGTCCTTAACTGTAGAAGAGAACTTTTATTATCAGTCTGTATAGTTAAGATATTCTTACAAAGGTATATTAATAGGGTGCTAGATATATCATAAATGCTTTATAATGGCTTATGACCAACAAATATATAAAAAATGAAGAAGAATCTGGACCCTGCATTTTGCCTTGGAGTCCCTTTTGCATTATTTAGGGGTCAGAAGAGAGGCTACCAGGACACAAGATGCTCTGGGCCTTCTCTGATCTGGGTTTTCTCAGGACTAAAATTTTTGTGGCATGGAAAACACATTCTTTCTGGACTCATAGTCCTTTTTAATTTTTTTAAAAAATTACTGTAGTCCTTTTGATGATTATAAAAATAATGCATTTGTTGCAGAAAATTTGGATATATAGAGGGTATGACGAATAAAATAAACATCACCTTTGATCCCAACCAACTGGAGAAAAATATTGTAAAATCTGCCTTTTTTAATATTTTCTTACTTCATGTGGATATGTATATATTTGTATCTATATGCGATCCATCTCTCTACCTATTTATTGTTTATCTATCCATCCACACATATGTGTAATTACATTACATTTACATACTAACTGCATATATGTATACATTTTAAAGAATTTGATAATTTTACACTTAAAAATAAGCCACGAGAATTCCCTATACATAATATTAAATACATCTTTAAACTATCACTGAATATTTTTATAGTATTTCATAGTCTAGATTTTCTAGCTTATTCCTGACTGTTTAATTTGGATATGTTCTACTTTTTAATGCTATAGTTTATGCTGTGATTAATATCTATATGAAAACATCTCTATGCATATCTCCAAAATAAGTATAATTACTGGGTCAGAAGATAGAATCTTTTAAGAATCACTTTGTTGATAGAGATGTGATGCTTAACAAACATACCACAGCTTATTATTTACCTTTTATTTTAATATAAAAAAGCATTACATGTATGTTGTCAAATATATCAGTTTTTTCCTTTAGAGTTCTGCTTCTGTTTTACATTTAAAATAATCCCCCCTATTCTGAGTTTATACTTATTTTATAGTTTTATAATTTGATTTACTTTATAGGATTGAATTTTCCACAAAATTTCTCAATATACCTGGCAATGACTTTGGTATTGCTGGGAGACAGTAATGCAATTTTTCTTGCATCAAAGACCTAAACAATTTCCCCAACACCAATGATGGATGAGATTCTTCTTTCCTCATTAAGCATTCACCTTTATCATTTACTAACTTCTTATTATATTAGAACCTCTTTCTTCTCATTGCATTTTTTTCTATTAATCTACTGTACTATGGAGCTATCTTTTCCATTATTAATTTTTTGTTCACTTCTACCCACCTTGCTGCACAGAGTGATCTGATGACCAGCAGCATCACCATCTTGGGAGCTTGTTAGAAATGCAGAATCAGGAGGAGCTTCAAGATGGCGGAAGAGTAAGACGCGGAGATCACCTTCCTCCCCACAGATACACCAGAAATACATCTACACGTGGAACAACTACTACAGAACACCTACTGAACGCTGGCAGAAGACCTCAGACCTCCCAAAAGGCAAGAAACTCCCCACGTACCTGGGTAGGGCAAAAGCAAAAGGAATAAACAGAGACAAAAGGATAGGGACGGGACCTGCACCAGTGGGAGGGGGCTGTGAAGGAGGAAAGGTTTCCACACACTAGGAGCCCCTTCACGGGCGGAGACTGCGGGTGGTGGTGGTGGGGGGGTGGGGGAAGCTTCGTTATGAAGGAGAGCGCAGCCACAGGGGTGCGGAGGGCAAAGCGGAGAGATTCCCGCACAGAGGATCGGTGCTGACCGGCACTCACCAGCCCGAGAGGCTTGTCTGCTCACCAGCGGGGGCGGGCGGGGGCTGGGAGCTGAGGCTCGGGCTTCGGTTGAAGTGCTGGGAGAGGACTGGGGTTGGCGGCGTGAACACAGCCTGAAGGGGCTAGTGCACCACGCCTAACCAGGAGCGAGTCCGGGAAAAGGTCTGGAGCTGCCAAAGAGACAGGAGACTTTTTCTTCCCTCTTTGTTTCCTGGCGCGCGAGGAGAGGGGATTAAAAGTGCTGCTTAAAGGAGCTCCAGAGACGGGCGCGAACCGCGGCTATAAGCGCGGACCCCAGAGATGGGCGTGGGATGCTAGGGCTGCTGCTGTGGCCACCAAGAAGGCTGTATGCGAGCACAGGTCACTATCCACACTGCCCCTCCTGGGAGCCTGTGCAGCCAGCCACTGCCAGGGTCCCGGGACCCAGGGACAACTTCCCCGGGAGAACGCACACGCGCCTCAGGCTGGTGCAACGTCTTGCCGGCCTCTGCAGCCGCAGGCTCGCCCCGCATTCCGTGCCCCTCCCTCCCCCCGGGCTCAGTGAGCCAGAGCGCCCGAATCAGCTGCTCCTTTAACCCCGTCCTGAGGGAAGAACAGACACTCTCAGGAGACCTACACACAGAGGCGGGGCTGAATCAAAAGCTGAACCCCAGGAGCTGTGAGAACAAAGAAGAGAAAGGGAAATCTCTCCCAGCAGCCTCAGGAGCAGCGGATTAAATCTCCACAATCAACTTGATGTACCCTGCATCTGTGGAATACCTGAATAGACAACGAATCATCCCAAATTTAGGAGGTGGACTTTGGGAGCAATGATATATATACTTTTTTCTCTTTTGGTGAGTGTGTATATGTATGCTTTTGTGTGTGATTTTCCCTGTATAGCTTTGCCTTTACCATTTGTCCTAGGGTTCTGTCTGTCAGGGTTTTTTTCTTTTTATTACTTAAAATTTTTTTTCCTTAATTATTTTTTACTTTTTATTTTAATAACTTTATTTTACTTTATTATATTTTATCTTTTTTTTTTTTTTTTTTTTGTGGTACACAGGCCTCTCACTGTTGTGGCCTCTCCCGTTGTGGAGCACAGGCTCCGGACGTGCAGGGTCAGTGGCCATGGCTCACGGGCCCAGCCTCTCCACGGCATGTGGTATTTTCCCGGACCGGGGCATGAACCCGTGTCCCCTGCATTGGCAGGCGGACTCTCAACCACTGCACCACCAGAGAATCCCTATCTTCTTCTTTCTTTCTTTCTTTTTTTCCTCCCTTTTATTCTGAGCCGTGTGGAGGACAGTCTCTTGGTGCTCCAGCCAGGCGTCAGAGCTGTGACACTGAGGTAGGAGAGCCAACTTCAGGACACTGGTCCACAAGAGACCTCCCAGCTCCACGTAATATCAAATGGTGAAAATCTCCCAGAGATCTCCATCTCAATGCCAAGACACAGCTCCACTCGACGATCAGCAAGCTACAGTGCTAGACACACTATGCCAAACAACTAGCAAGACACCCATCCATTAGAACAGAGGCTGCCTAAAATCATAATAAGGCCACAGGCACCCCAAAACACACCACGAGACGAGGACCTGCCCACCAGAAAGACAAGATCCAGCCTCATCCACCAGAACACAGGCACTAGTCCCCTCAACCAGGAAGCCTACACAACCCACTGAACCAACCTTAGCCACTGGGGACAGACACCAAAAAACAACAGGAACTATGAAACTGCAGCCTGCAAAAAGGACACCCCAAACACAGTAAGTTAAGCAAAATGAGAAGACAGAGAAACACATAGCAGATAAAGGAGAAAGGCAGAAACCCACCAGACCTAACAAATGAAGAGGGAATAGGCAGTCTACCTGAAAAAGAATTCAGAGTAATGAGAGTAAAGATGATCCAAAATCTTGGAAATAGAATGGAGAAAATACAAGAAACGTTTAACAAGGACCTAGAAGAACTAAATAGCAAACAAACAGTGATGAACAACACAATAAATAAAATTACAAATTCTCTAGAAGGAATCAATAGCAGAATAACTGAGGCAGAAGAACTGATAAGTGACCTGGAAAATAAAATAGTGGAAAGAACTACTGCAGAGCAGAATAAAGAACAAAGAATGAAAAGAATTGAGGACAGTCTCAGAGACCTCTGGGACAACATTAAAAACACCAACATTCGAATTATAGGGGTCCCAGAAGAAGAAGAGAAGAAGAAAAGGACTGAGAAAATATTTGAAGAGATTATAGTTGAAAACTTCCCTAATATGGAAAAGGAAATAGTTAATCAAGTCCAGGAAGCACAGAGAGTCCCATACAGGATAAATCCAAGGAGAAACACACCAAGACACATATTAATCAAACTATCAAAAATTAAATGTAAAGAACAAATATTAAAAGCAGCAAGGGAAAGACAACAAATAACACATAAGGGAATCCCCATAAGGTTAACAGCTGATCTTTCAGCAGAAACTCTGCAAGCCAGAAGGGAGTGGCAGGACATATTAAAAGCGATGAAGGATAAAAACCTGCAACCAAGATTACTCTAACCAGCAAGGATCTCATTCAGATTTGACAGAGAAATTAAAATTTTTACAGACAAGCAAAAGCTAAGAGAATTCAGCACCACCAAACCAGCTTTACAACAAATGCTAAAGGAACTTCTCTAGGCATGAAACACAAGAGAAGGAAAACACCTACAATAATAAACCCAAAACAATTAAGAAAATGGTAATAGGAACATATATATTGATAATTACCTAAAATGTAAATGGATTAAATGCTCCAACCAAAAGACATACATTGGCTGAATGGACACAAAAACAAGACCCATATATATGTTGTCTACAAGAGACCCACTTCAGACCTAGGGACACATACAGACTGAAAATGAGGGGATGGAAAAAGATATTCCATGCAAATGGAAACCAAAAGAAAGCTGGAGTAACAATTCTCATATCAGACAAAATAGACTTTAAAACAAAGACTATTCCAAGAGACAAAGAAGGACACTACAGAATGATCAAGGGATCAATCCACGAAGAAGATATAACCATTGTAAATATTTATGTGCCCAACAGAGGAGCACCTCAATACATAAGGCAAATACTAACAGCCATAAAAGGGGAGGTCGACAGTAACACAATCATAGTAGGGGACTTTAACACCCCACTTTCACCAATCGACAGATAATGCAAATGAAAATAAATAAGGAAACACAAGCTTTAAATGATACATTAAACAAGATGGACGTAATTGATATTTATAGGACATTCTATCCCCAAACAACAGAATACACATTCTTCTCAAGTGCTCATGGAACATTCTCCAGGATAGATTATATCTTGGGTCACAAATCAAGCCTTGGTAAATTTAAGAAAATTGAAAACGCATCAAGTATCTTTTCCAACCACAATGCTAGCAGACTAGATATCAATTACAGGAAAAAATCTGTAATAAATACAGACACATGGAAGCTAAACAGCACACTGCTTAATAACCAAGAGATCACTGAAGAAATCAAAGAGGAAATCAAAAAATACCTAGAAACAAATGGCAATGAAAACACGTCAACACAAAACCTGTGGGATGCAGCAAAAGCAGTTCTAAGAGGGAAGTTTATAGCAATACAATCCTACCTTAAGAAACAAGAAACATCTCAAATAAACAACCTAACCTTACACCTAAGCAGTTAGAGAAAGAAGAACAAAAAACCCAAAAGATAGCAGAAGGAAAGAAATCATAAAGATCAGACCAGAAATAAATGAAAAAGAAATGAAGGAAATGATAGCAAAGATCAATAAAACTAAAAGCTTCTTTGAGAAGATAAACAAAATTGATAAACCATTAGCCAGACTTATCAAGAAAAAAAGGAAGACTCAAATCAATAGAAATGAAAAAGGAGAAGTAACAACTGACACTGCAGAAATACAAAGGATCATCAGTGATTACTACAAGCAACTCTATGGCAATAAACTGGACAACCTGGAAGAAATGGACACATTCTTAGAAATACACAACCTTCTGAGACTGAACCAGGAAGAATAGAAAATATGAACAGACCAATCACAAGCACTGAAACCGAAACTGTGATTAAAAATCTTCCAACAAACAAGAGCTCAGGACCAGATGGCTTCACAGGCGAATTCTATCAAACATTTAGAGAAGAGCTAACACCTATCCTTCTCAAACTCTTCCAAAATATAGCAGAGGGAGGAACACTCCCAAACTCATTCTACGAGGCCACCATCACTCTGATACCAAAACCAGACAAAGATGTTCACAAAGAAAGAAAACTAAAGGCCAATATCACTGATGAACATAGATGTAAAAATCCTCAACAAAATACTAGCAAACAGAATCCAACAGCACGTTAAAAGGATCATACACTATGATCAAGTGGGGTTTATCCCAGGAATGCAAGCCTTCTTCAATATACACAAATCAATCAACGTGATACACCATATTAACAAACTGAAGGAGAAAAACCATATGATCATCTCAATAGATGCAGAGAAAGCTTTTGACAAAATTCAACACCCATTTATGATAAAAACCCTCCAGAAAGTAGGCATAGAGGAAACTTTCCTCAACATACTAAAGGCCATATATGAAAAACCCACAGGCAACATCATCTTCAATGGTGAAAAATTGAAACCATTTCCACTAAGATCAGGAGCAAGACAAGGTTGCCCATTCTCACCACGCTTATTCAACATAGCTTTGGAAGTTTTAGCCACAGCAATCAGAGAAGAAAAAGAAATATATGGAATCCAAACTGGAAAAGAAGAAGTAAAACTGTCACTGTTTGCAGATGACCTGATACTATACATAGAGAATCCTAAAGATGCTACCAGAAAACTACTAGAGCTAATCAATGAATTTGCTAAAGTAGCAGGATACAAAATTAATGCACAGAAATCTCTGGCATTCCTATACACTAATGATGAAAAATCTGAAAGTGAAATCAAGAAAACACTCCCATTTACCATTGGAACAAAAAGAATAAAATATCTAGGAATAAAGCTACCTAAGGAGACAAAAGACCTGTATGCAGAAAATTATAAGAGACTGATGAAAGAAATTAAAGATGATACAAGTAGATGGAGAGATATACCATGTTCTTGGATTGGAAAAATCAACATTGTGAAAATGACTGTACTACCCAAAGCAATCTACAGATTCAATGCAATCCCTATCAAACTACCAGTGGCATTTTTCACAGAACTAGAACAAAAAATTTCACAATTTGTATGGAAACACAAAAGACCCCGAATAGCCAAAGCAATCTTGAGAAAGAAAAACAGAGCTGGAGGAATCAGGCTCCCTGACTTCAGACACTACTGCAAAGCTACATTAATCAAGACAGTATGGTACTGGCACAGAAACAGAAATTTAGATCAATGGAACAGGATAGAAAGCCCGGAGATAAACCCATGCACGTGTGATCAGCTTATCTTTGATAAAGGAGGCAAGAATATACAGTGGAGCAACGATAGCCTCTTCAATAAGTGGTGCTGGAAAACTGGACAGCTACATGTACAAGAATGAAATTAGAACTCTCCCTAACACCATACACAAAAATAAACTCAAAATGGGTTAAAGACCTAAATGTAAGGCAGCACACCATCAAATTCTTAGAGGAAAACAGGCAGAACACTCTATGACATAAATCAGAGCAAGATCCTTTTTCACCCACCTCCTAGAGAAATGGAAATAAAACCAAAAATAAATACATGGGACCTAATGAAACTTAAAAGCTTTTGCACAGCAAATGAAACCATAAACAAGACCAAAAGACAACCCTCAGAATGGGAGAAAATATTTGCAAATGAAGCAACTGACAAAGGATTAATCTCTAAAATTTACAAGCAGCTCATGAAGCTCAATATTAAAAAACAAACATGCCAATCCAAAAATGGGCAGAAGACCTAAACAGACATTTCTCCCTAGAAGATATACAGATTTCCAACAGACACATGAAAGAATGCTCAACATCATTAATCATTAGAGAAATGCAAATCAAAACTACAATGAGGTATCATCTCACACCAGTCAGAATGGCCATCATCAAAAAATCTACACACAATAAATGCTGGAGAGGGTGTGGAGAAAAGGGAACCCTCTTGCACTGTTGGTGGGAATGTAAATTGGTTCAGCCACTATGGAGAACAGTATGGAGGTTCCTTAAAAAACTACAAATAGAACTACCATATGACCCAGCAACCCCACTGCTGGGCATATACCGTGAGAAAACCATAATTCAAAAAGAGTCATGTACCACAATGTTCATTGCAGCTCTATTTACAATAGACAGGACTTGGAATCAATCGAAGTGTCCATCAACAGATGAATGGGTAAAGAAGATGTAGCACATATATACAATGGAATATTACTCAGCCATAAAAAGAAACGAAGCTGAGTTATTTGTAGGAAGGTGGATGGACCTAGGGTCTGTCATACAGAGTGAGGTAAGTCATAAAGAGAAAAACAAATACCATATGCTAACACATATATATGGAATCTGAAAAAAAGAAAAATGGTCATGAAGAACCTAGGGGTAAGACGGGAATAAATCCGCAGACCTACTAGAGAATGGACTTGAGGACACAGGAAGGGGGAGGGGTAAGCTGTGACAAAGTGAGAGAGTGGCATGGACATATATACACTAACAAATGTAAAACGGATAGCTAGTGGGAAGCAGCCGCATAGCATGGGGAGATCAGCTCGGTGCTTTGTGACCACCTAGAATGGTGGGATAGGGAGGGTGGGAGTGAGGGAGATGCAAGAGGGAAGAGATATGGAGACATATGTATATGTATAACTGATTCACTTTGTTATAAAGCAGAAACTAACACACCATTGTAAAGTAATTATACTCCAATAAAGATGTTAAAAAAAAAAGGGAAATCACATCTGAGTGAAACCCCCTTAATATAAATAGTTATTTTCTTTTTCTTTCATGGTATTGAATTTACAAATTATCTTATATGTACATTATAGTTTTATATGCACAAAATATTTCATTACAAAATAATGGTACACAATTTATCCTTATTTCTTAGTGGTTAGGCTTTGAGTGTATCTCCTTTCCATTTGATGTGATTATTTTCAGATAGATGTCATAATTAAAATATCTTAGAGTAACTTTTATATTTCTATATTTTTATCAGAATAAGAGTTGAAACTTAATCAAATAATTTTTAGTAATCAATTGGAATAATTATTTTTGATCTATTATGTGATTTAGATTCCAAGTTAATACATCATATTTGCAATACTTTTTGGGGTACATTAGTCTCTTGATGCACTGTTGGACTTATTTACTAGCATTTTATTTTGAATACTCACAAATCTCTTGGATTCATAGTTTCCTTTTGTGTGCCATCTTTGTGATATTTTGAAATCAGTTGTATACTTGCTTCATGAAGTGAATTAAATGGCTTTACATCTTTAAAAAAAAAAAAGAAATGCAGAATCACAGACCTACTTAGTCAGAATCTCTCCATTAGTCATATGCACATTTAAGTTTGAGGGGAATTGGTCTATAACAGTTTCTTTTGGCCATTGAGACAATTCTTGTTTTGCTGGCTGAATGAGTGGAGAGTATGCTGAGGTCAGGAGGATCTGCTTAGCTAAATTTCCTCATTGGTTTACTGCATTTTGAAAAAGGCATTTAAAAAATGCCTCTGCACACCTCTGCTGTCATTCCAGAAAATCCTTTTGTACCATAAGACTGCTTTTTACAATAAAACTTTGACCTCTATGAGGCTTCTCTTCTGTTTCCTTCACTAAGTCAACTCAAACAAAAAAGAATAGAAGAAAACCGTATTTCAAGAAATCAGAAGTGTTCCAACCCAGGTACTTAATTTTATAAAATGTCAGCTTTGATAAAATAAAATAAAATAAAAAGAAAATTTCAATCCAGTTTATGAACTCAAAGTTGCTTAGACCCTGCAGAATTTAATAGTTTCTCAGTGAACCATTTTGTTTGTTACTATTGAAATGTAAGCATTAAAGCAATGTAACACTAACTAAACCTTTACAAAAAAAGAAAGAAAAAAGGCTCCCTTCTTGTCTTACCAACACTGCTATTATCACATAGTGTGTTTCACATGATAAGCTATTCATTAAAGCATCACCTACTGTTTTTTTCCTCCTCGGAACCAGCTAGAACATGATCTGTCTCTGCATGAAGACGTTGGACCTCTGACCTTTTCTGTAGCTATTCCAGGCAAGTATAATAAACAGAGTTCACTAGGTTTCTGTAAATCTCTGATTATGCTTACTGTGGAATCCAAGTGTTCATCTCAGGCAGAAAAATTAAGGTTGATTTTCAAATATTATGTACAAACTCTAGCTACTAAGCATTCCATAATGAGCACTTTGACAATTTAAAGCAAATTTTGGTTCCCACTAGGCAAGGATGACATACTCTGCAGTCAAAGAAAGATGGTATGTTGTTAATGGAGAATATTCATCAAGAATTTAACATAAATCCAGAGAGCTCTCCTCATTGTAATTTGGGGGAGAAAACCCGACTGCACTTTGTTACTGGGACTTTATGTCAGTTTTAAACTCTCCTTTTCTGGTTTTCAAATCGTACCTTATTGAAGAAGGCTAGTGAATCACCACCCAGTGTCAAGAGGTGGTTGTCCAGGGACATGACAATTGTGGGAAAATGGTTACCTTCCACAGGAACATCACTGACAGAACAGTTCAACACACCCAACTATTGCCACAGATTAATGCAAGGTTTGATAAAAATGAGGAATGAACTTTTATTTTCACCCAAGCCCAAAATCGAATCAGAATTGCACTGATCACATATGTCAAAGAAGCAAGATGTTACCAACTCATGATAAGCAATTTATTCACTTTGTTTTTTTAATTATGAAGCAATACACTTATTCTAGAAAAGTTGAGATATAGAGAAGATAAAGAAGACATAAAAATCATCATTATTCCTACCACACAGAGATAACCATGATTAATTATGGCCTGTATTATTTGAGAATATATACACACACATACACAGATAAATAAATATATATGACATGAAAATGTATGATACATAAAAGACTATATACAGTTATAGTATGTCTGTATACATATATGCATGTATATATTAATTTATTTGTCCATGTGAGGTTTAAGCATGTCTTATGTGTGGATGTATGTATGGGTGTATACAAGCACATATATGTGTATTTATGTGTACATATATTATCTGTATGACTGTGTGTATATATAATTTTTGTAAGTTATTTTTTAAAGTTATATACCACAAATACACACACACACACACACACACACACTTTTCCATGTCAAAAGATCAATATCACTTCAAGTGATATTCCATTCTATGAATTTTACTATCATTGGTTTCACTATTGTTGGACATTTAGGTTGTTTCTAAGTTTTTTATTATCATAGATAACATTGTAATGAAAATCATTTGTATAACTGTCTGATTACTTCCTTAAAAATAATGGAATTATTGGGTCAAGGAATATGTTCTTTTCTGCCTTATGAAATATATTACTACATTATCCTCCTGAAAGTTTGTATTAATTTACCTTACTCCTGGCAATGTATTAGAGTAAATGTTTTATCTTAAACCAAAATAGATGTTATCATTAAAAATTGTTAATTTGCTAATCCAAAAACCAATATATTCTTAACAAAGAAATTTGAACTTCTTTTCATATGCTTTCTTCTACTCTTCTATTATTTTATTTATTTTGTCATTATTTGATTATAAGTCTTCTTTATACATTAAAGAAATTACTCACGATACATTACACATGTAATAAATACTTCTCCATTTTGTCATTTGTCTTTCATTTTGTGTTAGGACTTCTGTGTTGTGTTTTGCAAATCTGAAAAACAATTAAACTTTATATGGTCAAATATATCAATCTATTAATTTGTGCATCCCTTTTTTATTCTGGAACTAGTTTTTCACTCTGATAACTTTTGATATCTTTTAGTATATTCCAATAGTTTGTAGTGAGATTCCCCCACTCATTTTCTTTCATTTTCAGAATTTCATAGCTTTTATTACCTGATTATTTTTCAAATAATATTTAGAACATTTTCCCAAATGGACACAAAGTGTTTCTAATTTGAATTGAATTACATTAAATTAGGATGATTTGATAACATGGTCTTCCTATGCAAAACCATAGACTTCTCTTCCATTTATTTAATTTTCAATCTCTCAATAAAAGTACATAGTTTTCTTCATATGGGCCTTGCACCTTTTTTTTTTAAATTAATTTATTTTTGGCTGTGTTGGGTCTTTGTTGCCGCGCGGGCTTTCTCTAGTTTCTGTGAGTAGGGGCTACTCTTCGTTGCGGTGCATGGGCTTCTCATTGCGGTGGCTTCTCTTGTTGTGGAGCATGGGCTCTAGGCATGTGGGCTTCAGTAGTTGTGGCACACGGGCTCAGTAGTTGTGGCACATGGGCTCAGTAGTTGTGCTCCCCGGCATGTGGGATCTTCCCGGACCAGGGCACGAACCTGGGCCCCCTGCACTGGCAGGCAGATTCTTAACCCCTGCACCACCAGGGAAGTCTGGGCCATGCACACTCGATTAGTTTTTATCCCTAAGTATATTATATACTTATGTTAACTAATATTAATTGGTTTCTTTTTTTTATTTGAAATACAGGACGACTATTTTTGGAAATAAATTTTTTAATATGTCACATACAAAACTCTCATTTTTAGATATTATTGTTTAATGCTTGATTTACCTAGATTTTCTAGTGACACTATAAGTGTAATTTTCAAGGGATTTATAATTAGACATGCCAAAAATATAATTCTTAAGATCCCATGCAACCTAATGAAAGAGTATTTAACCTAATTAGTTTCTGATAAATTCAAACATGTCAGTGCTTTCCCTTCATCTAGGCTTAAACTCACCCAACTCATGTTTTGCCCCTTCCTTCACTATACTGTTGAGAGAGTCCCATATGACATCAAGTAAAGGGGCAGCCCCTGTTCTAAGACAGCTGTAGAGGGGCAGCCCCTATTCTAAGACATCTATTCTCTGCTGACACCTTCTGAAACACCCATTCCCCATTCACTGGTGTTCTGGTTATTGCTTAAATGTTCCATGTTCCCTTTGTCCTTAATCATATGGTGTATGCTGCAAATCTGTGTGTACATTCCAACATGATAAATTTGGGATGCCTTTGGTCTCTCTGTCTCTCTCTCTCTCTTGTTCTTTCCCTCCCACCCCACTTAACCTCACCCCACCCTTCCCTCAATTTCTGTACCTTCACAGGGACATGGACAAGGATGCCCTATTCTCTGTGGCTGACTGTCATCAGACACTTTTATCTCCGGTACCCCACCCAGCCATCCACACTGATACCCTGATACTTTTGTCTCATGGGGCAAATCTGTAAGGCCAGTGCCATCATGTACAATTGGACAAGTTTTATTTCATAATCAATGTCTATAAATTTGTATTTAGTGAGCATTAATTTAATTGCATGAAATGATTTATGATCCTGAAAATGACTATAAAATAAATTTTCAAATAAAATGTGATTTAAAAAAAAGTTTCTTATTATGGAGAACTAACTTTTAAAGGAGTGTGTTCTGAAAGACTGGTAGTTAATTTTTGTTCAAATACTCAAAAATGTGATTACTGATATTTTATTTAGACTCACTAACAACATATAAACATTTATTTTACTTTTGGCTGTAAAGACAAGATCTTATAGATCAGAAGGGTATTAACATCCCCCTCCAACTTTTTTTGTAAAAGTGAATAATCTTTTCATTTGTAAATCACCATGTTAGGTGCTAATCAATTACTATGAGTATTAATAATCATGAGAACACCGTTAATAAACTGTAATAGTAAAAATAGCTGACCCCCTATTCTTGGGCACTTAGATGGATATACACTGCTACCTGCTTTCTATAGTTGACTTAATATTTGTTGCAAACTTATGGATTTGCTTGTATTATATGCAGTGAACAAACTCTGACATAGAAAAGTTAAGGAGTTTGCCAAAGGCACACACTTTGAGAAAGGCAGAACATGGATTTATCATCATAATAAGTCATTGTCTCTGCCCTGAGATTTTTCAGCTAATCAAGCACAGCCTCTGTATTAAGACTGGTTAGGTTCAAATCCCAACTCTGCTACTTCCTAATTGTGTGATCTCTAAGAAGTTACTTAACCTCTCTCTGCCTCAGTTTTACCTTCTTTAAAATGCAAGTAATAGTTTCAACTCCCAGGTTTGATTGAGGATTAAATTAGTTAACACATATGAAGTACTTACTGGTGCATAGTTAGCATTCAGTAAATGTTAGCTATTGAAAATCCAATTATATAACTGAATGTATAACTATATAATAATTACACAAATTACTATTATTAGCATATAATTACATTTATTGATATAGCTGCTAGTTCAACAATTTCATTATACTAGCTTCAGTCGTTTTCCCCATGTGATGAAATATTTACTGATAGTTTCTCTTACAATTCATTTTAATTCTGTAAGATAGATGTTAATCATGGCACACATAGAAGTCACAACAGGGTCCGGCTATATGCTAGGAACTTGAAGAATATTTAAATAGAGCTTTACAGTTTACGACGCACTTTCACATCATTGCAGCCATTTACCTATATATTCCCACAAGAAAATGTTGCAGTAAAATGCTTCATGAATGTGTTCATTTAAAGCAAAAATGTGCTTGAGACTTTGGGGCTTGAGAATTGCCTTTTATTTATTGGTCCAATAAAAAATATCATATTATCTACTTCATCTACTTTTTCTGCAAGGTACAATATTGTTATGAATATATTCTGCACACATTTATGGATTTTATCTTTATCAAATTCAATTTAAATAGCAATTTAATCCAAGAAATCTGGTTCAAATAGGAAAAAATAACGTGATCTTTTTTATATTTCTAAAAATCTGCTTTATTTTATTTAGAAATGGTATTGTGGCAATTTTTAAATCTATGCTATTTCTTTGAGACAATTCTGTCTAGGTTTTGGTACAGGTACTTTAAAGAATTTATTTTACTAAGATGTTTTCTTTGTTTGCATCTCACTATTTCTAATAGCTTCTTATTTCTTATGTCTAAATGATCCTTTTTTCTTACTGTCAAGTGCTGGTCCAGTTTCAACTTTGATGTTGTTTTAGTCGATGCAAATAGTCTTAACATTAAATAATCTGGATTAAGCTCCTCATTTCTGCTTAAGGAATAACTCTTAATATGATTAAAATACTAAGTCACTCTTTTGGTGGGGTGCTAATTACAGTTGATACATAAAATTTTGTTCTTATCTCTGCAGCTGCACTGAGCCCTCATTATATGATAGGAGTTTTTTTTTTTTTTTTTTTTTTTTAGAATATGCTAGAATTTTCTCTTTCTTTTAGTGTGTTTAATTTTTTTTTTAAGATGTTGGGGATAGGAGTTTATTAATTAATTTGTTTATTTTTGCTGTGTTGCGTCTTTGTTTCTGTGTGAGGGCTTTCTCTAGTTGTGGCAAGCGGGGGCCACTCTTCATCGCGGTGCATGGGCCTCTCACTATGGCGGCCTCTCCCGCTGTGGAGCAGAGGCTCCAGACGTGCAGGCTCAGTAGTTGTGGCTCACGGGCCCAGCCGCTCCGCGGCATGCGGGATCCTCCCAGACCAGGGCTCGAACCCGTGTCCCCTGCATTAGCAGGCAGATTCTCAACCACTGCGCCACCAGGGAAGCCCTATGATAGGAGTTTTAATGTGACAACATGAGATTCAGTCAAGTTTTGTCAAGGGTGGTCAGGACCTCATTAAGGGTGGAGTTTCCGATTCAGATGCCAACAGGTGCTAGTCAGCAAACTTAAATTTGAGGGAAGTCTGTTTGTTACAAGACCAATAGGGGGTGAGGAAGATCTCAGGTATCAGGAGAATGAATACTAAATTGGAAGGACAGCTGCTATGAAGCCCACCTACTTGCTGCCAAGTAACAATGTGTGTTCACTGTTACCGGCTCTTAAGAATTTTTTTTTCCTAGAAATTTAGATTTTTTAAAATGTGAAATCTCTCAATTTTTAAATGTTTGTAATCAATTCAATATTTTTTGAGTTACTGTGGTTTACAAATGTGCCCATATCTGGCACAGAGGCATCTAGTAAGTAAATTTTGTTTGGAGGCAATCTTATTTGTAAGATAGAGTTACAGCATAGGGTCTAGCAAAAGTTCCACGTGTTTATAACTGAAAACCTCCTCTGCTTACAGGTTCTCCTCCCCTTACATCAAATAACACCAAATTCTCTGAAGATTTCATACAGGAAAATAAATGTATTTTTAAAACTGTGTGTTTATGATTTCAAACTTATTTTCTTTTATGACTCCCTCTAAACACAATTTCCTAATGAGAACCAGCACCCTTAAAGATTTTTCTTGCTATGTGTGTGTCTTCTTATCCATATTAAACGTTTTATTTAGTTCAGAAAATAAGGCATCAATCCTTTTTACCGGCTTTACCTCTTACTGTTTTCAGATGTATACCCAAATCAAAGACAAATTAAAAGACTTTAGGTTGAAAATGCAGCATGCCAGCCACATAATCAAGGACTTCACTCAGACATATGTCAGCCATAGTGAGAAGTCCGCAAACAACTAGACCACAGATTCAAAACTAGAGTTGTTCACAGCTCTTTCAACTAGTACACAGAAGTTTAGCTTCCAATTACCATACATAACATCCTAAGGATGGGTCTAATGACAAAGCCACAGGGCAGCCTGGGTGACTTTCAGATTACTATATTTTCTTTTAGACCTTACAGACCTAGAGTCCTGAGTGAATTTGCTTGGGCAGTTTAGCTCATTTGTCTCCCACTCTTTTCCTATCAATTCTCCAGCTTTTGAAAACATCTTTTCACCCTTTCTGCACCTCCCTTTCCTGGCTTTCTTTCTGGTCTGGGTTTTGCTTAGGTTATTTCATCTCTATGTAGTAACATAATTTTTTTCAAAGCCTAAACTCTCCCTTATTTGAGAAAAGCTTTCAGTATGTTGTTAGCTCCCTGTTTTGTATACCATAAAAAATGACTGATACTGTGGGAACATTCCAATCATTATTGCTGTTACCAGATTTTCCATAGTTATTCAATATCTTAAGCTTGAAATTATTCATTTTCCCTTGGTGTACATTTTTTGGACTGAAGTAAAAAGATTTTACATAAATATTTACTTTGTCCATTAAATTAGCTGTCATTTATAAAGGAAATAAAGCCAATGAAAGCCTAGCTTTCCATTTCTCACAACACAACTAATATTTGAGATTTTCTTTCTCATTTTAGACAATTAATAAAGCCTTGTATTCATCTAGCACTTTCAAAGATACTCCTCGCCATGACCTTACTTATATTCCCCAACTATTGCAGGCAGAACAAGAAATATCACCACCACTCTTCTGAAAGGAAACTGAGGAACAATGGATGGGAGGCACTGCATTAGAAGAAACCGTGAATGTTGCCAGATGAACAGGCAACCAGCCACATACATGCTCAAGGTATGTGGATGCTAAAACAACCTGGGAAAAGTTCACAAATCCCATTGAATGGGGTGGCAGTAGCAACTTAATGGTGGTAATAGCTTCATGATACTGAATTTGTTTTTAGTTACTAGGCCACAGAGATGATTCTCTACTACTCAGGTCTGTTTCATTATCCTTTAGAATTAACATGCTCCCCCTTTTCCCTCTTAGATACTGTGGTTCACTCTTCCCAAAATGGAACAGCCATGCTTTTACCTTATATTTCTTATTTTCTTTTTTCGATTAAGAGCTTTGTCTACCATATTCAATTCAAAGTCCTCCACTTTCTACCAGATATGTAAAGACTTTTGGCACCGCCATATGTTCCCATTTCAGTTCGTTTGCTTGCTCATATAACCGTTCATAAAAATCCCTATAGATAATTATAAAACAGGAATAATTTGAGTCACAGGAATAAAAAATATGAGTAATACCCATTCCATAACTTTAAAAGTTACCAGTTCTAGGGATTCAGACATGTCAGTAGTTGATTACAATACAAAGTTAGCCAATACTCGATTGCAATACAAAGTCAGCATCCTAAAAAATATTAACCAGGTGCAATGGGAATAAAGGAAGGAGAATTATCTGTGCCTTGAAAAAAAAATGACAAAAGTTTTACAAAGCAATGAATTCTCTTAGGGTTTTCTGGGATGAATAGGGGCTAGAAACCTGAGAGAAAGACCTTTCTGACAAAGAGAACCACATGGTAAAAGAATATGTTTGAAAGAACGTGCCCTACTTGGGTAATGATGAGAATGGACTAGGGCATAAGGAAGTGAGGTGCAAACTAAGGCTGGAATTTAATGTCATGCTAAGACATTTACACTTTCTCCTAAGGACAATGGGTAGCCTTTGGAGGCTACTAAGAAAAAAGAGAGGAATGAGCAATTTTGTGCTATGGAGTATAGGTAACTTGTGGCAGCATAAAGGATAAAAGGAGAAAGCAACCAAGGATGCCACTTAGGAAGATGTTTTAATAGGTCACACCAGTCCTTCGCAGCTTGAGTTACAAGGGCAATCAGTGTAATCATTCCCTTGCTTACAATCCCAACTCCTTGGCCTCTCTTGCTGCTTTATTGTACTCTCTGACAAATCACAACAGTAGGTCGATACAACTCTCTCCCTGCTCTATGTCTGCCCATGGCTGGAGGAAAACACAAACCTGCAACTTATTCTTGCCTTAAATTCTAAACAAGATCCTTAATGTTATCAGACACACATGCTATGCTTTTCTCATCTCACTGTCCTAGTTTATTGCATCCTTCTCTCTACCCCAAACTCCAGCACTTCCCCCAAATCCTATGTCCAGGGGATTACCAGACTTCCCACTCCATTGAGAAAGCTGAAGCAGTGAGAATAGAACTCTCACAAACTCCAAATACCACATCTACCCACCTACCAGCAACTGAAACCATCTAGCTCTGTTACTAATAATTTATGTGTGTGATATAGATTCATATGTAGAAAGATAGAGCAATCTGGGTATGGATGGATCCAGACAGAGCTCATAGTTATAGATATAACTGGTGTTCCTAACTAAAGTCAACTCCTCCATTTGTATACTAGATCCAGTTCTTTCCCACTTGAACATATACCATCAGTTTTTTCCTACAACATCATTTTATCCCTCTCTATATAGTTCCATTATCCTATAAACATGCTGTTATTTTTTTCCATCTTAATCTCTCTAAACCCTATTTCTCTTTTCAGTTATTAATCTAAATCTGTGCTTCTCTTTATAGGAAATTTCCTATAAGTGTTCAAACTTTCTCTCACCAGTTTCTCTATGCCCATCCTCTCTGAAGCCCATTAGAAACACCGTAAACACTGCTTTGTCAAGGTCATGAATTATCTCCACATTGCCATTTGCATTGCCTAGTTCTCAGTTTCTAGCATGCTTGATCTGAAAGCACTTTCCCCACTCACCTTCCAGACACCCACTCCCTTGATTTTCCTCCGACTTCGCTATTTCCTTCTTCCCAGAGTCTCCTACTAGTTTTTCTTCCTCTCTTCACCTTCATAATGCTTGGTGCCAAAGGACTTGCTCATAGAATTTATTCTCTTTTTGGCCTATACTCACTCCCTTGAAGACCTCATTCAGGCTCATGGCTTTAAATATCACCTGTAAGTGGATGTTCCTTCTAAAACAGTCCTTCTAAAATTGAGATTCTACATTTCAGAGATTTAATTCCAGTTTTCTGCACCTACAGACATTTATATAAATAAAAGTTGGAGGCAGTTTGACATGAATATAAACTCAAATGCCTATTAATGATCTAAATACTTTCTAAGTAACCCTTCTTAAACCAGATTTTCACATCAAAGCTGTTATCCTATGTTTTTCTCTCCTCCAGATTCTAGTCAAAAGGAGAGAGAGGTAAGAAAAATAAAGGGTTAACTTCCATGAAGAGAAAACAATTCCTTTCATATGATCTACTTTTTTCTCCCTTCCCAAAAAAGACTTCTACAGGAAATGGAGTCAGAGTTCTACAGAAACCAACTTAGGAAAAAAAGAACCATTCTCACAAGATACTCATCTGCTGACAATCAGGAAAAAAAAAAATAGAATTAATTGATTGGTTGAGAATTCTTTGGTGAAACATTTATAAAGCATGAGAAATTTGCATAGTTGCTATTTAAACAGGCTAGATAATAACACTTTCTAAGAAAATAAATGGGGAAGAAAAAGCCTTTTTAACCGTACGGCTGCATATATTTATATAATCTCCAAACTGCAAATCAACTATGAATTACTCATTATTTCAGTATCTATATATTCCAACAGATATTTGCTATTGCCAAGATGTCTTTTTCATACAGTTGAAGTTCCACTGTATTTGTATTTCATGCAGTTTTGCTGTCCACATTGATACCCATTGAAAAGTGATGACTATTTAGAAATTTTAAAGAATTTTTTTTCTAATTTGGCTGACCAAGTTAACAGATGTCTCATATAAGACTTTTTATACTAATTCTTCCTGATGTTAGCAACATTTCAAGATAAAGACAAAATTACCCTCTGCCACCTCTCAGCTTGATAGAGCTGCTAATCCCTTTTTACTCAGTTTCTACATTTGAGAATTTTTAGATCTTCATAACCTACTCTGTTTCCTTGTTGGGAAATGCCTGATCTGTTGTCAGTTTTAAGTAACTAAGTCATAAATTTTTGACTTGATCCACACTTTAATGGAGAAGAGTCAAACAGTTTGAAACTTAAGCTGCTGACCTTGTTATTAAGTGTAATTTCCAATAAATTAACTCTGGGCATGTGTATGAAGAGAGAGAGGCTTCTCAGTGATTTAGGTGTTGTACTCCCAGTCTGTAGACAGTAAGATATAATAAGGTCTTTTTGCCCCCTTTTTACTCCCATTTATTCCCATTTTCTGCTCACCTTGTATTAATTTCACTAATACAACTAATCAAAAGATTTATATAACAAAGTTACCATTTCCTTGGGAATATTTACCAACAGCTGACATCAAGGCCTCACAATAGGAAAGAGGTGAAAATTGTTTGCTAAAATGAAATATTAGGGCTATAATACATTTTAATTATACACACTTAAGAATTCCTACTCACAATTATCTGAAGGCTCCTGCCTCTCTTGAATCCAAGTCTGCTCAGCTTTCATAGGATTCCTTCATTCCCTTAAGGTCATGTTTCAACAATAACAAACTAAAAGATAAGCTGTTAAATACTTGAACAACGAAGTTTTAATTTGGACATAGTGCCAAGTTACTAATTTCTCACCCTTATCCCTACTTAATTGACTGACAGAGCCTAAATGGACTAGTGGATCCAATCTCAATTAAACATTACTTAGGGTAGGAAAGTAATGCCCGTGTTTTCAATATAGCAAGCCAATAATGTAGGAAATTATTCTGGCCTAATCCTGCAGTTTTCAACCATGGAACTCAAAGAGGACCTAGGCTTCCATAGTAGGGAAATAATTAGCTTCTTGGAAGGTTGTCTATGATTGTTTCAGAAGTTTTGAACAAAACCAAACAAGATAAAACAAAATACAAACAAACACTAGATGATTAGTAAATACAAGCAAACCCATAAAGCAATTTCCCCAGGGTTAGGAAGGAAAGGTGTAAGCAAACCCTAGAAGAGGTGTTCCAGTGGATCTGGCCATGTCAAGGCCCTCTGTTAAGACATTTTCAGTACAGGTTCCTGTGGGATTCCACCCTGACCAGAGTGGGATTTTGCTAGACTTAAACTTTGACCTCAACCATTTTGATAGAAACTCCCCCCTCTTCATAGAGGGGGGAATGAAATTTACTAAGATTAGGAAAGATGAAGAAGCTGACCTGAAGTTAAAGGGAGTGGAGCATAGTTGACAGCAGAGCCTCTGGAGTTGGACTGCTGGGTTAAGACATCCAATTTTTCTGAAGATTAAATGAGATCTAGTCTATAAAGCATATATCACAGTGCCTGGCATATACTACACCATCAATAAATATTATTAATATAATTATTATTGAGCCAAGACTAAACAAATATTTGAGCTTTAATTCTATAACAATCAAATCTATCCTTTAACCACGGGCATAGAAATGTTAAATAAGACAGTTTTGACCTCAAAAAAAAAACAAGAGTAAACACACAATTATTATGCAACAAGTTAATTGCTATGCTAGAGGTTAGCACAGAATCTTCTGGGAGCATAAGGGTATAGGGGACTTTTTCCTGTAAAAAATAATTATGCCCCCAATACAGTATTACATTCTGTGAATGGACATCAAAAATGTGGCTCTGCCCCTTAAGGACATCGTAGAGTTTAGGTCAACTGAAGTCTCAATTCAAGCTTTGTAGTTTCACGGTCACTGGTGTTTGCATAAAATGTGACTAAATCACACTCACCCCCTTTAGTTCTTCCAATCTCCCTCCAATCATTGATTTCGTTGTTTCCCTTTAAATGCTAACAGTCTTAAAACAGTGTCCTATGGAGAAAAAAATTTTAAAAATCAGTAATTTAAATAAAAGTAGTTATATGAACTCCACATTTCTCAAAAGAATCTCCTTCATGTACACATGAATTATAGTTAAAATGTGGCCCCAGTAGAATCTGGGAGGAAATTCCAGTGTGGCATATAATTTACTCTCTGGCTCTAAGATTATTTTCTCTATATTTCTGATATCTTTAATATATTAACTACAATTAAATTCTTATGAATGTGGACTAGGTAAAAACACCTTGGTGCCTCTCAAAACTGCATTTGATGAATAATGTGAAAAATACATCCCCTCAACACCTGCTGAGTTCCAACTATAAAATAAAACCAGTAGTAGCAATTTTAGATTAGCATTCAACAATTACCTTACATTTATTAGTTCTTTTAAATGTTTTATTAGAATTGAAACAACCAATATTTGCTCATGTTTCATTAAATCCCATTTTCAATGTTCGGCTCAAACCTAGTGGTAAAGGAGGGTCCTTTGAGCTTAGTGGTAATATCATCTAAGCCTGAAAATAACAGAAAAGACTTCAGAGTCAACATCTCTTTGGTCTAAGGTAACAAGAATACCTGAATAATTACTCAAAATTATAATACTAATAAAACATGAATAAAGAACCACTTACAGTTCATCCGGTATGAATTATTTTAAGCATGTCTAATAAAAGAAAGCTTTAAAAGAGCATTAGCAGAATTTATTTAATTGCAATGTGTGCAAGGCAGTGTTATATTATGTACCTGTGGCTTTTCAGAATCACACACAGTCTTGTGTTTAACGTGTATAATCAAACAAGAAAATAATAAAACTGGAAACTATTCTTCAATGGTAAATTTTTGCCCACTGAGCTGTCAATTGTGGATGGATTCATGATTGATCAGAATAATACACAATGGCACAGTGTAATTCTTTAGTGTGATGTAAAATGGAGTATTGCTTCTGTTATTTTATCCAGTTTGCTTTTATATGACAGGGTTTATTGTGCGTTATGTTGTAGCTCATTCCTCTGTTCACAATGCCTACTGATGTGTAATTATGACTTGTCTGAACTGTAAGAAGGAGCAGAAAGTGAAAGGAAATCTGCAAGCACACTTGATTTATGAGTCCTGATACTATATTACAGTCCTAATCTGCCTGCTTAACTTAGCTTCGGGCTAACTTACTGTATAACATGCTTATGATTAGCACTGTAGCAAGTTGTGGAAGATTTACTCTGAAGGAGCTACTAGACTTTTTTTTTTAATGATTTAGCCATTATTTCAGTTACAGGTAAGGCAATAAATTATTTCTTTTATAAAGACCTCGTGTCAAGGAATAACCATTATGAAGGCATTTTTATGTGGCAACAAAGAGCAGTGTGGGGAATGTTTTTTCTGCATTAAATATCTTAAAGTTATTGGTTATGTTTTATGATAAAACCAGGCATATTCCTTTTCTTCTTGTTTTTTCATATACAGTAGCTTTTGCCTGGTGCTATAACTGCACTATGAGAATATCTATTTTGATCCAGGGCATCTGATTTTTTTTTGCAAGAGTAACCAAAAATAGAAATACTATGGATGAGCAAATGAAAGCAAACCCATAAAGTAATGACCTCAGTGTCAGCAAGGAAAGATGTAAGCAAATTTGCCTTTTTCAATCACCATTCGCAAAGACAGATACAGCTGGAGTTAAGCATCACAGTACCGTTATTGAATCCTAGCATATTCAATTCACATGCTTTTAGTAAATTAAAGTTATAAATTACCCTTTGTTTCCTCAGCCAATCTAAATCACCAATAGGAAAAATACTCTTCTCCAAAGCTTATTTGTGACCAGGTTTTGTTAAATATCTAGCAGAAAAAAAAACTTGAAAAATCATCTGTAGCTCATACTTTGGTATGAAATAAACAGCTTTGATTGAGCATAAGGACATGCAAGCGTCTCTGAGTCATTACAGAAATATCTTTAAAGAATATCCATGAGATGGATATTCCAGAATTTTAAAAAATCCTGTCATTTATATCATCTTATTTTTAATTGTCTTTTGTTCAGCTTGGATTCTATTTCCCTATTTTCTATTCCTCCTGAATATTGCTTCTATAATCAGCAAAACATGGATTTTAAGATCCAATGAACTGAAATATAAATTATTAACTGATTACTTCATGATAGAAAACAAAGTTCCAAAAGAGTAGCATAGAATTGAGCTCGTGGTGGACAACAGAAGGGCTGTGATTGTGAACACAAGTATCCTTAAGCTTATACAACTTTGGAAAAGTTAGTCAGAACAATGATCTTTTGTAATGAACAATACACCCTATTAAATTCTGGGTTTGCAAGAAATGCTTTGCAATATTTTTGGTCATTCCATGCTGAATAATTAGTTCATTTTCTATTTCTCGGCACAAAATGTCAGCCTTATTTTGGACTTCTTGAGGTGAATTCATACTAAGAACCCTTCAAGTGCCATAATATCATTTAGTAAATTTGTGACTGAAGAGGGGGATTTTTCTCATTTGGGCGTCATTGCAGATAGCGTCTGCCAGAATGTGCAGATGATATTTACTGAACTAAAGGTCTAACTAGTGGGAGATAGCCCTAAATATGTACTTCTCCTACCAATTATCAAATTAAACTTGATTCTTAGCCATTTGAATGAATCGTAACTGGAAACCAAAATGGTTTAGATGCACTTTGGATTCAAGTCGACTTCTTTTAATTTGGTACTTGTGAACTGTTTCTTTAATGGTTTAACTATCAGTGGAAAATGAGAGATGGAGCTGCATTCTATTAGAATGAGCCCATAAACCATGTACTGTTCTCGCTACACCAAATATTTCAAAGCTGGAATAGCTCACCCTCAGAATAGACAACAAATCTCCTCTATGCAACCATCCTAATCAGTAAGAACATCATTCTCTTGAATGGATGGGTCTAAAAGAGTAGTTATCAGTTTTCTGATGATAAAAATCATGAACTAAAAATAAAAGTAAAATTACCCTGGGTAGGAACTGTTGGTTAGCATATTTTCAATGACAATCTCTCCTCTATTACATCCAAAGAAACTACACACAGTCTCAAGTGACCATATATTTAACTACAACTCAAGGCATACCTTATTAATTCACCTGAAATGGTGATATATTTATTTAAAACTCTGAAACTTATATTTTACCGCCTTTCACGAGCTAAGGTCTCTTACCAATTATAGTCTCTGTACTCAAGAGCTTGGGTCTGATTCTCCAGTCTTCATTCAGGCAAACTTCCCATGGCCATCAGTTCTTAGCACAATCAGGTTGTCATAACACTGCTTAGGAGGCTGTCCTTGGTGAAAACTCATACAATGTGCACATCTGCAATAGTCCTTATACCAGTAGGCAAAAACAACTTCATGAAGTGAAAAATTTGATAATTTACCCAAGTTTTTCTTCCAGAGAATAATTAACATAACCTTAGTTTTCTTCTAGTCAGATTTCTAAACAGACAAATTTGAATTAACAAGAAGATAGCAAGGCATCTTTGGCTGATAATCACATTATACAGTAATAAATGAATCACCAACCTTAGAAAAGTCATCTTACCCAGCTGCTTTATTAGCAAGCATTGCTATTTTCTCTCCAAAAGAGGCTTGGACCAGATATCAGAATATCTGGATTCAGTTCCCTTCTCCATTACAATTTCTGAATCTTTGACATGTCATTTCACATTTATTTATCTTTTAATATGTATTAATAATTGCCTTAAACACAGGATTTAGTGAAAATTAAAAGCAAAAAAGTAGAAGAATTTTATAAACTGAGACCCATATATATATAAACATATCCATATATATTATATATGTAAATAAGTTATATATGTGTGTATTATCACCATCATCACCATGAACATCTTATTATCATCTCATTGGACTTTCCATCTCAAATTGCTTCCCTTAAATGATGTTGCCATCACAGCAGCCACTCAGTCTCCCAGACCCTAACCTAATCTTCTCTGGTCACACCATATACACAGTCATCTTACTTATAGGCTTCAGGGCCTCTCACTAAAGCCCTGAAGTGCAATTCCTCTCCAACATACCTAATTTTCTCTTACTCCTGTATGGAAACAAGCTATCATATCTGGAAGAGTTTCTTCTCCAACATTCTTATTCAACTCCTTTGGAAGGGAATTTAAAATCTATATCCTCTGAGAAATCTTTCGCAATTAATAGAGATTTGTTATGCCATTTGCATCATCCTGTGCCACCTAATCAAGTCTAAGCCCTGTGTATAAACGACGATAGCAGTGCAGCTTGTGAATCCAATATTATTTTTGTTCCTTCCTACTGAATTTGTTATTTGATGCGCATTATAGCCATGCCTGCATTTTTGTTAACTCTCAAAGACTAAATAAAGAACTAAGACTAGCCATGCTCAGGGAGCATGTCATATTACAGTGGAACTGTGCCCTTCCAGTAGATGCTGGCTTTTCTTTTCCTGATAATCACTCAGTGGAAAGCCACATTTACTAGAAATATTTAGATAATTTGTATCGACCATTTACTTGGGTTAACTTCTGCAAATTTAAAAAAATTAATGAGTTCTTGACATCACAAACCTATAATTTAAGCAATAACTTGTACAGGTGGTAATCTTTATAAAACTATATTCAGTAGGCTTTGAAATTTTATTTTTCAATGAACAATGAAAAGTAACATATTACAAACTGAAGGCTTAAATTTTAGCAACACAAAGTAAAACTCAGGCTATTTCAGGAAGATGAATAAAATAAGTTTAGTCATACAACACGAGCACTTACTGTACATAATGGAATACATATACATATATATATATTTGTTTTTTTCTCTCTTTTTTTGCTGTATGCAGGCCTCTCACTGTTGTGGCTTCTCCCGTTGCGGAGCACAGGCTCCGGATGCGCAGGCTCAGCAGCCATGGTTCACAAGCCCAGCTGCTCCGCGGCATGTGGGATCTTCCCACACCTGGGCACGAACCCGTGTCCCCTGCATCGGCAGGCAGACTCTCAACCACTGTGCCACCAGGGAAGCCTGGAATACATATATTATTGTTTTATACAGAAGTAAAAGAATCATGGCCCTAAACTCGGGAAGAATATAACATTTATAGTGAAGCCTGTCTTTGTCATATTTTTTTTCTTATTTATTTATTTATTTTGGGCTGTGTTGGGTCTTGTTTCTGTGTGAGGGCTTTCTCCAGTTGCGGCGAGCACAGGCCACTCTTCATCGCAGTGCGTGGGCCTCTCACCATCACGGCCCCTCCCATTGCGGAGCACAGGCTTCAGACGCACGGGCTCAGTAGTTGTGGCTCACGGACCCAGTTGCTCCGCGGCATGTGGGATCCTCCCAGACTAGGGCTCGAACCCGTGTCCCCGGCATTGACAGGCAGACTCTCAACCACTGCGCCACCAGGGAAGCCCCTGTCATATGGTTTTTATTAAGGATGGTGATCATTATCATCAGTGTCTATCTGAAAGTAATACTGTGCCAAGTACCTACCTTAGTGGCTTGCAACAAGATAGACATTCATATACCTGTCATTCTCTGGCTATTTCTATGCATCCAAGCATCTTACCTATCTCTTGGACTCCCCTTGCTGTCAAAAAAAGGATGCGCAATTACAATCTGAAAAGGAAAGAAAAAATACTTTTTGGCAGTGTTGTTGTTTTGTTTTTAACTGTTTATTCCCAAATAATTGTGTCTTCATGCTGGTTACCATCTTATGCCCGAACTGGAAGAAAAATCTTTGCTTGATGGGTGTGTGTGTGTGATAAAAATTCTTTGAAGATAGGAATTGGGTCCTACTCAGTTATAAATCAACAAAGCCAAACAAAGGCAGTGTACATAGTAGGCACATAAAAGATTTTTATTGAATAAATGAAGTAATTTAATTAATCTTAAATTTTCTTTCTATTCTATATTATGCTGACTCTGTTCCACACTAACAGCATGAGAAATCAATGGCTGATAAAACTTTTTATCAGTTCCATACTAATGGTGCTAAATGCTTCATGGTTCCTCTATATATAGGTCATGCTTCAAAGATCAAAATTACAAATGAATGTCTTATGTGTGCCCATTTTTATTTCTTTAAAGAAACTTATGAATCAAAAACTCTTCAGAAAGGATTTAAAGTAAACCAGAAATCCATATACTTTACAAAATAATATGCATACCCACTTATATTTATGGATAAAGGTGTGATGGCTATGTGAAAGCCCTAATTTAATTACACATCTTTTATCATATGTCTCAGCATTATCTTTAACCAAAAAGGTCATGTTTCTCAATAGCATCTCTTTGGTTGATTGGTTTCAATAATAAGCATGCTGAAAGAATCTTTATCTGTTATGCCATCCAAACTCTTCCCAAAGTCTCCCTTGATCAAAATATAATGGTGCTTAAATATGTTAGGCAACATGTACTCTACCTATTTGCATTATGTCAAATGAACTGGATCATTCCAATATGGTGTCGCATGTGCATGGAAGCCTGTAGCATTTTATAACAGGTGTTGAGGAAATGTACTTGACAGAGATATTGACAGTAAGGTCATATGTAAGCATAAACACTGAAAATATCAAGAAAAGTTATAGCCATTAGTGGCACAAGAAAGAAAAAAACAATGTATAGGAGGAATCAGCTGTGGTCTCCCCCAAAACAAATACAGCAACAACACACGCACACACGTTTTTTAAAGACGTTTATTTTGCCTCACAATACTCGTTCTCTCTTTCTCTCTCTCTCTTATTCATTCTCAAATACGGAGAAAGAGAGGGAGGTCTGAGACAGAGGGAGGTCATTACATGGCAAAAAATAAAACCTACAAAGACAAAGGATATATATGAAGCAACACAAAATAACTGTTCTCTTAATGTTGTCAGCATGCATTTAACCTCCATCAGAATATTTAAAACATCTGATTGGTATTTTAGTTATTGATATGTAAGTCTCCCTCACTAGATAATATATGTCCTCTAATTTATTTTGGAATTCTTTGTAACACCTAAAATAATGCTATTAAACATAGTATGTGTTCAATAAATATGCTTTCCACCTGAATCTATTAATTTAAGAATTTAATACTTAAATTTTAATTTAAGTATTTAATCTTAAATACTAAGATTTAATACTAATCTTAGTATTAAAATGTAATACTAAGTTTAGTCAGTCTACTGAAAAAAAACCCAATTGTCTA
Organism: Mesoplodon bidens; assembly: GCF_964165515.1. Classification (NCBI taxonomy): domain Eukaryota; kingdom Metazoa; phylum Chordata; class Mammalia; order Artiodactyla; family Ziphiidae; genus Mesoplodon; species Mesoplodon bidens. Next base: position 51,274,880 of record NC_138165.1, read on the forward strand.
ATGGTTTATTGATGATTTAGTAAGGAAAAGTTCAGAAGAAAGATCTTAAATGTGACATAATTTTTGTTGACAGTTAGCCTAGAATACCAATATGACAATTATATTAGTATAGAACTAGTCATAAATTCTAGCATTTATGTCCTAAAACTTTTGTCTTTATGTAAGATTTTAAATATGTAGTCATAAAATACAAATAAAAAGTTTGGAATTTTAAAAAAGTATCTTAGATCTATTAAGTGCAAATGAATTTTAAAATGTACTTACAAGGTATAACAACACAATGTCCCCAAATCATGATATCTATGTATATATAAAATTTTTTTCAGTCATTTTAAATAAACTTCAGGAATGTTTTCCAATTCTCAGCGAGGCAAGCGTTCCAATTTTCTGCAATATTAGCAGGGGTAACTAATGATGCCTAATTTTTGCCTGTAGTATTTCCTTCAATCTGCTTGTGCACTTTCAATTTCTCTGGTAGCAGAAGCATTTGTAAATTTTCTGGTCACTAAGCACTCAAGTACAATTGTAAGTGATCAGTTTGCAATTGGCCAGCAAGGAGAAAATATAGAAAAAAAGAATGCTTGCACATATTTATAAATAAATGTCCATAAAAATCTTGAAAGCTCTATGTGCACGAAATGTTTGTTCTGTCTACTACCTTATTTTATCTAAAAAAGCTAGATGTTTATTGGAGGGAATATATTTCTTTAGTTTAGAAAAATAAAATCACATATTTTGAAGGATCTTTATTATATTCTATATTTGAGAAACATGTTACTCTCAATGATTGCCCCATTTCCCATTTATATTTATTTATTTTTTATAAAAAGTGCTATTTAAATTACAGTAAAATACAAAATGGTATCTTCTCATTACCTACCTTACAAGTCAAATATTTCAAATAATACACATCATAGATTAAAATGATCTTTCCAAACCTTGATATTTTTGTAATATATTTATCAACACAGCAGAGATGGTATGAAAGTGCAGTTTTAATGAGAATACGTCCAACATTTAGAACTTCAAGAAATTAAACTTTTACACAGAGAATATTTAGTAGAAGTAAAACTGTGCCATATTTTAAACTCAAGAAAAGCTGATACGGATTCATTTTAAACATCATAGTCACACCAAATTAAATCATTGCCCAGAACCTTCACAGTACCTTTTGTTTAGGCTGCACAGGGAAAGGTTCAATTCCACCAAGACAGCCTTGTCACAGGGCAACTTTAGAGACATCATTCGTAGAAACAAGCTTCCCAGAGAGTGGCTGTCATCATTCCCTGCACTGCAGACCCAGTGCAGAAAAAAGTAAAACATGCAGACTCAGGAACCTCAAAATGAAGTATCCCCTAAGATAGCCAAAGAGCTCGTGCTGTGAATGAATGAATGAGTGAATGAGAGATGTTGTTTCTGGATAATACACAGATCAGCTTTTATCCAGACTCCTTAACACTTCAAAGATGACATTCCATGTGCATGCTTAGCTCATGTGTGTGTTTGTCACTTGCATTTGAATCTTGTTCAACTGATAAATCGTGAGGGTGCATTATTCAGCTGAGAGGATCTCTAAACACATAGGGCTTTGGTGAAACTGAGGTGCCAAATTAGCTTTAAAAATATCTTACATTATTGCTTAATTTTATGTTTTAATTGAAGCCCAGTCGTGCTGGCTGCTATTCAATAGGCTACAGAAATCTGATAGATGATGAATACAGGGATATTACAAATGAATGAAAACTTGCCAACTAAAAGGAAACACGCTGGTTATTTTTACCTAAGCAGAGTACAAATGTCCTTTTTAGCTTCCTATTACTAAAAATCACACACCCTGATTCACAAACTCTTCTTTCATATTTTCAGGATATTTTAAATGATAATGTTAATGTGACAGAGACAAAACAGAGCCTCAGAGAGCATAGAATGTCCTTGGTGTTATTTAGAAAGAGGGTCTTCACTAGGCAGCAGAGAGACCCCTCTGGGAGCACAACTAGGCCAGCAGAAGGTGCCTTTAGAAGAAAATACATGTGCCACTTTTCTGAGTCAGGGGCTGTCCTGCTCCAAGGTCTGGCAGGTGGAGCATGGTCTAGTATGGATTTCAAACCTCCTTTGCTCCCTGTGCCTGGAGAATTTTCTGCCACACAAAATCTGCACAACTGTAAAAGGTGGTCCTAAATAAAAATAATTAACATCTTTGCAACTGCTTGCCAATTTCTGCCTTCTAATAATAATCTTTGTGGTGCCTAGTTCTGAGCCCTGAAAGAAAATTGGAAAGGTTAAATTGATTAACATTAGAAAGACAAGGTAAATCCAGGGGAAAAAAAGAAAGGGAAAATATTTATCTTGAAGGAAAGGGCCCAAAGATATAAAAAGAGTGTGAGGGAAGCGAAAGTGGAGTAAGACGGAAAAACCATTGAGTCTCATCAAGAAGCACATGACATCATCAAAGTGGGATAATTTGCCAAGGACTATGTGCAGAGGTGTGGTTGGAGTGTAGGGAAACCACAAGGAATCGATACAAGAATGCAGTGCTAACAGCCTCAGGGATGCTGTTTGCCCCTGGACCTGAGAGGAAGAAGAGTTCAGAGTCCAGGACCTCAGGCTGCTTGAAGAAGGGGAGAAACTTCTGTCAATGGATCAGCCTTAGTGCTTATTCAAGGTGACCTTACAGGGAGGGAGCCAGGAAAGATAAAAATAACCTCACTCCCCTCCTGCCCGCTGGTCACCTGAGATGCCTTCTCATTGGCTCAACCCAACAAAAGCCAGAGAACAAGGGATTCACACCCGTTAACCTTGTAAGTTAAGAGCAGGCTGGAATAAGGCTGAAGTGGACAAATATCTCATGGGGCTAAAGCTTGTTTGTTTGTTTATTTGTTTTTGTAAGAGGGATGAAAGGCGGAGAGAGAATAGGGGCATTGCCATCCTGTGAGACATTGTGAGGAACTAAATGAAGAGACTTTTTAGGATCTATCACTGTCAGGTGTATGATTCTTCCCTTAGTTATCTACTGCTGCCTAACAAATTACCTCAAAGCACAGCAGCTTAGAACAGCAGATGTTTAACTTTTTTCTCTTTCACTCTTTTTTTAATTGAAGTATAGTTGCTGTAAAATATTATATGTTAACAGGTGTACAATATAGTGATGCACAATTTTTAAAGGTTATAATCCATTTATAGTTATTATAAAATACTGACTATATTCCATGTGTTGTACAGTATATCCTTGTAGCTTATTTTATACCTAATATTTTATACCTTTAAATCTGCTACCCCTATACTGCCCCTCCCCCCTTCCCTTTCCTCACTGGTACCACAAGTTTGTTCTCAATATCTGTGAGTCAGCTTCTTTTTTGTTATATTCATTAGTTTGTTGTATTTTTTAGATTCTACATGTAAGTGATATCATACAGTATTTTCCTTTTTCTCTCTAACTTATTTCACTTAGCATAATGTCCTCCAAGTCCATCCATGTTGCTGCAAATGGCAAAGTTTCATTCCTTTTTTATGGCTGAGTAGTATTCTGTTGTATATATATATATATATATATATATATATATATATATATATATATATATATATATATATATATATATATATATATATATATATATATATATATATATATATATATATATATATATATATCACATCTTCATTATACATGCATCTGTTGATGAACACTTAGGTTGCTTCCATATCTTGGCTATTGTAAATAATGTAACAGTAGATGTTTATTATCTTACAGTTTCTATGGTCACAAATCCTGCTTGGCTTATCTGGGTACCTCTGCTCAGTGTCTCTCACAAGACTGCACTGAAGCATGGGCATGTGCTTCATTCGCCCCAAGACTTGACAAAGTTGGGGGGCATCTGCTGTCTAGCTCACTCAGGTGGCTGTGGGCAGACCTCTGAAGATCCATTTCTAAGGTGACTCATGTAGCCATTCATGGGACTTAGGTTCTTGCTGGCCGTTGGCTGGAGACACCAATTTTTGATGTATGGTAGTTTCTAGAGGGCTACTCACAACACAGCAGCAGCTGGTGTCCCTCAGAGCAAGGGCTAAGAGAAAGGGACAGAGGGAGACAGCAAGAAACAGACAGATCAGGTCTTTCTGTAAGCTAATTTCATAGGTGACATTCCATTAGTTTTTTATGGAATTTTTTTAATTGAGATAATTGTAGTCACATGCAGTTGTAAGAAATTATATAGAAAGATCCCATGGGCCCTTTGTCCAGTTTCCCCCAGTGGTAACATCTTGCAAAACTACAGTAAAATATCACATCCTGGATATTGACATTGACATAATCCATAAATCTTACTCAGATTTCTCTAGTTTCACTTGTATTTTGTTGCATATGTAGTTAATTCCAGACAGTTTTATCACATGTGTACGTTTGTGTAACCACCACCATAGCAAGATACTGAACAGTTTCATCCACACAATTATTTCTCATTTTGCTCTTTTATAATCATACCCACTTCTTTCTCCCCATTCTACTCTGCCCCTAACCCCTGGTACCCACTAATCTGTTCTCCATTTCTGTAATTGTGTCATTTCAAAATTATTATATAAATGGAACATTCAGTATGCAACCTTTTGGGACTGACTTTTTTCACTCAATAAAATTCTCTGGAGATTCGTCAAGCAGTATGTATCAATAGTTTGTTCCTGTTTCTTGCTGATTTGTATTCCAGGGAAGGTGTGTAACACTGTTTGTTTAATCATCAACCTGTTGAAGGACATGTAGGCTAATGCCAGTTTTTTACTATTATGAGTAAAGCTGCTACAAACATTTGTGTACATGCTTTTGTGTGATAATAAGTTCTTATTTCTCTGGGATGAATGCCTAGTGGTGCAATTGCTGGTTAATTGCATGCTTAGTCTTATAAGAAATATCCCAACATTTTTGCAATATTCTTTTTGTTAGAAGTGAGTTGCTGGGTCTACCCACACTCAGAGGGAATTTATAACAAAAATGCATGCAGCAGGAGGCAAGGATCAGTGGGGGTCATTTTAGAGGTTGCCTAATACCTATCCTTGCTACCCCTTCAAGGTGTTTGAAGTTGTGTCTCTGTTTCTCTCAGATATGAAACCTTTTTATAAAATAGCCTTAAGGTGAAACCAAGCAGACCCAGATCGATTCAGGTTTGTGAAAATGCTTTGGGGAATTCTCCAATATTTCTGAATTTGATACTTCAGCTTACTCTTCTGCCTTTTGATTAGCAAAAGACTTAAGTTGGGTCTATTTAAATATGGGATAGGTCTGTGCCTGGCTAAAAAGATCACACACATTAAATTGCTATGAAAGCTTCAAGATGAGAGCTGGGCTTTGGGCAGAGACAAACTTACTTCCCTTTCTTAATCTGACTCCTCTTCCAACCTACACCAAGTCTTTCTGTCCAGGTTAGCAATTTGAATCACACCATCGCTCTGCAGCTGCCATCTGCCCCAGGCAGCATCTTCTGTCCCACCCTGGTCATCCCGGAGAGGACTTGAAACAGCGATTCCACACTTGTCTCCCACACCAATTTCTCTGATGATTTGGAGAACTTAAGTGCATAAGCACGGAGTGACAGTAAGGGCTTATTTGTGCCTAATTCTGAATAAGGAAGATTAGTAAAAATTGAGTCAAACTGTTGTCACTCATAATGTGTACAACATAAATATTAATCTAAATATCACAATCAAAAATGTCCAAACAATATTATGCAATTGAGCCCAACATCTTAATAATATTCTTAACTTTTTAAAAGAGATCCATTAAGAATAAATTTAGGAACAAATATTAACCTTAAATGTGAACATTCTATTCCAAACGAAGATGTGACTGGGAATAGTTATTTCTGTCTGTTAATTTCTCTCTTGCTTAACATCACTATTGGTAAGTTTTCTTCAACCCTCATCATTCCCCACTCTATTCCTCACAGTGAAGGTCCACTGCTAAATCTTCCATAGAATGTTTCCTATAGCACATCCTATTCATTGATCTAATCCATCTTACTTTTATCACACTCTGCTTTTTTATTTTTATTTTATATTGGAGTATAGTTGATTAACAATGTTGTGCTAGTTTCAGGTATCACACCTTGCTTTTGACTCCTGTTTCTCTGCTGATTAGCCTCAAAGTCACCTTATATTCAGACCATGGCCTTAGACATCAATGTAGTAAAAAACAGTGGAGTGGACATAACTCGAAATAAGGCAGGGCAGGTAATCACAGCAAGTCCTGGGAAGTTAGAAAAAAGTCAGACAGGTAAAATCCCATTTACAGTTCAGGCATCATGATTTTTATTTTCTCTAATCTACCATCCTTTTATGCTGCTAGGTCTTTATATACATGTTTCCTTCTGCTTAAATATTCTTCTGCCCATGTTCACTTTGCTAATTCTTTTCTGGTCACTGTTCAAACATCCTTTCATGAGAAGCCATTCCTTGATCATCCAGACCAGGTTAGATACCTGGACATACACTTCCATAGCTCTTTGTCATGGCCGTCTGCAACATAAATCATCATTCTGAGCTCATGTCTAATACCAGCTTCCCCACTAGCTTGTAAATCCCGGGGAGATAGGTAAAATGTTGTTTGATTTACTACTGTATCTCTACATTCAGCACAGTTACTGAAACATATTGAGTATTCAATAAATAAATTTTAGGTGGTTAATCATGTCTCAGTTATTCAGTGATAAAAGCCAATGAATTTCTCATAAAATAGGCAAAATTCCAAGCAAGAACCCTGTCAGGATGAGTAGATCTAAGAATGAGTAGCAGGAATCCAGTCACGAGCACTAAGATTCAAAAACATGTCTCTAAACACTAAGAAAATTGCACCAGGGAGAAAAAGATCTCTGTCACAGAGGGACCATGGCACTGGGTACCCCTGTGCAATGTACAAGGGTACATTCATTGTATGTGTCAAGTTCCTAAAAAATGGAATGTAAGACAAGAACTTAATTTCAAATAGTCTTAAGCCTAGTTACAGGAACTGCATATTCCAAACAAAAATAAGATTTGTTTGATGCTGAGACATCATATTTTTTCCACCTATGAACGAGATTTATTCCAGAGACCAAGCCAGTTTTGTGACTGAAATTGAGAGGTTAGTGAGACAACTCTGGGGATTGAAAGATTGTGTGCAAAGGCATCTAAGCTCACCACGATCTTTCGTATTATAATCAATCATTCTTCCAGTCCCTCTTATTGCACAAAGAGATAACTAAGGAATAGCTTCTTGGAGAATCTCAAAACTTACCCTCCCTTGGGATTCAATGTCTACAATTCACTTTTCACTATATCTCCAAATTTTTTCAGTTATGTGTGCATCATACATAAACTTTAATGCTTTCTTTTTCATCTGAGAGTACAAATGTTCATCAAAGTTATTTTTTTTTAGCTTGTCAATCTCTCAGATAGGTGTATACACCCACCCATACGTGAGACAGTGGTGCTAGATGAACTATGCAATTGTGTACGAAGGATAGCTTGCTGGAGATGTTAAAGATAATGTGAAACAAATACTATTTTCCTATCTTTTGGGAGAAGGGTGCCCATTATAACTGGCACGAAGCATCTAAGCACTCCATGGAAGCCTCATTGACATTCCCCAACTAAACTACTTTAACTTCAAAGTTTTCTTGTTGTTAGAATCAACTACATTACCTTGATAAATTTCATTTCCTTTTCCAAAGCATCTTAAGTTAAAAGAACCAAAAGAGGAAGTGAATTTCTATCTACCCGACTAGACCAATAGAGACTAGATAGAAGTTCAATAAAACCATTATAGTGTTTGTAATAAGATTAAATCAGCTCTTGATTGAAGTACACAAGGCACTTTTTGCCAAATTATATTAGGCCCTTGGCAATTGCCACCATTTTAAGGGAAAGGTTATTATTGAAGGCTATTTTCCCATATTACAACGCTACACTTTGATGAACCCTAAGTGCTGCAAAATATCTCAATGGACGTCTTCGAGAAATGAGTCACTTTTGTGATGGTAGGATAGTTGGTTATCAATTTTCCTGTAAGTTTTATACATGGTTGTTAATTTTCCAAACTGCAACACTGATAAACTAACCCTATTCTAGCTACAATAATTTCCTAAATATCAGGCAGGCCCCTTTCCCTCAGAGTCCTCCATTACCTGGGCATTACTCTTTTTTTCAAGAATTGTATCTATATTCTATGGAATCTAGATTTTTCCCCTAAATAAGAAAAACTTAATATTTGTTACTATTTATTTAATAATAAATCTTCTTATATATGGAACATATATATTTTATCTACTAGTGTCTTTTCTTATTTCTATAAATAGAATCAATGTCCTTTAAAACTGTGAATCATTACATTCACATCATCTGATATATGATAAGTAAAAAATAAAATCCAGGTTCATTGAAAACTTCATGTATATCAATAGCATTATGACTTTAATGAGGTAGTATTATATTTTTTAAAAAACTTTTATTTCTGGGGAAAAATAATACTAAGTTATTATTTGTATTGAATAGTTACTTCACTTTTTATTACCTGTTAATTACAATTTGCATATAGAATCAAACTTTTCAATGACAAAAATGTCTAATTTTAAAAGGAAAGATTTTGAAAAATTAGCTATCATAAAAATTTTATTTTTGGTCAAATATAAATTTTCTCTATGTAACAATACCTCAAGATATTAATTAATCAATTAATATTAATTAATGGAACTGAAAACATGCTAGTATGAATGACTTTTAAAGCAATACTATATTTTTAATGTTTCAGTTATTTTAATTAGTGTTCTTTGTTAGAAATTTAGGGCATCAATTTGTGAGGATAATCTTCATTTGTAAGAGAGAACACTGAACACAGATAATCATGGAGCTGGGAACAGCTATGATTGTTGGCATACTTTGAGAGTCCAGAGCTTTCTGATGAATATTGCACTGCTCTGTAACCTGGTAATTTTTTCTCTGTGTCAGGAATCTCATCTTGGCGGCTGGGCTTATGTAGCTCCTTCTTGAAGTAGGCATCAATGCAATGTTTGGGTATTTTCATTTCAATTTTGGTGGAGGGGGCAATGAAAAATTTCTTTTGTGTTCAGCATAGAGAAACTAAATTGAGGACCAGAGATCCAATTACAAGTAGCAAGCTGCTTCAGGAAATCCACGTTTTTGCCTCTGCAGTGACCAGTAGAGTTGATCTGTAAATGACACTATCTCTAAGTTTTCTCACATGGTAACAAAAATGTTTTTTTCAGTGGCTCAACAGCTTTTCAGTCACCTCTTCAGTAGGATAATAACTAGATATATTGCCAAGTTTGAACACTTGGGTGCCACCATTCTTGTTACCAGCAACTGGCTTGTGACAGTAGCAAGAACCATCTCCTTTTGCCTCTCAATGTTGGATTTAACTGCCGAACTTTTCCTCTTGCACATGGCTTTCCTTGGATGGGGAATACCTGCAGATTCCTCTGACTAAGACAGAATTTCAGCTGTAGTGGGTTTCCCTTTCTTGGGCATTTTTGCCCTGTGGTTATCCTTCTTAACCTTGCCACTGACATCACCCTTCCTTCGCTTTTTCCTCCTTAATGTCTGGGTTTTCAGCTTTATTTCACCACCATCTTGCATGACAGAAGAGCACAATACAATTTTTGAGAGTCTTTTTCATCTTACAATTCTAAATAATTAGAATTTTAAATAGTAATATTGATACAATGGTTTCCATCCAGTTTTATTTTTCTTAGTAAAAAAACCAGAAGTTAAAAATATTTCATTTGGTGAAATCTTGACTCTTAGATCCATTCACTTTATATTATGTTGCTGCTATGCAATCAATCTCACATTTCCCCATATGGCTATACCTATACGTATGACAAAATCCAATGTAAAGAAAGAAAATAGTGAAAAAAAGGGGGGCGGTGGGAGAGTCTAAAAACTAGAACCAGAGATTTTTCATCACCTTTAGTTAATGCTAATGCATTTCTTACAATTCAAATCATTAAAATTCCTAACAGTGTTTTCTGGAACCAATAGTTGTGAGCATATGGTCAGCACTACAAGCAAACATTCAATGTGAGTTTCTATTTTAATAGAAATCTTGATATGCTCTTTATCATATACATGCTACATAAAATAAATGGGATTTTCTAGAGTTCCTTTTTTCTCTATATAATAAACAGGAGTACCAATGAATGATGGAGTTGAATACCCTGCTATTTATTTCTATGTTGCAGAAAACATAGAAAGGGCATCAAAAATAACTAGTGTTTAAAGTACTTGGAAAGTTTGTAATGGAATTACACATTGTAAAATCAGCTAATTGACAAAGTTGTTATAACACTGAGTTTGCATTTTATATTTTTTAAGTACAAACACAAAAATGAAACTACATATATGAGATAGTCATGAGAATGGTATTTGTACCTGCTATTTAATATAACTGAATGTCTTTTTCCTCCACATGTGGTATTTTTAATGCTCTTTACTAGTATATATTCATAAGGTTTCAGGTACAGAACTATATAATTAGTATTTTAGCTAACTGAGAAATATTACACAGGTACTTTATTAATAATTTTAAGCAAATCGAGGATAAGACATTTGTCATTCATTGTTGTATTGATATGTATACTAAACCTTCACACACATATGTGAATAAATAACTGCTTTTCAAAGAATTAAAGTAAATATTAAAAAATTCTTAACACCAAAAATATAAAAAATAAAGGTTGGTATTTATCTTATGATTCAGAGGATTCTACTAAATTTCAACTTTAGGCAAATACATGATATCATGGGAAAGGCATTTCAAAAAATTCTTGTTATCAACTAGTTTATATGATATTTGCTTCTTTCTTGAGACTCTAGGATTCAAAAATTATTCCAGTTTTAATTTAGCTTAAGAGTCATGAGGGAAAGGGCAGTCATTTTTATTTTGTATTCCCAGTTCTGTAAACTTTACCTCTAACACAATCCAAAAAAATCCTCAAAGACGTCATCTGGTTCATTTATTGGTAAGGCTTGCAAGGTACAGAGGCCTGTAACCCATAGATCCTGAAGAAAGACAACATGGCACAATGAAAAGGGCTGGGACCTTTAAGCATAGGTGCAAATCTTTGCCCTGACACTTATTAGGCATGTGAATTTGTGCAGGTTAGTCTACCATAAAGGTGCCAAACCAGCCTCATCCCTGACTCATTTTGTTCCGGATGGTTATACAGAATGATAGAATGTGTGCAAACATCTCCACTTAGTGCTAAGCTCATTGTTGTCAAGCCCAAGTCTTATTCATTTTTCCATAAGCCATATTTCTTACTCAAGGGATGTGTGGGTATTATAGAAAAGATGAAGTGGAATTCACCAGTTATAAAAGGAGATGACTGTAGAAAAATGACAATGAAGAAAGGTCAGTAGATAATACCTAGACTACTTCATGAAGAGCAAACAACTCAGAAGTATGGGCTAGTGGTGCTAGCTTTATAGTCTCCCTGGGCCAAATGAATCACACCCTCATGAGATAGATTTCTCCTGGGAAACATTTTTAGTGACACATCATGTTCCACCTTAAATTTATTCTGTTAAAAAAGAAATCTCATATCTAACACATCTAGTTTAAGGTTTGAGCTCTGCAGCATATATTTTAAATGGAGAAAGCCAAAGTCCTAACACAGTTTTCATCATTAAAAAAGGCACATCTTCAGTAAAATTACAATAACGGTAGCAGTAGCCTTATCTGTTCTCTGCCAGGTAAACACCAATAATATTCTAAAAGCAATCTCTTAAAGATGGTTCTGGGGCTTCCCTGGTGGCGCAGTGGTTGAGAGTCCACCTGCCGATGCATGGGATACGGGTTCATGCCCCGGTCTGGGAAGATCCCACATGCCGTGGAGTGGTTGGGCCTGTGAGCCATGGCCGCTGAGCCTGCGCGTCCGGAGCCTGTGCTCCGCAACGGGAGGGGCCACAACAGTGAGAGGCCTGCGTACCGCAAAAAAAAAAAAAAAAAAGTTCTAATCCTTACTGACTTACATGGCAAATATTTCTTTGAATGGGATTACAGTTTGGGGAATAGAGGCAGAATGAAGGAAAAAAATCCGCTCTAATATAGTTATACAGACCTGACATCTCAGAAACAGTGGCTGACTGTAGCAAAAGTTTGACTCAAGAGTATTGCTATGTGCTTTCTTTTTTCCAAATGCTGCAAATAAGGCAAACCGCTTTCATACAGCAGAGCCAAAAATACAGAGTAAAATACAGCAGAGACCAAAAATTTATATTAAGTTCTTCATTCCATTCGTTGGGAAGTTGAAGCAGTAGTCAAATATGATGACTTGTAAAAATACATTTGTTCATCTTCTTATATGTGAGCTTACTCCAGAAGTTAAGTCTAATCACAATTAAATTGGCATAGACTTTCTATCTTGAAAATAATCTAGCAAGATGAAAGCAATAAAAATACACACTGGGTTTGCAGTTGGATTCTGCCCATGACAGAGTTATAAGACAGAGTTATATATTTAAGCCATTAATAACATGAACTATCAATAAGAAAGTCACTGTATTGAACTCAAAGCATTATCATATTTGGCAGAAATGTTTTCTTAAATCTTAGGTGCATTATATTTCAGGTCATTTGGTCCCTTTTAGAAAACTACAATTTATCACCACCATGTTTAACAATCGAATGAATTGTCACATTTCTAAATAATGTACATATTTTAGGCATCATGCTGTCATTTTGATAAAGTCATTTTACTTGGGAAAAGAGTTACTATTTTTCATTCATCCCAGTTTGCTTCCGAGGGTCATTTCAATTTCTTTTAATTGGACTTAAGTGTTTCTGCCCCTTTCCCCTTGGTGTTTGTTAGTTGCTTTAAATGTGATTTCAGAATTGTAAATGGCTCAACATATTGGTAAGTGAATTTTTGAGGGTGTTTGTTTTTTTTCCCATCTAGATCAGTGAAGTAAACAGGATGAAAGTAGAGAGTGGCATTTCTTACTAACAGGTTTCCATTAAAGGAGGTAGTGAGTTAACGCAAATTTTGCTGAGAGCACAGTTTACAGAATATACATTTCATCAATACTATTAACTTATTTGTGCTTTAACTAATGTTTTCTTAAGATCCATGTAGGTTTTTCCAGCATGATGCTTTTGCTACTATTATTTGCACTGCTATTAGGATCAGGGAAAGCTAGCTAAAGATTTCCATTACCATTTTATGGGTGGTAAACTCAAATGTTAACAGGGGCTAGGAAGGTATGTAAGGGGCAAAAAATAAGAATAAGAAATAATAGGAGCTGAGAGAAGAAGTTTCATCCAAAGGGGTCAGCTGTTACTCAGTCTTGACCTATAAGAGTCACCCATCAGGTCGACCAGAATATGTCTCTGGGCCAACTTCAACCTGCAGCCTATCAATCTGTAACCGTTGTTTTAGAGATCAATTTGTTGAGGGTTAAGTAACATAAACCAAACTAGGCTGGTGTTTGTGGGGAGGTCGAAGCTTAGGAAGATGAACTCTCATATCGATGGCTGGCTTCATGGGTGCATAATCTGGGTCGCTGGAGGAAGCCCCACATTTAGAGAGCCCACGCTTGGTTCAGTGGTCTGCTGTGTGGTCTTGAAATTCTTATTACTTTTGAACAAGGGGCTCCCCACATTCATTTAAAACAGGGTGCAGTAGATTACATGGTTGGTCCTGATCTTGTTCAAGGAAATATTTGAAGCACTTTTCTCCTGATTGAGTGACTATACCTCTCTGCAAACTTCATTAACTATTGGGGAGTGTTAGAAATGGAGGAATTACTATGCTATTGTCAATCTGCTCAGCTTATTTCTTTTGTGGATTTGAATATACTGGTTGCCTTCTCCCCATTACTCTCTGTATTCTGTATTACCTGCAAAAAGAAGGCAAGTCGTCTGATTCATCACAGAAAGACTAAGGTAGAAAATCAGTAGTTCTAGCTTTAAAATTACTTGATTGGCTAAAAGATTTAAGGATTTCCCAAAGATAGACCAGTGGCTTCCTTTCTTTCTTTGAATTAAATATAAAAAATTTAAAAGATTAAAAAAATATTTTAACCCCCAATGAGATTGACAAACATGGTTTTCACCCCTTTTAGTTGTTTCTTATTTGTATGTGGAATATATTATCACTTAAATTTGTCATTAGAATTGGCCATTACTAGTGATTTACACCTAATATCTGATTTTAGAGTCAGTCATCTCTCTGAAACAGAGTCAAGTACAGCACAGACTTCTCTGGCATTCACTAAAAAGCCATCTAACCTTTTTGTAGATCCTTAGACACCTGTAATCCACCAATTTCCAGCTCATAGAAAAAAAAGGTATGAGCATTTAACTTTGAATCTTGGGAGCGGAACTCTTAGCTGGATTAATTTATTTTTCTTACCCATCAATGTTTTAGATTTATATCCACTTTCCTGTTATATTTGATGCCAACCCACATTCCTCTGTTGTGGTGCAGGTATGACTAAGTACTGTCTCGTTCCGCTGAATCGAGCTTCATTTGTCTTGGGTTCTACAGGCTGGCTGCATACATGACAGCACACAGTGACAGTAATTTGCACTGATCTGCCCCCACTGCTAGTCCAGCTGCTACAAATAGCAATTGATTATTATGCTGTAGTGTTATTGACTGTCACTATGAACACAAGATTTATTTCATTTTTAAAGTAACTTGCTGCAGGTTTGTTTAGTATAAAAGCAAAACAAGGAAATATTCATTTCTAAGAATTATTTGCAGTCACAAATGTAACTTTAAATCCTGGTCATGAAACATTTACTTTAAATCATAGTAAACAAAAACTTTATTGTGGTATTTATTTTAGTGTAATGTAAATAAATAATTTCCAAAAGCCATAAGAAGATCAGTATAAAACTGAAATATTTTTCCTATCCCCAATTTCAGAAGAGATACACACAGAAAATGACTAGATACCTTTTCATCTTTTATTTTTTTCCTTATCGGTAAATGCTTTCTCTGTTCAAAAAAAAGTTGGAATCCTATTTCATACACATTTATTTCTTGACCTATCTGCCATTCTGAAGGTCTCAGTTCTTCCAGGACCCTATAGTATCTCACCCTTTTTACTCTTCGCTCCCCACAAACTGACCAGAAAAGGTTCTTTTGTTTAGAACTACAATTATGCAAATTTGTGGAGTTAATATTTATTGAGTGCATTAGTGATGGATATATCTTAATTTGTAAATGTGTCTCTTCCTAAACTGCACATTAAACTTCCTCTATTATTTGAAGCACATTATTAGGTAGCAAAACTGATTTATTTTATTATGCTGTGCCATCATGTATCTTACGTCTTGGCTATACCCGCAAGTATACTATTTCTGTCTGAAACTAAAAATTTGAGTTGTGTGTAACACAAAGTTTAGAAAACAAAAATAGAAAGAGAACTACAGAAAACCTCAAAGACCTAACCACCTAGTGCCTCTCTGCTCTCTGAAGGACACCCTGGGGCAAGTACAGTTCATGATTGAATGGGCCTGTGAGAACTTCAACATTCCTAAGTGGAACAACCAATGTATGGGTTCTTATAATTTGGGATAATAGAAGAGTTTTAGAGATCCTGTCTTGACATTTAATTTGAATTCCTTTGGTACTTTTTTCCCAAGTATTTTATTTTATTAAAAAATAAATAGAAATCCTTTTATCTGATCAGAGGTAACTGGAAAGAAATACTTAAATTCAATATCTTTTTGAAAGGTAATCTATTTCCAGGTCTGAACTATACTGTTACTGGGGTGGCTCAGCTATTTGTGGTTAGAAAGTGATTTCACCTTCTATTTTGAGATTCCCCAGCATCCATAAATCTACCAAATGCAATTTTAAAAGCATATTTGTGCTAAAATTGCTATTATCGCTAGATAATTTAACTTTTCTCTGTACTAACAAAGGAAGAAACGTATGTAGAGGAATTACAGAACAGAAACAGGGATAGTCAGTCCTATGCTTTGTTTTAGATTTGGTTTAGATTTTACCATTTGTCCACATTAGACGGTACTCAAAACCTGTTTATGGGACTTCCCTGGTGGTGCAGTGGTTAAGAATCCGCCTGCCAATGCAAGGAACACGGGTTCGAGCCCTGGTCTGGGAAGATCCCACATGCCGCAGAGCAACTAAGCCCGTGTGCCACAACTACTGAGCCTGTGCTCTGGAGCCCGTGAGCCACAACTACTAAAGCCTGTGCGCCTAGAGCCCGTGCTCCGCAACAAGAGAAGCCACCACAATGAGAAGCCCGCGCACCACAATGAAGAGTAGCCCCTGCTAGCCTCAACTAGAGAAAGCCTGCGCGCAGCAATGAAGACCCAACGCAGCCAAAAATAAAATAAATAAATAATTAAACAAACAAACAAACAAAAAGAAATATCTTCTAAAAAAAAAAAACCTGTTTTGAAGTATGTAGATGTAAACCATAAATGGGTAGTACGAATTGTGTATTTTGGGTAAACTAAGGCTGTCAGATATTAGTAAAGGGAATTTCCACCAATATTTTAATAATTAGAACTCTCATTGGTTGAAGGAAAGTGGACAGCTTTTCCAAGGCAGCCACTGAGGCAACGGAAGTCTAGAATAGTTATCTTTCAAAAGTTTTATATATATGTGTGTGTGTGTGTGTGTGTGTGTATACATATATATATATTCACGTGTGAAAAGCAAATGACAGTTATTATTCATTTCACAGCCATAACATAATTCAAATTAATGCTAAACAGCTATGTATTTATCAATTAGCATTATTTTCCCATCCCTCTCTGACTCCCTGTATTGTTGTAATTCCATCAAATAGTCATTTGCTTTTTTATGGTAATAATCCCTTCACATTCTTTCCTTTCATCTGTACCCTTCTGTGCTATTTGTTGTTCTGCTAAATCCCTCTTATAGAGGCCTATGTGTTCCAAGAGCTTGATGAATAATTGGAAATGTTTTATCCCTGAGCTTCAAAAAAGTGCTAGAAATAATTATAAGCAAACATCTTCTGTAGTGTCCTGTATCAATCCAATCCCTGCTTTATGCTGTTTGTACTTTAGATAGAGAAGGAAACAGCGAGATCTTGGTTACCAGCTCTTGCAGCATAAAGGGGACAGATGTTTCAGTTTCCATCTTTTTTTCTTCTGTCTTCTCTGTTCTTTCTGGCAGCTTGGGCTGTTCACTACAATACGTTCCACAGTTAGTCAAGCCTGTAATTTCACAAGGTACAGTTAATTATTGATCAATCAAAATGAAATTCATAATCCTTTTGGCAACTTGTGTTGTACTTGAACTTCTCTCATGCCTATAAAATAGCTTAATGGTCTACAGTATAATGAATATGAAGGATATGAACTAATGTTCAAAGAAGCAGGCAAATCCTACCTTTCTTGCTTGTGCCAATTCAGGATTATTCTTCACCACATACTACATACTGCTAAGCTTTCTTCAACAAATCAGCTAAAGATTCAAGCCTTCCCCCATCCCCATTCTGACCCCAGATGGAGAGCTTTCATATCTTCTCCAAGAATTTGATTCCATTTAAGATATTTACTTAATGTTTGAATGTATATTTTCTATTCTTTAGTTTTTTCTACATAAACCAATTTAGTCAGATAATAAGGTAGCTCTCATGAGCCATACAGTTGTTTTCAGTACCACAATGTACTGCTTCCTCTGAACAGGCAATTTACCTACGTTAAAAATGGGGTACTTCATGTGTCAAAGGATAATGATTCCCCTCCTTCTCTTAGTAAATATACAGATCAAAGGGGAAAAAATCCCCAAACCCTGGTAGCTTACATATGATGTATATGCAGAAGGATATTACAGCTGATTTCTAGCCACCTATTCATTCAAAACTTATTGAGAACCTCCTATGTGCAAAAGGTCTTGCTCTGAGGGATACACAGAGAGTAAGATGGAGACTGGCCTATGAGAGTCGGGGAACTAAGCATTGTCATAGTACCTAATGACAAGGTCTTCAGTGGAAGGATTTTGGCTCTGGGGAGTAGAGGAGCTGAGGAGAAAAATATAATTTTTTAGTACATGGGTAACCAAGCTCATACATTTGCTATCAGAATGGTATCTTCCTCTAAGAAACACATTCATGCTACAACCCAGACAACCTTCAGTCCATCTGGGCATTGTGTGCTTAGTGCCCCACCAACCACTGTGTTTGCAATACTGGCTTGCTACCTACCAAGATGAATGAGTCATGCTTCCTTTCTACAGGCTTTGTATGATGTGAAGCTGGGTTGGTGAATGAAGATAACTGTTGTACCCACAGCTGATAGGTTCCTTTAACTTCCCAACTTTGTTTCCATCTGGGTAGCTCAGTTCTAGGGCTATCTCTTGTTTCCCATGAGATTTCAGTGTGCAGTTTTGCCTTGTTACAAACACTATTAACCAAACAGAAACCCAAAAGATTTACGAGAACCTGAGTAACATTCTAATCCCCATAGACGAGAGAGGCTAGTCCAGATATTCACTAAAGTAACCACACTTCTAGGTGAAAATGTGTAGAGCCATAGAAAGATGTAAAGACATAATGCTTCAAATAGAAAGACCGTTTGTGATTGGGGGAATCAGGGAAGGTTTTCATATTTCGTGGCCAGTTGAGCTGGACCTCATAGGACAGGTCGTTTTCATCCAATGCAGATTGACTGGGGATAAGCAGTTGGTAAGCAAGATGGAAGGAACTCTTGAACAAAGGTCAGTGACAGGAAATATAGCCATGTTACTTAGTGTTTATTTGCTTTAATTGTATGTCTACCAGGCAACACCAACCTGTTCTTAAGGTTGCTGATGCACTTGATAAGTACACAAATTAAGTGAGTTTGAGACCGAACATTTCCAAGTGGAAAAACATTTCACTTTCAGAGTGTTTCTCAGTTATTTTCTACAAGGTGCAATATCCTCTCCACTCAGAACTGGATCCTTCATGTCCTGTTCCCGCCTCTGCTTCCCATGGACCTATGAGGGTGTTGCTGCCCCAGAGGCACCCACTGAGATGTTGAGGGGGAATGCACAGCCTCTCTCTTCACCACACAACCTAAATGAAGAGCAGGCTCTCCCCTGGAATCGTCACAGAACAACAGAAGTTAATTTTCCAATCTTCCCAACTTTTCTCCTGGTTTGAAGATAACGATAGGGAAGAACAGCAGGATTTCACTGCTTCCTTTGTGGTTGCCCTCACAGCTGTACCTTACATTCATCCTTGGGAATCTTTACATGGCATGAATTTGCCCAGATCCCAGTCTTTCTCAAGGTCACAGAACAGCCCAGCACCTCAACCAGGAGACTTCTAGTGTATCTTAACCTTGGCATCTGGACCAGCTTCCAGAGACCCGATTGCCTCTTCAACAGTCTAGGACAAAACTTCAGTTTGATCTCAGCCTAGGATGCCTGAAATGCCCCTAGAGATACTCTTTATCTGCTGACAGAGGCATTTGCTCCAGTGAGAAAATCAGGTTACAATGTCAATGTCCAACCTGAAACAGATTTACTATGAGCTAAGGAAACCTAAGATTTTAAGGCATCTTTCAAGACTTCCTACGTGATTTTATGCTTGTGATTTTGTATCTTTTTTTCTTAAAGAATCCCCCCTCACAAATGGTATGAGTTTCAGGCACCACAAAACCTAGATCTGACTCTCCTTCCAATACTAGAGTTTTAGAGTCTTTCATCTGAAGTGACATCACCCGTGAGACCTTCCCAGTCCCAGGCTAGAGCAAGATCCCAACTCTCACCCAACCCTTTTCTATGTCCCACCTCCATCCTGTGGTGAGACTCTTTTCTCATATCCTTTCTACTGTAGAGTTGGCCCTCCATATCTGTGGATGCAGAACCTGCAGACATGGAGGTCCAACTGTACTACATCTTTTTATATAAAGGACTTGAGAATCCATGGATTTTGGCCCCCATGGAGGATCCTGGAACCAATCCCCTGCAGATACCAGGGAGGACTGTACTGTTTTCAGTTTGTCATTACCTACAGGATGTGATCAACAAGAACATGGACACAGACACACTGACACACCATACACACATCTCCAGGATCTCGTTGATGTATAGCAAACTGTTTAAATGCACAGAGAAAATATTCTTTGGAAATAAATATTTATTGTTTTGGCAAGGTTGGTGAAAAGGGAAGTAAACTGATCAGAGCAAAGTTTTAGCAAAATTAACCACAGCATGGTTAATTTTACGTCATGTCAAGAGGGCAGATCAAGAACATATGCCCCATTTTTTTTTCAGCCCAGATCCCTCTGGGCCCTTAAGAACAAGTTTCCATGACTTGGGGTCACTGAAACTCTTTACATGATATAGCAGCAGCATCTTCACTGATGACTTCAGCCCTAGGCTGTAGAAGGATGAGTGCTCTGAATCCGAGTTCAGATTCTGGAAAATAAAAGCTGAACTTGGGAAACTTCTTCCCTTTCATGAATTTCAGTAGACATCTTTCCCCCAAGATTCCACACCCTGATGAACTGAAAAGCAGAACACAGACTCTTTTCCTAATGTGTACTACTTAGATTTTCAGGGGACTCATCAAAGCTCCTAGGGCTGTTTTGAAAGTGTCTGGGTCTCTCTGTTCCCAAATCCCTAGTGAAACTGGCCTCCAAGAGGTATTTGAAGTCTGCATACCATGGAGATCTGCCTTCAGTTAGAAGTACCTGGTGTTGTGGAGAAACCTTGAGCTCTAGACTTGACACATCTGCCTTTGACTGAGGGTGACTAAACCCTTGGCCTCTGTCTCCTCATCTCCAACCCTCCTCACAGCATTGTCAGGGAGATTGACTGAAACGTTATACCTAAAACACTTGCTATTCAGTAAATACTCACTAAATGGTGGCTACTTCTATTAAGTTCTAAAACAGTTTGGGAAAGGTCATGCCTGAGAATCTTTGCTTTAGTTCAACTGAGTTATAATTTTCTTGCTTGGGGTTCCCTGATTATAAATGTGAAAAAGTTTAAATGAGTATGTATGTGAAAATTACTGTGTTACAAACTGATTTTTACCTGATATCATATCATATAATTTCTTTCTAAATGTAGAAAAAGTCTCTACTCTATATAGTATATTGACCAGGATCTGGAAAAAGCTCTTCAGGAATAATTAATTTTAAAATCTGTATTAAATATGTTTGTGCACATGCTTATAAAAATCACAATTCAAAACATTAAATATGTATATAAATATATACTTTCTCTCTCTTCAGAGGCAACCACACACTTTAACCATTTCATAATGGTGAGGGAGTCATCACAGAAGATAGCAAAATGTACAGAACTACGTTTTCAGCATCTTAATATTTCCTGACATTGAGAACATTATACAAAAATGTAAATAGAAATGACAGTCCAATACTTGTAACTTTAGAAATGAGATACAGAAAATACAATTATTATCAGAGAACAGGATGGTATTTTGGGGAGGAATTGCATTTCCCTCCAACTCGTCCCCCATAAAACTTGTCATTTCACAATGAAAACTTGTTGCTCTAATACAGGGCTGTACAGACTTTTTCTGCAAAGGACCAGATAGCAAATGTTTAGGTTTTGCTGGCCAGATGGTCTCTGCTACACAACAAGCTGCCAGATTTGGCTCAGGGTCTTTAGTTTGCCAAGCACTTTTCTAAAGTAACATATGACAAAAGGAAGAACACAAAGCAAGGATAAAAGAACCTGCAGGAGGAGATGATAAAGATACAGACAGAGAGGTATTGCAAAAAAAAGAAGACAGTGGTAGTACAGAATGGAGTTCATACTCTTTATCCATTCATTCCTATCACTCTATGGCAGAAGACTTCCATCTCAGGGTATAACGCCGGATAAATTGATGCCAGGTAACTTGCTTTATTAGGAATTTACATTTTATGGGATAGAATACATTATTTCCAAACCCCAGGGTTTTGATACTTAAAATAGTCTGAAGTTATTCAAATTGCCTCATCTACTCCTAGGAGTTTCAGTTCAACCCTGACTACCAAGATCCCAGCAACTGATCTCTGAGAAAATTCCATGTTTCAGAGAAGAGATAAATAAGCATTTTATCCCAGCCCCTTTCCCAGTCAGCATAATGACACCACCACAAACTCCATGAACCTAGCATAAAGAGACACATTTGCTGCTTAATGCTACTTAGTTTGTGTTATTTAAATCTGGAGCCTGAGCTTTGTGAATTCGTGATGGAACAACTTTGGCAAATAGAAAAATAAACTTTGCTTCAGTGGAAGATTAGTCTGGAGGCCCAGTGGACATTTCACAGCAGTAAAATCCATGCAAAATGAATTTGGGCAAGAATAGTCTGTCTAAGATAACAATTTGCCCAAAAAATATATTTATAGACTATTATTACATCTAGGGGAAAAAAGCACTAGATTGAAAGTGTAAAATTTCACTGATAAAAATTATCCATTCTCAAATGTCAACCAACATTAACAGGGAGAATTTGACACTTTTAAATAAAAAATGATATGTAAATTACACAAGAAATCTATGGAGACACCTTCAGTTCTTATTTTCTCCTCTATCCTGCTCTAAAGCATGCAATAAATCTTTTTCAAATGGAGAGGTTTAATCTGTGTGTATAAGGAGACTTAGAGGCAGTGCCTTTTCTTCCTGGGTGCCTGTGTGCAGGGCTTTTTTCAGATATTGATTTTGAAAGTGATATCACACCAGAAGGTACATTGATATGGTGTCGGGTAAAAGAAAACAGCCAAGAATACTTGCAGTCTAATCAAACCTCTGTCCAAGCCCCACACTCTGATGAAATCCAATCAATAGAGACAATTAAATGACACATACAGAGTCACCAATATTAAATACACTCCATTTCCTGTACAAGAGCTTGATGACACAAAGTGGACAAGATAAAACTTGACTGCAGGTTTATTTACAGGGTCTGTGCTATATATAAATGTGAGTATGAAAATTTGACTCAGTCACTATTTGCCTTACAAATTAAGGTGCCAACTGGGCATCTACAAACCACCTGTGTTGGATGGACTATAAAGGGCAGCAAATCATAGAGGGTATGATTTGACAATAGTCTTTTGTAGGAGACCAGTATTTATTTTAACATCTGGTATTTGGTTTTATGATGGAAGACACACAGGAGACAAGGAAATAATAAGACTAACAATAAAAATAGGTATGATTTATTGAGAGTTTGCTATGAGCCAGCCAATGTGCTAATTGCTTTACAATTATTATCTCATCTACAAATATCATCTCACTATATTTTCAGGGTTGAGGAAACTAAGATTAAGATGCGTTCAGTGGTATAGAAGTGGGAGAGATGAAAATTGAACTCAGCATTGCCTGACTCCAAAAGGCAGGCTCTCCAACAGCATGACCCAAATCCATTGCTAATTGTGACTATGATCTTGGAAAACCTATCTATGTCCATTTCACTGTAGTCTTCTTCTTCTTCTGTAAAGTGAGAGGCTTGAACCAACTAACCTAAAGTGTCTCTCTTGATCTAAATGTCTAAGAATTGGTGGTTGCACCATGCCTGACTACTAGGTATTTATAAATTGTGAATAATATCACCTCATCAAAATTGCTCAATTATTGCTCATTGTTAAGAAAGAGTATGTTTTCAAGGGTCGCACATTTTTTGCTCCTTATTTTAAGAGGGATGACACACTAAAAAAATAAGAAAAAATATTTGTAGACAAGGCTTAGTTCACTGGATTCAGTAGTATGTTTGAACTTTCTGCCAGGGGAACTCTTTAGTGGCTTGGTATGGTGCAGATTACGGGAGAAGCTGGCTAGTTCCAACTACCAAGTACTTCTCCTTTGACTCAGGCAGTGAGCCTCAGCATTTTTTCTCATCAGATTATCTCACTTTTGAAAAACAAAATCATTGTGCTCTTAATTTAATCAAGCTCTGAAAAGTAAATTAAATATACACACTTCATAATTTTAAAATATTTTACAAAGCACATATATGGCTTACCATGTGCCAGATACTATTTGAAATGCTTTATAAATATTAATGTATTTCTCGCTCATAACAACCCATGGGGTAGGTACTGTTACATTATCCCCATTTTTTTTTTTTTTTTTTTGCCGCATCGCGAGGCTTGTAAGATCTTAGTTCCCCCACCAGGGATTAAACCCCACCAGACATTGAACCTGGGCCCTCGGCAGTGAAAGCTCAGAGTCCTAACTATTGTACCGCCAGGGAATTCCCAACATTATCCCCATTTTGTAGATGCAGAAACTTAGAAAGGGAGAAGTCAGTAGCCCATCTAAAGGCATCCAGGTGAATGGACATACAGAACCAGGATTTGAACTGAGGCATCTGGCTCTAGAGAACTTGCCCATAGCCATTAGGCTCAGCTGTTCTTGCTGTGCTTAGGAAGAAGTTTTATAAAGAAGGTAAACATTTTTAAAGATGTTTACGAGAAGTAAAATAAAAAGCCTTTTATGCTATTGAAAGGTATGGTAGGAAGGCAGTAAACCTATAGAAAGTATTTCCCTTGAAGAAGGTCAGACTAAATTCACTCTGGAGAAAGGACAGGAACAGATATGGCCACAAATTCAATTCACGCAAATCACCAGACAGCTGGCAGGCAATTATGAGTTTTGACTACTTTTACCACTACTGACATTTTTGACACATAAGCGAGTATCAGGAAGTATTTCACCAGAATTCAAAGTATCAGGCAAAACTTCTGGACAGTGGCTTCTTTAAGAAAAATCTTATTCGCTGTTCATTCTCAGAGTAATATATTTTTTATGTTTTTAAGAGCAAGAATAAGAATGAAAAATATCTGCTTGCTTAACTTAGTAACCTGATTCTATCAATAGTTAATTCCTGCCCTTTGCCTAAGAGGCATCATGGCCACCAGCCTCACCTATGTCATAGTTACTTTTTTGTCTGCCCTTTTTTTGGTCTCTTTTCCCCCTGGAATGTAATCTCACTGATTTCCTTTGTCTAGTTACGCAAAATAGCAAATGTCAAAGCTTGGAAACTGGTAATTTGGCAATTTTAGACAATCACCTCATAACCACGTTTTAGTACACCTTTGAAGCAGGAGAAGTTCAAAGGCTTTGAAAAGACAACTCTTGCTTTGCCTGTTACTATGAGTCATTTGAAGTAATTGGTCTTGTCTGATGTATGTTTTGAACTGAGGAAGTAGAGCTTTAATACCACAATCAGATACAGGTTTTTAGCTGAGGAAGTGGAGTTTTCCTCACAGATGTAGATGCATGCTTGATAAGGCAGAAAACAGACAGATGTGCCTCTATGCACAAGGGAAGAGGTGTGGAGAAGGAACCAAATAAAACAGTTGAGAAAATTCCATGAAGCTACGGTAAAGTGCTTTTGGAAGCCATCCCAGTTAGGAAATTTCTCACAAGCAAGCAACTCATAATTCAGACGCAGACTTTAGACTTTAATTTTGATACCTACCCAAACCTACCTATTATCCTCATTATGTTAAAAGTGGGTCAGTGATTTGCACATAAGTAAACTGAGTAAAGGAGAGTCATCTTCTTAAAAGAATATTAACTGATCTTTTTACTTCTCTTTTACAAATATGGCTCCTAAAGTCAGCTTTGCTTCATTAGATTTTTTTTACAGTGAAGACTGATGTTTCAGAAGCTATCTCATGAAAAATAAATGGCAAAATGTTCAACTCCAGAGAATATACCCATTTATGTTAATTTCTTTTGGCACCTTCCTTCAATAACATTTGTTAATGGTTTTCCATGTGTGTATATGTGTGTAAATAAAGGAAGAAGACCAAAAATAAAACAAAACAAACAAAAAAAAAACTGAAGCAAATATACATACACACAAACATTTCAAACAGAAAGAAAAGAAAGTTTAGTTATCTTTTTAAATATTTCTCATAAAACATTAGGTCAACAAATATTTATTGAATGCTTACAGTGGGTCAGACACTGGGCCAGAAAATAGAATACATAGATTATCACAATCCCTTTCTCAAGGAGTTTACAATCTAGCAGGCAAAAGGACAAAATGGCATGTATAATAATAAGCAAAAGCCATCAAAGGGAAGCATGCACAGGAGAGAGCAGACTATGGCTTCCTGAAAAAAGTTAGTTAACTACTTGGATCTTAATGAAGTCAGTGCCACGGCGTGGACTTTCCAGGAATAGGAAATAGTCTATGCTAAGGTACAGAAACATGAAAGGGTATAATCTTTTTCCAAACCACCCACACTTAGTGTAGCTGGAATTTGGGAGAGAATCAATGAGAGGATGGGGACTTCCCTGGTGGTGCAGTGGTTAAGAATCCACCTGCCAATGCAGGGGACACGGGTTTGAGCCCTGGTCTGGGAAGATCCCACATGCTGCAGAGCCTGTGCGCAACAACTACTGAGCCTGTGCTCTAGAGCCTGCGAGCCACAACTACTGAGCCCGTGTGCCAAAACTACTGTAGCCCATGTGCCTAGAGCCCAAGCTCTGCAACAAGAGAAATCACCACAATGAGAAGCCCACGCACCGCAAGGAAGGGTAGCCTCCACTCCACTTGCCACAACTAGAGAAAGCCTGCACAGCAACGAAGACCCAGTGCAACCAAAAATAAATAAATAAATTTATTTTTTAAAAAGAGAGGATGAAGAGTGAAAGGGGAGGGAAAATTGGTAAGAAAGGAGATGGACACAACTGGAATCACAGAGGCGAATAAGGTGAGATCTTAGGACAAGTGAGAGACAGCAGAATTTGAGCAAGATGAATAGGAATGGTCACAGAATTGAGGAGACCCACTAGAGTGATTTTTCAAACATTCAGTGATAGAATAGAAAGTAAAATGTATGGAAGAGAAGAAGAGGAAAGAGTCCTAGAAGACGCCCCCCCTTTCAGAAACATTTGTCATTTTGTTTATGTACATTCATTAAGTCCTTATTTGGTTAAGATCTGCCCACTTCTCCCCAGATTGACAGCTCTTCAATTTATCTCCTGGTTCATCAAACTCTCTGACAACTCAGTATTAGTTGAGCAACTGATTAAAAATATAAAGGATAAAATTCTAAATTTATTGAGATAGTGCAAATTATTTTGAGCTACTTCTTTGACACTGAGTTCTAGCATTTCACTTATAAAAAATAAATATTTGGCAGAAAGTCAACAGTTTAACATGCTATTTGTCACTCACACCTTAATAGGAATAAGGAGTATCAGAATTGGTCTTAAAGTGGAGAAAGAGGAGAATTGAAGAGAGTTATTAAAAAAGAAGAGCAGAGATTGCCTTATAAAGGAGGTGGATACAAAAGAGATAAGGGAATATTTTGTGAAGGGCCAGTTAGAGCTGAAGGGAGGACAGTAAGGAACTATGAAAGGGCATAGTATTCAGGGAGTCACAAAAAAGTCAATGCTACTGACACAGGTGCTTCCCCTTCCTGTTAATGGTCTTCTTATTTATTAACCAATGTTACCAAAGTAACATTTGTTTTAAATTAAGACAACATTTATATACAATGAGATGTGCACATTTAAGTGTATAATTCAATGATTTTTAACTAATATATACAACCCTGTACCCAATGCAGAGAACATTTCCATCATACCAAAAATTTCCTTCATGCTGCCCTACAATCATTCTCAGGACTCATAGGCAGCTACTGCTCTGATTTCAATCAATATATACAACTTTTACCTTGTATTTGAAATGTTTACAAATTGTATCATATGGTATGTACTCTATTGTGTCTGGATTCTTTTATTCAGCCAAATGTTTTGCTGTTTTTGTTGTTGCTTAATTCTTCAGTGTTATTCATTATACAGTGCTATATTCTATTATAAATGCTGAGTAGAATCCCATCATATGAATATATCAGAATTTATCCTTTTTTCTCTTAAGGATATTTGGGTTTTAGCAGTTTGGGGCTACTATGAATTGCTATAAACATTTTGGCACACTGCTGTTTGTGAACATATGCTTCATTTCTCTTCTAAATACTTAAGAGTGGAATTTCTGGGCAGTGGGTTGATGGAGTATGTTTAACTTTGTAAGAAACAGCCAAACAGTTTTCCAAAGGGGTGCACTGCTTTGTGCCCCCATCAGTAACATATGAAAGTTCTAGTTCCTCCAAATCATCACATTTAGTATTATCAGTCTTTAATTTAGTTCTTCAAATGAGCATGAAGTAGTTTTTATTTGACCCAAGTGGAGAATGGTTCAGTGGGCTTTTGGCTTGCTATATCTTTTGATAAGTGGCTGTTCAATTATCTAGCCTGTCTATATTGGCTAGTTAACATTTTATTAATGATTTATAGAAATTATTTATGTATTCTGGATGCAAGTCCTCTGTCAGATATATGGATTATGAATATTTTCTCTAGCCTGTGACTTGCATTTTTATTTTCATAATGGTATCTTTTGATGGACACTTTAAAAAAATCACTTTGGTGAAATTCATTTTAAAATTTAATCTTCTTTATGTCTATTGCTTTTTGTTTCCTTGCCAAGAAATACTCACATAACCCAAGGTCATAAAGGTATTCTCACATTTTTTTTAAAGATTATTGCTTTAGATTTTACTTTCAGGTATATGATCCATTTCTAATGTTTGTGCATATTGCAAAGTAGACGTAAATTTCATTCCATGTGTTTATACAGTTGCTATAGACCATATGTTGAAAAAGAATTTCCTTTATGAAATCAGATTGGTGATTGCCTGATGGTGTGAGTAGGAACAGGGATTGACAGCAGACTTTTGGGGATGATAGAAATATGCTAAAATGATGGTGGTGATGGTTGCCCAACCATAAAAAAAAAGAAAAGAATATTCTCTCTCCATTGAATTGCCTTCACACCTTTGTCTAAAATCAATTGACATTTATGTGTAGATTTATTTCTAGACTGTCTAGTCTGTTCAGCTGAGTTGTGACTCTATTCTTATGCAAATTCCACTCAATCTTGATTAGGTTGGCTTTAAAATGATTCTTAAAATCCGATAATATGAAATTTGCAATTTTGTTCTTCAAGATTGTTTCTTCACAATTTTCAAGTTGTTTCAACTAATCTAGATACATTATTTGTATTTCCATACAAGATTTAGAATCATCTTATTAATTTCTACAAAATAACCCACTGTGATTTTAATTTGGATTGAAGTGAATCTACAAATTATTGGAGGAAAATTGACATCTTAACAACAATGAGTTTTCCAATCCAGTAACACAATATATCTCTCAATATTTTATATGCTTTTAAATTTATCTCAGCAACATTTTGGAGATTGTGATGTACAGGTTTTACTTGTCTTTGGTTAATTTTATTCCAAAGTTTTAAATAATTATTAATATACATTATATTTTATTTTTTAATTAATAAAATCAGTTTTAGTGAATTGTATTCTTGAACTTGCTAAAATCACTTATTATTTTTAGTAAAACTTTGTAGACTCCTTAGGACTTACTACAATACAATCACATAATCTGCAAAGAAACACTTTTATTCTTCCCTTCCAGTCATCACACTTCCTATTATTTTCTTGCCTTACTACACTTGTTCTGACCTCTAATAAAACATTGATAGAAGTAGTTAAAGTAAGATTGTTTTATTGTTATGAAACTTTGTAGAAATTATTCAATATTTTACCAATAAAAATGATGTTGATTTTTATGTGCATGCTCTTTAACAGATTGAAGATGTTTCTTTCTATTCCTAGTTTCCTATGTTTTTATTTTTCCTTCATGAATGAGTATTGAATTAGATCACAGGCTTTTACTGCATCTGTTGAAAGGGCCATATGTTTTTATTTTTGTTTTTGCTGTTAATATGGTGAAATGATTTGATTGATTTTTGGCTATTAAACCAACCTTGCATTTTTGTGATAAAGTCCAGTTGCTCCTGATAGATATATAGATATAGATATAGATCTATAGCAGTATTATTCACAATAACCAAAAGGTGGAAACAACCTGTATGTTATTGGACAGATGTGATACAGATGTGATACATAAAAAAATATGTCACATACCTACAATGAAATATTATTCAGCCTCAGAAAGGAATGAAATTTGAATACGTGGTACAACATGGGTTAACCTTGAAAATATTATCCTAAGTTAAATAAACCAGACACAAAAGGAAAAATATTGTATGACTCCACTTATATGAGGTACCTAGAATAGTCAAATTGATAAGGACAGAGAGCAGAAGAGTGGTGACCAGCAGTTGGGAGAAGAGGGTAATGTAGAGTAGTTCTTTTTTTTCTTTTTCAGTTTAAATTTTTTTTATTAGTTTCTGCTTTATAACAAAGTGAATCAGTTATACATATACATCTGTTCCCATATCCCTTCCCTCTTGCGTCTCCCTCCCTCCCACCCTCCTTATCCCACCCCTCCAGTCGGTCACAAAGCACCGAGCAGATCTCCCTGTGCTATGCGGCTGCTTCCCACTAGCTATCTACCTTACGTTTGGTAGTGTATATATGTCCATGCCTCTCTCTCGCTTTGTCACAGCTTACCCTTCCCCCTCCCCATATCCTCAAGTCCATTCTCAAGTAGGTCTGTGTCTTTATTCCTGTTTTACCCCTAGGTTCTTCATGACATTTGTTTTTTTCTTAAATTCCATATATATGTGTTAGCATACGGTATTTGTCTTTCTCTTTCCGACTTACTTCACTCTGTATGACAGACCCTAGGTCTATCCACCTCGTTACAAATAGCTCAGTTTTGTTTCTTTTTATGGCTGAGTAATATTCCATTGTAGATATGTGCCACATCTTCTTTCTCCATTCATCAGATGATACACACTTAGGTTGTTTCCATCTCCTGGCTATTGTAAATAGAGCTGCAATGAATATTTTGGTACATGACTCTTTTTGAATTATGGTTTTATCAGGGTATATGCCCAGTAGTGGGATTGCTAGGTCATATGGTAGTTCTATTTTCAGATTTTAAAGGAACCTCCATACTGTTCTCCATAGAGGCTGTACCAATTCACATTCCCACCAGCAGTGCAAGAGGGTTCCCTTTTCCCCACACCCTCTCCAGCATTTACTATTACTAGATTTTTTGGTGATGGCCATTCTGACTGTTGTGAGATGATATCTCATTGTAGTTTTGATTTGCATTTCTCTAATGATTAATGATGTTGAGCATTCGTTCATGTGTTTTTTGGCAGTCTGTATATCTTCTTTGGAGAAATTTCTATTTAGGTCTTCTGCCCATTTTTGGATTGGGTTGTTTGTTTTCTTGCTATTGAGCTGCATGAGCTGCTTATAAATTTTAGAGATTAATCCTTTGTCAATTGCTTCATTTGCAAATATTTTCTCCCATTCTGAGGGGTGTCTTTTGGTCTTGTTTATGGTTTCCTTTGCTGTGCAAAAGCTTTGAAGTTTCATTAGGTCCCATTTGTTTATTTTTGTTTTTATTTCCATTTCTTTAGGAGGTGGGTCAAAAAGGATCTTGCTGTGATTTATGTCATAGAGTGTTCTGCCTATGTTTTCCTCTAAGAGTTTGATAGTTTCTGGCCTTACATTTAGGTCTTTAATCCACTTTGAGCTTATTTTTGTGTATGGTGTTAGGGAGTGATCTAATCTCATACTTGTACATGTACCTGTCCAGCTTTCCCAGCACCACTTATTGAAGAGGCTGACCTTTCTCCACTGTACATTCCTGCCTCCTTTATCAAAGATAAGGTGACCATATGTGTGTGGGTTTATCTCTGGGCTTTCTATCCTGCTCCATTAATCTATATTTCTGTTTTAGTGCCAGTACCACACTGTCTTGATTACTGTAGCTTTGTAGTATAGTCTGAAGTCAGGGAGCCTGATTCCTCCAGCTCTGTTTTTCGTTCTCAAGATTGCTTTGGCTATTCAGGGTCTTTTGTTTTTCCAAACAAATTTTGAAATTTTTTGTTCTAGTTCTGTGAAAAATGCCAGTGGTAGTTTGATAGGGATTGCATTGAATCTGTAGATTGCTTTGGGTAGTAGAGTCATTTTCACAATGTTGACTCTTCCAATCCAGGAACATGGTATATCTCTCCATCTATTTGTATCATCTTTAATTTCTTTCATCAGTGTCTTATAATTTTCTGCATACAGGTCTTTTGTCTCCTTAGGTAGGTTTATTCCTAGATATTTTATTCTTTTTGTTGCGATGGTAAATGGGAGTGTTTTCTTGATTTCACTTTCAGATTTTCATCATTAGTGTACAGGAATGTCAGAGATTTCTGTGCATTAATTTTGTATCCTGCTACTTTAGCAAATTCATTGATTAGGTCTAGTAGTTTTCTGGTAGCATGTTTAGGATTCTCGATGTATAGTATCATGGCATCTGCAAACAGTGACAGCTTTACTTCTTCTTTTCCAATTTGGATTCCTTTTATTTCCTTTTCTTCTCTGATGGCTGTGGCTAAAACTTCTAAAACTATGTTGAATAAGAGTGGTGAGAGTGGGCAGCCTTGTCTTGTTCCTGATCTTAGTGGAAACGGTTTCAGTTTTTCACCGTTGAGGACGATGTTGGCTGTGGGTTTGTCATATATGGCCTTTATTATGTTGAGGCAAGTTCCCTCTGTGCCTACTTTCTGCAGGGTTTTTATCATAAATGGGTGTTGAATTTTGTCGAAAGCTTTCTCTGCATCTATTGAGATGATCATATGGTTTTTCTCCTTCAATTTGTTAATATGGTGTATCACGTTGATTGATTTGCGTATATTGAAGAATCCTTGCATTCCTGGAATAAACCCCACTTGATCATGGTGTATGATCCTTTTAATGTGCTGTTGGATTCTGTTTGCTAGTAGTTTGTTGAGGATTTTTGCATCTATGTTCATCAGTGATATTGGCCTGTAGTTTTCTTTCTTTGTGACATCCTTGTCTGGTTTTGGTATCAAGGTGATGGTGGCCTCGTAGAATGAGTTTGGGAGTGTTCCTCCCTCTGCTATATTTTGGAAGAGTTTGAGAAGGATAGATGTTAGCTCTTCTCTAAATGTTTGATAGAATTCGTCTGTGAAGCCATCTGGTCCTGGGCTTTTGTTTTTTGGAAGATTTTAATCACAGTTTCAATTTCAGTGCTTGTGATTGTTCTGTTCATATTTTCTATTTCTTCCTGATTCAGTCTTTGCAGGTTGTGCATTTCTAAGAATTTGTCCATTTCTTCCCAGAGTAGTTCTTTAATGGTACAGAGTTTTAATTTGGATGATAAAAAAATTTGTGGTGATGCATAGTAGTAATTGTTGCACAACAGTGTAAATGTATGAAATGCTACATTTGTAGCATATTTGTATTATGCAAATAAGTTGTATGCTTGAAAATGGCTAGATTTTATATTGCGTATATTTTTCTACAAGGAAAATAATAAATACTAAAAATAATAAAATATTTGAAAATGATATAATAATAAAACATTTTTAAAGATGGTAGCATTCCTGATGGAATGACTTAATGAATGACTGTGATAACAGATCCCTTACTAAATCTCTACCTCCTTCTGACCTGTAGTCTGTGTAGGGTGGTAACTACAGCATCCACCAGCTGGTAAAACCTGCTGGAGAAAATCTCACGAGGTGGCACACTGGCTCTTTGACAAGTATATTCATATTGGCTAGTCCCTTAAGTCCTTCTTGATCATCTTTTTATTTCATCCTTTGCCATTTTACAGACCCTATGCTCAAATTTTACCACTTTCTCTAAATTTCAGACCCCATGCCTGCCTTCCTCATTGTCAGAAGAGAACTTTTCTTCTCATTTATTGAGGAAGTAGAGGGTTTCTGTTAAGAAAATTTTCTAATTCCCTCCGTTATCTTTCACAATTCAGTTGCTCCTTTGCCTGACTCACTCTTCAATCTCAAAGAAAATGTTATCTCCCTTCCTTTACAAAATAGCTGTTACTTCTATTGCACTTACTATATCCTTGGGATGCATATGGGCACAACACATGACCCCAGCCACCTGTGGTAGGTCCTAATATTACCCCAATTTTACAGATGTGGAAACTGAGGCACAGAGAGCTTCAGCAATATGCCCATGGCTACATGTAGGAAATGCTGGATATAAGATACAAACTCAGTCAGGATGCTCTTAATTGCCTCTTTTATAATGAGTCTATTATATCTTGCTTTAGGAAACTCATTCAATTAAATATGTCTTTATTTTATTTATTTATTTTTTTTTGCGGTACGTGGGCCTCTCACTGTTGTGGCCTCTCCCGTTGCAGAGCACAGGCTCCGGATGCACAGGCCCAGCGGCCATGGCTCACGGGCCTAGCCGCTCCGCGGCATGTGGGATGCTCCCGGACCGGGGCACGAACCTGCGTCCCCTGCATTGGCAGGTGGACTCTCAACCACTGCACCACCAGGGAAGCCCTGTCTTTAAATTTAGATGTATACAGTCTCTTTTCCATTACATTATATTCACACATTAAAAACAAGTTTACATTCCCCCATATATTTTGGATGTACACACACACACACACACACACACACACACAATTCCAGCCTCCTTTCAAAGCTATCACTTCCCCTCTCTTCTTCCTTTTTCCTGTTAGAAGAGTTGTTTATAATTCACTTCATAAATAGGTTTTAACCATTAGCTACAAACCAACTTCTTGTTCCAAGTCTACCCGAAGACCAACTGAACAAAGGTCAATATTGTCCTAAAGGCACAATCAATGGGGATTTGTTTTCACTATTCATTCTGCTGATATCTTTACCACTATTACCTATTTTCACCTATTCTTCTACCTTTTTAGAACATTCCTTCTTTTTTTGATTAGAGTATAATTGCTTTACAACTTTGTGTTAGTATCTGCTGTACAATGAAGCAAATCAGCTACATGTATACCTATATACCTTCCCTCTAGGACCTCCTTCCCATCCCCCCATCCCACCCATCTAGGTCTTCACAGAGCACCAAGCTGAGATTCCTGTGCTTTATAGCATATTCCCACTAGCTATCTATTTTACTCATGATAGTGTATATATGTCAATCCTAATCTCCCAATTCGTCCTAGCCTCCCCTTCCCCTGCTGTGTCCACATGTCCGTTCTCTAGATCTACATCTCTATTTCTGCCCTGCAAATATGTTCATCTGTACCATTTCTCTAGATTCCCCATATATGCATTAATATACGACATTTTTTTTTCTCTTTCTGGCTTACTTCATTCTGTATGACAAATTCTAGGTTCATCCACATCTCTACAAGTGATCCTTTTAATGGCTGAGTAATATTCCATTGTATATATGTACCACATCTTCTTTATCCATTAATCTGTCATTGGACATTTAGATTGCTTCCATGTCCTGGCTATTCTAACTAGTGCTGCAAAGAATACTGGGATACATGTGTACTGTTGAATTATGGTTTTCTCAGGGTATATGTCCAGTAGTGGGATTGCTGGGCCATATGGTAGTTCTACTTTTAGTTTTCTAAGGAACCTCCATACTGTTCTACATAGTGGTTGTATCAATTTATATTCCCACCAGCAGAAGCAGGAAAAACTACAATTCTGCAGCCTGTAGAATGAAAACCACATTCATGGAAAGATAGATGAAATGAAAAGGCAGAGGATTATGTACCAGATGAAAGAAAAAGATAAAACCCCGGAAAAACAACTAAATGAAGTGGAGATAGGCAACCTTCCAGAAAAAGAATTCAGAATAATGATAGTGAAGATAATCCAGGACCTTGGAAAAAGAATGGAGACAAAGATCGAGGAGATGCAAGAAATGTTTAACAAAGACCTAGAAGAATTAAAGAACAAACACCTAGAAGAATTAAAGAACAAACAAACAGAGATGAACAATACAAAAACTGAAATGAAAAATACACTAGAAGGAATCAATACTGAAGCAGAAGAACGTATAAGTGATCCAGAAGACAGAATGGTGGAATTCACTGCCGCAGAACAGAATAAAGAAAAAAGAATGAAAAGAAGCGAAGACAGCCTAAGAGACCTCTGGGACAACATTAAATGCATCAACATTCACATTATAGGGGTCCCAGAAGGAGAAGAGAGAGAGAAAGGACCCGAGAAAATATTTGAAGTGATTATAGTCGAAAACTTCCCTAACATGGGAAAGGAAAAAGCCACCCAAGTCCAGGAAGCACAGAGTTCCAGGCAGGATAAACCTAAAGAGAAACATGCTGAGACACACAGTAATCAAATTGACAAAAACTAAAGACAAAGAAAAATTATTAAAAGCAACAAGGGAAAAATGTCGAACAACATACAAGGGAACTCCCATAAGGTTAACAGCTGATTTCTTAGCAGAAACTCTACAAGCCAGAAGAGATGGGCACCATATATATAAAGTGTTGAAAGGGAAGCACCTACAACCAAGATTACTGTACCCGACAATGATCTCATTCAGATTTGACAGAGAAATCAAAAGCTTTACAGACAAGCAAAAGCTCAGAGCATTCAGCACCACCAAACCAGCTCTACAACAAATGCTAAAGGAACTTCTCTAAATGGGAAACACAAGAGAAGAAAAGAACCTAGAAAAACAAGCCCAAAATAATTAAGAAAATGGTAAGAGGAACATACATATTGATAATCACCTTAAATGTGAATGGATTAAACGCTTCAACCAAAAGACACAGGCTCACTGAATGGATACAAAAACAAAACATATATATATATGCTGTCTACAAGAGATCCACTTCAGATCTAGGGACACATACAGACTGAAAGTGAGGGGATGAAAAAAGATATCCCATGAAAATGGAAATCAAAAGAAAGCCAGAGTAGCAATACTCATATCAGATAAAATAGACTTTAAAATAAAGAATGTTATAAGAGACAAGGAAGGTCACTATATAATGATCAAGGGATCAATCTAAGAAGAAGATATAATAATTATAAATATATATGCATCCAGCATAGGAGCACCTCAATACATAAGGCAAATGCTAACAGCTATAAAAGAGGAAATCAACAGTAATGCAATAATAGTGGGGGACCTTAACACCTCACTTATACCAATGGACAGATCATCCAGACAGAAAATTAATAAAGAAACACATGTTTTAAATGACACAATAGACCAGATAGATTTAATTGATATTTATAGGACATTCCATCCAAAAACAGCAGATTACACTTTCTTCTCAAGTGCACAGGGAACATTCTCCATGAGAGATCACATCTTGGGTCACAAATCAAGCCTCAGTAAATTTAAGAAAATTGAAATCATATCAAGCATCTTTTCTGACCACAATGCTATGAGATTAGAAATCAATTACAGGGAAAAAACCGTAAAAACCATAAACACATGGAGGCTAAACAATACATTACTAAATAACCAAGAGATCACTGAAGTAATCAAAGAGGAAATCAAAAAATACCGATAGACAAATGACAGTGAAAACATGATGATCCAAAACCTGTGGGATGAAGCAAAAGCAGTTCTAAGAAGAAGATTATAACAATACAATCCTACCTCAAGAAAAAAGAAAAATCTCAAATAAACAATCTAACCTTACACCTAAAGGAACTAGAGAAAGAAGAACAAACAAAACTCAAAGTTAGTGGAAGGAAAGAAATCATAAAGAGCAGAGCAGAAATAAATGAAATAGAAGCAAAGAAAACAACAGCAAAGATCAATAAAACTAAAAGCTTTTTCTTTGAGAAGATAAACAAAATTGATAAACCTTTAGCCAGACTCATCAAGAAAAAGAGGGAGAAGACTCAAATCAATAAAATTAGAAATGAAAAAGGAGAAGTTACAACAGACACTGCAGAAATAAAAATCATCATAAGAGACTACTACAAACAACTATATGCCAATAAAATGGACAGCCTGGAAGAAATGGACAAATTCTTAGAAATGCACAACCTTCTGAGACTGAACCAGGAAGAAATACAAAATATAAACAGACAAATGACAAGCACTGAAATTGAAACTGTGATTTTAAATCTTCCAACAAACAAAAGTCCAGGACCAGATGGCTTCACAGGTGAATTCTATCAAACATTTAGAGAAGAGCTAAAACCCATCCCTCTCAAACTCTTCCAAAAAATTGCAGAGGAAGGAGCACTCCCAAATTCATTCTATGAGGCCACCATCACCCTGATACCAAAACCGAACAGAGATACTACAAAAAAAAAAAATTACAAACCAATATCACTGAAGAATATAGATGCAAAAATCCTCAACAAAATATGCACAAACAGAATCCAACAGTGCATTAAAAGGATCATACACCATGATCAATTGAGATTTATCCCAGGAATGCAAGTATTCTTCAATATACTCAAATCAATCAATGTGATACACCATATTAACAAACTGAAGAATAAAAACCATATGATCATCTCAATAGATGCAGAAAAATCTTTTGACAAAATTCAGCAACTATTTATGGTAAAAACTCTCCAGAAAATGGACATGGAGGGAAACTACCTCAACATAATAAAGGCCATAAAGGACAAAGGCACAGCAAACATCATTCTCAATGGTGAAAAATTGAAAGCATTTCCTCTAAGATCAGGAAAAAGACAAGGATGTCCACTTTTGCTACTACTATTCAACATAGTTTTGGAAGTCCTAGCCATGCATGAAAGGAATACAAATTGGAAAAGAAGGAGTTAAACTATCACTCTTTGCAGATGACATGACACTATACATAGATAATCCTAAAGATGCTACCAGAAAACTACTAGAGCTAACCAATGAATTTGGTAAAGTTGCAGGATACAAAATTAATGCACAGAAATCTCTTGCATTCCTATACACTAACAATGAAAGATCAGAAAGAGAAATTAAGGAAACAATTCCATTCACCATTGCAACAAAAAGAATAAAATACCTAGGTATAAATCTACCTAAGGAGGTAAAAGACCTGTACTCAGAAAACTATAAGACACTGATGAAAGAAATCAAAGATAACACAGACAGATGGAGAGATATACTATTTTCTTGTATTGGAAGAATCAATATTGTGAAAATGACTAGACTACCCCAAGCAATCTACAGATTCAATGCAATCCCTATCAAATTACCAATGGCATTTTTTACAGAACTAGAACAAAAAAATCTTAAAATTTGTATGGAGACACAAAAGACCCTGAATAGTCAAACAATCTTGAGGGAAAACAATGGAGCTGGAGGAATCAGACTCCCTGACTTCAGACTATACAAAGCTACAGTCATCAAAACAATATGGTACTGGCACAAAAACAGAAATATAGATCAATGGACAGGACAGAAAGCCCAGAGATAAACCCACTCACCTATGGTCAACTAATCTATGACAAAGGAGGCAAAAATACACAATGGAGAAAAGACACTCTCTTCAATAAGTGGTGCTGGGAAAACTGAACAGCTACATGTACAAGAATGAAATTAGAACAGTCCCTAACACCATAAACATAAACTCAAAATGGATTAAAGACCTAAATGTAAGACTAGACACTATAAAACTCTTAGAGGAAAACATAGGAAGAACACTCTCTGACATGGATCACAGCAAGATCTTTTTTGACCCACCTCCTAGAGTAATGGGAATAAAAACAAAAATAAACAAATGGGACCTAATGAAACTTAAAAGCTTTTGCACAGCAAAGGAAACTATAAACAAGATGGAACGACAGCCCTCAGAATTGTAAAAAATATTTGCAAGTGAATCAATGGACAAAGGATTAATCTCCAAAATATATAAACAGCTCATGCAGCTCAATATGAAAAAAACCAACAACAATATGAAAAAAACCAACAATCAAAAAATAGGCAGAAGACCTAAATAGACATCTCTCCAAAGAAAACATACAGATGGCCAAATGCACATGAAAAGCTGCTCAACATTACTGATTATTAGAGACAGGCAAATCAAAACTACAATGAGGTATCATCTCACACCAGTTAGAATGGGCATCATCAGAAAATCTACAAACAACAAATGCTGGACAGGGTGTGGAGAAAAGGGAACCCTCTTGCACTGTTGGTGAGAATGTAAATTGATACAACCACTATGGATAATAGTATGGAGGTTCCTTAAAAAATTAAAAATAGAATTACCACAATCCCATTACTAGGCATATACCCAGAGAAAACCATAATTCAAAAAGACACATGAACCCCAATGTTCATTGCAGCACTGTTTACAATAGCTAGGTCATGGAAGCAACCTAAATGCCCATTGACAGATGAATGGATGAAGAAAATGTAGTACATATATACAATGGAATATTACTCAGCCATAGAAAGGAACCAAATTGGGTCAT
The DNA here is from genome assembly GCF_964165515.1 of Mesoplodon bidens. Classification (NCBI taxonomy): domain Eukaryota; kingdom Metazoa; phylum Chordata; class Mammalia; order Artiodactyla; family Ziphiidae; genus Mesoplodon; species Mesoplodon bidens. Next base: position 51,315,032 of record NC_138165.1, read on the forward strand.
TTGTAGAGATGTGGACCTAGAGACTGTCATACAGAGTGAAGTAAGTCAAAAAGAGAAAAACAAATATCATATATTAACACATATATGTGGAATCTAGAAAAATGGTACAGATAAACCAGTTTGCAAGGCAGAAATAGACACAGATGTAGAGAACAAACATACGGACACCAAGGGGGGATAGCAGGGGGGGGGGGTGGGATGAATTAGGAGTTTGGGATTGACCTATGTACACTAATATGTATAAAATGGATAACGAATAAGAACCTGCTGTATAAAAATAAATAAATAAAATAAAAATCTAAAAATATTTATGTACATTCCCACCAACAGTGCAAAAGGTTTCCCTTTTCTCCACACTCTCTCCAGCACTTTTTTTCTGTAGATTTTTTGATAGCATTCCTTCTGATGGCCTAGTTTTATTGCCCCTCTTTCTTTTCTTAAATATTGATGTTCTCAAGAATCCTGTTTTTTTATTCTCTTTCTTTCAAGTAGCTCTCCCAATATCTGCAACTTCATTAACCTACGAACATTTCATTAATATACACATATTAGAAAAGTGGTGTTTACCTTCTTGCCCACTTGCAAAGGGATGGATGAAACAAATTTTGGTAGACTACCTCTAAGACCAAACTTAATCCTGCTCTAATCTGACAATTTTAGATACAATTAGCCCTTATTTGTTCATTAGTATGTTCCAGGCACTGTTCTAAGGGCTACGTAGGTTTTAATTCATTTCCTTCTCACAATTATCACGTGAGGTAGGTACTATTATTTTCCCTACGTGAGAGGTGAAAAATCTGAGACACAGAGAAGTTAAATGAGTCACCCAAGGATTCCAACCTGGTACATAGTAGAGCTAGGGTTCAAAATAAAACAGTGTAGTTCCAGAACCATTCTCTTACCAACCATGCCTCATAATGTTTTAACCACTGAATAATGTTATTGGCAGGACCATGGCACTAAACAACTCCTGGGCCTCTTTCCCATGGATGCTGCAGAGTCCCTAACCAACAGAAAGGTGATCTCTCTTGTTTATCCACTCTCACACAGATAAGAGAGCGACAATGACATTCTGAACTAAATCTTGTAATCTCAAATGTCATAAAACTATTGCTTATCCACTGTCATATAGATAAGAGAAAAGCAATGGCATTCTAATTAAGCAATGGATTTGGAATAAGGAAAGAAAGTAAAACTCATAATCTGCCCCTGTCCTCTCAGACATCATAATATGGAGCTATAAGATACATTTTCACTTCCTAGAGTACAGACTAGATGGAGAGATGCATTCAACAACCAGATAGATTCTGTTTTAATGTAAATCATATCATATCACTCCTCTGTATCTTACCCTTCAATGGCTTTCCACTACATTTTGAATAAATATTAAGTGTATTAATGTACACATACATTTCAGCATCACCAGACTCCCACCAATTTCTCCAATCTCTGTGTTCACCTCTCTCCCTAGTTTACTATGTTCCTTTCACCCTAGTCTCTGTTGTCTCTGCCTGGGACACTCATCTGCCCATTCTTGGCAAAGCCAGCTCCTTTTTATCCTTCAGGTCTCAGCTTAAATGTTATTTCCTTAAAGAAGCCTTCCTTGGTCACTGAATATAATTAGGTTGCCCTCTGCTCCCAATTACTGTCTAGCATCTCACTTTGTTTACTTCCTATCATGATCCAAAATTGATCAATTAATTGCTAATAATTAAATTTTAAATGATTAATTCTTTGCCTACCCTACTAGTATGTAAGCTCCTAATTTCAACACTGCATTAATGATTAGCACAAAGCACAGAATATAAGCAGAAGCTAAGATATTTATTATACTAAGAAATGCAAAGTGACATATTTCATGGAATATCCCCCCCCCCAAATTCCTTTGTCTGCAAACTCATATAAGCCTTATCTTCTTCCCATGTATATTTACTTGAAAGAGCATGCACTTCAGAGTTGGACAGAAGTGGATTCATATCTACCTCTGTTACTTACAAACTTCATGATCTTGGGCATCATTTTAATTTTGAAAATTTCCCTCATTTGATAAGGAAAAAAATAATATTTACCTCATGGAGTTGGTATGATTATTCAGTGTAATAGTAAAATGACTAGCTCTATTCCTGGCACTTAGCCAACAGGTAATAAATGTTTGTTTTCTCTCTTCACGCCATTTCTACCCACAGTGACACTCCCTTGCAAGCCCGTGGATCACCCCAAACATATGAGTAAATAAAAGTCAACAAAAGCAATCTTTTTCAAGTTTCAAATATCTAAACCACATTCAGCCTTGTCTTTAAAATCCCAGAAAATTTAATGAGGAGGAGAAGGATTATACAGAGGCAGAAGAGGAGAAGCAGGAAGCACAGGAGGAAAAGGTGAAGAAAAAATTAAAGAAGGAAAAATTAAAGTATTTCCCTCTTGAGAGGGTACTGACAGAGCATTCCAGTCTTGGCTGCATATCCACTGAAGACACACAGAGAACATGGAGGCAGCTCTGAAAATAGGAAAGGGTTTTTTTTGTTTTTTTTTTAACATCTTTATTGGAGTATAATTGCTTTACAATGGCGTGTTAGTTTCTGCTTTATAACAAAGTGAATCAGCTATACATATATCCCCATAATTCCACCCTCTTGCATCTCCCTCCCACCCTCCCTATCCCACCCCTCTAGGTGGTCACAGAACACAGAGCTGATCTTAAGTTTTCAAGGAGGTTTCTCATTGACTCCATTGACACCATACCTCCTGCCACGCCCTCTGTGCCTGAACATTCTTCAGAAATAAGCAGCTCTGTTCCAACAGTTTTGGCCAATGTTACCATTTCACAGCTGCTATATGTTGAGGGAACATCTAGTCCCTTACTTTTTTCTCCCTCTGAGTTGATAGTTATCATGGATAGTTAAAGGCAAAACAACACAATACTTAGAATTTTACAACTCGGTTACATTCCAGCATTTGTTTACTTATTAAAACAATTTATTGGCAGTTTGGGAGGAAGATTTTTTCCTATAGAAAAAGACTCTGAGGTATTTCTGAAGGCATATTTCAGATTCTCAAGAAGGACTTAGTAGGAAATAGTTTTTGCTACAATGTTTGACATGAGTCCAGACTATTCTTGGAACTCTCTTTATATAGAGACAACATACACAGATATCTTCAGAGGTTACCAGTAGGTTTAAAATGAATCTTAAATGTTCCCACTTCAGAAGGGCAGGTCTTCTAGTCTTAGGTGGGGATATCAGCCATTTTATCAATATTCCTCCTCAGTGTCTCTAGTCTGTCCGCACTGGTATGTATGTTTATAACAGAAGTAGCCTTGTGTGTCCTAAAAGATGAGACCCTTGGGTAATAATTGCCAGGTCATGGGGTGGCTCCAGGATAGATGGCATTGCAGGTAAAAATAAGGATTCAGAATGCAAAATGAGATCACATAATATCTTGCTTTTAAATGACCTTTAGCTCACCTACATACATAATGGTTTGCAAAATAAGTAAAAACTGTTACCAAGTTGCTCAGCAATGCTATCTTAAAATATCTCTAAGAGGGATAGTTTTAAACTGGAAGAGTTTTTAACAATCATCCTATGAGTTCAAATCAGATTTGATGAGGAGCAATGCAGAAAAGTCCTGAATCTTCAGAAATGTGCATCTGTTCTTAAGTTTAGGAATCATCGATCTGAAGTGCAGCTGAATGGGATAGATTCAGCAGCAATTTGAAGAATTTGAGTTTGTCAGTCAAAGTCAAATTTCACACATGGGGACTCACCTTATCCAGCAGGGCTTTTAGTACTGGTTCTTCCTGCAGTTCCTCTGTCAGGCACCCTGTATGACCTACTAAGACAGCCTCCTTCTGGCGGCTTTGCTTCATCTATGCCTGTGAGGAACCCTGCAACGTCATCTTGCTTCTCCTCAACCTTGCTTTGACTTTAAGAAGACTGGCTGTAGTACATTTTCAGAACTGGTCCCAAAGCCCAAATCATGGAAAGATGGGATGATTTTCTCCATCTTATTAAAAACTTAGACAATACATAATTTTTCTTTTTTACTGTGGGAAAATGTGTAACAAAACTTTTCATGCGCTGGTGCTTTAATAGGACGCCCAATGGATGCCTTTTACTATTAAGTGTGGGTCTGGCATGTTCATAGGTTTGTGTTAATTCTCTTAACCTAGGGCTCTAGAATCCTGTGGCTTGGCTATCATGATTTGAAGAACAAAGAAAGCACTAGTAGAAACGCCAGAATCCTATTTGCACAGGAATTTGGTGGGGAACTCATGGCCTATTTCATTTCTACCTAGCCATGGCCCTCACGAATCCTGCTACTGCTGACCAAATCAGGTGTGTTTATAAAGGCCTTCCATCATACCTTGAACCCCTACTGGTTTTCTTGCTTGCTTTCTTTCTGTGAAGGGGAGCCTTATTATTTGTTTTCCCCACACATTTAGTTGGACTCAAGCTTGAGTCCAAACAAGACTACTCTGAGCAGATTCCACTGCTCTGTTACTCAGCTGGATGGGTCCCCTTGTGATGGCATTCCCAAGGACCCACTGGCTGGGATCCATAGCATTCCACCATTAGAACTGCTGACAAAGGTTTTTTTTTTTTTTTTTTTTTTTTTTTTTAATGCATTTTAATCTAATGCTTAAGGAAGGGAGGGATGTTTACTTGTATGAACCTTAGTTTATGGTGGGCTTATGTAAAATTCCCAGGACATTCAGAAAGCATGGAATTTAATGCTCTACATTCTCTGAAGGTAAAACAAAACAAAATAATAGACTTATTTCCCTTTAGTATCTTCCTTTCTAACTCCCCCCCCACCCTTTGGGAAAACATCTCTCTTTCCAAATGGAAGCCTCTCTTCAGAAAAGGAGAAATCAAGTGACTAACATTCTTTCTTTTACAAGAGAAATAAAAATAACACACAAAGAAAGAACATTAAGTGATTTCCTTTCCAGTGATCTTTGACATGTGTTTATGATCCTACCTCCAGACTTCCCTCCTCCCAAGACAGAGCTTCTCACATCAGAGTTTCATTAAGAATAATAAAATTAATTAATTAGTGAATAAAAATGAGTCAAAAATTATACATTGTTAAGTTTTCTTTAAAATGTAGAACATTTTACATCCTTCTACAAAAGAATGGCTTTCTGTTTTATCTAGCACAGATGCTATTTACAATAGGACAGAGTGAGATCACACAGATAAAATGGGACTTAACCAATTGGTGGACCCATTAAGAAGAATATTAATATCATTTTCTTATCATTATCACCAAAAACTATAACAAGTGACATTTATTGAGCCTGTTCCATATGCCTGACATCCTACCAACTTCTTTACACAAATAAAAAATTTAATAATTTAATCTTTAAAATAATTCTTTGGTATAACTTAAAGGTTGGAAACTTATCTATAAAGGGCCAGATATTGAATATTTTAGGCTTTGCAGCCACATAGGGTCTCTTAGATAGTCTTCATTGCTTTTGTTGTTGTTTTGTTTTGTTTTTACAACTCACCACAAATATAAACACCATCTTTACCGCCTAGCCTACTCCAAAATAGGCCGCGTATCGGATTTGACCAGTGGGCTATAGTTTGCTGACCCCTGATTTTATCAAAGTAAAACTTGTATCAGTTCCATTTACAGAGAAGGAAATTTAGATTTGGAGAAATTAAGTAAATCTGCCAAAGTTCTATACTTAATAAGTGGCAGAGGAGTTCAGTTAACCCTGTAGACACTGGTAAGAGTAAACTAACTACAGTTAAATCTGAGAACCCATGTAAACAGGAGATAAATACAGAGCATTTCTAATAAACCCTAAATAGTTAACTATAATTAGAAATGTCACTAGTGTCAGATAGCTTAGAAATACCTTATTGGATATACCCATAGATATATGCTATTTCCACCTATAATACTGGCACACATAATATCAAATGGAGACTATTTCATGGTCACAAGCTAATAGAAAAATTTTACTTTATTTTCCTTTTAGGACACTATGATATATCTTCCAGCCTTAACTAACATAATTCTAATTTTAATTTTTCCTATTCGTCACCATCTCCCTTCCTTACTTCAGAGACAACTGAAGTAAATAGGTATTCAAAGTTTTAAAAGTACAACTTAGCTTTGCTGAAAATGAAAAAACAAAGTGGACTTAAGAGTATTTCTTTATTATATTCCTGAATCCAAAACTTGAATGTCAATCATTCTAAATTTCTACTGATTATCCAAATTGTAAAAAAAAGAAAAATATAATGAAACATCTACTAAATGTAAGTTTTTTCAATAAAATTTGATAAATCAATTTTGTGATTTGAATATTAGTCATTTTGAATTAAAGCAATAGAAATCAGCGTATTTGAGGTTAAAAATTACTAATAGTGTATATGTATACATTGTGCTTACTGGCACTAAGGCAGCTTTCCCTCTCAGAATTAAAATTACATTGACTATTAAAGAACTGACCCAAAATCTCTACTGTAACTTTTAAACACTCATTGTTCATTACTGGGTATTTTATTACAAATTTTTTTCTAGATAATAATGTTAACTCCAAACATAATAGCAGGGATCAGCTGCAAAATCTGATGAATTTAGATGATAGACATATCTAAAATTAGGGGAAAAAGAATATGTCCAACAATTAAAGATCCTTTTTTAAAAAATATTTTTTAATGTGTTTTTAAAACAGACTCAATTGACCAGTAAAACTGGAGTAACATATTTTTTAAAATTTCCTAATTATATAATTTTCCCACTAGACTGAAACAACTCCTTTTATTCTCTTGGGTGTATAATATATGCTTTTAAAAACTTCCTGCCTGTATATTTATCTAATATCTAGGGTGCTATCAATAAATAATACGCATTATTTACTTAAAAACATTTTTTTAAATTTTCCTTTGGAATTAAACGAAGCAAAAGGAAACTTGCAAGCGTGTACACACAAACTGGCTGCAACCAACAAAACACAGGAAACTGGACACACCATAGAAAGAGAAAGAATTCCAGATTTCCATCACAGTTCATTTATCTACGTGTAACACTGCAGTGTATTGTCAAGCACAGGAGGGCCGGGGGTGCTTAGAAGAACAGATGGCAGCTGGGTTAGGCCAGACAGGAGAGAAAAGAAGGTGGAGCCGCCCAGGAAGTGCTGGTAAATTATGCAGCTTGCTCTTCCCGCCTTCAGATGAAAAAAAAAAACAATACTGAGGAAGGTTTGTGCCATTGGCCAGCACTTCAGACAGTTCTCCCCATGTACATGATGCAAAGTGCAGAAAACCAGGAGAACAGTCGAGGTGTGTCTCATGGGACATGAGGAGATGGTAATGCAGCAGTACAGCAACCACCCTGGGACAAGCAGTGTCCTTGAAATCAAAACAAAACCCAGTTAAGTCTGCAGATGCAGTTTTTCCTTCAAGAACCTCGTGCTATTTGAAGGATAGGTGAGATACAGGATTCTTCAGCAGTATGAACAGACACACAGCCGTGGAGAGCAGCTGTTCTTGCTTCTTACCATGGAGTGATCAAGAAAAAATAAATAGACTTCCAGAGAAGCAAGAGGAACAGAGCTGAGACTCATGAATGCAAGACCTGTGAAACTCTGGGAAATGGTAACGAGGGAGATTATGGAATCACCTACAGGATTATCTTTGAAAGCCACAAATCATTATATAAGCATTATCAAAACCTGGCTATTTTATTTGTGGAAGAAAATGAATGTGAGGAAATGTCAGATCAAAGACTAATAATATGCCAAAGTAATTACCTTCACTCCTTGCACCAAACAGCAAAATAATGTCTATTTCCTGTATACCCTGCTTGTGTCATTTCTGTTTTGTGTATGAGCATACTCTGCTTGTATCAGTTCAATTTTCTTAAGCATATTGCCCAACTTTTGAACAGAATTTAAAAAATACTCTTACAGTGCCTAAGTCAGTGTTCTGCACACAGTAAAGAGGTATCCACACACAAGAAAGGGAAGGTCATGAAGTTTGATTTCATAGTTCCTGCACCCACATATGTGACACCTGTTATATAGCCCTACCCATCCATCCCCAGTTGCTATTGAGCGGTAAAGTAGTGTGGAGGGAAAAGGTGGAAGCAGAAACAGTTGCAGGCACGAGGAGTAACACAGGAAAAAGCTCGAAGGTTGGGAGGAGGAAGGAGAGGGAGAGAGGACAACGGGAAGAGTTTCAGGAAGTGAAAATAATTCGCCAGTGGCTGAAGGGCACGGGGAGTGGGGAGGGCCAGAGGAGGCAGAAAAAGGTGAGGCTGCTGAGCCCATCCTGGAGGCTCTTCTAATCCAGGTGAGGCATTGGGTTTAGGCTTTCTCTGAGGGCAATGGAGAGCCATCGAAGGGTTTTAAGCAGGGAAACCCTAGATCAGAGATGAATTCAGAAATGCTCTTTTTGGGTGCAGTGGGAACAGAGGTTGGAGAGAAGATAGTCTTGAGGTCCACAGGTCAGTTTGGAGGCTTTTGCAGAATCTAGAAAAGAGATGATGGTAAATGGCAACAAGATAGAAGAATGGAGTAAAATGAACTGGGACTAGGAGATTGGAGTGGATGTGGGGAAAAGAGAAAAAAAGAGAAAGGGCGATGGCCACATTTGTGGTTTCAAATAGAGACTACAGAAATTCATGTAGGTTTGGGGAAAAGAAAAATTGTGTATCTTCTGAACTGTAGTTTCTGCTTTGGATCTGTCTAAAGTTACGACTACCAGGATCCTCCATCCCCCCTCAACCCTTCCATTAATTATTAGAGGATTCTGCATAGAGATTGGTTATTTGTACTAACATTGAAATGTGCAAAATACAAAATACCCTAAGTTATCACAATCAGTAACTGTAATTGGTATCAATTACGACCCCGAATTCTTCCTTCCTTAAAATTAATCTTTGTCTTTCAGAAAAGATTTCTGAAGCAATATGCAAACCATTACCATCTTATAAGCTTGTAAAATATTGAAATGTTTACTAAAGCATTTTCTTTTTAAATCATGACTTCTACTAAGTGATTCCTTTCTTTATCTGATATTTTGTGTTAATCAAATAATATATACATTTACACGTACAACATGCTCATACAGATATAGGTAAAATTCATAGCTTTCCAAAATTGCAAATTCAATATTTTTGTACCAGTTCCAAACTTTTTATTCACTTTAAAAGCTTTCCTGCAAGACACAAAATCCATTGTGCAATATTTTTTTTTTACCAGACTGCAGGAGTGCAAAAGTATACACTGTTTCCTTCAAAAATGGAATCATCATTCACAGATGTAGATGTGTACTTGTGATGCCAAGATGAGACAGATGTGGTTCTATTCACTCAGGGACAGGTGCTGCGGAAAAAGAGATAAAACATTTGTAGAAAGTGTAAGCAACTGCATCGCTGTTGCTAAATAAATAAACTCTCTGCCAAAAAACTTTATTTGCTTATTTCTCCTTACTTCTTCTGAATGTTTATTTTAAGATCTGGTAGAGCTAAGCTCTATTCAGTTTTTACTTTCCTGTATTGGTCAAAAATGTATAGCATGTAATATGTGTTTCAATATGTTCCGTAAGAATGAATTGCGCAGACAGCCCCACATGCTGTTTTATGCGAATATTAATTAATATCAAACAAGCTTACCCCGACATGCACACCCACAATCTGACACACTTAACTTCTGACAAGATCATGTTCACGGTCCTTATAAAAGAAATCAGGTTAAAATGAGGGCCACAAAAGCATTAGAAGTTTTGGAAGGAAAAAACATCTTCATATTATTTTTCTGAGAAACATTTTGGTGAGCTGCAGACGGAGCACAGTACGGGGAGTAGAAATCTGCAGCTGCTGGTCTAGGGCAAGGATTTTAAATATTCGTATTAATTCTGACTCCAAAAGAAGGATCGGGTGGGAATCAGCAGCTGGGAGAGGAAAAGCGAGTGGAAAAGATGATTTTGATTTTAAATGTATTTAATCACAATGCAAAATGGAGAACGAAGGAGAGAGATCTGCAGCTGGGCCAAGGAAGGCGGAGGGCTAAGTTGGAATATTGTCTTCTTTTTAAACACATAGCTTTGGGTTTACTGGGACCCAGGGGGACCAGGAAACTTGTGAATACCCAGAAAGATTCCACAGCTTGAAGGGGTTGTAAATAGAAAACTCTGCCTGCCCATGTTGACATTTTTTCAAAATGACAATAAGGATAGTTAGTAACTATAATGAGATTCCTCCCAAGATTGAAAAAGCAGAAAACACAGGAAAGTGTTGGCTGGCCGTTGGGTGCTCCAATAAAAACAAACATTCTGATTATCAGATAGTTATCTCACATATAATGATTTGTATTATCATTCTTTAAGAATAGGAAACCAAAAATACACTGACCATTGAAATTAGAGTGAATATAATGCACTTTTTTGGCTGCTGATTTTGAAGACAACTTAGGCTCTCTCAGAACCTCAGAGAATTACGTCAGGAGTATAGTTAGGGATTGGTCAATGTTTGTGGAATGAAAATAAAAATTAATTAATAAACAATCATTAACCCATATTTGAGATATGGAAGGGCTAAAATTGAGCCTGTTGTAATCTCTGGAAGTTATTTTGTTTATTGGCTTCATATTTTGTTATTTGTCTTATAAAACACAGTGTCAAGGAAACACAATTGAAGTTATTTTTTTCTGTATTGTGAGAAATGTGAGCTCAAAGTGTGAATCTGCCATGGCACATTGATGGTATTTAAGATACTATTTAAGAAGCCCAAAATATATATGTAAGTGTATGGTGATAATGCCCATAATGGGAGAAAAAGTTCAAGGGAATAACCTCAGCTAAGGAATCATTTTATTTTAATATTAAAATGTAAGTATAAAATATATTTCTTACTGCCAAACTGACTGAGGGAATCTTTGTTTTGCTTAGGGCTTTTCACTATTTTGAGATTTTTTTTTTTAAACAAGAAGGATTTATTTTTAGTCTCAGTCCTATTTCCATAATGAAAAGCCCCTGGACACAATACATAGCTTGTCAATAACTGGTCATGTCTCATTTCTTGCCAAATGAAAACGTTAATTCAGGACAATGTTAAAAAACTGTTTAGACATACACAGAATTATCAACATTTGGATATAGGTGGTTGCAGAGTGGGAGGAGCTTTGCACAAAAATCTCTTTTATTTTTTTAATTATTTTTTTAATTTTACTTTTTTGTGTGTGTGTGTTACGCGGGCCTCTCACTGTTGTGGCCTCTCCCGTTGCAGAGCCCAGGCTCCGGACGCGCAGGCTCAGCGGCCATGGCTCACAGGCCCAGCCACTCCGCAGCATGTGGGATCCTCCCGGACCGGGGCACGAACCCATGTCCCCTGCATCGGCAGGCGGACTCTCAACTACTGCGCCACCAGGGAAGCCCTCTCTTTAATTTTTTTAAGTCAATTCCACTCATCAGGTGGGGGCTTTATCCATGCTTTTCAAAGCTTGACCATGCATCCAGCTTAATATAAATATTTCCCTTTGTAGGAAAAATAGTCAAAGCCTTAACTGGTCAAAATCCAAGTAAGAGATTTTACTCTGTCTGAATGCCAGACAGCATACAAAAAACAATTATCAAGGGCGTAAAATTCGTCTTTATATCCATCACGAGGCACTGAGTAGCAATGGGTATCAATTGTTCAATGTCATTCTGGGTATTCTTAGCAGCTCTCTAATTCTAAATATGCTATTTTATTTTTGACAATTTCTGTCAATATAAGCCCTGAAAGTAGGTTGTATTTTTCCCTTTTAGTGAAGCTAGAAGAAACAAGTATATAAAAAATACTGTTACTTCCTTACATTTATATTTTGTACAACCCAGCATTGATTTGCTCCTTATTTAAGCAACATTTTCTTGATAAATTAAAAAAGCAACAATAGCCATTACTGCAGGCTATATACAGCCTCTAATATCACTTAAGCATATTACAGAATATAATATCTGGTACTTAACGACTAACTTGCATATGAAAGCTCACATAATGTCTCATAAAATCCTTAAAATGGCTTCAGTTTAAGAGTCTCTTTTAAAAAAAAACACCTTCAGGGAATATTGTAAATGAAGTAGCACTCCAGCCTTGGAAAAAAAATTCACACACTTGCAGAAATTTTTAATATAAATTGAACACATTAAAAATTAATTTTGCATGACCATTTCGCATTGCGGTGCCAATGCATAGTTAAGATAAGGTCTTAACTCTTCTTTGTTTAAAGTAACATGGAAGCTCTTTGCTTTCTCTCTTTGCTTTCATCTGTACATAATTATTATTTTCATTAATCAGAAAATGGACCCCCATTTTCCTATTCTGACAGCCTCAGCTGGAGTTGATGGAAACCCTACCTGAGTCACCAGGGTAACTTAACAATAAACTTCTAGGAAACTCATTAAAGAAAGGTGTGAGCTGACAATTAACCAAGGCAGTTTCCATCATCCTTCCCTTTTTTAAACTGAGGGGCTTTGGAGAAAAAGCTTACTCATCAGAAAAGTAGCTTTGCCCTGAGAAGTAAACCTGAACTGGCTTTGTCTATCACTCTTCTCTTCCCAGACCCGTGATTTGCTTTTTCTCACTTGGTTTCAACTGAATCAGTTGTCTCCTTGAAGATGTGTGTGCTTTTTAGCACTAGCTTTAAAGAAGTAACACAATGTACATTTTCTGTAAAGATATTTATTCTCTGATGGAAATAAAAAAGGGGAAAAGTAACAACCAAATGCCCCTTTTTGTATATGTGCAGATTTTTTTTATTAGTCTCATGACCACAATTTTACAACAAAAAATTCCCAAGGAGGGCATCAGTTGCAATAAGACATTGACGAATGTCTTTCTCCGCAGAGAGCTGACGTTGCGTAGACCTGACATGCTGTAGTTTTCTGTGGTTCTGACATGAGCGGCCAGTGCGCGATGCCAGTGGGAGCTTGGAGGAAGTCACGGGGGGTGATTCATAGATTACATCTCAAGTGATCAATTTTAAAAAGGTGGGGAAGGACCTGACCTAAGAAAGTGACCTAGACCTTGGGTCAAAGGTGCTATATAAATCTAGCAAACGAACAAAGAAATAAACCCAGAGCACATTTTCCTTAAAGAAGCTTGCATCCTATTCTTTCATTGTTCAAATAAGATATTTTACTATGCAAATCTGAAAAGCTGAAAATAAAATGAGAAACCTCAGGCTTAGTTCAGAATCTATGGCTTAATTTACTGAGAAGGGGATAGAAAGTTTTGGGTCAGGGGGACAGGTTTTACAAGAGTATTTTCTCAGCTTTCTAAGCCTTCCAGAAGACCTTGTGAAATACTACAAAATCTATTCCCTAGTTTTCTCCTAATTCTTGCACTCCATGTTAATACAACTTACATAAGCTACAACAGTAAGACAGACTCCGACATGCACTGCTGACAGCCAAAACAAGTATGACTGTGGTGTTGTCCTATCTTAAAAAAATCATTCAAACTGTAAAAATTCATTCAAGATGTAGTGAAGCCAATCTGTCTGGAAGAACTGGAAAGAACTGTCCAACTGCTTGCCGACACATGCACACCTTCTAACGTCCTCACCTAACACAGTCATTATGTTACCCACCAAGCATCAGGTACTGTGGATTTGCTTCCAGAAACCTTACTTTGCATGGAAATGTTTCCAGTTAGACAGATTTCAACTGTCAGTTTACAGCAAAGCAAGAAGCAACCCCCTATACTGTAACTACATTCATGTGAGTACAGTATGCTTTCTTTTTACTTTTTTCCTTTTTATGGGAAGGGTAGACCCAGAGTAGTGCAAGATCCCCAAATGTACCAAACTTAGATATGTGCAAAGGCAAGCAAAAGAATCTATAGGTTGTTTGGTGTTTTTTTTTTTTTTTTTTTGCTATTGAGTTGCATGAGCTGCTTATAAATTTTAGAGATTAATCCTTTGTCAGTTGCTTCATTTGCAAATATTTTCTCCCATTCTGAGGGGTGTCTTTTGGTCTTGTTTATGGTTTCCTTTGCTGTGCAAAAGCTTTGAAGTTTCATTAGGTCCCATTTGTTTATCTTTGTTTTTATTTCCATTACTATAGGAGGTGGATCAAAAAATATCTTGCTGTGATTTATGTCATAGAGTGTTCTGCCTATGTTTTCCTCTAAGAGTTTGATAGTTTCTGGCCTTACATTTAGGTCTTTAATCCATTTTGAGCTTATTTTTGTGTATGGTGTTAGGGAGTGATCTAATCTCATACTTTTACACGTACCTGTCCAGTTTTCCCAGCACCACTTATTGAAGAGGCTGTCCTTTCTCCAACAACCCAATCCAAAAATGGGCAGAAGACCTAAATAGACATTTCTCCAAAGAAGATATACAGACTGCCAACAAACACATGAAAGAATGCTCAACATCATTAATCATTAGAGAAATGCAAATCAAAACTACAATGAGATATCATCTCACACCAGTCAGAATGGCCATCATCAAAAAATCTAGAAACAATAAATGCTGGAGAGGGTGTGGAGAAAAGGGAACCCTCTTGCCCTGCTGGTGGGAATGTGAATTGGTACAGCCACTATGGAGAACAGTATGGAGGTTCCTTAAAAAGCTAAAAATAGAACTACCATATGACCCAGCAATCCCACTACTGGGCATATACCCTGAGAAAACCATAATTCAAAAAGAGTCATGTACCAAAATGTTCATTGCAGCTCTATTTACAATAGCCAGGACATGGAAGCAACCTAAGTGTCCATCAACCGATGAATGGATAAAGAAGATGTGGCACATATATACAATGGAATATTACTCAGCCATAAAAAGAAACAAAATTGAGCTATCTGTAACGAGGTAGATAGACCTAGAGTCTGTCATACAGAGTGAGGTAAGTCAGAAAGAGAAAGACAAATACCATATGCTAACACATATATATGGAATTTAAGAAAAAAAAATGTCATGAAGAACCTAGGGGTAAGACAGGAATAAAGACACAGACCTACTTGAGAATGGACTTGAGGATATGGGGAGGGGGAAGGGTAAGCTGTGACAAAGCAAGAGAGAGGCATGGACATATATAAACTACCAAACGTAAGGTAGATAGCTAGTGGGAAGCAGCCGCATAGCACGGGGAGATCAGCTCGGTGCTTTGTGATCAACTGGAGGGATGGGATAGGGAGAGTGGGAGGGAGGGAGATGCAAGAGGGAAGAGATATGGGAACATATGTATATGTATAACTGATTCAGTTTGTTATAAAGCAGAAACTAATATACCATTGTGAAGCAATTATACTCCAATAAAGTTGTAAGAAAAAAAAAAGAATCTATAGGGAAGCAACCTCCTCTGTGGTATTAGCAATTCTCAAAAACAGCCATGTGAAATTAGTTTTTCTCTCATTCTCTTTCTTCATCTCCCTCTTTCTATCTCATACACACACACACACACATGCACACACACAGAGTCAATAGCAATCCATGAAGTCCAAGCTGGATCCAGGTGGTATTATTACACAAAGGGTAAAACATGTTATCAAAATTCAAGTATACTATGGCCTAATTATATATTGTTAATTATTTTAAATTTTCCTAAAGTATAATAATAACCAATCAACATTTAGAATACTGAATGATGTTGAATCTTGTAAAGATTCTCAGTTCTAGGATAATATGAGGCAGGTAAGATTTTTGCATTTATGTGTTCTCTGGAAGGAAGAATGTTGATCACACCAGACAGGGTAGTAAGCTCTGATTTCCCTTCCAAGTCTTACCTGCCTTTGATTTCTCTATAAAGACAAATTAATTTATATGTGACACACTCCCATGCACACACATACTTAGGTATCCATCTATATGGATATGGGCAATACTTCAGAACAGTCTGGCACCTGCCAAGAACACAGGGCTGATTTTGAGGACAAGTCTGGAGTGGTTTCCCCACACCAAGGGGCCTGTTAAGGAAGAAGAAAATTGAGTTATCTGTCTTCTTACTCCAGTAAACCACGGTGAAAGACTATGTATAGTTATTAACAGGAGCAACATTCTGTTTCCCTTCTCGCCTTCCTCCTTTAAGGTCATTATAGATAAAGGAAAGCAAAATAAATCAACCCTTCTCTTTAATTATTTAATGGGATATAAGAAGCTCCTTGAAGAGAAGTATTAGAATAAGTGGGTTGAGGTGGGATAGGATTCATGACTTAGGTAACTGTTTCCACTCATTTGAGTTGTGTCAAGCTCCATACTTTACAGGATCATGCAGGAAATATAATCGTAGAGATAAACCAGGAAGCAGCTACAGTACTTCCACACAACATAAAACATTCATATATTATAAATAAATGATATATGATATAAATATTATTGCTTAGTAACTAATGGCTTACACTCAGGCTTAGTCTATGACCTGTGTAAAAGATTTCTGGCATTTAATGCAAAACACAAACAAGAGTATTCCTTTGCTTTAAAGATTAAAAAGTATATGCTCATTAAGCAGAAACATCAAAATGAAGTTCAGACAAAAGTCAAAAGAATGTCATTCTACCTCAGATTTTACTTGGTTTAAAATAGTGCAGCTGTACCTATAAAGATGGACATTCAAGTTCTCCAAAACAGAGGAAGACAGGGAGAAAAGAATGCTTACAGGAAAGACAAAAATACCTTGCATAAATACATATATAGTTAATTCATACACCCCACCCCCATACACACACACACACACACACACACACACACACACACACTTTAGTGATTCTCTAACTTTGAAGCTCTGTTAGCTAACTGCCAGGGACAAACCAGTGGCAAATTTGTTCCAGAAAAGGAAAGAAAGAATTATACTAGTTTGATAAAAGATTGGTGGAATATTGCTTAACTTTAATCTTAAATATATTATTCACTTTGGAAATAGTGTCACCAACATTACTACACCATAAATATTAAAACTTTGTCATTCTATCACTTACATCTACTTATGAATTTATTTTTTCAGCTCTTCAGAATTACAGAACATAAACTTTATGAAAACAACTTTTCACATTTTTATTTCATGGTAGCATCTGAACCACCAACTTAATTCAATGATCTTAACAACCTTAAATAGAGTATCTATTTTTTTTCATATTCAAAGCCTTTGAGTCTCTATGTGCCAAAAAACAGAACCACAAACATCTAAACTGAAGGAAAGCATTAATGCACTCATCCTACATGAGACCAGCCCAAATGAGGACTCATCGAGGACCCACCTCACCTGAAGACCTGTCCTCAATGGTTGTTTATACATAGTTAAAATAGAAATGTCTCCCATAAGTGAATTATGAACCCTCCCAAAATATGTCATCCACTTGAGTTTCAAAACTTGCAATCTGAAAGAACAATGATTACTTGATTAATCTCTCACCTTGACTGTCTTTCTTTTTCTTTGTCTTTAAGTGAATTTGACAAGTTCCATTCAAACAGGAATCCCAAAATTTTAGGTATTTTCCCAAAAATGTGCTTTTGACATCACTGAAAATCAGGATTGCCCACACTTTGAACAATTGCCCACACACTGTACTTTGTAGGGTAAAAGGAATGGTAAACTATACCACTTCTGATCAAAAGGACAGAGACTGTGCTTTATTTTAGACTGGGAGGCTATGGAGAATGCATCTTCATTTCTTCTCACTGCAAGCACTCACTGAAAGAAACATTTCTGGTTGAATTGCTTGGTGGAAAATAGCATCAAAACAAATATCTGCCTTCCTCTATGTCCTTATGAGATTTGGCAGTTGGGAGAGGGGTAAAACAATAGTAGCAAAAGTAGATTCAAAGTACTTATAATTCGTAAGAAAACCTCCATAAGAATGTCTTCTTATTTCCAACAATTGTTTTATTCCCTTCCCTCCTTCCTTTTGCTAAGTGCAATATAGTCATCAGCTTCAATTAGTGGCTCTCAACCTTGGCTACATATTATAATTACCTGGAGAATTAAAAAAAAAAAAATAGGGCTAAGTAGGGTGGGGCTTAGGTCTGGGTAGCTTTAAAAGGGCCTCAGGTTTTTCAAATGTTCAGCCAGGGAGTAGAACAGCTGTATTAAACCAATGGTTTCCAGACTTTGCTGATAACCAGAAATACCTGGGAACTTTGTAAAACTATGGTTCCCTGTGCTACTCTACCCCACCCTTGTTCTTATCTATGAAATTGAATTGGAATTTTCAAAGTATCTCAGTTTGTGTTTATTAGCAGCTCCTCTATTATTTTGATGAATCACCACCTTTGGGAATTATTGACTACACATTATAATTCAACCAAAAAAAAAGTAGTTGTGATCAAATCTATCTGTTTATATTGCTTCTGAATGACATCGTTTTATCTACATTTCATGGTGAAATTGTCTATGTTCTTACAAATGCATTCAATAAGCATGGTGTTTCAACCATGTGCTGAACCCCTACACAGGTTTCACGAGTCCTTTTTTTTTTTTTCAGTATGCGGGCCTCTCACTGTTGTGGCCTCTCCCGTTGCGGAGCACAGGCTCCAGACGCGCAGGCTCAGCGGCCATGACTCACGGGCCCAGCCGCTCCGCGGCATGTGGGATCTTTCCGGACCAGGGCACGAACCTGTTTCCCCTGCATCGGCAGGCGGACTCTCAATCACTGCGCCACCAGGGAAGCCCACGAGTCATCTTTTGAGGACCTTTCTGTGCCCTCTCCACACTGAGTTGGCTGCTCTCTTCTCTCTGTCCCATTTGCTAACTCTGTTATAGAATACATCGCCATGGATTATTTACAAGTCCAATCTGTATAAATTCCTGAAAAGAGGTCCTCTGCCCTATGCATAACAGCTTACTGTTAACAGCTTACTATGGAACGGGCCCTAAAATGAGTGTTTTACATTCATTATCTCGGTGATTCTTTTCAGAGCCTTAATTTCCACATACATAAAATGGGCAGAGGGATATCTCTTTATGGCAATATAAACAAGTGAGTTCTAAACTTTTCTGCCAACACTAAAGTGTTATCAATAAACTGAGGCCCTGGAATCTCTAAGGTTGGGGGATGTGAAAATAAGAAAACAATGGGTTAAATCACTCAAGGGTCTCTTGTCCTCTGCAACCTTGGCAAAATCTAATCACCGCACATCAGATAAAAAGAGTAAGGGAAGAATTTTACCGACTTAAAGCAGAAGGGTTCCCACTTTTTCTCAAACTCAACTAGAATTCATACTATGGTTACATGTCTTGGAATTTGGGACCTACCCTGAGTTGTTCATAAGTGAACATTCAAGGTAGCCAAGGAGCCAGCTCCTTCAAGAGAAAGAGAGTTCACTTAGATAATTTGTTTTCTCATGGATATATCTAATTTACTCATAATTTTATTATTCATGCACACATCACCTTTTCTATAAAATGTCCATTTAGAAATACTGCTTTGATCACAGGCTCACAAGTCATGGAACAATAGTATTCAGATTCCTTGTATGATTCTTTGATTGTGGTATCTTCTTCACAATTAGAACCAGTTTTCAGAAAAACTTAGTTTACCAGAGCATCTGTCTCCACTTCCAACTCAGTTGCTTAAGATGCAGCACTTTTGAATCTGTGTATAATACTGTTGCTGGATGTGTTGCACTAAACCACAAGGACCCCATGGAAAAGCATTTAACCATTTGGGCACTTTACTTTCCTGGGTATTAAGTCTTATAAGAATACAAAGACCCAGGCCTTATTCTCTGAAATTCTGATTAGGCCTATGCTTTTCAGTTGAGGATGGGATATGTGTTGGCTGGAGAAAGGATAGGAGAGTGGAGTTTGGCCATTAGGAAAATAATCACTGGGGAAAAGGTCACAAGCCAGAGTTCTCAAAAAGTAAGATTTCCAGTCCCCTAAAACTTTAAGAAAAAGTGAGGAAACTTATCTATATGAGCCCAGTTTTATCAAAAAGATTCTAAGAAAACACCGCTTATAGAGGCTTACAATTAATTCCTTAATTGTATGGAACCACCTGGGCACTTGCATTTCTGACTCACCTAATTCTAAAAGAATCCCCGAATCTTTTTTACCACAACAGGGCAACGTCGAAGCTAGTGATTCTCAAAGTGGGTTGCCTGGAGTGACAGCTTCAGCATCACCTGGGAATTTTTTAGAAATGAAAATTCCCAAGGCCATTCCAGACCTACTGAAACAGAATCTCTGTGGGGGGTGGGGGGGTGGGCAGCCATTTTTTAACAAGCCCTCCCACTGTTTCCCATTCCTGAATTTCGAGAAACTGGTGTAAGCTACTCTGGGCAGATAGCATCTTTGCTAGCTTAATAGAAATTTAGCAGAAGAGAAAGGCATTACTTCCTTCCCATGGTGAATGCATTTTTAGCACCCAACTCAGAGCTTTTCTGCTTCCTTAATCAGAAAGGATCAGAGAGGAACATGAGGTAAGAAGCCACCACTAGGCTATTGCAGCAAGCCCAGCAGGACTCCAGCCCACAACTACCTGAGGGTCGGCTCTCCCGACAGGTGCCTTCAATATGCATGGAAGCATCAGTCTCCTTATGACTAATCTCAATCCTCTTTCTGCAAATTAAGCTTTTCTCTTTGTTTAATTTGCAGTGGAAAAGAACAGCTGGTGGGTAAAATTAGTATGAAAAAATTTTATGTACTTAATGTCCATGATTTAAGTCAATCCTGAGTTTTTTCCTCAAACTAAAAAACACTTTCTCCTCTTATTTTCAGTCTCTCTCTTGAATTATTATCCTAGTACTTAAGTTAGAAAAATCTAAATTAATTATTTTTAAAATCCAGAATTCATGTTGAAAGAGTAAAACCATTAAGTCTTGACATTCATAAAAAAAATGCTGCATACTCAGGAGATAAACATAGACAGAAACTCTCCAAGGGAACCGAGATGACTTCCAAAATATGCCTACTTTTCACCAATTCCCACTGTATCATTAACATTATATCAAGGTTATAGTTTAATACACTCACCCTTTTATTTTTATTTTTCTAAATTTTGCTCATGTTTAGGAAAAAAGGAAAAAATGTATATTCTTGGAATATCCTGCTGGCATCCACTTTGTTGGAAAAGCACCTCAATTTCGGTGCTATTAACACTTCACAATTTTCATTCTTGTGCTATCAGTGGTGTTGACTGCAGCCCTATTCCAGGTGTGGACTGTAATTCAGACTGGCCAATCAGATTGCTGCCTCCTCCTACCCATGCTGCTTGGATCAGGGATAAGCCCTTGATTTAACTGAGGCCAAACGGAGACAAGGAGACAGTAAGATTAGATTCTCAGATTCTGTAAAACTTTTGAGGAAGGGGCACATTTTTTCAGCTAAAATTGCTGAGAGAATGGACCATGAGTCTAGAGCTGTTGGGAACCATCTGGCCACCCTAACTGGAGAACCTACCAGAAGTGGAAACAAGACAGAAGCAGAGCTAAGAGATGGAAAGACGCCAGAGAATGTAAGCCATAGAGTCAGTTGGGACTGAACTTTTCAGGAAAATTAGCCAATGTTTTTTCTTTCTTAATCATTTTTCTTAAGCAAGTTTATATTGCATTTTCATTCACTTTAACCTAATGTGCAGGACTTTGTGACTATTGGTTTATGAAAAAGAAAAGAGAAGGAGAAATCAACAATGAGTCTAGGTTTTTGAAACGGGCAGCTGGGTAGATGGTGTTTTTCTCTGAGATTTTGACAAAACTAAGCAGAAGAACAGGTTTGGTGAATGTTGATAGGGCTGGATGGTAAGGAAAAAGTATGTTTGGTTTTGAACATTTTAATTTAACTATGTCTATGAAACATTTAAAAGAAAATATCTCATAGGTCATTGATTATGCAGGTCTGTATCTCTTGCAAGAAGTCTAGGCTTGAAGTGAGTGTTGAGGAGCCATTGGGATATAGATGGAATCTGGCATAAGAAAACACCAGAGTGTAAAGGGTGCCCAACATTTATTAAGCCATTATTTTACCTCCATAACATCAAATGGCTCAGGTAAAGTAAGATAATAACAGAAAACCTTGACTTGAAAACTAGGTTTTCAAGGCACCGACAAAACAAAGCAGCTGTGTGTAGTGAAGTGAAATAGATAAAGAAGCAAAGATGAACATAGATTATTCTTTCAAGGATCTTGGTTGTAATGGAAAGAATTAGCATGCTTTACCTAAATGTGTTTGAATAATGATGAAACAGGATCACTATCTTATTCATAACTCTTTGTATGAGTTCAAGGTTGCAATTACCATTTTTACTTTTGCTGCTGAAATTGTCTGTTGCCATTTTAATTTTACATTACTTATTAGAACATGGGAGCAGTGTCCAAGCAGATGGTTGTCAGTAAACTGATGACTACAGTTATGGATTAGTGTCCAAATACAATTCGCAAAACTTGGTACACTACATAGTTTCCTGAATGTGACTGCCAAAATAAATCTGGCCTGGAAAATAATTTTGAGGACTTTTCCCTTTCACTTAAGTTTTCTTCAATACTTTAAACTAAAGATAGCCTTTAAAAGCTGAGGCTTTGCCCATATAGACAAACCACAATATACATTTAGTGCCTTTGGAAACTTTCTTGATAAGCTTATTTAGGAGAAAATACTCCAATATAAGGTTCACATGAACTCCATCTATTCTATCCAACATGTTTTTGCTTCCAGAAAAAAAAATAAAGCTGAAACCACTGTAGCTGAAGGTACTTCCTCATTGTATCTATTGGTCAAGTCTTAAAATGAATTCACGCTTATATTAATTTTACTTTATTTGACAGTGTTTGTACTCAATGACTAAAATAGGCACTAGAGTATTTCCAGTCTGTCCCTTCTTCCCTAATCATAGCTACTCCTTTGGTTCACCTCTTAGCAGAAGACAAGCTGTCTTTTATTTGGGAAAAACTCACTGGGTCTTCAGTTCCTACCCTATTCCTGCTCCCTGAAAAACCAAGGGGGATCACATAAATTGGCTGTGCCCTGAGTATTTTCAAGCAAGTACAATCTCTATTATGTTGCTGTCTTAAATCTATCAAAAGCTTGATATTTATGAAGGCTTACCTGAGAGATAAGCAGTCCCTCTAAATCCTCTAAATTTTACTCAGGATTAAATTAAACCAGCAGAGAGTTATTTCCTTAAATAATAGTCCTCCCCCCATGCCTTTACCTAGTGGTATTTTCCTGGCATGATGTCACTGGACAGTATTGAGGGGCACTACAGGAAACAGCCTGATGTAGCTGAGTGCTGTGTCAGAGATAAAGGTGTCAGGATGATTTTCATCCTGTTACACAGTGTTCTTTTTATAAGGACTCTAGGGAGAAGATTTTTTTTTTTTTTTCTGGCTTTAACACTAGCAAAAGTCATTCTCCTAAGCATTTGGCTTGTTCTTATCTTACAGACCGTCCCAGTTTGGCTTTAAGCAAAATTAATATGTTGTTTAAGATACCTGGCGGCAAAGAGGTCAGAAGGAGGTCAGGCTGTCTTCTCTGTAGTGAATTAGCGACATTCATTCATTATCTCCCAAGTCCTCATTAAAACAGCTTTAATGTGGTGACCATTTGATGGTACACATACGCTTTAATCTTGTGAATATCAAACCCACCTGGGTTACATTTCCTGTTATGGACAGTTAGCAGAAGCAGGTTAACATGATATGTTAACTCCTTAATCTGTAGCTTGTGGAGGAAACAAGCTCACTAGTAGCCTGAATTTGAGCTCAAATGGTCTATATAGAGTAGTGCTAATTTATCAGGTTCTGTCTTCAAATCTCAGATTGCTTAAGACACTTTTAATCATCTGTTTAATTTTGCACCTTACCTTTCTTTGCTCTGACATATTATTTTTCAGGTTATTCTTTGGGCCTGGATATGCCCTATTTTTCTTCCTCATCTGACCTACATTCAAATTTACACACTGTGAAATAGCTAAAAAATTCCCATTAAGGTTTTAAAAGGGGAAGGTTCAACCAATGTATAAGTCATCAAATTCTCATGTAAAACTGAATGATCCTTGATATTAATAGCTTGGCAAATGTATGCTACAGGTTAGGATTTTTATGAAAAAAATATCTCAAGTCATTTGGTTGAGGGCAGCCCACCTACACTAGAATAACTTGAGCATTTCTAAACTTTCCACATCACCTAGGGCAAATCTCCCTCTCTCAATAAATCTTCAAATGTAATCTTTTCCCTGAAAGCCTGCCCATAGTTCCAACTTTACCTGTATTTACTGTGCAATGTTGCCTTTTTGTGCCTTTTGTCTTTGAGGTTGGACATTAAAAGGGAAAGTTTCTGTTCATGTTTGGGCTGGTGGAGTCTTGGGAAAGTGGGACAAGAAGCCCCATTGGGAGCTTTTTTTTTTTTTCCCCTCTCCACAAGCAATAGAGAGTATTACAATGATTTACAGAGACACGTTGAAAGTAAATTATGTTGTAAATGCCTGTCCCTTGGGCCAGCTAAGAATCACAGGAAAAAAATGCAAAAAGTTTGAAATTCCCAACAGCAAAGGTTGACAGGAAAATATGGTTTTGTTTTTCTATGAGTAAAAGTAACTTTTACGTTGTGTTTTCCCATGAGAAATTATAAACTTTCAAAAGAATTTTAGCCTCTTGCATGCACATATAAGAGCAATTTATCTGGTACTGCCCCAGCGAAAACACTCTTAAGACTTTAAAGCTGTTAGAAGTGGGGCTGAATTTCTTTAAGACTGCTACTTCTTATTTGTCCTTGCTGTCTCCTCTTGTCAAAACATTTACTCAGATTTCGAAGAGTTGCAAGTTGGCAACATCTTAATAATATGAAAATGCATTTGTGCGGCCCATGTGGCTGCAATTTTTGAGTATATTCATCACTTATTTAATGAGTAATGGATCCTTTACGGTAGCTATGGCCACACAGAAGTATATGTAGCAAATTCAGTGAGAACTTGTCAATATAAGATACTACGAGTGTGGCGAGGTAGCTTTGTCTCCCTCTTCTGGATCCTCCCTGAGGCTCAAGTAGGATCCTCAGACCCCAACCTTCTTCCTTCCTCAAAGAATATGCAACAGCTACAGAAATTCTACAGCTGGGTGGGTAGCTTAAATCACTCGGATCCATTTTGTGGGTGTGAACATCTTTTATTCCTGAGAGACTTAAAGTAAAAGATATACATTTTCTTTCTCTGTCTCAACTTAATTAGAACTTATTCAGAATGCTCTTTATTAGTAACTCCATTTCTTTTTTTTAATGACATGATAAGAAAAATAAGTCAAAGATGTCCCCAAACTGCTGCTCAGCCTTCTCTGCAACTAAAACTCACATCATTAGATTTTTCAGCAGTGTTGTTCAGTATTGGCTTCTTTTGCTCCAGACATTCTTCGTCTGACTCTTGTCCCTGCCCCCTCTCATAAGCTCTTCTTTGTCGAAGGTCCAAGTTTTCTCTAGTGTTTATAAACTTGTCCTTGTCAAAATACCAGATAGTCTGTTTCTCCCCTGGCAGGGAGATTTATCCAAGGGATGTCATTTCAGGGACTATGAACAGACACAATAATTCTCCTCTCTCTACCTGTCATTTCAGCATTTGCATTGAAACTCGGATGTATTCCATCCAACAGAGCACTCCAATTTTCAGGGATTTCATTCCCTTTAGACTTCAGAATTGTTCTAAAGTTTCTATAAATGATGCCACAAAATCTAAGGTAAATTATAAACCTTCAAAAGTTCATGTGCATTATATTGAGTGAAAGAAACTACAACACCCAATTATCTCCACAAAGTCAGTGATGAATAGAATGAAAACTAAACCAGTATCCTCATTTTCTCATGCTCTGCCAGGCACACACAGAAACCCTGCTGCTATGCATTGTTTCTTTCCCCACCCCTTCATTTTCTCTGCCTGTGATAGACATATCCTTATTTATGGATTAACAAGTACGAAGATCATGTCACTTCCTGACATAAGTGATAATATACCTTTGCTCCCAGAGATGTATTTAGACAAAAAATAAAACCCCATGAAAAGCCTCAGATAGAGTTGTTGGCTAAACAGAGCTACTTAATTAAAATATCACAGTGAGGGACTTCCCTGGTGGTGTAGTGGTTAAGAATCCGCTGTCAATGCAGAGGACACGGGTTCAAGCCCTGGTCTGGGAAGATCCCACATGCCATGGAGCAACTAAGCCTGTGCACCACAACTGCAGAGCCTGTGCTCTAGAGCCTGTGAGCCACAACTACTGCGCCCACATGCCACAACTACTGAAGCCCGCATGCCTAGAGCCTGTGCTCCTCAACAAAGACAAGCCACCACAATGAGAAGCCCACACACCGCAACAAAGAATAGCCCCTGCTCACTACAACTAGAGAAAGCCCGCGTGCAGCAACAAAGACCCAACGCAGCCAAAAATAAGTAAATAAATTTATAAAAAAGTAAAACAAATTGAAAAAAATCAGTGAAATGCTTTTTAGTGAAGAGAAAACTTAAGCCAGTGCTTCATTTGCAAAAGAGAAGGGAAAGAAATTGCAAACAACTTCCAGTCCTGCAACTTAGATTCACTCCAGTGTGACCAATTATTTCTTAACTTAGCATAACTGAAGCCAAAAACTCAGCCTCTGCGCACCAATGCCGAATTGAATCTCAGAAACAGAATTTTGAGTCAAGTAGTAAAGAATAGCTTTATTGCTTTGCCAGGCGAAGGGGTCACAACAGGCTCCTGCCTCAAAAACTGTGTGTCCCAACCTGGGAGGATTTGATGTGAGTTTTATAGCAGAAGTTCAAGGAAGGTGGGTTTGCTGATAAGGATTAGGGTGTGCACAGGGCCTGCACTCCTTTGTTCTGGTCTCAGGTAGTCTCCTCCTAATGAGCTTCTCTGCTTCCTTTAATCTCAGGTGGCCTCAGGTGGTCTTCTCTGGAATGAAGAATGCTAATATTTTCCATTTGTTGTGGGTCTTAGTTCTTTATAATAAAACTGTAATCATAGGTGTAGTGCTTTCAGTGAGTCCTGAGTTGTTCTAGGAAATTATCAAACTTGAGGGGATTGTAGGAACCCCAGATTTATAGCTGGTGAGCCAGAAGTACAGGTGGCCCCGGAGACCTGTAGCTGTCATCTGAGCGGAAGGTAGTCTTGTGGAGAACTGTGTCTTTAACTTGTGGAATCAGGTACAAGTAGTTAGTGTCAGAACTGAATTAAATTGAAGAACACCTGGTTGGTGTCAGAGAATTGGTGTCAGAGCAGTGATTGATAGAACTCTCTCTAGTATTAGTTTCTTGTTTTTATTTACCTAATGATTCAAGCTTTAAAATTAAAATAATCAAAAATTGGGAAAAATAGCAAAACAGAGTAATAGCTAAGAAGGTATTCAGTTATTTCAAGTAATAAAATAGAAAAAACACTTAATGTGCTGAAATATAGGCTTCTCTAAAAATTTTATGACAAAATCTGGTTCAGAGCCAATTAAATTTATAGTTATCTTTATTATGTTATATATAATATAATACATATTGTATATATTAATATCATTATTCATATTTATGCTAAGGTAAATAAACTTCAACTTCAGTTGAAATTTGAGACCCAAGAAGTATAGGGGTTAATAAAAGAACATCAGCAAACAAATAACTCTAGGACCTTATGTGATGTTAGGATTTCTCTAGCATAATTGTTTACTTATACCAGTGCACCCTTAACTTCTTCATGGCATATAAACTGCTTTCTAGCTTATTACTCTGAGTATTGGAGTGATCAGTTTTTACTTTCCTCATCTCTTGAAATGGAAATAATACTACTTCCTAGTGTTTAAGGTCATTGTGAGTATAAAAGAAAGTGCTAGTTTTCAGATGTTTAGAACTCTGTTTAGAACTCTGCACTGTGCTGGGCAATGCCCTTAGTTGCCTCACCCAAGAGACGAATGCATTTCCTGACTCCATCTCTCTACCCCATCAACTCCTCTGAACTTCTGCTTGCCAATATCCCTTTTAAATGTCCTATCAATTACTGAAGTCAAAGCTTCCGCTGTGTTCTTGAAACTGAGAGAAGCCTTGTGGGGCTCCCGGGCACGGAGGCATTTTTTGTCCCATATTTCTTGTAGGCAAGACTACAACCTCCATGACCTTCCCTGAGTTCCAAAGGGCAGATTCAAACAATTGGTAATCAAGGGATGAGCAACCAAGAAACCATCTGAGGCAAGATTAAAGGGACCAGAGAAGCTCATCGAGTTTAGAAGACAGACCACCTCAGAACAATTAAAGGAGTGCAAGCCCTGCACACATACCCTAGTCTTGTCAGAGATCCCAGCCTTGAACTATTGTTATAAAATCCCCCATCAAATCCTCTGGGGTTGGGACACAGTTTTTCGAGGCAGGAGCCTTCTGTGTCCCCCTTTGCCTGGCAAAGTAATAAAGCTATCCTTTTCTACTTCACCCAAAACTCTGTCTCCGAGATTTGAGTTGGCACCAGTGTACAGAGAGGCCAAGCTTTTAGCATCATTCTGACCAATTCGAAGAAAACAAAGTTGTCACGCCCATTCCTCAGAACAATATGTTTCTCCTAATCCTACCTTGCTTTCATTAACTATTTCTGAAAAATTCTATTTTACTGTTGATACCTGGCAAGCTTGTGACAAGGAAATTTCCTCAATTCAGGCCAATTCTTCTTTTTAAATGTAAATGCTGTCTTTACATTTACTTGTATTGCATTTCATTTCCATTGTTTCTGACTTGAATTCAACACTTTTAAGATAATCCTAAATTTAGCAAACATTTTTTTTTAGTGTTTATTACATAAGCATTTGGTAACTATGTGTTCTCAAAAGGGATAATGTGGTTAGAAAGAACACTGCATTTGCATTTAAAAGCAGACCAAAAAAACAAATAAGACACTTGTGTTTAGATCTAGATCTACTAGTTATGCCATTTCAAGATACTTATGTAATTAAAATCTTAGGTTTCTTTAATCTATAAAATTGAGATTATAATAACTCCCTCACTATAAAATAGAGCTTCTATAGGGACCAAATCAAATAAGGAAACCTATTATAAAATACTCTATAAGCTATAAAACAATGTTCAAGTATAATGGGGAATTAAACTATAAAACACTATTCAAGTGTAATGGGGAACTACAACTAATCAATCTTTTTAAGTTAGTAAGTTGGGATGAAAGAGTTCTTTAGCTCCTCACTGGAGACCTGTCTCCAAGTTCATTACCCTTTTCTCTTTGGTTTGCTTGTTCTCCGGAGAGCCCTGATATATACTTCCCCTATTCCACTAGAGTAATAAGAAGATGTTGCATTAATTATGTCTAAGACTCCATTCTAATGTAGTAATAATTTTATTTGACCCACTTCCTGCCAAGTACCCTTTGCTGAGTTTTCCAGCTTCAGATTTAAAAATTGGGGGATGGAACATTAAGAAATCAACTTGATAAGTCAAATAATCTTTTTTATTTTATTTTATTTATTTATTTCTATTTATTTATTTTACATATTTATTGGAGTATAATTGCTTTACAATGGTGTGTTAGTTTCTGCTTTATAACAAAGTGAATCAGTTATACATACACATATGTTCCCATATCTCCTCCCTCTTGTGTCTCCCTCCCTCCCACCCTCCCTATCCCACCCACCCAGGTGGTCACAAACCACTGAGCTGATCTCCCCCTGCTATGCGGCTGCTTCCCACTAGCTATCTATTTTACATTTGGTAGTGTATATATGTCCATGCCTCTCTCTCACTTTGTCACAGCTTACCCTTCCCCCTCCCCATATCCTCAAGTCCATTCTCTAGTAGGTCTGTGTCTTTATTCCCGTCTTACCACTAGGTTCTTCATGACATTTTTTTTCTTAGATTCCATATATATGTGTCAGCATGTGGTATTTGTCTTTCTCTTTCTGACTTACTTCACTCTGTATGACAGACTCTAGGTCCATCCACTTCACTACAAATAACTCAATTTCATTTCGTTTTATGATTGAGTAATATTCCATTGTATATATGTGCCATATCTTCTTTACCCATTCATCTGATGATGGACACTTAGGTTGTTTCCATCTCCTGGCTATAGTAAATAGAGCTGCAATGAATATTTTGGTACATGACTCTTTTTGAATTATGGTTTTCTCAGGGTATATGCCCAGTAGTGGGATTGCTAGGTCATATGGTAGTTCTATTTTTAGTTTTTTAAGGAACCTCCATACTGTTCTCCATAGTGGCTGTACCAATTCACATTCCCACCAGCAGTGCAAGAATGTGCCCTTTTCTCCACACCCTCTCCAGCATTTACTGTTTCTAGATTTTTTGATGATGACCATTCTGACTGGTGTGAGATGATATCTCACTGTAGTTTTGATTTGCATTTCTCTAATGATTAATGATGTTGAGCATTTGCTCATGTGTTTTTTGGCAATCTGTATATCTTCTTTGGAGAAATTTCTATTTAGGTCTTCTACCCATTTTTGGATTGGGTTGTTTGCTTTTTTTCTTACTGAGCTGCAAGAGCTGCTTATAAATTTTGGAGATTAATCCTTTGTAGGTTGCTTAATTTGCAAATATTTTCTCCCATTCTGAGGGGTGTCTTTTGGTCTTGTTTATGGTTTCCTTTGCTGTGCAAAAGCTTTGAAGTGGCATTAGGTCCAATTTGTTTATTTTTTTTTAATTTCCATTTCTCTAGGAGGTGGGTCCAAAAGGATCTTGCTGTGATTTATGTCATAGAGTGTTCTGCCTATGTTTTCCTCTAAGAGTTTGATAGTGTCTGGCTTTACATTTAGGTCTTTAATCCATTTTGAGCTTATTTTTGTGTATGGTATTAGGGAGTGCTCTAATCTCATACTTTTGCATGTACCTGTCCAGTTTTCCCAGCACCACTTACTGAACAGGCTGTCCTTTCTTCACTGTACATTCCTGACTCCTTTATCAAAGATAAGGTGACCATATGTGCGTGGGTTTATCTCTGGGCTTTCTATCCTATTCCATTGATCTATATTTCTGTTTCTGTGCCAGTACCATACTCTCTTGATTACTGCAGCTTTGTAGTATAATCTGAAGTTAGGGAGTCTGATTCCTCCAGCTCTGTTTTTCGTTCTCAAGATTGCTTTGCTATTCGGGGTCTTTTGTGTTTCCATACAAATTGTGAATTTTTTTTGTTCTAGTTCTGTGAAAATTGCCACTGGTAGTTTGATAGGGATTGCATTGAATCTGTAGATTGCTTTGGGTCATAAAGTCATTTTCATAATGTTGATTCTTCCAATCCAAGAACATGGTATATCTCTCCATCTATTTGTGTCATCTTTAATTTCTTTCATCAGTGTCTTATAATTTTCTGCATACAGGTCTTTTGTCTCCTTAGGTAGCTTTATTCCTAGATATTTTATTCTTTTTGTTCCAATGGTAAATGGGAGTGTTTTCTTGATTTCATTTTCAGATTTTTCATCATTAGTGTATAAGAATGCCAGAGATTTCTGTGCATTAATTTTGTATCCTGCTACTTTACCAAATTCACTGATTAGGTCTAGTAGTTTTCTGGTAGCATGTTTAGGATCCTCTATGTATAGTATCATGTCATCTGCAAACAGTGACAGTTTTACTTCTTCTTTTCTGATTTGGATTCCTTTTATTTCCTTTTCTTCTCTAATTGCTGTGGCTAAAACTTCCAAAACTATGTTGAGTAAGAGTGGTGCCAGTGGGCAACCTTTTCTTGTTACTGATCTTAGTGGAAATGGTTTCAGTTTTTCACCATTGAGGATGATGTTGGCTGTGGGTTTGTCATATATGGCCTTTATTATGTTGAGGACAGTTCCCTCTATGCCTACTTTCTGCAGGGTTTTTATCATAAATGGGTGTTGAATTTTGTCAAAAGCTTTCTCTGCATCTCTTGAGATGATCATATGGTTTTTCTCCTTCAGTTTGTTAATATGGTGTATGACATTGATTGATTTGCATATATTGAAGAATCCTTGCACTTCTTGGATAAACCCCACTTGATCATGGTGTATGATCCTTTTAATGTGCTGTTGGATTCTGTTTGCTAGTATTTTGTTGAGGATTTTTGCATCTATGTTCATCAGTGATATGGCCTGTAGTTTTCTTTCTTTGTGACATCTTGTCTGGTTTTGGTATCAGGGTGATGGTGGTCTCATAGAATGAGTTTGGGAATTTCCTCCCTCTGCTATATTTTGGAAGAGTTTGAGAAGGATAGGTGTTAGCTCTTCTCTAAATGTTTGATAGAATTCACCTGTGAAGCCATCTGGTCCTGGGCTTTTGTTTGTTGGAAAATTTTTAATCACAGTTTCAATTTCAGTGCTTGTGATTGGTCTGTTCATATTTTCTATTTCTTCCTGATTCAGTCTTGGCACAGTGTGTATTTCTAAGAATTTGTCTGTTTCTTCCATGTTGTCCATTTTATTGGCATAGATCTGGAGAATGTTCCATGAGCAGTTGAGAAAAATGTGTATTCTCTTGTTTTTGGATGGAATGTTTATAAATATCAATTAAGTCTATCTTGTTTAATATATCATTTAAAGCTTGTGTTTCCTTATTTATTTTCATTTTGGATGATCTGTCCATTGGTGAAAATGGGGTGTTACAGTCCCCTACTATGAATGTGTTAATGTCGATTACCCCTTTTATGGCTGTTAGTATTTGCCTTATGTATTGAGGTGCTCCTATGCTGGGTGCATAAATATTTACAATTGTTATATCTTCTTCTTGGATCGATCCCTTGATCATTATGTAGTGTCCTTCTTTGTCTCTTTTAATAGTCTTTATTTTAAAGTCTATTTTTTCTGATATGAGAATTGCTACTCCAGCTTTCTTTTGGTTTCCATTTGCATGGAATATCTTTTTCCATCCCCTTACTTTCAATCTGTATGTGTCTCTAGGTCTGAAGTGGGTCTCTCATAGACAGCATATATATGGAACTTGTTTTTGTATCCATTCAGCCAGTCTGTGTCTTTTGGTGAGAGCATTTATTCCATTTATATTTAAGGTAATTATCGATATGTATATTCTGATTCCCATTTTCTTAATTGTTTTGGGTTTGTTATTGGAGGTCTTTTCCTTCTCTTGTGTTTCTTACCTAGAGAAATTCCTTTAGCATTTGTTGTAAAGCTGGTTTGGTGGTGCTGAACTCTCTCAGCTTTTGCTTGTCTGTAAAGGTTTTAATTTCTCCATCAAATCTGAATGAGATTCTTGCTGGGTAGAGTAATCTTGGTTGTAGGTTTTTCTCCTTCATTGCTTTAAATATGTCCTGCCACTCCCTTCTGGCTTGCAGAGTTTCTGCTGAAAAATCAGCTGTTAACCTGATGGGGATTCCCTTGTGTGTTATTTGTTGTTTTTCCCTTGCTGCTTTTAATATGTTTTCTTTGTATTTAATTTTTGACAGTTTGATTCATATGTGTCTTGGCATGTTTCTCCTTGGATTTATCCTGTATGGGACTCTCTGTGCTTCCTGGACTTGATTAACTATTTCCTTTCCCATATTAGGGAAGTTTTCAACTATAATCTCTTCAAATATTTTCTCAGTCCCTTTCTTCTTCTCTTCTTCTTCTGGAACCCCTATAATTCGAATGTTGGTGTGCTTAATGTTGTCCTAAAAGTCTCTGAGACTTTCCTCAGTTCTTTTCATTCTTTTCTCTTTCTTCTGCTCTGCAGTAGTTATTTCCACTATTTTATCTTCCAGATCACTTATCCGTTCTTCTGCCTCAGTTATTCTGCTATTGATCCCATCTATAATATTTTTAATTTCATTTATTTTGTTGTTCATCATTGCTTGTTTCATCTTTAGTTCTTCTAGGTCCTTGTTAAACGTTTCTTGCATTTTCTCTATTCTATTTCCAAGGTGCTGGATCATCTTTACTATTATTATTCTGAACTCTTTTTCAAGTAGACTGCCTATTTCCTCTTCATTTGTTAGGTCTGGTGGGTTTTTATCTTGCTCCTTCATCTGCTGTGTGTTTTTCTGTCTTCTCATTTTGCTTATCTTACTGTGTTTGGGGTCTCCTTTTTGCAGGCTGCAGGTTCGTAGTTCCTGTTGTTTTTGGTGTCTGTTCCCAGTGACTAAAGTTGATACACAGTGAGTTGTGTATGCTTCCTGGTGGAGGGGACTAGTACCTGTGTTCTGGTGGATGAGGCTGTATCTTGTCTTCCTGGTGGGGAGGTCCACGTCTGGTGGTGTGTTTTGGGGTGTCTGTGGACTTATTATGACTTTAGGCAGCCTCTCTGCTAATGGGTGGGGTTGTGTTCCTGTCTTGCTAGTTGTTTGGCATAGGGTGTCCAGCACTGTAGCTTGCTGGTCATTGAGTGAACCTGGGTGCTGGTGTTGAGATGGAGATCTCTGGGAGATTTTCACCATTTTATATTACATGGAGCTGGGAGTACTTTTGTGGACCAGTGTCCTGAAGTTGGCTCTCCCACCTCAGAGGCACAGCACTGACTCCTGGCTGCAGCACCAAGAGCCTTTCATCCACATGGCTCAGAATAAAAGGGAGAACAAGTAGAAAGAAAGAAAGGAAGGAAGGAAAGAAGAAAAAATAAAATTAAGATAAAATAAAATAAAGTTATTAAAATAAAATATAATTACTATGAAAAAATTTTTTTTAATTAAATCAACAACAACAAAAACAAAAAAAGGGATGGATAGTACCCTAGGACAAATGGTGAAAGCAAAGCTATACAGACAATATCTCACACAGAAGCATACACATACACAACTCACAAAAAGAGGGAAAGAGGAAAAAGTAATGAATCTTGCTCTCAACATCCACCTCCTCAATTTGGGATGATCCGTTGTCTATTCATGTATTCCACAGATGCAGGGTACATCAAGTTGATTGTGGAGATTTAATCCGCTGCTCCTGAGGCTGCTGGGAGAGATTTCCCTTTCTCTTTTTTGTTCTCACAGCTCCCGGGGTTCAGCTTTGGATTTGGCTCTGCCTCTGCGTGTAGGTCGCTGGAGGGCATCTCTTCTTTGCTCAGACAGGACGGGGTTAAAGGAGCAGCTGATTTGGGGGCTCTGGCTCACTCAAGCCAGGGTGAGGGAGGGCATGATGCGGGGCGAGCCTGCGGCAGCAGAGGCCAGCGGTTCGTTGCACCAGCCTAAGGCATGCCGTGCGTTCTCCCGGCGAAGTTGTCCCTGGATCCCAGGACCCTGGCAGTGGCGGGCTGCACAGGCTCCTGGGAGGGGAGGTGTGGAGAGTGACCTGTGCTCACACACAGGCTTCTTGGTGGTGGCAGCAGCGGCCTTAGTGTCTCATGCCCATCTCTGGGGTCCGCGCTGTTAGCCGCGGCTCGCACCTGTCTCTCGAGCTCTTTTAAGCAGTGCTCTTAACCCCCCTCTCCTCCCAAATAATCTTGAGTAGGAATCCTCAGTCATTCCCTGGCTGGGTGACCTTGGGAAAGTCACTTGATAACTTTAAGTCTAGGGTTCTTCATCAGTTAAAGTGTTCTTTCCCTGTGAGGAAAGTAACTTTCCTTATAAAATTGATGTAAAGTTTGTAATAGATAATATATATAAAGCTACTTTCCTTACATATTAAAAAAATTTGAGGTGAAAGCAGATGAAAGGATAGGGAAATGACTGAATTTTAATCCCCACCTTATTTACTCTAAACTTTTTCCATACAAAGGTTATGTTAATTTCAAATCTGTGAGATAGTGTGCAATGTCAGGTTGAACTCAAGAAAAGCTTTGTGTGGCATTTCCCTAACAGTATCTCAAATGTAAATGAGGTGAATGGATCATAAAGCTTTGTTAGTGAATCTGCAAGAGCAAATCCACTCTTTTAACTCTTCTTAGAGACCTTCACCTGAGACAAAGGTCACTATCTACAAAGCCTAAGGAAACATTTCAATGCTATACAAATTCTTACTCATGAACTGAAATCACATGGTTTGGCTGCTGTGGAATCTTTGCTCTTTTACTCTTCATTTCCTTGGGTATGTTTGCCTTTGGAAAACCAGCTCAACCTTGGTTACCTTAGTACAGACATGGAAATCCCAAACAATGCTTTGTATTGTCATCAGACCTGGGATCCATATGCCCAGCTGAGATGGTTAAGTTTATGTGTCAACTTGACTGGGTAAGCATGCCTAGATAGTTGTGAAATATTTCTGTGTCTGTTTCTGGAAAAGACTAGCATTTGAATTGGTGGACTTTGTAAAACAGATGGCCCTTTCCAATGCACGTGGGCATCATCCAATCTGTTAAGGACCTGCATAGAACAAAAAGGTGGAGAAAGTTTGAATTACCTGACTGATAGGGCAAGATAATTGACTGATGAATCAATTATCAGTTGGGATGAGTTGGGACATCAATCTTCTCCTGCTCTTGGTGCTCCTGGTCTCAGGTCTTCAGACCTGGACTGGAATCTATACCATGGATTATCTGGCCCTCAGGCCTTTGAACCATATCACCAGGTTTCCTGGGTCTCCAGCTTGCAGTTGGCAGACCTTGGGACTTCTCAGCTTCCATAATTGTGTGAGCCAACATTGTATAATCTCTTGAGATAGATATATAAGATATCTGTATTTCCTGTTGATTCTGCTTCTCTGGAGAACCCTCACTAATACAGCAACATTGTCCCTGGGAAACTGCTGGCTGCCCTCCCATCCTCCAGCTGCCTATTCAGAAAAGAGTAGACAGTTTCATATCAACCATTCTATAATTTCCAGAATCAGCCCCCTTCTCCCTCTCCCAACCAGTAAGATATTTTATGTATTCTGTAGTCACAATTCGAATCTACATTTGTTCCCTCAGGAGGAAACTAGAATGGACCTAGAGATTAAAAATCAAATTTAAACAACTAGATGTTGGATTTTTCTCTCCTCACTTGCCCTGAAAATCCTCCTCAACTCTGTGATGTTTACTGTCCCCTAATGGATTTCTCACTGATCCCCTTGATGACATTAGGAGAAGGAAGATAAGTTAATAGTTATGTGTGATGGTAAATCTTGTGTTAAGGAAGGATACCCAGACAGCTGGTAAAATGCTATATGTGGGTGTGTCTGTGTGGATGTTTCTGGAACAGATTAGCATTTGATTCAGTAAACTGAGTAAAGCAATCTTCCCCAACCCATGTGGGAGGCATCATCCAATCCGTTGGAGCCTGAAACAGACAAGAAAATGAAGAGCAAATTCTGTCCTCTTAATCTGGGACATCCATCTTTTTCTGACCTTGGACATCAGAACTTCTGGTCTTTGGACTTAGAGTGAATTATACCAATAACACTATTGTCCTGAGATTTTTAAATAAACAAAATTGTATAATTTATTGAAAGAATGAACTATGAATCTAAAAACAAAGAGTCTCATTAATAACTTTTAGAGCATTTTGTAATTCACTAACCATATTCACATGTATTATGTCCTTAGAAACACAGAAGTTTGAGACTCAGAGTAGTTGAGTTCAAAATCACCAGCTGGTTTGTGATAGGTCAGAATGTTTTGATTTTATCATATTTCATCAAATAGAAAATCCAACCGGGATGTTATCTCGAAGTTCATTTCCACAAGCCCCTCATTTTACAAATAAGAAAATAGAGTCAACCTAGCAACTGTGACAGAAATTCTGGTTCATTAGTCTTTCCTACCATATCACTTTGCATTCAGATATAATGATATAGTTTGTAGATATCTTTAAGCAATATGAAAATATATGTGCTATACAAAAATCACTTCTCCTAAAAAAAAAAAAAGTGACATTAGACAAGAGAATAGAGTTGTTCTACTGATGATAACCTAATCAACAAGCATGAGCTTTTTTTCTTTTTTTTTTTTTTTTTGTGGTATGCGGGCCTCTCACTGTTGTGGGCTCTCCTGTTGCGGAGCACAGACTCCGGACACGCAGGCTCAGCGGCCATGGCTCACGGGCCTAGAAGCTCCACGGCATGTGGGATCTTCCCAGACCGGGGCACAAACCCGTGTCCCCTGCATCAGCAGGCGGACTCTGAACCACTGCGCCACCAGGGAAGCCCAAGCATGAGCTTTTTGAACTTCCCTGAGAAACTTATAGGCTGATAAATATCACCATCAAAATGCCAATCACTAACACTTGACCTGTTGCAACTCTTCTTCAGCAGTGTTCTCTGAAACTTTCATTTAGGTGCATAAAATCAGTTGCATTATCACAATCAGATTACCATCTCCTTTGCAATCCTCAAAGATTCCTGTATGACACAAAAATATTATATATGGTTCCATGTCACAGTTATATTTATAACTCCTAGATATTGTGATTGCTTCTTTTCATGAATTAAGTGAGAACATTTTCTTCCTTTCACAGTGCCACATATTGCTAGAAAGCACATTTGCATATTATTATGCTTAAACAATGTATTCTCAGATGTGTGCACTCCATATGATTAACTCATAACACTATCTAGAACAATCTTTTGGTGCAACCTCATGCCTAGGATGGAATCTAGTCATTGCTCTTATGTGATTTACAATCTGTGCTCTATCAGTTCCACAAAGATAAAATATAAATGCCAAGCCAGAATGACACAAATGGAGAAAAAGCCCATTCCCCCTCTTCAGTATGATTTGTGATATTTACTGACTAACCAAACACTAGCATGGGATCAGACCCAAATAGCCTTTCAGGACTGGAGTGGTGACAATTGGCAGTGGTTAGTGTGCTACCAAAGCATGTACAATATTTGCAGTGTCATAGAATAGGGCTGTCTCCAAAGGGGGAAAACAGCATTACTGCACAAAGGAGACTAGGAGATGATGTGGGCACAAGCCATTCTCCTGGGTATATGAGGGAACCCAGAAATGTCATAAAATCTCTCTTCGAACTGTTGTCGCTACTGTTGGTTGTATGGGAAATTAACATATTTAATTAACTGTCTGACCAAAGCAGCTGTTACCTTATATAAAATCTTGAACAATGGTGCCTGGCTTATCCCACTAGGTGCTTGAATGTGCCAGTGGCATAAGACTGATGATATTTTTATACTGCATGGCACAGCATGACTCCTCTTGCAATAGGCTCAAGATCTTCTTTAAATTCTTCATGGAGAATAATAATGCCCCAGCCCAAACTGCTTAATAACGTCCTACGTCAGGCCAGCCAGCAGGAAGCTCCATGCACAACAAAGTGGACTCTGGCCAATCCAATCATTCCCAACTTCCAAAAAGGCCCTTGCTGAATAGGGTCTGGCAAAACCAGGCGTGCATCTTTCCTCTTCGTCATCAGGATGCTATTTTATTAATTCACATCACTTACTTATGACATTATTATTTGCCTCCTATATTTTTTCAAAGAAATAGTTCTTCCTTGACTTCAATATTTCCAAATGGAAAGAAATGCTTCCGAATCAGAAGTTACTTTCATTAGTTTGCTAATTTGTTGGTCCAAAGCTATTATGGAGTTCATGATTGGTTTGAAGGATTTCTGAGAGGAGGGGCTGAGGGACTGTAGAAGGTGGCTTCTTTGACCATTGAAAAAAATGCTTCCTTTACTTGGTTTGTTATTTCACCCATTTGTGAGAGAGTAAGAATCAAACATTTTCTATTTTGGATGGTTTGAGCTGTGAAGTGATGAGTTTATCTCTAGCAAAGATGGAGGTCAGGATTTTTCAATACCTTTCACGGTAATGTGGTAACACTGGTTATCTTGGTTGCCTGTGCTGCTCTTTTTATGAACTAATTTACTCTGCCATTGAATGTGTCTTCCTCATCATACCTTTACTACTGGATACACTTAATATTTCCTTTTGTGTGATTTCTGAAATTCTTGGGAAGTATTGCAAAGTCTGCAGTCTCGGCTACTACCATATGTAACTTATGAACAGTTTGCTAGTTCAGCAGTTGAAGGGCTCAATCCTGATTAGAGAGAGGCCTCCATAAAAACTATAGGGGAAAAAGTTAGCCAGCAAGGACTTTTCTTCATGGTTTGCATTATTATATTTTAAACTTCTAATAATAAAATGTACAATAATTAGGATATATTAACTTGGTATATGTACATTACAAAAAGATCAATAATCTTTCCATAAATATGAAACTGAAGAAATGTTGAATAAATATTAAAATAGTCTGTACCTCATTCTGAATAAGCATATCCTGTATTGAATGTGCATTTGCCCACATAAAGACACGTGTTAGTTATTTGTTGCATGTATCAGGAGAAAAAACTCCCAGGGTTTAATAAAAGCAAAATTATGATTGGTTGGTCTATTCTTTTACTGACCCTTTGTAAGTTAAATATGAATATGTATAAATATGTATATAAACATACACATACCATGATATATTTCTATCTATAATTACAAGATAGGGTAAGAAATGTTCTTCAAAAACACACAACCAAGGCTAGGGCAACATCACATCCAAGGCCAGGAAGAGCAGCTTCAAGCCAATAGAACTCTACATATTAGAGACCTGAGAGGGCTATTTTATTGCTAAATTTAATTAGGAATAAATTGCTCAGGTAACTAGGTAATATTCACCCTGCTGCTTTATAACTGACTCTGACCACCTGATCCCTGATTGCTGTCCTCAGATGGAATTTACCCAAATCATTTTTCTTATTCAACAAATATGTGCCACATACTTGGCTTGGGCACTGTGGAGAAAGTAAGGAATGATAAGTGAGGTATTGTGTCCATTTCATGTTGCTTCTAGAATAGATATTTAGCAATGACCATAACTGAAGAGTTTCTTTAATAGAGACTTTATGAATATACAAAAAGAAAAGATGAATATATATGTTACTATATAGCTAATATAAATATGAGAATTAACTATAGGTAATAGTGAGGTTCCAATAATAATTTCTAACCTATTTCTACCTTTCACTGAGTAAAGTATTCTGATGAGGGATTTATGCACATTCTGTCCTTCATTCTTCATAATACGTGAGGTAGCTACTAATATTATCAACATTGAATAGATCAGAACATGAGGAGAGAACTTAATTGCTGTCACCCATAAGTGACAGAGAAGTTTGTCAGCCTAGGTTTCCCCACATACAATTATTATGCACTGACCTCTTACATAATTCTGCCTGTCCAGTGAACTGGTAAAATCTCTAGAAGTCTATTCTGGTCTGCTTCAGATAGTGATTTCTTTCCTTCACAAATTCTGATCCTGAACTGACTTTTCTTTACTTACAGAAAGGGTTTGCCTTGTTTTTTATTATTTGCAGAAAGTGCTTAAACTTTTGGTTTGCAACTGCTCACTCTTCTGTGTTTATGTTTAAAGGAGTTTGTTTTACTCCAATCCTCTTTACTAAATGCCTGCTGCCAGGTACTCATTACCCCTGCAGTGCTTCCTCTTTCTATTTTTATGGCCCTGCAACTTTCCCTCCTCTTCCTGCCTCTGTGCTGGCTCAAGCTGTGAGGTAGTTTCATGGATTGGGGCAGGACCTAAGACTTAGAGGAGAAGAAGCCATATAAGTATTCAAATTCCCTCTTTATATATACATTTCCCCCACTGTACCACTTCCCAAGGAGGGTGGCTCTCCATCTTTTCATCAATGTACGCTGCATGTCATGGATGGAGTAGGCAATCAATAAAATTCGTTGAATGTTAAGTGAATTGGAATAAATATGCTTACTTAAGTGAAGATGTTTAGTTAGCCATTCATTCCACTTTTCATAATATCTCAGGCTTCTCTGGGGGATTTTAACTCTCTACAATATGCTTGGAGACTTCAGACAGAAGTAATCTGTCCCCTCTTAGGCAAATGGTAGATTCCTGACTCAAATCAGGAAAATGGGTGTCTATACCTCTGTTTCTCTGGATTGTCTCAGGATTTGAATCTGGAAAAGAGGGACAAAATAAGGTGGGAATGGTTGGAGCTCATCCATTCCAGTGGAGACTTACAAGTACATCTCTATGCCAATACCCAACTCTCATAATTAGGGCAGTTTTATAATGTCTTAAGTCTGGTAGTCTTAGTCTTCTAACTTGGTCTACCTTGTAAAATTTATTTTGGCTATCTGAGGCCCTTTCTATCTCCATATAAATTTTAGAATCAATTTGTCAAGTTCTGTCAAAGTAAGTATGCTACTTCCTGTTATTTTATGAGCCTGATTAGTTCTATACTTTTAAACAGCATTATTGAGATATAATTGATATACAATAAACTACACATGTATATGTGTATAATTTTTAAAGTTTGGACATATGTATAAACTCCCAAGAAACCATCATCACAATCATTAGGATAATGAATATGTTACCCACAACATTTTTATTTTAGCCCTTCATAATCCCTCCCTCTTATTTCTCAATCCCCTCATCCCCCCACCAAATCTGGCAAAACTGGTCCACTTCTAGTTAGTATACATAGCATCTCATTTCCTAAATTTTTTATACATGGTATTATAAATTAGGTGCTCTTTTTTATGTTCTGGATTCTTTCACTCCCCATAATTATTTTGAGATTCATCCATATTTCAATAGTTTACTTTTTTGTTGCTGAATAGTTTTCTACTTCTTATCTACTTACCTGTTGATGGATTTTTGGGTTGTTTTCATATTTGGTTATTAGAAATAAAGCACATGTGAACATGCCTGTAAAATTTTTTGTATGAACGTGTGCTTGCTTTCTCTGCGGTAAATACTTGGGGTGGAATGTCTAGATCATATGGTAGATATGTGCTTAACTGTTTAAGAAACTGCCAAGCTGTTTTCCAAAATGGTTTCCAAAATGGAAAATTTCCAAAATTTTCCAAAATTTCAATTTTACATTAAAATCTGTTTCATTTTGAGTTAATTTTTTACATACAGTATAGTGCAATATACGTATTGAAGATTATTTTTTAGTATATGGATATCCAATATTTTAGATATCATTTTTCATAAAATATTTTCTTTACTATATTACTTTTATTACCCTGTCAAAAATCAGTTGCCCATATATGTGTACGTCTATCTCTGGGCTCTCTATTCTGTTCTATAGATCCATTCTTCTAATTTATGCCAATACCCAACTCTCGTAATTAGGGCAGTTTTATAATGTCTTAAATCTGGTACTCTTAGTCTTCCAACTTGGTCTTCCTTGTAAAAGTTATTTTGGCTATCTGAGGCCCTTTCTATCTCCATATAAATTTTAGAATCAATTTGTCAAGTTCTGTCCAAAAAAATGCCTACTAGAATGTTGTTTTCAATTGCACTAAAACTTCACATCAATTTTAGGGAAAATTGACATCTTAATATTGGGACCTTTGCATATCCATGATGGATCTCTCCATTTATTGAGCAATATCTTTTAGAATTCAATATGCAGGACTTTCACATCATCCATCAGATTTATCCCTAAGTATTTCATATTGTTATGCTATTATAAAGGTTTTCTTTCCAACTTTACTTTGC
Source organism: Mesoplodon bidens (assembly GCF_964165515.1). Taxonomy (NCBI): domain Eukaryota; kingdom Metazoa; phylum Chordata; class Mammalia; order Artiodactyla; family Ziphiidae; genus Mesoplodon; species Mesoplodon bidens. The sequence goes on from NC_138165.1 coordinate 51,358,253, forward strand.
AATTGTTCAATACTAGTATATAGAAATATAATTGATTTTTGGTAATTAGCTTGTATCCTGCAGTTTTCTAAAGTCATTTGTTAGTTTTAGGAGTTCTTATAGATTGCATTGGATAATATTCATTGAGGATGATGCCATCTGTGAATAAGCTGGTTTTATTTTTTCTCTTTAAGCTGGTTGTCTTTTATTCCCCCTATTGTGCTAGATAAGACCTTCAGTAAAATGTTGAATAGAAATAGTGAGAATGAATATCCTTGTATTTTTTCTGATCTTATGGTGAAAAGCATTCATTTAAGAACTTTTTTCTAATGCTATAAATTTTCCCAGTACTGCTTTTGTAGTATCCCACATATTAGAATGTTGCATATTCATTTTTGTTTAGATAAAATACTTTGTAATTTCTCTTTTGATTTCATCTATGACTCGTGTCATTTAACCACATGTTTTTTGTTTACAAATATTGGGGATTTTTTGAGACATCTTTTATTGATTTCTTTCTTCATTGAGTTGAGAGAGCATATTTTGTATGATGCAAATCCTGTTAAACATTATCAAAACTCGTTTTATGATACAAAAAACAGTCTAGCTTTGTAAATGTTCTTTGCACGTTTGGGAAAAAAAATGTGTATTTTGCTGTTGTTGGGTGGAGTGTTCTCTAAATGGCAATTAGGTCAAGTTGGTATATAGTGTTGTTCAAATCTTCTTTATTCATACTGATTTTTTTGTCTACATGGTCTATTTATTGTTGAGTAATGGCTATTAAAATATCTGACTCTAATTATAGATTTATCTATTGTTCCTTATAGTTTTATCAGTTTTTGCTCCATGTTTTTTGAAGTTTTGTTAGTAGGTGCATAAATGATTGGGTTTGTATCTCTTAATGAATTGAGCCATTTATTATTAAATGATACATTATCTCTGCTTTTAAATCTACTTTGTCTGAGATTTAACAACTACTCTAGCTGTCTTTTTATTAATGTTAGCATAGCTAACCATTTATCATTTTACTTTTATCTAATATTGTTCTCTATATGTGAAGTGTGATTCTTGTAAGCAACATTATATTGTTTTTATTTTTTTCACCAGTTAGACAATTTATACCTCTTGATTGGGAAATTAGGCCATTTACATTTAATATGATTATTGATATAAACATCTTGGTATGTGTTTTTTATCTCTCCTGTCTGATTGTGGGGAAAATGTCCGTGGCCTTTAAGAAGTGGCTGAAAGAATTCTATTCAATGCAGAATTTCAGATAAAATTCCTGACCTGGGCTGTTCATCCTGTCTCCATGTGTTGTCCTTTTCTTTTTCTTTTTCTGTTTTTTTCGCTTAGATCATGTTTTCTCTCATTGATTTATACAGAACATTCTGTATTGTGGGCTGTGGTGTCATTTTTGTTTTGTATCTGTTTTACCGAAATAAGTCTCCAGTTGAGGTAGATATATTAAAAAATAATAAATGTTGGTTTAACAAAAAAAAGGCTTTTTAAATAAATTGAATATTTTTTTATGATTCCATTTTTACCTCCATAGTTGAATTATTAGCCATAACTGTTTTGCTATTTTAATGGTTGTTTTGAGTTTATAATATATATCTTTAAGTTACCATTCTTGGTACTCTTTAATCCTTTTTGTAGATGCAGATTTCATCTTGCTATCTGCATTTTCCTTCCAATGAATGTGTTTTAATATTTTTATAGTGTGAGTCTGTTGATTTTTTTTTTTATGTCCTGAAATATCTTTATTTGCCTTTGTTTTTGAAAGATATTTTTGCTAGGTATAGAATTCTAGGTTGACAGTTTTTTTTTCTTTACATACTATAAACATGTCACTCCACCATGTTCTAATTTGCCTTGTTTCTGATAAGAATATTGCTCCCATTCTTAATTTTGTTTATATTTTTCTTGTTTTTTAAAGTTTTTTTTTAAATTATCAGCAGTTTTGTTGTGATGTGCCTGTTACAGTTTTCTTTCCTCCTGTGTGTGTGTATGTATGTAAGTATCTATTGGTGTTCATTGAGCTTCTTGGAGCTATAGGTTACTGTCTTATTACATTTTGAAAAATTTGGCCTATTTTTGTTCAAATATATTTTCTCCCATATCCTCTTTGAGGGACTCTAATTAAATATGTATTAGCCATCTTGATACCACAGATACCTGATAATCTGTGCATGTTAACTATTCTCTTTCTCTGTGCTTTATTTTAGATTATTTCTATAGTTATATCTCCAAGTTTGCAACTTCTTAATATTTTTTGCTGTTTCTAACATATCAGTAATCCCACCCATTGTGTTTTACACCTCACACATTCTAGTTTTTATTTAGAAGCCCAATTTGGGTCTTCTTTACATTTGCTATTCTTTTATGTCTCAATTCAACTTTTTAAACATTTGGAATATACTTTTTATAACAACAGTTTTAATGTCCTTGTCTGTTAATTTACCTTATGTGTCAGTTTTGGGTCAGTTTCAACTGACTGGTTTATCACCATATAAGTTGTATGTTCCTTTTTTTTTTTTGCATGCCTGGTCGTTTTTTATCAGATACCTTACATTGTGAATGTTAACTTGACGGGTGCTAGATATATTTTGTATTCTCATAAGTATTTTCAAGCTATGTTCTGAGACACAGTTAAGTTTCTTAGACAAGGTTTTATATTTTTGGATCTTACTTTGAAGGCATATTAAGTAGGACCAAGCAGGGCCCAGTATAGGACTAATTATTCCCCAGTGCTGAGGAAAGACTGTTCTCAGAAATCTACCTATACCCTGTGAAAGTATAACATTTCTTTGAATAAAATAAAAAATTTTATGACTTATTGGTTACAGTGCTTAAAGCAGCCAGAGGAGTCACAGATGACTAAGTTTTCAAGTCTGGCAGAATATAAATATACCAGTGATAAAACCGAAAATTCACAAGTCGGAGTCGGGGTAAAGTGTGCAAAAAATAAGCTAAAGTCTTAAAATGAGTACCATTCGGTGTGCATGTCTTTTTGCATCTCACAAATGAACTACAAGTATATGTTGCCTTCATCTGTCAGACTTAAGAGTCGTTTTCTTTGCTTTTTTTCCTCTCTCTCTTTTTAACCTTAAATGGTTTTTGTCAAACATTCATTTAGCATGCATTCTTCTGTCAAATACTGTTTCCACAGCCATGTAAATTTGTGTGTACCCTTTATACACAAATTTTAGTAGTTTACACTTTTAACTAGGGCTGAAACAAGAGAAACTTAAATAAGTTTTCCCAGATTCAGAGGCAAATGCTTAAAAAAATGTGAGAAACATACTGCATCCTGAAACTAATGAAAAAAGGCAAGAAAAATTTAAATGAGCATTCTCATTATGACTTGAACACCTAAGAACTATCTAGTGTAAGAAAATTTCTGAAGAAAAGCATCTAGCAAAATGTTTTTGCATAATTCCCATAAAATACAGAGCACTGTACATGGTTATAATTTACGTTTCTAACAAAAGCCAATATACTTTTCTTAAATTGCTTGATTAAGTCCTAGTAATTAAGTGATAATAGAACATATTCAGATTGATGGTAAAAGAACATTCCCATCATCCACCACTGCTATGAAATAAAATTCTAACTTTTTTCAAGAAGAAAAAATATATCATCAAACATAAAATCCTTGGATAAAACCCACAATATGAAACTTAATACCTTAATGAAATATTGCACCAGGAATACTGTTCTGGCATTAAAAATAAACAATAACATTTTTTCTAGTATGGTTTACCTCAATTCTTTAAAAATTAATTATTACCTCTTTAAATATTTGATTAAATTAGATCTTGGTGGGCTATCATTACCCACAAAACACATACTATCTTATATAAATTCTCATATCTCAATTTCTAATAGACATTGTCATGTTATTTAATTCTGTGATAACTTCTTTGATTTTTGCATTTGTAGTTTTAGAAAATGGACATAACTAAAGCACTCTCATTTTGAATATAAATATAGTATATTGTTAAGTTATATAAAAAGTGTTAACAATGATATTTGGTACTTCTCTGTCATATATTGTTAGAAATTCAAAGTTGATTGTAATTGCACTTATGAATCATACACTTTATATTCCACATAATTGTAAGGCAGAAGCCATCCAGCCCAGCTGTCCATAGTATATACAGTTTGACTGCCAGGTCAAATATTTCTGGCACCCATCTATAGATTAGCAATGAAATTGAGAAAAAAGATTTTCAAGGAAAATAAGCATGTTTTATACTGTGGTTCAATTTTCCTAGATTCAGAGTAAATTTTTGAGCCCATTATAAGTTTGGAGATAATGGTATATGTAATCTTGCCATTAGTATAAGTACTGAGTTTTCTGAACTATCATTTTTCATTTCAGAGAATTGTCTTAATATGACTTATATTGTTCTTGGATTTGCAGAATTGTATCTCTTATTCAATTTCAAAGGTCAATCAATGAGCTTTGTCAATTATGCCTAAGAAGACAGCCAGAGGAAAATGTTAATCTGGTTTATCTACATAAATCTTGTAGAAAGGAAAGGAGTTGGTAGGTTAGATTGAGGAATCAAGATATGAGAGGTTTTTTATTTAGACAAAGATTTATTGGGGTCAGTTTCTCACATATCAAGGGAAAATGTTATGATCCAATAACAAATAGCTCAATTTTCTCCAAACTGAACCCACAATATCTCTCTTACAATGCAATAATATCCTTCCTCTCCAAATTAGTTCTTACTTTTAACTTCCTAGTTCTGCCATCAGCACTATAATTTTTCTAACCCCTCAACTTGGAAATACTAGATTTGACACTTTACCTCCACTGACTCTCTAGCATATCCTATATATGCTGTGTTGCCAAACATAGCATAACAGATTCTTGGGTGTTAGCTGCACAACCCAACTCTGTTTTTGAGAATAACTCCACAATCTATCCTAAAAAAAAAAAAATAAGGAGAAATAGGCAGCCATGCTGCTGATTTTATTCCTCTGGCCATAGCTTATTGGATCAGGTATAGACACCCTACTTAAGCTTTATTGTCAATGATCTCTTCTTGAGAATGTGAAGTAACAGATATAGAAGTTTCCTCAATCACTGTGGTTCATGGGAACAAGATGTTACATTTTTCCAAGTATTCAAAAGGAACCTGAAGCAGAGAAAGCCAGTCTTGCTAAAAATGAGAATGGAACAAAAGCATAGAGACAAATGTGGAGATCCTCCCTAAAAATTGAGGGGTTCCAGTCTCACATCAGGCACCCAAGCCCCGAGGACCTGCACAAGGAAGACAAGCCACCATAACACCTAGCTTTGAAAAATAACAGGGCTTACATCCATGAGAGCCAGAGGGCTGTAGGAAACCATAACTCCACACTTAAAATGCTCATGCACAAATTCACTTGCCCTGAGTCCTAGTGCAGAGGCAGCAGTTTGTAAAGCATCTGGTACCCTAGCTGGTCTGCCAAGTCCATCCCAGCATATCCCTAGCTCATGTCCACTCCAGCTCCAGAAATCCTGCCAGAGCAACCCCAGTCTGGCCCAGCACACCCTGGGAAAAACCTCAGCCCCTCCTGCTCCAGCTCCAGAAGTCCTGCAAAAGCAGCCTTGGCCTGGTGCACCCTGGGACACCCCCACCACATGCCTGCTCCAGCCCCAGAAAGCCTAAGCCACTTGGCAGCCACACCTATATAGGGGGTGCTCCTAAATAGGGCCACATCTTCAAGGCCAGGAGAGGTAACTGTTTAGCCTAATTCATGAAAACAAACACAGAAAGTCAAACAGAATGAGACAGAAGAAGAGTTCCAAATACAAGAACAAGATAAAATCCTGGGAGTGGGGTGGGGGGTGGAGACAGTTTTAACCTCTGTTTAAACTCTAATGAACAGAGCTAAGTAATTTACCTGATAAATAATTCAAAGTAATGGTCATAAATATGCTCAAAAAATTGGGAGAAGAATGGAGGAATACAGAACTTCAACAAGAGTTAATTAAAAAATAACCAATCAGATAATTCAGTAATTCAAATGAAAAATACACTAGAGGGAAGGAAGGGCAGACTAGATGATACAGAAGAATACATAAGTGATCTGGAGCACAGAATAGTGAAAATCACCCAATCAAAAAATATTTTTCTTTGCTAAAAGAAAAAGGAACTAAAAATCTGAGGGCAGTTTAAGGGACCTCTAGGACAATATCAAGCAAACTAACATTTGAATTATAGGGGTCCCAGAAGGAGAAGAGAGGAAAGGGCAGAAATTATTCAAACAACTTGCAAACAATCCTGACAAGGGATTAATCTCCAAAGGATACAAACAGTTCATAAGCTCAATATCAAAAAAACAAAGCTGGAGATATCATGCTCCTGATTTTAAACAATACTATGAAGCTATAATAATGAAAACAGTATGGTACTCACATAAAACAGACACATAGATCAATGGAACAGAATAGAAAACCCAGAAATAAACCTATACTTATTTGGTCAATTAATCTACAACAAAGGAGGGAAGGATATACAATGGGAAAAGACAGGCTCTTTAATAAATGGTGTTAGGAAACCTGGATGGATACATGTAAAAGAATGAAAATAGACCATTTTCTAATATTATATACAAAAATAAACTCAAAATGTATTAAAGACTTAAATGTAAGACTTAATCATAAAACTTCTAGAAGAAAACATAGGAAGTACACTCTTTGACATTGGTCTTAGATATATTCTTTTGGATCTGTCTCTTCAGGGAAGGACAACAAAAGCAAAAATAAATGAGACCACACCAAACTAAAAAGTTTTTGCACAGTGAAAGAAACCATTAACAAAACATAAAGGCAACATCCTGAATGAGAGAAGATAAAATATTTGCAAATGATGTCCTATAAGTAGTAATATCCAGAATATATAAGGAACTCATACAACTCAATATCAAGAAAATCTGATTAAAAAATTGGCAGAGGACCTGAATAGACATTTCATCCAAGGAAGACATACAGATGGGCAACAGACACATGAAAAGTTGCTCAACATCACTTATCATCAGGGAAATACAAATTGAAACCACAATGAAATATCAACTCACACCTGTCAGAATGGTGATCAACAAAACAGTAAATAACAAGTCCTGGTGTGGATGTGGAGAAAAGGAACCCTTCATGTACTGTTGGTGGGAATGTAAATTTGTATAGCCACTATGGAAAACAGTATTGAAGAATTATAACACACAGAAATGGAGAAAAGTAAGTGAAATTATGCAGTCCCAGAAAAATAGAGAAGTAAATCTTAACTCCTAATTTTACAGTTCCTGGTTTCAGTCCTCATTGAAGCCCACATATGCTTCCTGGTTTGGATTCAAAGGGGTGCTGTTTGTACCCTTATGTTAAATTCCCACCAACCTTGTTTACTGAGCTAGTTTAGTTTGTGAAGTACTATTCCTCATAGTTTAAGGCCTTGAGTCCCCACTATGAGCCAAGCAGTTGTCTAAACCTGGGGTAATGATGTTGAACAAAAACACAGTCCCTTGTCTCCTGAATTGGGGATTTAGTGAGGAGTGTACTATCCATTAATTCTATTTAATTATTTTGTAATAATGAATGGAGACAAGGGCAACAAATTAAAATATCATATTTCTGTGAGTGTTTATACAAAGAAAATTGGTGGTAGCTCAGGATCAAGAAAGGCTTCTGTGAGGAAATAACAATTCACCTGATATCTGAACAGTAGGATGGACGTGGAGAGAGGGAGAGGAGCTTGGAAATATTTTAAGAAAAGGGAGGAGAAGCTCATACACAGTTCCCTAAATCATACAGAAACCCAAATGATATGGGAACTAAGGTCAGACAAATAAGCCTGGAGCAAAAATGTAAGCGAGAGATGAGCAAGATATTGTTAGAAAGATATCCAGGGCTAGATAACACATTGAAGGGCATTTAAGAATCTGGATTTTATCTAAGGATAATGGAATGCAGTAGAAGGAACAATAAGCTATGACTTGGCATCATATAATCACTTTAGTATTTTGAAAATATTATTCTGGCAGCTGTTTGAGACAGGATTGGTGAGGAATCAGAATGGTTGTGGTGGACAAATTAGTTGGCAGTTGTACTCCCAGTCAAGCAATGGTATTAGTTTTGACTTGGGCCTTGTGTTTTGGTAGTAGAAATGGAGAAATGTTTAGAAGCCAAATTAAAATGATGTGGTGATGATTTGTGTATAAGAATACAAGAAAGTTTGGAATTGTAAATGCCTCAGAGATTTATGGCTGAGAAACTAAATTGAGGGAGGGAACTCTCACTGAGATATTCTGAAGTTTACCAGCTTTGGAAGAACTGTAAGGTAAAGGGATAGGTGGAGAAACATTCGTGAGTTGGTGATTAGATATATTGAATTTGAAATACTTTTACACTTTGAGCCAGAAGCCGGTTACGCCTCTCATAGGAGAAGTCTGGTGGAGGTAGAGATTGGGAAGCATCAGTATATAGAGATGGTCATGAAGTGGGTGGGGATGAGATTTCTAAGGGATAAAATAAAAATGAGAGGATAAGAAGATCTGGGACTAAAACAGGAATAATTCCTTAATTTCATGGCTGGATAGATACAGATGAACCTGAAAATCATAGCATCCTGAGAGAACCTCTTGGAGAGCAATTGGATCATGAAGTCAAAGCAGGGTGTTCTCAGAAACAGTGTACTCAAGGAAGAAGGGTGCTTAAAATATATGTACTAAATTGTATGATATTGACATTACTGTTTCATGTAGTAATAAGGGCAGAGACTAAGCTGGAAGGGATGACAGAGACCAAGAGGTGCAAAAAAGAGTTGGTAAATGTTGAGTTTTCTTTCTATTTTTTAAGTTTTCCTGTGAAGAGGAGGCTTGTATTGTGGTGATTAGAGAAAAGTGGACCTCTCTCTCCTCCAGTTGACTGTCACTTCAATGTCAACTTTCTAAGTCCTCTGAGTACATGACATTATAATAGTCATTTTGATTAAACTTTTTGAAAGTGGTCATTAGAATGTTTCCAAAAGGTCATTTTTGCAAGTAATACACCCAACAGGGAGGCTAACCTCATGGCTCCTCTCACCCCATCTTTGAAACTGAGCCTGTCCCTGGGTCTCACTCCACTTTCAAGTCTGCCCCCTCCCTCACTGAGTTCTCAGGGCATTGCTCATGCCATTTCATATGTTAACTCATAATGGTACTCTGGAATAAAGTGACACGATTATTATAAATGCTTAGTCTAATGCCATAAGAAGCACTCAAAACAAATTTGCTAACTTTAGTTGCATAATTACAGAGGCAAAAAAATTGCATTGTTAGTTTTTACACATCACCTGGACAGTACTTTCAGATATGACATGGTATAAGTATTAGGAATTAATAACATTGCTGAGGGTCTAATGTTAATGGATAGGCTGGTTATCTAAAAAGTTTCCACCTCCCTTCTTTATCTGTGTGTATAAAAGGATACATGTTACTGATAATTGATTATAAAGAACAAGGACACATTTAAATTATGTCAAATAATATAATTTAGTCCAATTATACACATGTGTGGGATCCCAGGAGAAATTAAAAAACAGATACTCAGATAAAAAATATGAGTGTGGGTCTGAATTAAAGTAAGTACTAGAGGTTTCAGCCATTGGAGATTCTGAATCTTCTCTCTAGGCCCCCAGTTACCCCCAGTTCCTTAGTTACTATTTGTGTGTTTGTGTGTCTGCTCCCCAATTCACTTTACTTTAGTTATCTTCTTACCCAATGTTTAGTGTGTATGTGTGTGTGTGTTTTCTCTTCCACCTTATAGCTCTTTAAACTGAAGTGTAGTTTCTGCTTTCTCATAAATTCTGACTGCAAGTGGCCAAATCAGAGTCCATCCAGTGTCTCTATTATGACCTTTTAACTTTTAGTGCAACTGGATATCCCCATCCTTCTTTCCACGTTTGATATTCAGATACCAGAATGAGAGAATCTAATTGGTTGAGTTTATTGTTTGGAGCCAAATCACAAGGTAACATTTCTGCCATTCTATTGTTCAATTGCCTATGGGTATGGCAAAATCACTCTTCTTTAGCAGGGCAGTTGGCCATGGAAACTTCATTTAGAAGATTCTGTGTACCTGGCAGGTAATGTAGTTAGTATTTATCAGGCACAGTGCTCAGTAAATATTGGTTGATATGTTAGGTACTATAAACCTATGGCCCATACTCAATTCCTGGCTGTATATGACAGTCACTTGGAGAATGTTTTAGAAATACTAATTATAACACCTCAGTCTAGATGTTCTAAATTTAGAATCTCTATAGATTCAATTTCTACAGAATATAATTTTAAAAAAACTCAGGTCATTCTGATTTTGCCTTTCAGTCATGTAGAGCAATTTATTCTTTTTATTTATTTTTTAACGTATTTTATTTACTTTTCTATTTAAAAATTTTTTTAAATTTCTTATCTAATTTAAAAAATTTTTAACATATTTTAAAATTATTCTAAAAAATGTTTTTAATTTATTTTATTTTTTTTTACATAGGTTCCTGTTGGTTATCTACTTTAAATATTGCACTGTGTACATGGTAATCCCAAACTCCCAATCTATCCCTCTCCCCCACCCTTCCCCCCTGGTGACCATAAGTTCATTCTCTAATTTTGTGAGTCTGTTTCTATTTTGTAAATATGTTCATTTGTATCAGTTGTCTTTCTCTGAATTACTTCACTCAGTATGAAAATTTCTAGGTCCATCCATGTCACTGAAATGGCATTATTTCATTCTTTTTAATGGCTGAGTCATATACCATTGTATACATGTAAGATATCTTTTTTATCCATTCATCTATCAATGGACATTTAGGTTTCATCCATGTCTTGACTATTGTAACCAGTGCTGCATTGAATATTGGGATGCATGTATCCTTTCAAACCATGTTTTTCTCCAGATATATGTCCAGTAGTGGGAGTGCTGGGTCATAAGGTAGCTCTACTTTAGTTTTTTAAGCAACCTCCGTACTGTTCTCCATAGTGGCTATACCAATTTACATTCCCACGAACAGTGTAGAAGGGTTCCCTTTTCTCCATACCCTCTCCAGCATTTACTGTTTGTAGATATTTTGATGATGACCATTCTGACTGGTGTGAGGTGATATCTCATTATAGCTTTGATTTGCATTTCTCTAATAATTAGTAATGTTGAATATCTTTTCATGTGCCTCTTGCATCTGTATGTCTTCTTTGGAGAAATATCTATTTAGGTCTTCTGCCCATTTTTTGATTGGGTTGTTTGATTTTTTGATATTGAGTCACAGGAGCTGTTTGTAAATTTTGGAGACAAATCTCTTGCTGGTTGCATCATCTGTGAATATTTTCTTCCATTCTGTGGGTTGTCTTTTCATTTTGTTTGTGGTTTCCTTTGCTTTGAAAAAGGTTTTGAGTTTAATTAGGTCCCATTTGTTTATTTTTGTTTTTATTTCCATTACTCTAGGAGACAGATCAAAAAAGATATTGCTATGATTTATGTCAAAGTGTGTTCTGCCTATGTGTTCCTCTAGCAGTTTTATACTATCTTCTCTTACATTTAGGTCTTTAATCCATTTTGAGTTTATTTTTGTGTATGGTGTTAAAGAATGTTCTAGCTTCATTTTTTTTTAATATGTAGCTGTCCAGTTTTCCAGGCATCATATATTGAAATGACTGTTTTTTCTCCATTGTACAGTCTTGCATGCTTTGTCATAGATTAATTGACCATAGATGTGTGGATTTATTTCTGGGCTTTCTATCCTGTTCCATTGACCAATATTTCTGTTTTTGTGCCAGTACCATACTGTTTTTATGACTGTGGCTTTGTAGTATAGTCTGAAGTCAGGGACCCTGATTCCTTCAGCTCCATTTTTCTTTCTCAACATTGTTTTGACTATTGGGGTCTTTTCTGTCTCTCCATACACTTTTTTTTTTTTTTTTTTTTTTTTTTTTTTGCTGTACGCGGGCCTCTCACTGCGGTGGCCTCTCCCGTGGCGGAGCACAGGCTCCGGACGCGCAGGCCCAGCGGCCATGGCTCACGGGCCCAGCCTGTCCACGGCATGTGGGATCTTCCCGGACCGGGGCACGAACCCGCGTCCCCCGCATCGGCAGGCGGACGCCCAACCACTGCGCCACCAGGGAAGCCCTCCATACACTTTTGATTTTTTAAATCTAGTTCTCTGAAAAATGCCATTGTAAATTGACAAAAATTAAAGACAAAATAAAAACACTAAAAGCAACAAGGGAAAAGCAACAAATAACATACAAGGGAATTCCCATAAAGTTATATGCTGATTTTTCATCAGAAACTCTGCAGACCAGAAAGGAGTAGCACAATGTATTTAAAGTGATAAAAGGGAAGAAGCTACAACTAAGAATATTCTACCTAGCAAGTCTCTCATTCAGATTCAATGGAGAAATCAAAAGCTTTACAAACAAACAAAAGCTAAGAGAATTCAGCAATACCGGACGAGCTTTGCAACAAATGCTAAAGGAACTTCTCTAAGCAGAAAAGAAAAGGCAACAGCTAGAAACAGGAAAATTATGAATGAAAAAGCTTACTGGTAAAGGCAAACATACAGTAAAAGTAGGAATCATTTGCACACAAGTATATCAAAACCAGCAATCGTGAGAAGAGGAGAGCACAAATGCAGGATATTGGAAATGCATTTGAATTTAAAAGACCAGCAACTTAAAACAAACTTGTTTATATATACACTGCTATACCAAAACCTCATCATAACTGCAAACCAAAAATCTGCAATAGATACACACACAAAAAAAGAAAAAGGAATCCAAGCACAACACTAAACTTAGTCATCAAATCAAAAGAGAAGAGAACAAAAGAGTAGGGGAAGAAAAAAGACCTACAAAAACAAATCCAAAACAATTAATAAAATAACAATAAGAATATACATGTCGATAATTAGCTTAAACATAAATGGCTTAAATGTTCCAACCAAAAGACTTAGACTGGCTGAATGGATACAAAAACAAGACCCATATATATGCTGTCTACAGGAGACCCACTTCAGATCTAGGGACACATACAGACTGAAAATGAGTTAACACCTATCCTGAAACTATTCCAAAATAAACTGCAGAGGAAGGAACTCTCCCAAACTCTTTCTATGAAGCCACCATCACCCTGATACCAAAACCAGAGAAAGATACCATAAAAAAGAAAATTACAGGCCAATATTACTGATGAACATAGATGCAAAAAATCCTCAGCAAAATACTAACAATCCAAATCCAACAATACATTAAAAGGATCATACCCCATAATCAAGTGGAATTTACCCCAGGGATACAAGGATTTTTCAATATCTGTAAATCAATTGGTGTGATACACTACATCAATAAATTGAAGAATAAAAAATCATATGATCATCTCAATTGATGCAGAAAAAGCTTTGGACAAAATTCAACCCAGTTATGATAAAAATAGACTCTACCAAAAGTGGCATAGAGGGAATATACCTCAACATAATAATAGCCATATATGACAAACTTGCAGCTAACATCATACTCAGTGGTGAAAAGCTGAAAGCATTTCCTCTAAGATTGGGAAGAAGACAAGGATATCCACTCTCACCACTTTTATTCAACATAGTTTTGGAAGTCCTAGACACAGTAATGAGAAATGAAAAAGAAATAAAATGAATCCAAATTGGAAAAGAAGAAGTAAAACTGTCACTGTTTGTAGATGACATGATACTATACATAGCAAATCCTAAAGATCCTACCAGAAAACTACTAGTGCTCATCAGTGAATTTGGTGAAGTTGCAGTACACAAAATTAGTACACAGAAATCTGTTTCATTTCTATACACTAACAACAAAAGATCAGAAAGAGAAATTAAAGAAACAATTCCGTTTATCACCACATCAAAAAAATAAAATATCTAGAAATTAACCTACCTAAGGAGTCAAAAGACCTGTACTCTGAAAACTGTAAGATGCTAATGAAAGAAATTGAAGACAACACAAACGGATGTAAAGACATACCATGTTCTTGGATTGGGAGAATAAATATTGTTAAAGTGACTCTACTACCTAAGGTGATCTACAGATTTAAATTATTCTTGATATAAGCAGTACCTGAAGCTTTATCAATAATCACCCATTTTCCAGTTTATTTTCTTTTCAATGACTTTACCACATTTGTTAGAGATAGACTTATTTCCATTATCGATTGCCTAGTTGCAAACCTTTCATAGGTATATCCATTTTCTCAGTGGTTCTAAACAAGGACTTGTAAATTGATAAGCCTATAAAGGTCAAACATGTAATTGAAAAAGTCCCCTAGAAGACAGAGAATGATGAGGGCTTTGGAAAATCTGAGAAGATATGCTCCTAAGAAGGCCAGTCACTAGTCAGCATGTTATAACTGTTCTCATGCAAATACGGGGGATTGGTGTTGCTTGAGTTTCAATTTTTCAAAAGAAGCCAAAAATATAGATTTTTATGAAAACCTCCACAACTAATATATTGACAACTTATTACACTATTCACACACACACACACACACACACACACACAAATACAAATATTGCTGGCCAAACTCTATAACCATATGAAAATACATCATTGTACCATAGTTTTTCTTAGAGCAGGAATTCACTTCGAAGGAAACTACATGATATTTTGAGTATAGATGGTGACCTGAAAGTCATAGTTTGTGAGAAGAAAGAGATAGGTATTTATCATTCTGCATTAGAAGAGAGGAATGTGGGGTGGAGGACAGCAGGAGAAAATGGGAGCAGGAAGATGGCAACAGTATCATAATCTATCTAAAGCTTATAAAGAGATATAGCCACTGGTGTTGGGGTGAGGTCAAAAGACTTCTAAGAATATCTTATTTAATTTTTTTTTGCTCTTTCATCTTTTAATTTTCTCTCCATCATCTTCTCAAATCTTTAATAGAGACACATCCACACACAAATAATCTCTGTAAATTGTACAAAGGAAAATCAAGCAAAAGGAGCTGAGTCCCATGTCTATTTCAGCATCTAGTAGAGAGTGGAAATAAGCCATGGGAATTGACATGTGTGGTAACAAAAGTTTACAGTTTCAGCAACTGGAATCAACCCAAAGGGGATCATGAGAACCAAAGGCACTGGGAGTTTGTAGAACTTGAGGAAGATGTCATTGAACTCCTCACAATTTGGCGTAGAGACCAAAATCTTACTCACCACACAGTGCTAAGTCACCCTAGGTGCTCTGTGGGCTACAATAATACATTTTACATGACACTGTTCTTGCCTCTCTAAATAGCTTGTAAAACTTATTCCTGACAGAGTTTGGTTATCCTTATCCTCTCCTCTCTCAAATCCAGTACCTAGAACTAAATATGCACAATATGAACTTAAATATGATGGATACTTTGTAGATGGTGAAGGCACTCCCCTTACCATGAAATGTGCTAAAACAGCAAAAATAACAGAGGAGGGCAGAGTATAACAAACGGTTCTTTCTTTGTGACAACTCAAACCAGGTCTTTAATGGTATGATCTTAAGCTAATAATCACATTCTGGGAAAAGTAATGACAGATAGCGATCTTAGTATAAGGTGGTAGATAAAGATGCAGCAATTTCTATTTGGTTCTTTGTAATGGAAGATTTTTAATAGAGATTGAATAAGAAAAAAGAATGTCTCGGATGTCCAAGTACTTAAAATAGCAAATGCTGTTGAAATACGGAAATGAAGTGTGAAAGACAGGAACAACCACCGTACCTGATGTTGAAGTCCAAGGATGTGAATATCTGACTTTGCTATTTACAATCTGTCAACCCTGTGGAAATTATTTATTTATTGGTAGTCTTCTCTATAAAATGGTAATATTATTTCTTATCCTCTATGATGGTTATGAATATAGCATGAAAAATTTCTTTAAAGTTAATTTTGACAACTATTAGTTAACAGTTGAATGAGTTAATAAGGACCATTGTTGATGACTCTAACTTAAAAGGAGTATAAAGAACTGTTGCAACTTGATTCATCATGAAAGGAATTACTCCAACTCCTGATACTACCTTTTAGCTTTAGAGTTTTAAGCCTCTTTTCCTTTATAGAATATAAGCCAAATATATGCATTTCTTTATCACTCTTCCTTTTTGAAGTTCAGCAGTTACTATAATCTTATTCTCATGATATACTTTAGATCACTATGTAATTCATTTTTATAAGAACATCTTGACACTATTGTGTTTATATGATGCAGTGGAGCAATTTTCACTTGTTTTCTTCTCTAGGAAACTCTTTTACTTCTTAATCTATTTTCTCTATGATGTATCCAAAAAGAATCAAAGATTATGTCCCTATGTCCCTATCCTTGGCAGTGGTCTCATTAGAACAGCAAAACCACTTACTAATGATCTGAATAATCTTCTGAATTACTCATTACAAGCTTCTGGGGTATCATTGTTTGAAAATATATGTATGAGTGGAATATAAGTGTGCTGTTTGGAATTCTGACATACCCAATTTGGACTCTGCCTCTGACGTAGCAAATCTCTTGAAATTATGTTGCCTACTGTCTCAGGTCACTAAGTTTAGATATAATAAGAATTACAACTGTGGACTTTTCCTAGGGATGAAACTTGGTTTTAGAAATATTTTAAAGGGATTTCCACTTCTGTTACTGATTTCAGAGGATGACTGGTAAATCTTCTTTTCCAAAGCAGACCACCTCTCCTTGCTTTGGACTTCCCAAATATATACTTTAAGCTTAAATTAGAATGAAATCCATGTACAGTGTCAAATGAGGAGCAAGGCAATAGGTAACATCTTTCAAAACTGATAAGATAAATTATACCAATTAAAAAAAGTGATTGTAAGTTATTTCTTAGGACTAATACAAATTCTTCATGCTCAGTATCATGATCAGCTCAGTCTGATATCTAATGTAATATCACATCACCTCAGTATTTTCTCAATGAATAAAAAAGTAAATTAAGAGAATTTTTAAGTACAAACCATCGCAAATCATGTAGAATTGCCAGTTTAGTAGGACAAAAATGATGGCCGCAGTAATCACATATGATTCAACCTAATAAACCCCAAAACCTCAAAATACTTTTCTCTGTTCTTTTGCCTCCTTAGAGCCTAAACAGGTATCACAATTTCAACCCCTTTTTCTAGAAGCTCTAATTAAATTGACAGAGTACCTCATGCAGCTAGAATGACTTCTAAAAATTAGACTATCCATATTAAGCAATGAAAAATTCCAAACATTTCCCTATTCTGATTTCCTCTTTATTGTAAAGCTTTCATTTTTTAAAATTATTTTGTGTTTCTGATGTCACAGTTTACCAAGTTTACAGTTGACCCTAGAACAATACAGGGGGTTAGGGGCTACGATGCTCCTCAAAGTAAAAAATTTGCATATAGCTTTTAGTCAGACCTCCTTAATGGGGTTCCTCTGTATCTAGGGTTCCTCAGTGTCTGTAGTTTTGCATTCATGGATTAAACCAATTGCAGATTTCATCCTAGTAGTGTAGTATTTATCATTGCAAAAAGTGCCTGTGTTAAGTGAATCTGCACAGTTCAAACCCATGTTGTTCAAGGGTCAACTGTACATCTTTTTATATTGTGTATTCATTAACAAATTATTTTATTTTTGAAGGTATTTTGTTTTTATTTATATATATATATTTAAATTTTTGTTTTATATTGGAGTATAGTTGATTGACAATGTGTTAGTTTCCAGTATACAGCAAAGTGATTCAGTTATACATATACATATATCTATTCTTTTTCAAATTCTTTCCCATTTAGGTTGTTAGAGAATATTGGGCAGAGTTCCTTGTGCTACACAGTAGGTCCTTTTTGGTTATCTATTTTAAATATACTAGTGTGAGCATGTCAAGCCCAAACTCCCAATTTATTACTCCCCTCCGCCTTTCCCTTTTGGTAACCATAAGTTTGTTTTCTAAGTCTGGGAGTCCGATTCTGTCTTATAAATAAATTCATTTGTATATATTTTTTTACGATTCCACATATAAACAATATCATATGATACTTGTCTTTCTCTGTCTGATTTACTTCACTTAGCAAGATAATCTCCAGGTCATCCATGTTACTGTAAATGGCATTATTTCATTCTTTTTAATGGTTGAGTAACATTCCATGGTATATATGTACCACATCTTCTTTATCCATTCATCTTTTGATGGACATTTATGTTGCTTTCATGTCTTGGCTATTGTAAATAGTGCTGCAATGAACTTTGAGGTGCAAGTATACTTTCAAACCATGTTTTTCTCTGGATATATGCCCAGGAGTGGGATTGCTGGATCATATGGTAGTTCTATTTTTAGTTTTTAAGGAACCTCCATACTGTTCTCCATAGTGGCCGTGCCAATTTCCATTCCCAAGAACAGTGTAGGGGGGTTCCCTTTTCTCGACACCCTCTCCAGAATTTGTTGTTTGTAGATTTTGTTAAGATGCACATTCTGAAAGATATGAGGTGATATGTCATTGTAGTTTTGATTTGTATTTCTCCTAATTAGTGATGCTGACCATCTTTTCATGTGCCTCTTGGCCATCTGTATGTCTTCTTTGGAGACATGTCTATTTAGGTCTTCTGCCCATTTTTTGATTGCGTTGTTTTTTGCTTGTTGTTTTTTTTTTTTTTTGATATTGAGCTGCATGAGATATTTGTAAATTTTGGAGATTAATCATTTGTTGGATGCATTGTTTGTGAATATGTTCTCCCATTCTGTGGGTTGCCTTTTCATTTTGTTTATGATTTCCTTTGCTGTGCAAAAGCTTTTAAGTTTAATTAGATCCCATTTGTTTACTTTTCCATTACTCTAGGAGACGGATCGAAAAAGATATTGCTGTGATTTATGTCAAAAACTGTTCTGCCTATGTGTTCCTCTAAGAGTTTTATACTATCCTGTCTTACATTTAGGTCTTCAATTCATTTTGAGTTGACTTTTGTGTATGGTGTTAAAGAATGCTCTAATTTCATTCTTCTACATGTAGCTGTCCAGATTTCACAGCACCATTTATTGAAGAGTCTGTCTTTTCTCCATTATATAATCTTGCCTCCTTCCTTGTAGATAAATTGACCACAGGTGTGTGGGTTTATTTCTGGGCTTTCTATCCTGTTCCACTGATCAATATTTCTGTTTTTGTGCCAGTACCATATTGTTTTTATGACTGTAGCTTTGTAGTATAGTCTGAAGTCAGGGAGCCTGATTCCTCCAGCTCTGTTTTTCTTTCTCAAGATTGCTTTGGCTATTAGGGGTCTTTTGTGTTTCCATACAAATTTGAAAAATTTTTTTGATCTAGTTCTGTGAAAAATGCTATTGATAATTTGATAGGGATTGTATTGAATCTGTAGACTGCCTTGGAGAGTATAGTCATTTTGACAGTATTGAGTCTTCCAATTCAAGGACCAGTATATTTTTCCATCTGTTTGTGTCATCTTCGATTTCTTTCATCAGCATCTTATAGTTTTCAGAGTACAGGTTTTTGCCATCTTAGGTAGGTTTATTCCTAGGTATTTTATTCTTTTTGTTGCAATGATAAGTGGGATTGTTTCTTTTATTTCTCTTTCTGCTCTTTGGTTGATAGTATATAGAAATACAATAGATTTCTGTGTATTAATGTATCCTGCAACTTTACCAAATTCATTGATGAACTCTAGTAGTTTTCTAGTAGCATCTTAAAGATTTTCTGTGTATGGTATCATGTTATCTGCAAACAGTAACAGTTTTCCTTCTTCTTTTCCAATTTGGATTTCTTTTGTTTCTTTTTCTTCTCTGATTGTTGTGGCTAGGACTTCCAACACTATGTTGAATAAAAGTGGCAAGAGTGGACATCATTTTCTTATTCCTGATCTTAGAGGAAATGCTTTCGGTTTTTCACGATTCAGAGTGATGTTTGCTGTGGGTTCGTAGTATAGTAGCTTTGTAGTATAGTCTGAAGTCAGGGAGTCTGATTCCTCCAGCTCCGTTTTTTTCCCTCAAGACTGCTTTGGCTATTTAGGGTCTTTTGTGTCCCATACAAATTTTAAGATTTTTTGTTCTAGTTCTGTAAAAAAAAAAAAAGTCATTGATAATTTGATACAGGTTGCGTTGAATCTGTAGATTGCTTTGGATAGTATAGTCATTTTCACAATATTGATTCTTCCAAACCAAGAACATGGTACATCTCTCCATCTGTTTGTATCATCTTTAATTTCTTTCATCAGTGGCTTATAGTTTTCTGCATACAGGTCTTTTGTCTCCTTAGGTTGGTTTATTTCTAGGTATTTTTTTGTTGTTGTTGCAATGGTAAATGGGAGTGTTTCCTTAATTTCTGGTTCAGATTTTTCATCATTGGTGTATAGGAATACAAAAGATTTCTGTGCATTAATTTTGTATCCTGCTACTTTACCAAATTCATCAATGAGCTCTAGTAGTTTTCTGGTAGCATCTTTAGGATTCTCTATGTATAGTATCATGTCATCTGCAAACAGTGACAGCTTTACTTCTTCTTTTCCGTTTTGGATTCCTTTTATTTCTTTTTCTTCTCTGATTGCTGTGGCTAAAACTTCCAAAACAATGTTGAATAATAGTGGTGAGAGTGGGCAACCTTGTCTTGTTCCTGATCTTAGTGGAAATGGTTTCAGTTTTTCACCATTGAGGATGATGTTAGCTGTGGGTTTGTCGTATATGGCCTTTATTAGGTTGAGGTATGTTCCCTCTGTGCCTTCTTACTGGATAGTTTTTATCCTAAATGGGTGTTGAATTTTGTCAAAAGCTTTTTCTGCATCTATTGAGATTACCAATTTAAGATATGTTTTATTCTGCATCTATTGAGATATGTTTGTTTGTTTGTTTGTTTTTGCGGTACACGGGCCTCTCACTGTTGTGGCCTCTTCCATTGCAGAGCACAGGCTCTGTTCGTGCAGGCTCAGAGGCCATGGCTCACGGGCTCAGCCGCTCTGTGGCATGTGGGATCTTCCTGGACCGGGGCACGAACCCGTGTCCCCTGCATCAGCAGGTGGACTCTCAACCACTGCGCCACCAGGGAAGCCCCCTGAGATATGGTTTTTATTCTGTAGTTTGTTGGTGTGGTGTATCACACTGATTGATTTGTGAATATTGAAAAATCCTTGCATCCATGGGGTAAATTCCACTTGATCATGGTGTATGATCCTTTTAATGTATTGTTGAATTTGGTTTGCTAGTATTTTGTTGAGGACTTTTTTGGTCTATGTTCATCAGTGATATTGGCCTGTAATTTTCTTTTTTTATTGTACCTTTGTCTGATTTTTGTATCAGGGTGATGGTGTTCTCTAAAATGAGTTTCAAAGAGTTCCTTCCTCTGCAATTATTTTTGGAATAGCTTCAGAAGGATAGATGTTAAATCTTCTCTAAACGTTTCATAGAATTTGCCTGTGAAGCCATCTGGTCCTGGATTTTGTATGTTGAGAGTTTTTTAATCAGTTTCAATTTCAGTACTTGTAATTGCTCTGTCCATATTTTCTATTTCTTCCTGGTTCAGTCTTGGGAGATTGTACCTTTCTAAGAATTTGACCATTTCTTCTAGGTTGTCCATTTTATTGGCATAGAGTTGCTTGTAGTAGTCTCTTATGTTCCTTTGTATTTCTGTGGTGTCCATTGTAACTTCTCCTTTTTCATTTCTACTTTTATTGATTTAAGCCCTCTCCCCTTTTTTTTCTTTCATGGGTCTCACTAAAGTTTTATCAATTTTGTTTTTCTTTACAGAATACCAGCTTTTAGTTTCATAGATCTTTTCTATTGTTTTCTTGGTCTCTATGACATTTATTTCTGTTCTGATCTTGATTTCTTTCCTTCCACTAACGTTGGCTTTTGTTTGTTCTTCTTTCTTTAGTTGCTTTAGGTGTAAGGCTAGGTTGTTTATTTGTGATTTTTCTTATTTCTGAGGTAAGATTGTATTGCTATGAACTTCCCTCTTAGAACTGCTTTTGCTGTGTCCCATAAGCTGTGGATCATCGAGCTTCCATTTTCATTTGTCTCTAGGTATATTTTGATTTCCTCTTTGATTTCTTCAGTGATCCATTGGTTGTTTAGTAACATATTATTTAGCCTCCACATATTTGTGTTTTTTACAGTTTTTTTTCCTTGTAGTTGATTTCTAACCTCACAGTGTTTTGGTTGGAAAAGATGCTTGATATGATTTCAATTTTCTTAAATTTACCAAGGCTCACTTTGTGGCCCAGCATGTGATTAATCCTGCAGAATGTTCCATGTGCACTTGAGAAGAATGTGTATTCTGCTGCTTTTGGATGGAATCCTCTATAAATATCTGTTAAGTCTATCTGGTCTAATGTGTCATTTAAGGCTTGTGTTTCCTTATTGATTTTCTGTCTGGATAATCTGTCCATTGATGAAAGTGGGGTGTTAAAGTACCCCACTATTATTGTGTTACTGTCGATTTCTCCCTTTATGGCTGTTAGTATTTCTTATATATTGAGGTGCTCCCATGTTGAGTGCATATATATTTACAATTGTTATATCTCCTTCTTAAATTGTTCCCTTGATCCTTATGTAGTGTCCTTCTTTGTCTCTTGTAACATTTTTTATTTTAAGTCTATTTTATCTGATATGAGTATTGCCACTCCAGCTTTCTTTTGATTTCCATTTGCATGGGATACCTATTTCCATCCCCTCATTTTCAGTCTGTATGTGTCCCTAGATCTGAAGTGGGTCTCATGTGGACAGAATATATGTATCCATTCAGCCAGTCTAAGTCTTTTGTTTGCATCATTTAATTTGTTTATGTTTAAAGTAGTTATCAATATGTATGTTCTTATTGCCATTTTGTTAATTGTTTTGTATTTGTTTTTGTAGGTCTTTTTTCTTCCCTTCCTCTTTTGTTCTCTTCTCTTGTGATTTGATGACTAACTTTAGTGTTACGTTTGGATTCCTTTTTCTTTTTTTGTGTGTATCTGTTGTAGCTTTTCTGTTTGTGGTTACCATGAGATTTTGATGTAGCAGCCTATATATAAATAAGATTGTTTTTAGTTGCTGGTCTTTTAAATGAAATGCATTTCTAATATCCTGCGTTTGTACTCTCCTCATGATTCCTGGTTTTGATACATATTTGTGTGCAGATGATTTCCTACCTTTATTGTATGCTTGCCTTTACTGGTGAGTTTTTCCATTCATAATTTTTTGTTTCTAGTTGTGGCCTTTTCTTTCCTGCTTAGAAAAGTTCCTTTAGCATTTGTCACAAAGCTGGTCTGGTGTTGCTGAATTCTCTTAGCTTTTGTTTCTTTGTAAATCTTTTGATTTCTCTATTGAATCTGAATGAGAGACTTGCTAGGTAGAGTGTTCTTGGTTGTAGCTTCTTCCCTTTTATCAGTTTAAATACATTGTGCCACTCCCTTCTGGCCTGCAGAGTTTCTGATGAGAAATCAGCTTATAACCTTATTTGTATGTCCTTGTATGTTATTTGTTGCTTTTCCCTTGTTGCTTTTAATAGTTTGTCTTTAATTTTTGTCAATTTGATTACTTCCCTTGTTGCTTTTAATACTTTCCTTTGTCTTTAATTTTTGTCAGTTTGATTACTATGTGTCTCAGCATGTTCCTCCTTGGCTTTATCCTGCCTGGGACTCTCTGTGCTTCCTGAACTTGGATGACTGCTCCCTTTTCCATGTTAGGAAAATTTTCATTATCTCTTCAAATATTTTCTCGGGTTCTTTTTCTCTCTCTTCTCCTTCTGGGACCCCTATAATGTGAATGTTGGTGCATTTAATGTAGTCTCAATGGTCTCTTAGACTGTTTTCATTTCTTTTTTCTTTATTCTATTCATGGCACTGATTTCCACCAGTCTGTCTGTCAGCTCACTTTTCTGTTCTGCCTCAGTTATTCTGCTGTTGATTCCTTCTAGTGTATTTTTCATTTCAGTTATTGTATTTTTCATCTCTGTTTGTTCTTTAGATCTTCTAGGTCTTTGTTAAACATGTCTTATTTCTTCTCAATCTGTGCTTCCATTCTTTTTCCAAGGTCTTGGATCATCTTTACTATCGTTACTCTGAATTCTTTCTTTTCAGGTAGATTACCTATCTCTACTTCACTTAGTTGTCCTTCTGGGGTTTTATCTTGTACAGCTTTACTTTTTTATTAATAACACAGATCCAGTTGAATATCTTATATAACATTTGAGAAGCAATACGTTATAATTTCTTGCATTTATATTCTGTGTTTTCAGAGGAACTCATCTCATAGACATTGTCTTACTAATGTTCAAAATTCTCCTCGGGCTTCCCTGGTGGCGCAGTGGTTGAGAGTCCGCCTGCCGATGCAGGGGACACGGGTTCGTGCCCCTATCCCGGAAGATCCCACATGCCGCGGAGCGGCTGGGCCCGCGAGCCATGGCCGCGGAGCCTGTGTGTCCGGAGCCTGTGCTCCGCAACGGGAGAGGCCACAGCAGTGAGAAGGCCCGCGTACAGAAAAAAAAAAAAAAAAAAAAAAAAAAAAAAAAAAAAATTCTCCTGAAAATTATGTAGATTATTATGTTAAATAGTGATTGAACTGCAAAGAGGAAAGGTGCTCTCCAGCCGCCTCTGCTTTTCCATTTGATCTTGACTTGAAAGAGACAGTACAAAGAAAATCTAATAGCTTAAACTAAAGCTGTTGTAATAAAGAATATAATAGATTTCTTTCCAATATTAATATAAGATCCATGAGTCCAGAATCATGTCTATGTCCCTGGTTTTTAAGAAGAGTGACTTATATAGAAAAATGGCAGGCTATTCATTTTCAAACTTCTGTGTCATATGTAGTCTCTTGTCATAGTTGGATTATTTTACCACAGCCAAGGAAATAGATGTACCTAAACAATTGTAGACCAATTTTTCCTGAACTTATAATTTTGCATATTTTTTAAAAAGACATATGAATGATGTTATTATTAAACATGAGTCACTAACTCTTTTTTACAGATGAGTAAACCAAGGCTTGGGGAAAAAAAGTTGGGGTAATTTGCCCAAAGCTTCAGATATAGAAACTGACAGAGACTGGATTCAGTTCTTTGTCAATACAGCTTCTAAGTCCATCTTTGTAGTATACTGCATTCCCATTTTATTATTGTGACTTTTTTCCTTCTTTTAAAATGTTTTTTAAATGCAAATGTACTTGGTTGAATATATTTTTTCATTCAATTGAGTTCTTATCTATAGCCATCATTTCAGCACTTTTTATATTACAGCTCTTAGTAATAACTGATGTAGAGAAGAAAGAAAGGAACTCTAAAAACTTAAAACATTTAGAAAACTCTATTGGTCTCATTGGTCAAGCCAATTCTCTGGAACTTTGCAGAAATTTGCATAAAGTCCTAGAAAATAGAAAGATGGTTCCTATAATTTTTATAATTACAATTATCCTTCAACTCCCTCCCATGCAGAGCATTAACATTACCAAAGGAAACCAAAAATGGCATAATGGAATGAGTGTTCTGAATGGAAGCAGGCTGGAGACTTTCTCCAGTTGGATGAAATCATAAACATATGACATGGAAGGGTGAGAAAGTGCCTCTTTGTTCACTGTAACAGTGGTGGAAGGGCCCCTAGAATAATGGCAAATATTTCCATTGATAATGATGTTTGCAAATAATTTACAACTTAGAATATTCAGGAAACACAAGGGTAGGCCTGAGAGCTTGAAACAGAGTTGTGGTTGCATATACCTCTCACTGACGCATAGTTCGGTTAAATTTCCACAGAGAGAAATCTTGTGATGTTCAGCTAGATTTTTACTATGCATCCTGTGATCCATTTACAAATTAACAAAGAGTTATAAAAAAAAAGTGTATGGGTTCAGCCCTGGCTTCCTTGTATTTGAACAGAAATTAGCACTAGAGAGTAGAACGGTTAATCAGGAAACACCAAAATTGGACTCAATGTTTCTCTTTTCCATGTTCTAATACAGTCATACCTCATTTTATTGTACTTCACTTTATTGTGCATCACAGAAAATGCAATATTTTGGTTTTTGGGGCTTTTTTACAAACTGAATTTTGTGGCATCATTGAGTTGAGCAAGTAATTCAGCACCAGTTTTCCAACAGCATTTATTCATTTCTTGTTTCTGTGTCACATATTTGCAATTCTCATAATATTTTAAACTTTTTCATTATTATATTTGTTATGGTGATCAGCAATCTTTGATGTTACTATTGTAATTGTTTTGGGGAACCATGAACTGCACCCATATAAGATGGTGAACTTAATAAGTGTATGTGTTCTGACTGCTCTACTGACCATTGGGTACTCCCATCTGCTTCCCTATCCTCAGGCCTCCCTATTCCCTGAGACACAACAGTATTGAAATTAGACCAGTTAATAACCCTACAGTGGCCTCTAAGTCTTCAATAAAAGGAAGAGTTGCACATCTCTCCCTTTAAATCAAAAGCTAGAAATGATTAAGCTTCATGAGGAAGGCATGTTGAAAGCCAAGATAGGCTGAAAGCTAGGCCTCTTTACTCCAAAGTTAGCCGAGCTGTGAATGCAGAGGAAAAGCTCTTGAAGGAAATTAAAAGTGTTACTCCAATGAACATATGAATGATAAAAAAGAAACAGCCTATTGTTTATAGGAAAGGAAAGTTTTAATGGTCTGGATAGAAGATCAAACCAGCCACAACATTCCCTTAAGACAAAGCCTAATCCAGATCAAGGTCCTAACTCTTCATTTCTAAGAAGGCTGAAAGAGATGAGGAAGCTTCAGAAGTTTGTGGCTAGAAGAGGTTGGTTTATGAGGCTTAAGGGAAGGAGCCGTCTCCATAACATATAAGTGCAAGGAGAAGTGGCAAGTGCTGACGTAGAAGCTGCAACAAGTTACCCAGAAGATCTAGCTAAGATAACCAATGAAGGTGGCCACACTAAATAACAGATTTTCCATGTAGATGAAACAGCCTTATATTGGAAGAAAATACAATCTAAGACTTTCATAGCTAGGGAGAAGTCAGTGTCTGGCTTCAAATCTTCAAAAGAGAGGCTGATTCCCTTGTTAGGGGCTAATGCAGCTGGCAGTTTTAGGTTCAAGCCAATGCTCATTTCCCATTTCAAAAATCCTAGGGCCCTTAAGAATTATGATAAATCTACTCTGCCTGTGCTCTATAAATGGAACAACAAAACCTGGATGATAGCACACATGTTTGCAACATAGTTTACTGAATATTTTAAGCCCACTGTTAAGAGCTGTGGCTCAGAAAAAAAAAAAAGATTCTTTTTTGAAATATTAATGCTTATTGACAATGCACCTGGTCATTTAAGAGTATAGTATAGGGGCTTCCCTGGTGGTGCAGTGGTTGAGAGTCCGCCTGTTGATGCAGGGGATGTGGGTTTGTGCCCCGGTCCAGGAAGATCCCACATGCCGCGGAGCGGCTGGGCCCGTGAGCCATGGCCACTGAGCCTGCACGTCCAGAGCCTGTGCTCCACAACGGGAGAGGCCGCAACAGTGAGAGGCCCGTGTACAGCAACAACAACAACAACAACAACAACAAAAGAGTATAGTATAAATATGTATAGTGATAAATAGGTATAGTAAAATACTTTTTGTGAGGCTACAGCTGCTATAACTAGTGATTCCTCTGATGGATCTGGGCAAAGTAAATTGAAGATACTATGGAAAAGATTCACCATGCCAAATGCCATGAAGAATATTTACGATTCATAGGAGGAGATCAAAATATCAACATTAATAAGAATTTGGAAGAAGTTGATTACAACCCTCATGGGTGACTTTGAAGGGTTCAAGATTTCAGTGAAGAAAGTAACTGCAGATGTGATGGAAATAGCAAGACAACTAGAAGTGGAGCCTGAAGATATGACTGAATTGTTGTAATCTCATGATAAACTTGATTGGATGAGGAACTGCTTCTTAAGGATGAGGAAAGAAAAGTGGTTTCTTGAAACGGAATCTACTCCTGGTGATGATGCTGTGAAGATTGTTGAAATTACAACAAGGGATTTAGAATATTACATAAACTTGGTGGATAAAACAGAGGCAGGACTTGGGAGGATTAACTCCAATTTTAAAATAAGTTCTACTGTGGGTAAAATGCTATCAAACAGCATTGCATGCTACAGAGAAAATATTTGTAAAAGGAAAAGTCAGTCTATGCCACAAACTTCATTGTTTTCTTAAAGAAATTTCCACACCAACCTTCAACAGCCACTACCCTGATCAGTCAGCAGCCATCGACATTGAGGCAAGACCCTCCACCACCAAAACAAAGATTATGACTTGCTGAAGGATCAGATTATAGTTAGCATTTTTAGCAACAAAGTATTTTTAATAAGGTATATAATATTTTCAGACATAATGTTTTTGCACACTTAACAGACTACAGTATAGTGTAAAAATAACTTTTATATGCACTGGGAAACCAAAAATTCCTGTGACTCACTTTACAGAAATATTCACTTTATTGTGGTGGTCTGAAATTGAACCTGCAATATCTTTGAGGTATACCTGTAAACACAACTTCTGAGCAGAAATTAAGATACTCTTTCTCTTACAAAATAACAACTGTTCTCAGTAATTCATTTGTAACCTACTTTGTAGTTTGAAAAAGGGAAACAGTCACAGCACAGACCGATGAATCCTAGTAGACATTATTTTATGACTATGTCTAATGTTAACATTAAAAAGTATAGCTCATAGAAATACTGCAAAAACATATGTAATTAGAAAAAAATGAGTATAACTAGATTAGAAGACAAAACATGAGAACAAGGGCTTTCAAATTCAAGTCAATGAAAATAGTGATAACTGAAGTGGTTCCCCATATGCAAGTTAGACATTTTATGGATCTGGCAACCACTATGTATGGTTAGGTAGGAAATAAATAGTATTTCCAGGCACCCTTGGTCCTGAAAATGTCTGCATCTCTTTCACCTAATGTAGTAATGGTGCATAATAGGTACCCAGTACATGTTTGAGAGAGTTTGAACAGTGAATTGCAAAGTATATAATGATGCAATTGTTGGTTTTGTGAGTTTAGTAGGTTATAGAAATGTATTTAGTCACTAGATCTGTACATTTGTGATTTTGTCAGATAGAGCTGAGTAAATATTACACAGTAGTAATCCCTCATACATATTGAATCATCATGATCATCGAAAAATACCAGTGCTACCTCCACTACCCTGACATTCTGATTCAGTTATTCTGGGATGAGACCTGGGCATTAGTACTCTTAAAATCTCCTCAAGTTATGCAACTGTGAAGCCAATATTAAGAACCACTGGAGTTTAGACTAAGTTGTCTATGCTACTAATTTAAAGCTCATGATTATCACCTGTAAACAGGAGATAGTCACCATCAAGCATCTATTTCCAGCAATAATCCAAGTAGACCAAATCTTTTGGTCACACTGATTTTACCATGGTGGCCATACTTATTAAGATAAACTTAATAAAGATTCACCATCTGAGTCTGCTTGTTTATCTAACAAACATATATTGAGTGCCTGCTTTGTGTAGGCACTGCCCTGGCACTGGAAACAAGGTAAAGAGCAAAGTAGATAATGTCCCTACTGTGATGGAAGAGAGACTATCCTTCTCAATACCAAAGTACCCAAGTGTAACTGACATACACAAAAATCAGTGTGCAATGAGAATATGTAATCTAGATCAGAGGCTCAGGACAAGCTTCCTGGAGGAAAGACTGTGGAGGGACAGGTGTAGAGAGAGCATTCTAGGGAGAGGGAATGTATATGAAAAGGACCAAGAGTGGCAAAGAGTTTTTGAGGTTGAGGAACTGAAAGAAGATCATTGTGGTTGGAAGACAGTGGGTGGTGGACTGGTTTTAGCTGAAACTGGGTGAGGTGCATTTGCTCAGATCATGAGAATGGGGATTTATCATATTTAAAAGATTCAATCTCCTGAACAATGTCAATTTTCTCCAATTTTTCTATTCTTTCCATTCAGTTCTCTCTATGTCCCCTGTCACCAGCCTAGTCAAAACCTCTACATCTTTCTCCTTGTTACTCCTCTTTATCCCGTTATTGAAACCAGCATAATCCTTTAAAGGCAAATACAGTTCTGATCATGTCATGCTACTGTTTAAAATTTTACAATAATTTCTCATTGACCAGGAAAATATCCCCAGCACGTGCTCACACACTCTCTCTTGCACACTCTCTCCCCTCTGAGCTCATGTCATGGCTTGTCATTCTTCGACCTTGCTCTAGCCATATTGAATTTATTTTAGTTGTTCCAATTTGCTGGACTCTCTCACACAGGTTTTTTCCTTTGCCTGCTTGTCATGTGTGATTTAACCTGGTCATCTGAGAACTCATATATGTGTTTATTTTTTTCCCCAGTTAAACTATAAACCCACATGTATCCTAAGCTCCTAGCACACAACCTGGTCCATATGTATTGAATTAACCTATAAGAGAAAGAATAATTGCACAGAGATCCTCTAGTAAAAAAGTCCTGCACTAGTCAAACAAATGATTTTTTCTTCAAATAATTTCCCTCAGAAACATATAGTTTTTAATAGCACCAATTGGTAATTTTTATTACACATGTAAAAATAGTTTTTATTAAAAAATAACCTGTGATATTGTTGTGTCAAAAACTGAGGGAACTTTACTCAGCTTAGGAAGAGATCAGAAACTGATGGGTATTGAGCAGAGCACCCTTCACACAGCCCTGTGAGCACAGAACTAGTCA
This sequence comes from Mesoplodon bidens, assembly GCF_964165515.1. NCBI lineage: Eukaryota > Metazoa > Chordata > Mammalia > Artiodactyla > Ziphiidae > Mesoplodon > Mesoplodon bidens. Next base: position 51,388,908 of record NC_138165.1, read on the forward strand.
TTTACCACTCACAACACTTAGCCACTTCCACAACTCACTCTGACAAATCTTACCACAAAACCACATGCTCCTCCAATTGCTTGACAGAAGTTCAACTTGAAAAGCTTTCTTTCAGTGTAGATTTTCTTAATGTTTCCATCTAGTGATTGAAGTAATGGCTCTCACAGCCTGTTTAGGCTTGGCCCTCAAGGTCTTTGTGTTGCAAGAATATGGGGTGTGAGAGGATGGTCATGTCCCAGGTCTCTGGTGAGTCTCTGTGACAGGCTGCTAAGTGAGGATCCTTGGTTTCACGCAAAAAGAATTAAATAGTAAGACATAGTAAAGTGAAAGCAGGTTTATTTAGAGAGATAACACACTCCATAGACAGAGTGTGGGTCATCTCAGAAGCTGAGAGGCAACCCCGAATTATGGGGTGGTTTTTATGAGCTGGGTAATTTCATAGGCTAAGGAATGGGAGGAATGTTCTATCTTGGAGAAGGGGCAGGGATTTCTAGGAATTGGAGCACCACCCACTTTTTGGCCTTTTATGGTCAGCCTCAGAACTGTCATGGAACCTGTGGGTGTCTCATTGAGCATCTTAATGCATTACAATGACTGTATAATGAGGCTCAAGGTACACTGGAAGTTGAATCTTCCTCCATCTTGGGCCTAGTAGGTTCTAAATAGTTTTTGTTGTATCCTGTTCTTCTTAATGGTTGTGTCATTCTTTTTTTTTCCCCCTTTATTGGAGTATAACTGCTTTACAATGGTGTGCTAGTTTCTGCTTTATACCAAAGTGAATCAGTTATACATGCACATATGTTCCCATATCTCTTCCCTCTTGTGTCTCCCTCCCTCCCTATCCCAACCCTCTAGGTGGTCACAAAGCACTGAGCTGATCTCCCTGTGCTATGTGGCTGCTTCCCACTAGCTATCCATTTTACGTTTGGTAGTGTATATATGTCCATGCCCCTCCCCATATCCTCAAGTCCATTCTCAAGTAGGTCTGTGTCTTTATTCCTGTTTTACCCCTAGGTTCTTCATGACATTTGTTTTTTTCTTAAATTCCATATATATATGTTAGCATACGGTATTTGTCTTTCTCTTTCTGACTTAGTTCACTCTGTATGACAGACTCTAGGTCTATCCACCTCATTACAAAGTACAATTCTTACCTCCAAGATAAGCTAACTATAAGATTTGAACAAATATTTTAACTTTTATAGTTTTCAGCATATAGGTCTTTCACCTCCTTGGTTAAGTTTGTTCCTAGGTATTTTTGATGAGATTTTTTTGAAGTATAATTCATATACAAAGTTGTGCTAATTTCTACTGTACAGCAAAGTGACTCAGTTATATATATATATACATTCTTTTTTTATATTCTTTTCCATTATGGTTTATCCCAGGAGTTGAGATATAGTTCCCTATGCTATACAGTAGGACCATAATGTTTATCCGTTCTAAATGTAATAGTTTGCATCTACTAACCCTAAACTCCCATTCCATCCCTCTCCCTCTCCCTTCCCCCTTAGCAACCACAAGTCTATTCTCCATGTCTGTGAGTCTATTTCTGTTTTGTAGATAGGTTCGTTTGTGCCAAACTTTAGATTCCATATATAAGCAATAACTTTGGTACTTGACTTTCTCTTTCTGACATACTTCACTTAGTATGTTAATCTCCAGTTGCATCCTTGTTGCTGCAAATGGCATTATTTCATTCTCTTTTGTGGCTGAGTAGTATTCCATTGTATATATGTACCATATCTTCTTTATCCATTCATCTGTTGATGGACATTTAGGTTGCTTCCATGTCTTGGATATTGCAAATAGTGCTGCTAGAACATAGGTGGTGCATGTATCTTTTGGAATTATAGTTTTGTCTGAGTATATGCCCAGGGGTGGGATTGCTGTATCATATGGTAATTCTATTTTTATTTTTCTGAAGGACCTCTGTACTGTTCTTCATAGTGGCTGCACCAACTTACATCCCACCAAAAATGTAGGAGGATTCCTTTTTCTCCACACCCTCTCCAGCATTTATTAATTGTAGACGTTTTGATGATGGCCATTCTGACTGGTGTAAGTTGGTATCTCATTGTAGTTTTTATTTGTGTTTCTCTAATAATTAGTGATGTTGAGCATCTTTTTATTTGCCTACTACCCATCTGTATGTCTTCTTTGGAGAAATGTCTATTAAGATCTTCTGCCCATTTTTCTATTGGGTTGTTTGTTTTTTTTGCTGTTGAGTTGTTTGATCTCTTTGTATATTTTGGAGATTAAGCCCTTGTTGTTTGCATCATTTGCAAACATTTTCTCCCATTCTGTAAGTTGACTTATTGTTTCTTCGTTTTTTTTTTGTTTGTTTGTTTTATGGTTTCCTTTGCTGTGCAAAAGCTTGTAAGTGTGATAAGGTCCCATTTGTTTATTTTTGCTTCTATTTCTATTGCCTTGGGAAACTGACATAAAAAAAACATCTGTACAATTTATGTCAGATAATGTTTTGCCTATGTTCTTTTCTAGGAGTTTTGTGGTGTCATGTCTTATGTTTAAGTCTTTAAGCCATTTTGAGTTTATTTTTGTGCATGGTGTGAGGGTGCATTCTAACATCATTGATTTACATACAGCTGTCCAACTTTCCCAACATCACTTGCTGAAGAGAGTGTCTATTTCCCATTTTATATTCTTACCTCCTTTGTTGAAGATTAATTGACTGTAGGTGTGTGGGTTCATATATGGGCTCTCTGTTTTGTTCCATTGATCTGTATGTCTGTTTTGTTTTGTTTTTTTTACCAATACCACACTGTTTTGATTACTGTAGCTTTGTAGTATTATCTGAAGTCAGGGAGAGTTATGCCTCCTGACTTTTTCCACATCCCCATTGGTTTGGTAATTCTGGATCTTTTATGGTTCCATATAAATTTTAGGATTATTTTTTCTAGTTCTGTGAAAAATGTCATGGGTAATTTGATAGGGATTACATTAAAAGTTTAGATTGCTTTCTGTAGTATTGCCATTTTAACAATATTCTCCTAATCCAAGAGCATGTGATATCTTTCCATTTCTTTGAATCCTCTTTAATTTCCTTTATTGGTGTTTTATATTTCTCAGCATATAAGTCTTTCACCTCCTTGGTCAGGTTTATTCCTAGGTAGTTTTTTGTTTGTTTGTTTGTTTTTTTGGAGCAATTTTAAAACATATTGTTTTTTTACATGCCCTTTCAGATATTTTATTGTTAGTGTAAAGAAATGCAATCGATTTCTGAAGGTTACTCTTGTATCCTGCTACTTTGCTGAATTCATTTATTAGATCCAATAGTTCTTGTGTGGAGTCCTTAGGGTTTTCTATATGTAGTATCATGTCATCTGCATATAGTAACAATTTTACCGCTTCCCTTCCAATTTGAATACCCTTAATTTCTTTTTCTTGTCAGATTGCTGTGGCTTGGACTTCCAATGCTATGGTGAATAGAAGTGGTGAGAGTAGGCATCCTTGTCTTGTTCCAGATTTCAGCGGGAAGGCTTTCAGTTTTTCCACTGTTGAGTACTATATTGGCTGTGGGTTTGGAATAAGTGACTTTTATTATGTTGAGATACATTCCCTGTATACTCTTTGGTAAGAGTTTTTATCGTGAATGGATGTTGAATTTTGTCAAATGCTTTTTCTGCATCTATTGAGATGATCATGTGGTGTTTGACTTTTTTGTTGTTAATGTGACATATTACATTGATTTGATTTGTGTATGTTGAACCATCCTTGTGAACTTGGGATGACTCCCACTTGGTCAAGGTGTCTGATCTTTTTATGTGTTGTTGGAGTTTGTTTGATAATATTTTGTTTGAGAATGTTTGCATCAATATTTATCAAAGATGTTGGCCTGTAATTTTCTTTTTTGTTGGGATCTTTGTCTCTTTTTTTGTGATGATGACTTCATAGAATTTCTTTGGAAGTGTTCCCTCCTTTCAGTCTTTTGGAAGCATCTGAGAAAGATTGGTATAATTTCTTCTTTTATGTTTGGTAGAATTCACCTGTGAAGCCAAAAGTCCTTGACTTTTTTTGTAGGGAGTTTGTTTGTTTGTATTTACATCTTTATTGGAGTATAATTGCTTTACGATGGTGTGTTATTTTCTGCTTTATAACAAAAGGAATCAGTTACACATATACATATATTGCCATATCTCTTCCATCTTGCATCTCCCTCCTTCCCATCCTCCGTATCCCACCCCTGTAGGTGGTCACAAAGCACCGAGCTGATCTCCCTGTGCTATGCGGCTACTTCGCACCAACTATCTATTTTACATTTGGTAGTGTATATATGTCCATGCCTCCCTCTCACTTTGTCACAGCTTACCCTTCCCCCTCTCCATATCCTCAAGTCCATTCTCTAGTAGGTTTGTGTCTTTATTCCTGTCTTACCCCTAGGTTCTTCATGACATATTTTTTTTCTTAAATTCCATATATATGTGTTAGCATATGGTATTTGTCTTTCTATGTCTGACTTACTTCACTCTGTACGACAGACTCTAGGTCCATCCACCTCATTACAAAGAGCTCAATTTCATTTCTTTTTATGGCTGAGTAATATTCCATTTTATATATGTGCCACATCTTCTTTATCCATTCATCCAATGTTGGACACTTAGGTTGTTTCCATCTCTGAGCTACTGTAAACAGAGCTGCAATGAACATTTTGGTACATGACACTTTTTGAATTATGGTTTTCTCAGAGTATATGCCCAGTAGTGGGATTGCTGGGTCATATGGTAGTTCTATTTGTAGTTTTTTAAGGAACCTCCATACTGTTCTCCATAGTGGGTGTACCAATTCACATTCCCACCAGCAGTGCAGGAGTGTTCCCTTTTCCCCACACCCTCTCCAGCATTTATTGTTTGTAGATTTTTTCATGATGGCCATTCTGACTGGTGTGAGATGATATCTCATTGTAGTTTTGATTTGCATTTCTCTAATGATTAATGATGTTGAACACTCTTTCATGTGTTTGTTGGCAGTCTGTATAACTTCTTTGGAGAAATGTCTATTTAGGTCTTCTGCCCATTTTTCGATTGGGTTGTTTGTTTTTTTGTTATTGAGCTGCATGAGCTGCTTATAAATTTTGGAGAGTAATCCTTTGTCAGTTGCTTCATTTGCAAATATTTTCTCCCATTCTGAGGGTTGTCTTTTGGTCTTGTTTATTGTTTCCTTTGATGTGCAAAAGCTTTGAAGTTTCATTACGGCCCTTTTGTTTATTTTTGTTTTTACTTCCATTTCTCTAGGAGGTGGGTCAGATAGGATCTTGCTGTTATTTATGTCATAGTGTGTTCTGCCTATGTTTACCTCTAAGAGTTTGATAGTTTCTGGCCTTACGTTTAGGTCTTTAATCCATTTTGAGTTTATTTTTGTGTATAGTGTTAGGGAGTGATCTAATCTCATACTTTTACATGTACCTGTACAGTTTTCCTGGCACCACGTATTGAAGAGGCTCTCCTTTCTCCACTGTACATTCCTGCCTCCTTTACCATAGACAAGGTGACCAGATGTGCGTGGGTTTATCTCTGCACTTTCTATCCTATTCCATTGATTTATCTTTGTGTTTTTGTGCCAGTACCATACTGTCTTGATTACTGTAGCTTTGAAGTATAGTCTGAAGTTAGGGAGGCTGATTCCTCCAGCTCTGTTTTTCGTTCTCAAAATTGCTTTGGCTATTCGGGGTCTTTTGTGTTTCCATACAGATTGTGAAATTTTTTGTTCTAGTTCTGTGAAAAATGCCAGTGGTAGTTTGATAGGGATTGCATTGAATCTGTAGATTGCTTTGGGTAGTAGAGTCATTTTCACAATGTTGACTCTTCCAAACCAAGAACCTGGTATATCTCTCCATCTATTTGTATCATCTTTAATTTCTTTCATCAGTGTCTTATAATTTTCTGCATACAGGTCTTTTGTCTCCTTAGGTAGCTTTATTCCTAGATATTTTATTCTTTTTGTTCCAATGGCAAATGGGAGTGTTTTCTTAATTTCACGTTCAGATTTTTCATCATTAGTGTATAGGAATGCCAGAGATTTCTGTACATTAATTTTGTATCCTGCTACTTTACCAAATTCATTGATTAGCTCTAGTAGTTTTCTGGTAGCATCTTTAGGATTCTCTATGTATAGTATCATGTCATCTGCAAACAGTGACAGCTTTACTTCTTCTTTTCTGATTTTGATTCCTTTTATTTCCTTTTCTTCTCTGATTGCTGTAGCTAAAACTTCCAAAACTATGTTGAATAAGAGTGGTGAGAGTGGGCAGCCTTTTCTTGTTCCTGATCTTAGTAGAAATTTTTTCGGGTTTTCACCATTGAGGACAATGTTGGCTGTGGGTTTGTCATGTATGGCCTTTATTATGTTTAGGAAATTTCCCTCTATGCCTACTTTCTGCAGAGTTTTTATCATAAATGGGTGTTGAAGTTTGTCAAAAGCTTTCTCTGCATCTGTTGAGATGATCATATGGTTCTCCCCCTTCAATTTGTTAATATGGTGTATCACATTGATTGATTTGTGTATATTGAAGCATCCTTGCATTCCTGGAATAAACCCCACTTGATCATGGTGTATGATCCTTTTAATGTGCTTTTGGATTCTCTTTGCTAGTATTTTGTTGAGGATTTTTGCATCTATGTTCATCAGTGACATTGGCCTGTAGTTTTCTTTCCTTGTGACATCCTTGTCTGGTTTTGGTATCAAGGTGATGGTGGCCTCATAGAATGAATTTCGGAGTGTTCCTCCCTGTGCTATACTTTGGAAAAGTTTGAGAAAGAGAGGTGTTAGCGCTTCTGTAAATGTTTGATATAATTTACCTGTAAAGCCATCTGGTCCTGGGCTTTTGTTTGTTGGAAGATTTTTAATCACACTTTCAATTTCAGTGCTTGTGATTGGTCTATTCATATTTTCTATTTCTTCCTGATTCAGTCTTGGCAGGTTGTGCATTTTTAAGAATTTGTCCATTTCTTCCAGGTTGTCCATTTTATTGGCATAATGTTGCTTGTAGTAATCTCTCATGATCTTTTGTATTTCTGCAGAGTCAGTTGTTACTTCTCCTTTTTCATTTCTAATTCTATTGATTTGAGTCTTCTCCCTTTTTTTCTTGATGAAACTGGCTAATGGTTTATCAATTTTGTTTACCTTCTCAAAGAACCAGCTGTTACTTTTATTGATCTTTGCTATCGTTTCCTTCATTTCTTTTATTTTTGATGTGACTTTTATGATTTCTTTCCTTTTGCAAACTTTGGGGTTTTTTTGTTCTTTCTCTAATTGCTTTAGGTGCAAGTTTATGTTGTTTATTCGAGATGTTTCCCGTTTCTTAAGGTAGGATTGTATTGTTATAAACTTCTCTCTTAGAACTGCTTTTGCTGCATCCCATTGGTTTTGGGTTGTCGTGTCTCCATTGTCATTTGTTTCTAGGTATTTTTTTATTTCCTCTTTGATTTCTTCAGTGAGCACTTCGTTATTAAGTAGTGTATTGTTTAGCCTCCATGTGTTTGTATTTTTTACAGATCTTTTCCTGTAATTGATATGTAGTCTTATAGTGTTGTCGTCGGAAAAGATATTTGATACAATTTCAATTTTCTTAAACTTACCAAAGCTTGATTTGTGATGCAAGATAGGATCTATCCTGGAGAATGTTCCATAAGCACTTGAGAAAAATGTGTATTCTGTTGTTTTTGGATGGAATGTCCTATAAATATCAATTAAGTCCATCTTGTTTAATGTATCATTTAAAGGTTGTGTTTCCTTATTTATTTTCATTTTGGATGATCTGTCCATTGGTGAAAGTGGGGTGTTACAGTCCCCTACTATGAATGTGTTAATGTCAGTTTCCCCTTATATGGCTGTTCGTATTTGCCTTATGTATTGAGGTGCTCCTATGTTGGGTGCATAAATATTTACAATTGTTATATCTTCTTCTTGGATTGATCCCTTGATCATTATGTAGTGTCCTTCCTTGTCTCTTGTAATAGTCTTTATTTGATAGTCTATTTTTTCTGATATGAGAATTGCTACTCCAGCTTTCTTCTGGTTTCCATTTGCATGGAATATCTTTTTCCATCCCCTTACTTTCAGTCTGTATGTGTCTCTAGGTCTGAAATGGGTCTCTTGTAGACAGCATATATATGGGTCTTGTTTTTGTATCCATTCAGCCAATCTGTGTCTTTTGATTTACATTTAAGGTAATTATTGATATGTATGTTTCTATTCCCTTTATCTTAATTGTTTTGGGTTTATTATTGTAGGTCTTTTCCTTCTCTTTTGTTTCTTGCCTAGAGAATTTCCTTTAGCATTTGTTGTAAAGCTGGTTTGGTGGTGCTGAAGTCTCTCAGCTTTTGCTAGTCTGTAAAGGTTTTAATTTCTCCATCAAATCTGAGTGAGATTCTTGCTGGGTAGAGTAATCTTGGTTGCAGATTCCTCTCCTTCATCACTTTAAATATGCCCTGCCTGTCCCCTCTGGCTTGCAGAGTTTCTGCTGAAAGATCAGCTGTTAACCTTATGGGGATTCCCTTGTGTGTTATTTGTTGTTTTTCCCTTGCTGCTTTTAATATGTTTTCTTGGTGTTTAATTTTTGTCAGTTTGATTAATATGTGTCTTGGCATATTTCTCCTTGGATTTATCCTGTATGGGACTCTCTGTTCTTCCTAGACTTGATTAACTATTTCCTTTCCCATATTAGGGAAGTTTTCAACTATAATCTCCTCAAATATTTTCTCAGTCCCTTTCTTCTTCTTCTGAAACCCCTATCATTCGAATGTTGGTGCGTTTAATGTTGTCCCGGATGTCTCTGAGACTGTCCTCAATTCTTTTCATTCTTTTTTCTTTATTCTGCTCTGCAGTAGATATTTCCACTATATTATCTTCCAGGTCACTTACCCGTTCTTCTGCCTCAGTTATTCTGCTATTGTTCCTATCTAGAGTATTTTTCATTTCATTTATTGTGTTGTTCATCGTTGCTTGTGTCAACTTTAGTTCTTCTAGGTCCTTGTTAAATGTTTCTTGCATGTTGTCTATTCTATTTGCAAGATTTTGGATCATCTTTACTATCATTATTCTGAATTCTTTTTCAGGTAGACTGCCTATTTCCTCTTCATTTGTTAGGTCTGGTGGGTTTTTATCTTGCTCCTTCATCTGCTGTGTGTTTTTCTGTCTTCTCATTTTGCTTATCTTACTGTGTTTGGGGTCTCCTTTTTGCAGGCTTCAGGTTTGTAGTTCCTGTTGTTTTTGGTGTCTGTCCCCAGTGGTTAAGGCTGGTTCAGTGGGTTGTGTAGGCTTCCTGGTGGAGGGGACGACTAGTGCCTGTGTTCTGGTGGATGAGGCTGGATCTTGTCTTTCTGGGCGGCAGGTCCATGTCTGCTGGTGTGTTTTGGGGTGTCTGTGGAGTTATTATGATTTCGGGCAGCCTCTCTGCTAATGGGTGTGGTTGTGTTCCTGTCTTGCTAGTTTTTTCGCATAGAGTATCCAGCACTGTAGCTTGCTGGTCATTGAGTGAAGATGGGTGCTGGTGTTGAGATGGAGATCTCTGGGAGATTTACGCTGTTTGATATTATGTGGAGCTGGGAGGTCTCTTGTGGACCAGTGTCCTCAAGTTGGGTGTCCCACCTTAGAGGCACAGCACTGACTCCTGGCTGAAGCACCAAGAGCCTTTCATTCACTTGGCTCCAAATAAATGGGAGAAAATGTAGAAAGAAAGATAGAAGATGAAGAAGGAGAAGAAGAAGAAGAGGAAGGAGGAGGAGGGGAAGGGGAGGAAGGAAGGAGGATGAAAGAAGAAGAAAGAAGGAAAAAGAAATAAAGAAAAATGAAAGAAAGAAATGAGGGAGGGAGGAAGGAAGGAAGGATGGTTGAATGGAGGGAAGGAGGGAATGAAGGAAGGATAAAAAGAAAGAAGATGAAGTAAAATAAAATAAAGTAAGATACAATAAAATAAAGTTATTAGAATAAAAAATAATTATTAAGAAAAAAAAAAGGACAGATAGAACCCTAGGACAAATGCTGGAAGCAAAGCTATACAGACAAAATCTCACACAGAAGCATACACATACACATTCACAAAAAGAGGAAAAGGGGAAAAAATCATAAGTCTTGTTCTGAAAGTCCGCCTCCTCAATTTGGGATGATTCATTGTCTATTCATATATTCAACAGATGCTGGGTACATCAAGTTGATTGTGGAGCTTTAATCCGCTGCTTCTGAGGCTGCTGGGAGAGATTTCCCTTTCTCTTCTTTGTTCTCACAGCTCCTGGGGCTCAGCTTTGGATTTGGCCCCGCCTCTGCATGTAGGTCACCACAGAGCCTGCAGCGGCAGAGGCCGGCAGCATGTTGCACCAGCCTGAGGTGCGACGTGCATTCTCCTGGGGAAATTGTCCCTGGATATCGGGACCCTGGCAGTGGTGGGCTGCACAGGCTCCCCGGAAGGGGGGTGTGGATAGTGACCTGTGCTCACACTCAGGCTTCTTGGTGGCAGCAGCAGCAGCCTTAGTGTCTTTTGCTCGTCTTTGGGGTCCGTGCTTTTAGCTGTGGCTCGCGCCTGTCTCTGGAGCTCCTTTAAGCAGTACTCTTACTCCCCTCTCCTTGCACACCAGGAAACAAAGAGGGAAGAAAAAGTCTCTTGTCTCTTTGGCAGCTCCAGACTTTTTCCTGGACTCTCTCCCGGCTAGCTCTGGCACACTAGCCCCTTTCATGCTGTGTTCACCCTGCCAAAACCAGTCCTCTCCCTGTGCTCCGACCAAAGCCCAAGCCTCAGCTCCCAGCCCCGCCCTCCCCGGCAGGTGAGCAGACAAACATCTTGGGCTGGTGAGTGTCGGTTGGCACAGATCCTCTGTGCGGGAATCTCTCCGCTTTGCCCTCCACACCCCTGTTGCTGTGCTCTCCTCCGTGGCTCTGAAGCTTCCCCCCACCACCACCCACAGTCTCCACCCATGAAGGAGCGCCTAGTGTGTGGAAACCTTTCCTCCTTCACAGCTCCCTCCCACTGGTGCAGGTCCCGTCCCTATCATTTTGTCTCTGTTTTTTCTTTTTTCTTTTGCCCTACCCAGGTACGTGGGGAGTTTCTTGCCTTTTGGGAGGTCTGAGGTCTTCTGCCAGCGTTCAGTGGGTGTTCTGTAGGAGTTGTTCCAGTGTAGATGTATTTCTGATGTATTTGTGGTGAGGAAGGTCATCTTCGCATCCTACTCTTCTGCCATCTTCCCCTCGTCTCCTGTTTGTTTTTATTACAGATTCTATTTCACTTCTAGTGATTGATCTTTTCAAATTATCTAATTCTTCTTGATTCAATTTTGTGGGCTGTATGTTTCTAGAAAGTTTTCTATCTCTTCTGGGTGGTCAAATTTGTTTACATATAATTGTTCATAGTGTTCTTGTATGGTTTTCTGTATTTTGGGGTGTTGGTTGAGAGTTCTCTTTTTTCATTTCTTATTTTGTTTATTTGGGTCCCCTCTTTTTCATTCTTGGTGAGCCTGGCCAAAGATTTGTCAAATTTGTTTACCCTTTCAAAGAACCAGATCTTGGTTTTATTGACTTTTTTCTATTGTTTTTTTAAAAAATCATTATTTATTTATTTATTTAAAAATTTGGCCATGCCACATGGCATGTGGGATCTTAGTTCCCTGACCAGGAATCAAACCCACATTCCTTGCATTGGAATCATGGATCCTTAACCACTGAACCACTAGGGAAGTCCAAGTCTTTTTTATTTATTTCTTCCCTGATCTGTATTATTTCCTTCCTTCTGATGATTTTAGGTTTTGTTCGTTCTTCTTTTTCTAATTCTTTTAGGTGGCAGGTTAGGTTGTTTGAGTTTTTTATTTTTTTAAGGAAGGCCTGTGTCTTTATGAACTCTCCTCTAGGAACTGCTTTTGCTGCATCCCATGGATTTTGTATGGTTGTGTTTTCATTGTCATTTGTCTCAAGGTATTTTTAAATTTCCTTTTTGATTTCCTCATTGACCCATTGGCTTTTTAGGAGCATGTTGTTTAGTCTCCATTTAACCTTTTTTTTTTTTTTTTTTCCATTTCTTTTCCTGTGGTTGATTTCTAGTTTCATGCTGTTGTGGTCAAAGAAGATGCTTAAAATAATTTCTATACACTTTTTTTTTTTTGGCTGTGTTGGGTCTTCATTGCTGTGCACGGGCTTTCTCTGGTTGTGGCGAGCAGGGGCTACTCTTCATTGCAGTGTGCGGGCTTCTCATTGTGGTGGCTTCTCTTGTTGCAGAGCATGGGTTCTAGGCACGTGGGCTTCAGTAGTTGTGGCTCGCAGGCTCCGTAGTTGTGACTCATGGGGTCTAGAGCATAGGCTCTGTAGTTGTGGTGCATGGGCTTAGTTGCTCCATGGCATGTGGGATCTTCCTGGACCAGGGCTCGAACCTGTGTTCACTGCATTGGCAGACGGATTCTTAACCACTGAGCCACCAGGGAAGCCCAATTTCTATACTCTTAAATTTGGTGAGGTTAGCTTTGTGTCCTAGTATGTGGTGAATCCTAGAGAATGTTACAGGTGTGCTTGAGAAGAATGTGTATTCTCTGTTTTTATGGATGTAATGTCCTGAAAATATCAACTAAGTCTAACTGTTCTATTGTATCATTTAGGATTATCTGTTGCCCTACTGATCTTTTGTCTAGAAGATCTGTCCTTTGACGTGAGTGGGGCATTAAAGTCTCCAACTATTATTGTATTCCCATCAGTTTCTCCCTTTGTGTCTTTTAGTATTCATTTTATGTATTTGGGAGCTCCTATATTAGGTGCATATATGCTGATGAGAGTAAAGTCCTCTTCTTGTACTGATGCTTTTATCATTATATAGTGTCCTTCTTTATCCTTCTTTATGGCCTTAGTTTTAAAGTTTATTTTGTCTGATATGAGTATTGCAACTCCCAATCTCTTGTCATTTCTGTTTGCATGAAGCACCTTCTTTCATCCTCTTACTTTCAATCTATGTGTGTCCTTTGCCCTAAGGTGGGTATCTTGTAGGTATCATATTGTAGGCTCTTGTTTTTTTAATCCAGTCTGCCACTCTATACCTTTTGATTGGAACATTCAGTCCCTTGACATTTAAGGTAATAATTGATACATATATATTTATTGCCACTTTAAACCTTGTTTTCCAGTTGATTCTGTTTCTTCTTTGTTCCTTTTTCTTTTTTTTTTCTTTTTGTGGCTTGATGATTTCCTTTTATTTTATGCTTATGTTCTCTTCCTTTTGGCTTTTGTGAATATATTGTATGTTTTTTATTTCTAATTGCCCTGTTTTTTAAGTATGTTAACCCCTTCTTATATCTGCTTGCCTTGGACTGATAGTCATATATGCTCAAACACATTCTAAAAAAAAAGAATCTACATATTCTTACTCTCCTTTCACACATTTTATGATTTTGATGTCCTTTTTTACATCTTCATGTTTATCCTGTTGCTGTTCCTTGTGATTATCATCGCTTTCACAAATAGGGTTGTTTTTTCTTTTTGATCTGTATACTGGCTAACGTAAGTGATTTACTTTGCAATTGTGATTTCCTCCTTCCTCTATCTTCTTGCTTCTTTTCTATTTAGAGAAGACCTTTCAATATTTCTTTTAGGATTGGTTTAGTATTGCTGTATTCTTTTAGTTTCTTCTTGTCTGAGAAATTCTTTATTTCTCCCCTTATTCTAAATTATAATCTTGCTGGGTAGAGTATTCTAGGTTGCAGATTTTTCACTTTCAAGACTTTGAATATATTTTGCCACTTCCTTCTGGCCTGCAGCATTTCTGTAAAATCAGCTGATAGTCTCATGGGAGTTCCCTTGTAATTAATTCTTTGTTTTCCTCTTGCTGCCTTTAGAATCCTCTCTTTAACTTTTGCCATTTTTATTATAATATGTCTTGGTGTAGGTCTGTTTTGGGTTCATCTTGCTTGGGACCCTCTGTGCTTCCTCTATCTGGATATCTGTTACCTTTTTTAGGTTTGGGAAGTTTTCAGCCATAATTTCTTCAAATACATTTTCAATCCCCTTTGCTCTTTCTTCTCCTTCTGGAATCCCTATTATACATAGATTGACACAGTTTTATTATCCCATAGGTCTCTTATATTGCTTTCATATTTTTTTTTTATCATTTGACTTTGTCTGCTGTTTTGACTGGGTAATTTCCATTATTCTACTGTCCAGATCATTTATTCTTTATTCTGCATTTTTCATTCTTCTATTCATTGCCTTTAGTTCAGCTTTCATCTTGGCAAATTAATTTTCTAATTTTTCTTGAATTCTCCTTATACTTTTTACAGTAGTCTGCATTTCTGTCAATAGCCTTTTTTAATTGCTTCAGTATTTTCATTGCCTCCTTTTTGAACTCAGTATCTGTTAGACTGAAGAAGTCTGTTTCATTATTTCTTCAGGGGAATTCTCATGGTCTTTTAACTGGGAGTGATTCCTTTGCTTCTTCAGTTTGCTCATATTTCTCTTACTCTGTGAGTTTAGGAGAAGCAATTTTCTACTGTAGACTTGGATGGCTATTAATATGCGGGAGCATCCCTGTGTAGCTCATGTGGCTTTAATATTTTTTTGGCATGAGGGCTGTTTTTGATTTGGATGCTTACCGTCTCTTTCCTCAGTGTGTGCTGGCCATTATCCTCTTGATAGGGGGTGTCCAGGTGCATGGCCCACATACGCTTCCAGGAAGGCAGGGGCAGCAGTTGGTGCCCAGTTGTGGGATCCTTGGAGGCAGTGCCAGTGGCCACACATACTCCTGGGGAGGCAGGGGCAGTGGTTGGGGCCTGGTTGCAGTGCTGGTGGGCCACGCATGCTTCTGGGAAGGTGGGGGCAGTGACTAGCACTTGCTCGCAGGACTCTTGCTGGCAGAAGCATTCTGCACCCATCTCTGGAGTCTTACATGGCAGCCACAGCTCGTGACCACCCGCAGAGCTCATGTAGGCAGTGACCTGCTGCCTGAGAGCATACACACAGAGAAGGAAGCTCCTATGAAGGTCCTGTCCCTCTCCTCATGCACCCCCCAACAGTGGTACCTTCCCTTTCTGGTGGGCCCAGGCTTCTTCCCATACTCCCTCGGTTGTGGTGCACCTCACCCTGCCCTGTCAGGCTGTCTTCACACAGCCAACCACAGTCCTCTCCCCGGCTCTGACCTCTGAAGCCCAAGCCTCAGCACCCAGCCCCCACCCACCCCAGTGGATGAGTGTCTTAGGCTGGGAAGTTCTGCATGATGGCACTGACCATCTGTGTAGGTCTCTCTCCCTTTGTTCTCCATAAACAGGTGCCTGTGCTCTTCTCCAGGGCTTTGAAGTTCCCTCTCTGTCCTGGCTTATCTCCCCACCAGTGAGGGGACTTCCCTGTGTGTGGAAACATTTTCCTCTTTCACAGCTCCCTTCCAGGGGTGCAGGTCCCATCCCGATTCATTTCTCTCTCTCTTTTTTTCAGTTTTCTTTTGCCCTACCCAGTTATATGGAGATTTTCTTGCCCTTTTGGAAGTCTGAAGTCTTCTGTCAGCATTCAGTAGATGTTCTATGAGAATCATTCCACAAGTAGATGTATTGTTGATGTATTAATATTTGTGGTAGAAGGTGAGCTCCATGTCCTACTCCTCCACTATCTTGATCTGATCCTCTTGATGCAATTTTAAATGGCATTGTGTTTTTACATTTTCTTTCTGATATTTCATTTTTAGTGTATAGAAAAGCAACAGATTTCTGTGTATTAACCTTGTATCATGAAACTTTGCTGAATTCATTTTTAAGTTCTTTGGATGGAGACTTTAGGGTTCTCTATATAGAGCATCATATCATCTGTAAATAGTGTCAGTTTAACTTTTCCCTTCCAATTTGGATACATTTTATATCTTTTTCTTGTCTAATTGCTGTGGCTAGGACTTCCAATACTATGTTAAATAGAAACAGTGAGAGTAGACCTCCTTGTCTTATTCCTGAATTCAATAGGAAGGCTTTCAGCTTTTCACTGTTGAGTAGTTGAGTGTTATGTTGGCTGTGAGTTTGTTATAATGGCTTTTATTATGTTGAGATATGTTCCCTCTACACCCACGTTGATGAGAGTTTTTACCATTAATGGATGTTGAATTTTGTCAAATGCTTTTCTGCACCTATGGAAATGATCATGTGGGTTTTGTCTTTCTTTTTCTTGATGTGGTGTATCACACTGATTGATTTGTATTTGTTGAACCATCCTTGTGATGCTGGAATAAATCCAACTTAATCATGGTGTGTAATCCTTTTTACATATTGTTGGATTCTGTTTGCTAATTTTTTTGAGAATTTTTGCATCTATATTTATCAAAGATATTGGCCTGTAATTTTTTTTTGTAATGTCTTTTTCTGGTTTTAGTATCTGGGTAATGTTGGCTTTGTAGAATGAATTTGGGAGTGTTCTCTCCTCTCCAATGTTCTGTAATAGTTTGAGAAAGATAGGTATAAGTTCTGATTTATATGTTTGGAAGACTTCCCCAGTAAACTGTCTTACCAATTCATTTCAACATTTAGTGATCGGTCTGTTCAACTTGTTTTTACTTGACCCAGTTTTGCAGGCTGTATGTTTCTAGGAATTTGTCCATTTCTTCTAGGTTGTCCAATTTGTTGCCATATAATTGTTCATAGTATTCTTTCTTTTTTTTTTTTTTGGTATCACTGTGATATTAGTTGCTATTTCTCTTCTTTCATTTCATATTGTCATTTGGATCCTCTCTCTTTTTGATGAGCTTGGCTAAAGATTTGTCAATTTTGTTTATCTTTTTAGAAAACCAGCTCTTGGTTTCACCTTTTCTATTGTCTTTTTTTTTTTTTTTTTTTTGCGGTAGGCGGGCCTCTCACTGTTGTGGCCTCTCCCCTTGCAGAGCACAGGCTCCGGACGCGCAGGCTCAGCAGCCATGGCTCATGGGCCTAGCCGCTCTGCGGCATGTGGGATCTTCCCAGACCGGGGCACGAACCCGTGTCCCCTGCATCGGCAGGCGGACTCTCAACCACTGCGCCACCAGGGAAGCCCTCTATTGTCTTTTTGATCTCTATTTTATTTATTTCCTTCCTTCTGCTGACCTTAGCCTTTTTTTTTTTTTTTTTTTTTTTTTTTTTGCGGTACACAGGCCTCTCACTGTTGCGGCCTCTCCCATTGCGGAGCACAGGCTCCAGATGTGCAGGCTCAGTCACGGGTCCAGCCGCTCCGCGGCATGTGGGATCCTCCCAGACTGGGGCATGAACCCGTGTCCCCTGTATCGGCAGGCGGACTCTCAACCACTGCGCCACCAAGGAAGCCCTGACCTTAGCCTTTGTTTGTTCTTTTTCTGATAATTTAGGTGGTAGTTTAGGTTGTTTATTTGATATTTTTATTGTTTTCTTCAGGAAGACCTGTATTGCCGTGAACTTCTCTCTCAGAATTGCTTGTGCTGCATCCCATAGATTTTGTAATGTTCTGTTTTCAAAATCATTTGTCTCAAGGTATTTTCTGATTTCTTCTTTGATTTCATCATTAACCCATTGGTATTTTAGTAGCATGTTGTTTAGTCTCCACATTTTTGGTCTTTTCCTGTTTTTCTTTCTGTAGTTGATCTTTAGTTTCATATTGCTGTAGTCAGAAAAGATGCTTGCTGTAATTTTTATCCTCTATTTTTATTGAAGTATAGTTGATGTAAAATGTGTTAATTTTAGGTGTACAGCAAAATGATATATATATCATATATATTCATATATATATAAATTCAGATTCTTTTCCATTATAGGTTATTATAATGATATTGAATATAGTTCCCTGTGCTATACAGTAAGTCCTTTTTGTTTATCTATTTTATATATAGCAGTGTGTATGTTAATACAAAACTACTAATTTATTCCTCCCTACTCCCTTCCCCTTTAGTAACCATAAGATTGTTTTCTATATCTGTGAGTCTGTTTCTATGTTGTAAACAAGTTCATTTGTATCATCTTTTAGATTCTACAAATAAGTGATACCATATGATGTGTCTTGGTCTGACTTACTTCACTTAGTATGATAATATCTAGTTCCATACATATTGCTGAAAATGACATTATTTCATTATTTTTTATGGCTGAGTAACATTTCATTGTGTGTGTGTGTGTGTATATATATATATATGTATATATTACCACATATTCTTTATCCATTCATCTGTCGATGGACACTTAGGTTGCTTCAATATTTATCCTCTTAAATTTGTTAAGGCTTGTTTTGTGACCTAGTATGTGGTCTATCCTGGAGAATATTTTGTGAACACTTGAAAAGAATGTGTATTCTTCTCTTTTTGAATGTATTGTCCTGTATGTATCAATTAAGTCCATTTCATCTGTTATGTCTTTAAGACCTGTGTTGCCTTATTGCTTTTCTGTCTGGATGATCTGTCCATTGATGTCAGTGGGGTATTAAAGTCCCCTACTATGATTGTGTTATTGCAAATTTCTCTCTCTCTCTCTCTCTTTTTTTTTTTTGTCTCTTAGTACTTGTTTTATATATTTAGGTGCTCCTGTATTGGGTGTGTATATGTTAACTAGTGTTATACCCACTTCTTGTATTGATCCCTTTATAATTACATAATACCCTTCTTTGTCTTTCATTATAGCCTTTGTTTTAAAGTCTGTTGTTTATTATAGACTGATATAAGTATTGTTACCTTTACTTTCTTGTCATTTCTTTTCATTCCATTTTCATGAAAGATCTTTTTTCAACCCCTCACTTTCAGATTGTGTGTGGCTTTTGCCTTGATGTCTTTTGTCTCTTGTAAGCAGCATGTTGCAGGTTCTTGGCTTTTTTTAAATTTAATCAGCCATTCTGTAGTTTGATTGGAGCATTTAGTCCATTGACATTTAAAGTAATTATTGATAGGTGTGTAGTTATTGTCATTTTATTCTTTGTTTTACATTTGTTCTTATAGTTGTTTTTTATTCATTTCTTCTTCTTTTTGTTTCTCCTGTTATAGTTTGATTATTTTCTTTTGTAGTATGTTTAAGTTCCTTCCTTTTAGGTTTTTGTGAATTTATTGTATGTTTTTGATTTATGATTACCATGGGGTTATGTATGTTTTCCCATAACTGTATCTACTTGTTTTAAACTGATAATCATTTAAATTTAAACACATTCTAAGAGATCTACAATTTTTTACTCCCCTCTGACCCATTTTGTGGTTTTGATGGTCTAGTTTATATCTTCATGTTTATCCTTTTACTGTTTATTTTAGTTATAGTCACTTTTACAATTCTTTTGTTGTTGTTATTGTTGTTTTTAACCTGTGTACTGGCTTAACTGATCTTCAATCTTTACTATACATTTATTTGTCATTATTATTGGGATTTTCCCTTTCCTATAGTTTCCTGCTTCTTTTCCATTTAGAGAAAACCCTTTAATATTTCTTTTAGGATAGGTTTAGTATTGCTTAATTCTTTCAGTTTTTGCTTGTCTGAGAAATTCTTTCTCTCTCCTTCTATCCTAAATGATAATCTTTTTGGGTAGCATATCCTAGGTTGCAGGTTTTTCCCTTTCAGCACTTTAAATATATCACATCACTCCCTTCTGGCCTGTGAAGTTTCTGCAGAGAAATCAGTTGATAGACTTATGGGGGTTCTCTTTTAAATGACTCTTTCTCTTGCTGCCTTTAGAATTCTCTATCTTTAACTTTTGTCATTTTAATTATGATATCTCTTGGTGTGGGTCTGTTTGGGTTCATCTTGTTTGGAACCCTCTATCCTTCCTGTACATGGATATGTTTCCTTCTTTGGGTGGGGAAATTTTCAGCCATAATTTCTTCAAATACATCTTTGATCCTCTTCCCTCTCTCTTCTCCATCTGAAACCCCTATTATGTGTAAGTTGGCACATTTTATATCATCTCATATATCTCATATGTTGCTTTCATTTTTTTTCATTTTTCTGTCTGCCATTCTGACTGGGTGATTTCCGTTATTCTATTTATCTTCCAGATCACTTATTCATTTTTCTGTGTCATTCAGTTGGCTATTCATTGCTCTACATTGTTTTTTATCTCATTTTTTAACTGGGTCATCTTTATGGTTTCTAGTTCCTTGTTACAATGGTCTGCATTTATATCAATAACCTTTCTTAATTCAGTTAGAATTTTTATTACCTCCTTTTTGAACTTGATGTCTGGTAGACTGATAATCTCTGTTTAATTATTTAGTCTTTCAGGGGTTTTTGTTGTTGTTTGTTTGTTGCAAAGCATTGTATTACCAGGGTTCTGGTAGCTTGTATACAGCAGGTATTCAATACTTTCATACCAGGCACAGCCTTGTATCCCACAAATTTATCTTACAGATATTCTCAAAGGAGTAGGTGGAGAGGTGCATAAAGTTTGTGAGCTTGGTGGTGAAACAGTGGCTGAACAGCCAAAGAGATGAAAGAGTGTAGGGCTGGTTAAGTGGGGAAGCAAGAAGAAGGTAATGAGAATGTTCATTTAATGAGTTTCCCCTCCACTCCCCCAACATCCCATCCTCTCCCAAACAAGTCATTCAACAATAATTATGCATTCATTTCTTTGGGGAATAAGGTAAACCTCAGATTACAGAACCAAGGCAAATAATTTTGCAGGATTAGAGTGTGTTCATGAAACAAGTCACAATTCAACTGGATTAGACTTCAACATGGAGATGACTGTGTTCTTCCAAATAACCTTCAACTTAGGAAGCTTACACTCCTCCAGTATGTGGAAGGACAATAAATACACTTCCTCTTGCTCTCAGTCCCTGAGGGAAAAGTCTTCTCTCTTGATAGACCAACACTATTTCTTTTTCGCTGTTCTTTTCCCTTCTCCTTTCCTTGGTTTCCGCTTTCCACAAATCTTCTTCAGATGCAGCTGCTCATCCTTAAAGTCCTGATGCTTGTCTCTGTAGAGGCCAAGAAAATATAGTGCTCCCATGAGTGCAAAATAAGTGTTGTGATTTAGATACCAGTCATAAGTCTCCTTCCTATTGGCCAAAGGCTGCTCACTAGACAGCTTCACCACTTTCATGGATTTGGAATCAGTAGGTCTGGCAAATTCACCAAACAACTGGGCACTCAGATGACTCATGTGAAAGGCATATTCTGAAACTGAAGACATTTCTTGAGCAGCAAGGAGAAAGAGTCCCTAGTCATGACCTTCCTCTCCTTCAAACCCCTTCAGGGGTTTTGTCTTGCTCTTTTAATTGGGAATAGCTCCTCTGCCTTTTATTTTGCTTAAATTTCTCTGTCTTTATGAATTTAGGAGAAATAGTTATCTGTTGTGTTCTTGAAGGGGTATTTTTATGTGGGAGCATCCCTATGTAGACTGTGTGTATCCAGTGTCTTTGGTACAAGGGCTGTTTTTGATGTGGATCCCAACCTTGTCTGTCTTCAGGGTGCACTGGTCACTTTCAACTTGATAGGGGTTGTAGTTAGTATTGGAGGATCTAAAGTCTTCATAGGGTGTCAGGTGGACTTCCTCTCTGCTCTGTGATGGTCACTGCTCTGTCACTGCTCCCCAGTTGCCTGAGAAGAAGCCCTGAGGATTGGGATTGAACAAGCTCTGTTCCCTTTGAGTGCATATTTTGCCTCAAAGAAGGGGAGTGCTGAAGTGAGATTTGTGCACTCAGAGCTCTGATTTGCTACATGTATAGGTGTCCATGGCTCAGCTCAGATGCAGCCCAAGGTTGGGTCTCTTCCCCTGTTATGGTCACCCTAGATCTAGTCCAAGTTTGTGGTGTGAAGTGGGCAGGGCAGGATCATACATTAGGCTGGGGCTGGGGGTCAGTGTGTTTTGGCTGCAGGAATTGAGGTGGCTGTGCTGCTGTCAGAGGTCAGTACCAATCACATTGGCACTGATTGAACTACCACCAAAGTTTGATGCCAGTGCCCTGCCTGGATCATACCCCAGAGTCCCCCAAGCCTCCTCTGAATCACTAGATTGAGTCTTCTCCCAAAAGCTGTCTGTACAAGTTCCAGTGCCAAGCTGCAGCATGGAGTATGCAGGGCCAGAGCATTTGCTCACCTGGGAGTGAGACTGTGGCTTACTTACATGGTGGTTCCCAAGGTGCTGCTTGAGTAAGCACCAACAATGGTTGTCATCATCCCACACCCTGGGCCATCCCTGTATCCCTAGATTGAGTCTTTCTTTTCCCAGGGCCTGTCTGCCCCAGATCCAGTGCCAAGCTGTGGCATGGAGTGGGTTTGGCCAGAGCATTCACTCAGTTGGGAACAAGGGACCTTAGTGTGCTGGTCACAGTGGTTCCTGTGGTGCTGTTTGGGTAAGTGCTGACAATGGTCGCAGCTCCTCCACCTGGACCACACCCCAGGCCCCTGGGCTATCTCTGCATAGCTAGACCAAGTCTTTTCCCAGGACCCAGAGCCTAGATCCCACACCCCACTCAGATTGGGGAGCACCCCTAGGTGGCAGCCAGCTGCCAGTACAGAGCTCTTTTTGCCGTTTGTTGACAAGCTGCACACTGTTCGTGTGCAACCGTACGCTGTTCATGAATGGAGTCTAGGCTTTTCCAGTCCCATCTGTCTCAGTGTTTCCCCCAGCAGACAGGGGAGCTTGTATCCTCTGTGTAGAACCTTAGGACTGGGATGCCCAGTCTGTGGCTCGACCCACTCACTCCCCCAGGGTGAGGGTCTGCCTGAGTGGACCTTCTTTTCCTTACAGATACTTCTCAAGGTGCAAGTCCCAACACTTTGCCTTTTTTCCATCCTACCCAGTTACATGGAAATCTTTTTTGCAGCTTTTGTTGTACAGGAGTTCTTTGCCAGTTTCCAGTTAGTTTTCTGTGAGAATTATTCCACATGTAGATGTAGTTTTGATGTGTTTGTAGGGGGAGGTGAGCTCCATGTCTTCCTACTCCACCATATTGATCCAGCCTTCTCTCAGACTTTTGAACATAGATTTCAGAATCAAAATTCACTTCCACCCTGTACTGGGTAATGTTGGGCAAATCACTTAAGTTCTCTGTGATATAGTTATATCATGAGTCATATGAAGATAATAAAATTACTTTCCTTATAGGTTTATTTTTAAAATAATGTGAACTAATATTAATAAAATGCTTAGAACAGTGGCTCACATATAGCAAGAGCTATATAAATGTTTGCTATTTTAAAATATAATTACATAGCAAGAATAAATTCCAATAAGGTCTGCTTTATATGGTATAAAAAGACTGATAGAATTGTGTTTGAGTTCTCATAGACTCAAAAGAGAGAGCCAGGAGATGATTTTGTGTGTGTGTGTGTGTGCGCTCGCACAAGTGCATGCATGTATGTGTATGTTTGTCTATTTTGGCTCCTTCTTTAATATAGCAACTCTAGTTCACACTCCATTTAGCTAAATGAAAGATGTTTACACTTCCTTTAAGGCTGTTGCTCTTCCAGTCCCTCTGGCAGCATATATAAGAGAATAACATCCTGCTTTGTGTGGCCAAAGATACCTCGGCTGCAAAAATGTGGTGCTGAATGCGTTTGAGGAAATAAAGGATGGGCTACTTTCACAAAGACTGTATCATGTTTGAAAGAAGTTTAGTCTTTACCTTTCAATTTTCCATGCAGTTAGCTATTAGCCTGAAACATTCCTAAACTCCCAGAATGCAGTCAGCAGCTTTAGGAACTGGCAACATTTATAAGCTCCAAGTAAGTGGTTTCATTCTGTTGACCCCCAGTTCCAAAGGATACATGCGGGTTTTGGTCACAACTGGAAACATCTGAATTTATATTTTAAGTGGAAACCTCATTTGCCATTTTAATGTATACGAAGATTGTAACAATTTTATGGAAGGGGTATCTAAGAGAGTTTTATAAAAGTTAAAGACTCAATAGGTGATTTATTCCAACATTTTCCCCATTCCTCAGTGATTTAGCATAAAGGACAGTAAAACTTCTAGTATTTTCATTAGGGTTATAAAAGTAGAACCTCTTCCCTGTCCTTGTCCCAATTCTTTTCAAAATGTTTGGGAAAGAGAGAAGGGAAAAGGACAGCTAGTTCTCTATAAATTAGTTCTTTTTACAATAATTATGTATTAAAACCATCCCAAAACTCGGTGACTTACTTCTGTCATAGTCTGCAGATCTCTAAAGTTGGGCTGATCTTGGCTAGGATAAGTTGGACTTGGTTCCAATATGTAGGTTGGGTTCAGATCTACTTCACATATCTCTTGTCTTCTTTGGACTGGCAGCAATACATAAAGGCATTTCCCTTCATACTGAAATACAGGAGTGTGAGAACACAAGCCCTACAGTATAAGCATATTTCAAGGGTCACACCATACTGTTCTCTAATATCCAATTTAAGTCAAGGACTGGGAACGTACATTCTGCCCACCATAGAATTAAGCTGGGGATCGGTATAAGAGAGGAGTGAATATTTGTTGAAAAATAATTTTGCACAGCTACACGAACAACTC
Organism: Mesoplodon bidens; assembly: GCF_964165515.1. Classification (NCBI taxonomy): domain Eukaryota; kingdom Metazoa; phylum Chordata; class Mammalia; order Artiodactyla; family Ziphiidae; genus Mesoplodon; species Mesoplodon bidens. The sequence goes on from NC_138165.1 coordinate 51,413,266, forward strand.
TGGATAACCAACTCATTTTTCAGAATAAGAAGTACCAGGATGATTGTTTCCAGGGCTTGATATTGGTTCAACTTGTCTTTAAGAAGTATAGACAGGGCTTCCCTGGTGGTGCAGTGGTTGAGAGTCCGCCTGCTGATGCAGGGGACATGGGTTCGTGCCCTGGTCCGGGAAGATCCCACATGCCACGGAGCGGCTAGGCCCGTGAGCCATGGCTGCTGAGCCTGTGCATCCAGAGCCTGTGCTCCGCAAAAAAAAAAAAAAAAAAAAAAAAAGTGTAGACAGGGGACTTCCCTGGTGGTCCAGTGGTTAAGACTCCGTGTTTCCACGGGATGGGGCATGGGCTCGATTCCTGCTCGGGGAACTAAGATCCCACATGCTGCAGGGCATGGCAAAACAAAACAAAACAAAAGAAAAAAAAAGTACAGACACATGCACTTTGGGTTCTTTTGTCGGAAAATTAAAATATACTCTCTTCTCAAGGCCCTTGGCCCACACACTCCTTGCATCACTATAAAAACTTGGTGCCAGGGCTTCCCTGGTGGCGCAGTGGTTGAGAGTCCGCCTGCCGATGCAGGGGACACGGGTTCGTGCCCCTATCCCGGAAGATCCCACATGCCGCGGAGCGGCTGGGCCCACGAGCCATGGCCGCGGATCCTGTGTGTCCGGAGCCTGTGCTCCGCAACGGGAGAGGCCACAGCAGTGAGAGGCCCGCGTACAGCAAAAACAAACAAACAAACAAACAAACAAACAAACAAACAAAAAAAAACTTGGTGCCAGAAAATCATCCTTGATTCATGCCTTGGGCCATAAAAACTTAAAACGGCTTCTACTCTTCTCTGAAAACTTATTCTTCAATCTTCTGGCTTCTTCCTACCACTCTTCATACCATGAAACCATAATCCATAATTATCAGAAATCTCTAAATTGCCAATCCAAATAGTTTTAAGTCTTCTGAACTCAAGAAAGTTTAATGAGTTATTACTTTATGAACCATAAACTGCAATAGATGGTGGAGATGCAAGACTGAACCACACTGTTATGATCTCTGCTCTCATGGAAAGTAAATATAGTTGGGAATACAGACAGGTAAGCTATTGTATATTACCATATGAAAACTTCTGTGGTAACAGATGAGCAGAGCAGGAAAGGTAATGGAAGACAGGTATCAGTAGAAGAAAATTGGGGTTCTGGCTTTAGGAAGTGATATCTAAATTGATACCTAAAAGATGGGTGTGATAAAAGGATGGGATGTGTATATGTGAGTGGGTTAGGGTTCTCTAGGCCAAAGAACCCCAAATGTATTGAAGTCAATAAATGTTAAATGCTTGAAAAAATGAAAAATATAGAAATCATTGGTTCAACTAATTTATCCTTTAACAAATATTTACTGGGTTCCTGGAATGTTCTAGACACAGTTCTAAGTGCTGAGATTCAAGCAGACAAAATATAAAACAACAAAAAATATTATGTGTGAGATAGTAACAACTCTTCTGGAGAAAATTCAAACAAGAAGGGTAATATATGTTGTCAGAGTGAAAGTCAGATTCCATTTTAAATAAGTAGGTCAAGGAAAAGCCTCACTAAGAGATTGACTAAAGAGATGAGAGAGCAGGCATACAAAGAATTAGGCACAGAGCACTCCACGCACAGAAAAGAGCAAGTAAAAGGCTTGCAGTGAAGTAGTGGTTGGTGCATTCCAGGAACAGCTAGGAGGCCTGTGTGACTAAGTAAAGTAAGGAGCAAAAGAGTGATGCAATTTGACCTATGTTTTAATAGGTTCATTCTGACAGCTTGGTGAAAAATAGGATGTAGAAAATGTAGATAGTATAAATGATGTAACAAATCCCCAAATCTCAGGGGCTTAATAAAATATGTATTTATCATTCATAACAAAACCCAACGTGGATGTTTCTGGATGGGCAGGTTTCTTGATCACTGTCTTCCAATTAGTGACACAGGGGTCTATATTCTTTCCATCTTGCAATGGAAGGGTCTTCTGCAAAAAGACTCCATGGTTTCTGGAGAAGAGGAAGAGAGCATAAGAAATGAGTACTGCATAATTAATAACCTTGCCTTCCATGGGCTAGAATTATCCACATGGCTCCACCTATCTGCTAGGAGTTTGGGAAATTTGGTTCTTGGTTGGGCATTCACCTTCAAGTAAAACATACACATAAACCTAGCCATTTCTACCATATGAAATAAGAACAAAGGAAGGAAAATCAGCTTGGAGGCTATTGCAATAATATGTGTGAGAACAGATAGGGACTAGACTGAAGCCTAACAATGGAAGTGGTTGTCATCTGGATATATTTTGAATATAGCACTAACAGGATATGCTTACTGATTTGATGTGGAGTGAAAAGAAAAGGGGAGAAATCAAGATTGACTTTAAGATATTTGGCCTAGGCAATAGGAAGAACTAAATGTCCATAATAGAGATGATGAAAAGTGTAGACGTTTTCTGGGAGACGATGAAGAATTGTATTTGGATTTGTTAAATTTGACTTGTCTACTAGATATTTAAGGACAGGTAAGCACTATGCAGTTGGATTTATTAGTATGCAATACATGGGACAGGTCTTGGATGGACATAAACATTTGGTGATATATAGCCTATTCATAATATTGGAAGCCATAAGTCTTGAGAAAGCTTAGGTGAAAACAGAGAAGATCAAAAAGAAGTCTTGAAGAAGATGAAAAATCAACACAGTAAACAGAAGGAAAGCAACAGTTAAGGTAGGAGATGTGACACTCTGCAAGTCAAATGAAGAAAGTGTTTCAAGGAAAATATCATGACCCATAATGTCTATTGCCAATGATAGGTTCAATATAGTGAGATCTAAAAATTAGCTGTCAGATTTGGGTCTGAAGGTCATTGATTTCCAGTTCTGGTAGAAAGGTGGGTGTAAAAGCCTGATTGGAGTGGGTTCAAAGAAAAAGAAACATTGGAGGCAGTGAATATAGACATCTTTTTGGTGAGTTTTGCTGTAAAGAAAAATAGAGAAAGGGACGAGTAGTTATAGGGCAAAATAAAAAGAAGCATTCACTTGTTTTTAGATAAAATTGTGGGGCAATTAAGTGCATGTTTGTATGTTATCAGAAATGATCCAGAATGCCGAGGAAAAGTTCTTGATTAAAAAGAGGAGAGACCTGGTGGTGTGAGATCCTTCATTATACAAGAAGGTATGAGATCTAATGCATAAGTAAAGGGTCTGGCCTTAGCCAAGAGCATAGAAAGAAGAGGAAAGATTGAGTAGATGGTGGTGGGTGAATAAATATGGCAGTCGGAGTCCCAGGAGGTCTTTTCCAATTGCTTCAGTTCTTGCACTAAAATAGGAAGCAAGGTTGTTATCTAGGTGAGTGATGATGGGGGATGAGTTGCTGAAAATTGAGCAAAAAGAGAAGGTCATAAATAGTCATTTAGGAATGTGAGAGAATGAAAGCACTAGAGGAAAGTAGTGTGATTGCCTGACAACATTAAGGGCCCACTTGAGTTTAAATTAATTAAGATTGAGGCTTTGCCAGTTAAGTGCCAGGAGGAGAGAAGAGGGCAAGAGAAATGAGGGTATATGTAAGGAAATGATTATGATAATGGCCATGGAATTAAGCCAGATATGATAATAAGTAAGGATTTAGGGGAGTGAGGAAAAATGAAAACATGGTGGGATGTTTGAATGTGTCAAAGAAGTTGGAGTTGAGAAACTAGCTGTCAGTCTATGCCATGGTGCTGCAAGAGTGAGAGATTCTGAATTGATATTATGGAAAGAGTTGAGTTATTGGTAACAGCAAGGTCTAACATAGGACATTAAGAGTGGGTGACTGAAAAAAGGCAGAGGCCAAAATCGTTGGAAGGGAGCTCAAGAAATGGAGATGCTAAGGTATCAGTAGGATCATCTATGACTATGTGGATATTGAAATCCTCAGAAATTACATCAGGAGTTATTGAAAAAAAATGACAAGCTTACAAATTAAACTTTTAAGCAAGGAGGGAGAGGGACCCACTTCATCTGTTAAAACAAAAAACAAAAAAACCTATAACATGGAGGGTTACTGGGTGAGACAGTCAGATGATCTGAGTCTCAAAGCTGGGTGTTTTCTGGAAGGAGAACCCACCACATTCTAGAAGGGAGCCGACTTAATTCTCAATTGTTTAAGGAAGCAACTGAAATCTTGTCTTCCTGATGAATCCAGGAGCCATAGAGCCTGTTAGTTTCTTACCTGTAATTTTTAATATTTTCAGTTTAGAATGTAGTGTTATATATACCTATATCAATATATTCTATCACATGAGCATAATACCACACCACAATTGAGAGAGTCACCATCCTGAGTTCAAAGTCCAGTTCTATTAGTGACTGGCAATTTACTTCACTTCTCATGTCTCAGCCCCCTTTCAAGTAAAAGTGAAGTAATAATAGTACAAAGCTCAGGGGTTGTTATGAGGACTCAGTGAATTATGTAAAGCCAATGAAGCAAATGTTAAGTTAACTTACACAATATTGAGTTCTCAGACAATTTAATAGTTTAACATACATTGTGAATTTTTAAGAGGGAGCTGTGTTATCTGAAAAAGAAGAGATTTGAATCCACACAGATACACATTTGAATTCTACCTCAGCTTCTTACCAGTTATGCCATATTGGGCAAGTTATTTAATCTTTTAAAAATAGATGCATATATAGTATCTATTTTACAGAGTTGATGAGAGTGAGATGGCTTAGAGCACAGAGGCTAATTCTTATTTCATGTATGAACGTTTGTCACTTGATATGTATTATAACATGTAAAGCATATGTTTTAATTATTAGATACAATAATATAATTAATAATCTAGCAGGTTCCACAGAACCTTCAGTGGGGGCATATATAAGCAATGGTGGCGTGTAAAAATAGTGATTAAACACTATTGATTTGAATATTATCACAGAATATTATCACAGAAATGCCAGAAGGATTTCTGGCTAAAATTTTTGTCTAAATTATAGATAAGTTATCTATAAGTCATATCATTTCCTACCTGGGGTCCTACTTCACTGGAAAGAAAAAAAAGTTTATTTGTTGTGGAACTCCATCTTCTTTTTTGTACTCCCTGTTCCATGTGCCTAAACAGTAAATAGCATAATTTAAAAAATTATTTTAACGGATGGAAACTTATCCTTTATCCAGATTAAATCCTTGTTAACTCTGGGATGAACAACTGGTTTCTTTCTTCTGACAGGGAACCACGTCCTAAAAATATCCATCAGTCTACAGCCCCTCCTCCATCTCCTGTAACTGTCCCTTTGTTCTGAGCAGTGGCTCCATTATACACTGCTGGCGTATGTATGACACCAACACCTGGAAACACTTTCTTATTCAGGAGTCGAGTGTTAAGGCTTTGAAGGCTCGAGTTCAGTGGATGTTTATGAGAAGAAATCTGAAGGACACACCATTGGCCCCTAGTGTGATAGAGCTGTTTGGATACTATCATCATTTTTGGACTGAAACTTCACCAAGTATATACAGTTGAGGAAAACTGGGACTTCTCTGAGTTTTATTCTATGAAAAAACAGGAATAATTGTTGTTATGACAAAAACATAATGGCTAAAAAAATGACTGGAAGCTATTCTGAACAGTTTTCATCTCTCAATAAAATAATCCAGGAAGGATTAGTGGTGAATTCTTTAAGACCACAGATGTTTCTCACTCTTATTAGCACTATGTACTTAAACTATCCTGCTTGGAACTACACAAAGATGACTTGCAGTATGGATAATGTATAACTTTAGTGTTCAGTAATCACATTTATTATCAGACAATACATAGTTATTTGTGTTTTATATTTTAAAGTGGCATAGAAAGTACTGCATAAAAGAATTCATCAGAAGTGTTGACAAGATTTTTAATTCCTTCTGTTTCCTTTGGTACTTTTCTTAAATAGGATATATAAGCAATGTAACCCATATGTAAAACACATCTCAGTTTATGTTTATTCTGCTTTTTTATTGCACATTTGAAAATTAATAATTCAATGTTCTAATGTTAGCTGTCATCTTAGCTGTGATAAAATTAATAATTCATCAAAATGATATCAAACAAATGGTGCCTTTTTTGTTCTAGATGAGGAGTCCTTTCAGCTTTGAGAAACTACAACTGGTAAATTTATTTCTTTTATTTTAGGTCAAATAATATTTAAACATTTAAGCTATAATTTTAATGTTTTAATTTTAAATATATAAATCTGCATATATCACAAGTGATGCTGAAAAAACAACCTTTCTCTTGTTATAGTTGGTTGTTCCCGCCCTTGCTCATTTCTTGGCAGATAAGCATTCTTTAGAAAAAAGCACAATAAAAGTGTCATGTTTTGGAAAAGTTGAATATAAATGACTTCTTCTTGGGTTCTGCTCAATGTTGTGCTCTGCCTTTCACAGGCTAGAATTCACTGTAGTGAGTGATGGATACAATAGAGTTTGAAACTTTTTTTCTGAGAATAATTATATATTTTCTGAGAAAATGATTTTTTGTGAATCTATTTGAATGTACTTTAAGTTAAAATATTGTGATCTTAAAATATTTTCAGTTAAAAATGTGATTTTTAAAATACTTGCTTTCAAGATTCTTTATATTTTTCCTCATTTTTTTTTTTTTTTTTTTGCAGTACACGGACCTCTCACTGTTGCAGCCTCTGCCATTGCAGAGCACAGGCTCTGGACGTGCAGGCTCAGCAGCCATGGCTCAGGGGCCCAGCCACTCCACAGCATGTGAGATCTTTCCGGACCAGGGCACGAACCCATGTCCCCTGCATCGGCAGGCGGACTGTCAACCACTGTGCCACCAGGGAAGCCCTTTTCTCAGTCTCTTTCTAATTTATAGTTATTGTTTTGGGGATCCTAGGATTGGGAGTGATAACAGTTTATTAAAATCCCACCTGGGGCTTCCCTGGTTGCACAGTGGTTGAGAATCTGCCTGCCGATGCAGGGACATGGGTTCGTGCCCTGGTCCGGGAAGATCCCACATGCCACGGAGCAACTAGGCCCGTGAGCCACAACTACTGAGTCTGCGTGTCTGGAGCCTGTGCTCCGCAACAAAAGAGGCCGCGTTAGTGAGAGGCCTGTGCACCACAATGAAGAGTGGCCCCCGCTTGCCACAACTAGAGAGAGCCCTCGCACAGAAATGAAGAGCCAAAAATAAATAAATAAATAAATAAATAAGTTACTGTTCTTTAAAAAAAAAAATCCCACCTGTTTCATTCCCACATTTTTGTGGGGGAAGGGAGAGTCACCAGGAGGCATTTGTGGTGTAGAGCAAAAGACTACAGCCCAGAATTCAAGACCCTAGATAATTCCAATATAAGTGGTCCACTCAGTGTGATGATGTATCCCAACTGGACTAGATTACCCCAGCATTGTTCTTAATACTAGTAGTAAACATATTATTAAGAGTGCCCCCTTTAACTCTTGAAAGTGTTTGGGTTTGGATGATAATATGGTCACCCTACCCATAGACCACACTTTGAGAAACACACAATCCTTGTCTCAATAAAGCATAGCTCCCAAGTTTCAAAGAAGCATTTCGATGTTGTACAATGTTGTAGATTAGAGCTGGCTGTCAAGTTAACAATCAACTTCTATACCTTGAAATGGTTGTCTTCTTCCTGGTCCTCCCTCCCTACCTGCTGACACTTACCAGTGTCTTCTTTGCTGTGTTCTTTAAAAAAATACATTTAAAACCCATTAGTTTATGTTTGGAATATTCAAATAAGCATGTACTTCAAAGATACTAGCATTCACACTAAAATATAGAGTTTTTCACTAGCTGATTTACTTTCAAGTACATAAACAAATTCTCATAGGTTTACAGGCTATGTGCAAAAGACCCTGATAAATCTGACAATCAGAACAAAATAAGAGGACATATTAAAAACAGCGGAATTTATGGTCTTCTATCCTTTCCTCCTACTTTTGACAAATTAAGTAGGTGTCTTCACAGCAAAGAGAAACTGTCCAAAAAGTTTTCCCTCCTCATTTGGTAGAACTTGTTTCATTATAATAACTCACTTATCACAATTTTCTATTTAAGGATTCTAATTCAACAACTATTGAGTCACCGATACATAGGATCTAACACAGCTCCTTCCATTGATGCCAAGAAAAGAAAATATAGTCCATTCTCTTGAGAAGAACATAGTCTAGTATAGCAAGTGGATAAACATTTCTTTAAACTGTGATGTATGTTATATTGGAGTCCTATGTAAAATGCCATGGGAACACAAAAGATGGTTAAACTCATTTGATTTTTACCTTAAGAAATGCAACAGCATCTTTTTTCATAGACATCTAGGTAATGGAACATTTTGCCAGGGAATCCATTAAGAGCCAAGTCTAGTTGAAGACAGTACTGATGTTTTACAAAAATGAGATTTTTCACTGAAGCTTGATTTGACCAACATTTGTTGAATAAGGACTGACTATGTGCAAACTATTTTCCTTGGCACTGAAGGTGATATAATCATTATATAAGTCATACTCTTTGCCCTCCAAATGCTTAAAGAAATATGTGTAAAGAGAAGAGCTTAGTTATTAGGACACTAGGTTTGAGACAAAGACAAATTTCCCATTGGCTGGGAAAAAAACATGACAATCTGTAATAATGAAGGTCATATTCCAGCTTTGATTATATAAGATTTTGTAGATTTGTCTGCAAGAACTTTTCTGTGATAACTTTCTAATCAAAATATTCATTTGATAAAATGTTCTGACAAAGATAATGAATGACTCATTGATCTTTTCTCTGTTCTCTTGGGTTTGTTTGTTCATTTTACACATATTGGAATATAGGTCTATGCCCTACTCAGTAATTCATTTTCTTTAGGGCCCCAACAGTCTCCCCTGATGTGACCATACTTCATATCTCTGGGCCTTATGCACATATTTTTGCACTTTAACAATCCCTAATTAACTACACATGCTTTCTAAATATTCTTCAATGTCTAGTATGCTCTGCCATTCCACATTTGATGAAGCAAGAACCTGCAGGGCAGAGATCATAGGTTTTGTGAATTCTTCATTTATGTTTCCTACCCATATGTGGCCTTCAGTAGATACTGGACCACCTTTTTATTATATCAAACTGATTTGAGGGATTAAGAAGTCTCAAGAATCTGAAGTCAGGAAGTATGGGGGAATAATAGATCTGCTCACTAATTAAACATTAGTGAAGATACTATAAAACTAGAGAAAAACATAGGCAGAACACTCTTTGCCACAAATTGTAGCAATATTTTTTTGGATCTGTCTCCTAAAGGAAATAAAAGAAAAATAAATGGGCCCTAGTTAAAGCTAAAATTACTGGCCAATATCACAGATGAACATAGATGCAAAAGCACTCAACAAAATACTAGCAAACCAACTCTAACAATACATTAAAAGGATCATACACCATGATCAAGTGGGATTTATCCCAGGGATGCAAGGATTCTTCAGTATCCGCAAATAAATCAGTGTGAAACACCACATTAACAAACAGAAGAATAAAAATGATATGATCATCTCAATAGATGCAGAAAAAAGTTTTTGACAAAATTCAGCACTATTTTATGATAAAAGCTCTCCAGAAAGTGGGAATAGAGGAAACCTACCTCAATATAATAAAGGTCATACATGACAAACCTACCGCTAACATCATTCTCAATGGTGAAAAGCTGAAAGCATTCCCTCTAAGATCAGGAAAAAGAAAAGGATATCCATTGTCGCCACTTTTCTTCAACATAGTTTTGGAAGTCCTAGACACAGTAATCAGAGAAGGAAAAGAAATAAAAGAAATCCAAATTGGAAAAGAAGTAAAACTGTTACTATTTGCAGATAACATACCATACACAGAAAATCTTTAATATGCTACCAGAAAACTACTCGAGTTCATCAATGAATTTGGTGAAGTTGCAGGATACAAAATGCACAGAAATCTGTTTCATTTCTACACTAACAACAAAAGATCAGAAAGATAAATTAAGGAGACAATCTCATCTACCACTGCATCAAAAGCATAAAATACCTAGAAATAAACCTACCTAAAGAGACAAAAGAATTGTACTGACACTGATGAAAGAAATCAAAGAGATAACACAAACAGGTGGAAGGATACACCATGTTCTTGGATTGGAAGAATCAATATTGTGAAAATGACTATACTACCCAAAGCAATCTACAGATTCAATGCAATCCCTAACAAATTACCAATGGCGATTTTCACAGAACTAGAATAAAAAACTTTAAAATTTATACTGAAACACAAAAGACCCTGAATAACCAAAGCAATCCTGAGAAAGTAAATGGAGAGGGAGGAATCAGACTCTCTGACTTCATACTATACTACAAAGCTACTGTAATCAAAAAGTATGGTACTGGCACAAAAACAGAACTATAGATCAATGGAACAGGATAGAAAGCCCAGAAATAACCTCATGCACTTATGGTCAATTAACTTATGACAAAGGAGGCAAGAATATAAAATGGAAAAAAGACAGTCTCTGCAATAAGTGGTGCTGGGAAAACTGGACAGCTACATGTAAAAAAATAAAATTAGAATATTCTCTAACACCATACATAAAAATAAACTAAAAATGGATCAAAGAACTAAATGTAAGGCTGGACACCATAAAACTCTTAGAGGAAAACATAGGAAGAACACTCTTTGACATAAATCACAGCAATATCTTTTCTGATGCATCTCCTAGAGTAATCAAAATAAAAACAAAAATAAACAAATGGGACCTAATGAAACTTAAAACTTCTGCACAGTGAAGGAAATCATAAACAAAGCAAAAAGGCAATCAACAGAATGGGAGAAAATATCTGCAAATGAAGCAACAGACAAGGGATTAATCTCCCAAATGTACAAACAGTTCATGCAGCACTATGTGTAACAACTATGTGAAAAAACAACCTAATCAAAAAATGGGCAGAAGACCTAAATAGACACTTCTCCAAAGGAGATATCCAGATGGCTAACAGACACATGAAAAGATGATCAAAGTCACTAATTATCAGAGAAATGCAAATCAAAACTACAGTGAGGTATCTCCTCACACCAGTCAGAATAGCCATCATCAAAAAGTCTACCAACAATAAATGCTGGAGAGGGTGTGAAGAAAAGGGAAGCCTCCTACACTGTTGGTGGGAATGTAAATTGGTAAAACTACTATGGAGGACAGTATGGAGGTTCCTTAAAAAACTAAAAATAGAGCTACCATATGATACACCAATCCCACTCCTGGGCATATATCTGGAGAAAACTGTAATCCAAAAAGATAACACCCCCCCCCAATGTTCATTGTAGCACTATTTACAATAACCAAGACGTGGAAGCAACCTAAATGTCTATCAACAGAGGAATGGATAAAAAAGTTGTGGTATATATATACAATGGAATATTACTCAGCCATAAAAAAAGAATGAAATAATGCCATTTGCAGCAACATGGATGAACCAAGAGATTATCATATGAAATGAAGTCAGTCAGACAGAAAGATAAATATAATATCACTCATATGTGGAATCTAATTTTTAAAAATACACAAATGAACTTATTTACAAAATAAAAATGGACTTACAGATATTGAAAACAAACTTATGGTTACCAAAGGGGAAATGTGGTGTGGGGGAAGGATAAATCAGGAGCTTGGGATGAATATACACACACTACTACATGTAAGACAGATAACCAACAAGGACCTACTGGGTAGCACAGGAAACTATTCTCAATATTCTGTGATAACCTATATGAGAAAAGAATCTTTAAAAGAATGAATATATGTATATGTAAAACTGAGTCACTTTGCTGTACACCTGAAACTAACACAACATTGTAAATCAACTATACTCCAATAAAATTAAAATATAAAAAATAGATGATAAAAATAATAAAAGCTTTTGCACAGCAAAGGAAACCATCGACAAAACTGAAAAGACAACATACCAAATGGGAGAAAATATTTCTAAATGATGCAACAAACAAGGTGTTGATACCCAAAATGTGTAAACAGCTCATATAACTCAATATTGAAAAAATAAACCCAATTAAAAATAGAAATGAATAGACATTGTTTCCAAAGTAGAAACGCAGATGGACAACAGGCACATGAAAAGATTGCTCAACATCACTAACCATCAAGGACATTCAAATGAAATCTACGAGATACCAACTCACACCTGTCAGAATGACTATCATCAAAAACAACCCAAATGACAAATGTTGGCAAGTACGTGGAGAAAAGAGAACACTTGTACACTGTTGGTGGGAATGTAAATTGGTGCAGCCACTGTGGAAAACAGTATGAAAGTTTCTCAAAAAACTAAACATAGAACTACCACATGACCCAGCAATTCCACTCCTGGGTATATATCTGAAAAAACACAAAAACACAAATTTGAAAAGATACATGCACCCCAATGCTCATAGCAGCATTACTTACAATTGCCAAGATATGGAAACAACCTAAGTGTCCATCAACAGATGAATGAATAAAGGAGATGTGATCTCTCTCTATATATATAAATATAAATATATATATATATATATGTGTGTGTGTGTGTGTGTGTATATATATATATATCACACACACACAATGGAATACTACTTAGTATAAATGAAGAATGAAATTTTGCAATTTGAAGCAACATGGATGGATTTGGAGGGCATTATGCCCTCCAAATAATTCAGAAAGAGAAGGACAAATACTGTATCATATCATTTATATGTGGAATCTAAAAAATACAACAAACTAGTGAATATAACAAAAAAAGAAGCAGATGCACAGATATAAGAAAAAACTAGTGATTACTAGTGGCAGGGGCAAGTGGGGAGTGGGAGATACAAACTCTTGGGTATAAGAAAGGCTCAAGAATGTACTGTATAACACAGGGAATATAGCCAATATTTTGTAATAACTGTAAATGGAAAGTAATCTTTAAAATTGTATAAAAATAAAAAATTTAAAAACATATTTTGTGTTTCAGTATGCAAGTGCTACATTCTGAATGTTTATGTTCCCCCAAAATTCATATGTTGAAATCCTAATGCACAGTGTGATGATATTAGTCAATGGGAAGCTTTGGGGGTGATTAGGTCATGAGATTGATGTCCTTATAAAGGAGACCATAGAGAGCTCCCCTGCCCACTTCCACACTGTAAGGATTCAATGAGAAGTCTGCAAACTGGAAAAGGGTTCTCACCCAACCATGCTGCCACCCTGATCTCAGATTTCTATCCTCCAGAACCATGAGAAATAAGTTTCTGTTCTTTATAAGCTACCCAGTCTATGATACTTTGTTATAGCAGCCTGAATGAACTAAGACAGACTGGTGCCTTGGAGCACACGGGAGCTATAAAGATGAAGAAGATACTAGTAAACCAAGCAATTATAGTTCATGCTTAGGAATCACATTTCAAGTGATGTTGTGTCAAAAATTGAACAAAATTTCTCTTCAGCATCAAACATTCTCTCATTTGTTTCTTTCTCTCTGAGGCGGATAAATAAAAGCTAAAATGAAGAAAGAACTTTGATAGTGTATGATTGAAAAACATGTGTCTTACAGAGAAAGGAACATTGCCATTGTCTATTATAGAGCTTAGGTTCTCAGGACTACTATGCAAAATTATTTTCTTCCATATACCCTCACAGTGTAATAAGATCCCATAATCTTTAAAACTGGCAAGTCAAATTTGCTTAGGAAATTTCAAAATTACAAACTTTTTGATCAGACATTTTTCTCTTCCTATCAACTACATACATTTATTGAGCTTCATTTTCTGTTAGTATCAAAAGCTATTGATCCCCAAGATAAATATTGAGCTGACCTTGCTTTCACCTCAGTTTATATTTACTTCTTAAGTCAAATCTAGAAACTGATCTGACAGCAGTCAATATGAGTTTAAAATTCTTAAAATAGCAGTTTGCTGTAAGGTAATAATCCAGTATTTTATAGATTCTGCCTCAAAGAAATAAAGGCAATGTAAGTTACCAATTTGCTAGATAAAACTATTTCTGTGTCATCTGGTTTCAAACATGGGGATCTCACTCATGCCAAAGAACATCTTTAATGTATCTTCTAATCTCTGACCCAAAGTGTTTCAAATACTTTATCCCACTTGCTCATGGCAATTGAACACCAGCGTCTTGCTTTGCTTCTAATTATAATTAAGCCATATAATTATTCTCTAAATGACTGATGCTTTCTGTTGGGCCCAGTTCCCTCTGGACTGAATTTTACCTAGAGGTATAATAAATATAGTCAACAGCCATAATGGACTTTGGAAGTTAAAGGTAATAATATATTTGTTACCTCATTAATCAGCTTGTTTTTATCTTTTCAAAGTCTAGGAGATATAAAGCCACAGGTCAAAATTTGCATATATTTATACTATAGAGAAAGGAGGTAAGCTTAGGGGCCTGGTCATAACCAAAGCAATATATTCTACAATTTATTACTTTTGTTAAGGCCATAGCACTCATCTTTAACTTACACTATGTCCCAGTGCTTTGGGGGATGGATGACATACCCATACTACAGAATTCCATAATGAAATCACTTAAAAGGTATTTTTTTAAAAAAAACTTAAACCTTAATTTTCCACCTAAGTAACAAATAAAGAAATTTTGTTTTGGAAATAACCTACATCCAATTATGTTCTAAAGAAACAGGTTGTAATATAAAAATATATTTAATCAGACAACCATTTAGGAATTGAGTCTAAATAGCATGGAGATCGATGATGAGGTCAAAACAAAAAACATGTTATATAGTTTTCATTTCACCAGTTAAATGCATCCTACTGTAGGACATTTCAAAGTGTAATATGGGATAGAAGTTATTCATAATCTTTCAAAAGTTAAGTGCATTCTTAGTGAATGACCATCTAACTAGATCACAATCATGCTAATTGGCCAAACCATGCAAGGAAGATAACAATTGCTTCAGGAAATACTGACACCCACTTGAAATCACATTAGAAAACCTTATGAGTGCAAAGTTAATAATCCTTCCAATACATTTTAAAGATTTTTGAGGACAGCTATGTCTTGTTTATATTCACATCATTACATGCTTAGCACGTATGTGGCTCTCAAATTCGTATGCTTACCATAACAAACTTATGCAGATGATTTTTATTCTACATTAATTAACCATCTTTGGGGTTCTTTAGTCAAGTGCTAAATCTAGATTTAGAAGGGACTAGTAAATACGGTGGCTAACTCTATCATGAAGAAAACCCTGTTGGTAAATATTAGAATGGTAAGGTTAGTATTATTCTTTCATTTATTAACTTTTAATCCCACTGTTCTTACAAGCTGCTATTTCTTTTTATCCTGAACTACTTCTTATAATCTATGCCAGCTCCATGATTGTGTGTTTATACTGAATTTAGCATTAGAAGAAATATTCATTATGATACCTAATTGAAAAGATCATGTAGATGAGGTATTTTGAAATGATCAAAATGCAACTGGTAATAGGTATGTAACTGATAAGTTTTGATAGGATTATTTTATGCTATTTTATTTAGTTTTTATGTTACTAACTCATGTCCAAAAGGATAAAAAATATTCAAGGGAAGTCTTCATCTAATTATTCAGTTCTCTCTCTCATATATCTAAGAAACTGAAAATGGTTAGAAAGAGACAGTTATTTCCAGAGAATTAGCATTTGAAATTCAACAAAATGAATTCTCTTTTTACCTAGAATTCTTTATATTTTTTGTACTTAGTTTTGGTTAACAGAGTGCTGCTTACAGTATCTCTCATTTGTGTAAGTGAAAAACAACTATGTTTTTATTACTTAAAATATTACAAAAAGGGACAATATGCTAAAAATATGCAGTGAACAAATATCATCTGTACAGACTGGAAGAGAACCTTCATAAATTAACCTTATTAGTGCATTACTGTAAGCGAATGCCAAAAACGCTCCTAATTTGCATTAAGATAGATTTTTCAGGTTGGCTGCATGATTTAATTAAAGAAAAGATTAAGAATCATTAAACAAGCTGCTCTACCTTGCAATAACAGAATTCATATCTGATTCAGGTTAACGAAAACACAGATGGTGATTCAGTAACTGTTGAGTTGCTGTAACAGAATGAAAATGATCCCATTAGTTCTCTGGAAATGTGAGGGAATTTGGAAATTAGTATGCAGATACATTGTATGGTGCTAGACAGCTTGGTCTGCTCGGATCATCGCTGATTATACTTTGTTTGGGTTGGCAACACTGAACTTAATAAATGAAAAAATGTTCCAGTATACCACAGTTGGAAACTGTTCAAGGTTGAAATAGGTGTGCAGGCTTTCAAAAGGAGAGAGTTAAGTAAACAAATGTCAATCAATTCAGAGCTGGAAACTTTTTTTTTTCTTTAAAGAATGTGTCTGTTCTTGAGAAGCAAGTGTCATAAAAATCGAAACCCTTTACTGGATACATATGTCCGTGTGGTATTTATTATTACAAAAGTATTTTAAATGCACAGTACCAGTTTGAGGGAGATGTGCAAGCGTTTTGATAGCTTTTTTTTTCTGGCAGAAATAGAAAAATTCAGTCACTATAAGGATTATTATATTTTTCACAAAAAAAATCAATATAATTCTGATGGAAAATGTTATGACAGGATAAAAGAAAAGTGTAAGTATAATGGCTATTGAAAGTTTAAAGGTGTCAATAAGGACCACAAAGTAATCCTCAAGGAGCCTTCTGGGAAAGAACAGCTTAAACAAGTAGCATAGTCAATCACGGCAGCTGACAGAAAAAACCATCGTGTTCAAGATCTCAACTGCACAAGCTGCCTCCATTTTAAACACCTGGTTCATGCCATCAGTCTGAGTGCTCAGCATCTGACCCTTTGGAATGAATCTCAGTGCCTTAGCAAAAGACCCTTCTGGACAGAAGTCCTCAAAGGCAGGCAGCAAATGACCCTGTTTGGTTAACATGTTACAATAAAGCAGATACAACAGCAGCAGAGTTAAAGTTGATTTTGGCCTTATAATTTCCTAGCAACTAACTTAAAGGCCAGAACACTGATCATGTGGAGTGCTCAGGGGGTTACAATAAAAGTGGAGGTGAGTCATTCCGGATTAAAATGTTCCCTGTTCATTGTGTGTTACAATCTTTCCAGATACTGTACTATACCACAATTTTATCCTACATATGTAAAACATCTTAAAAATTTTTAAAAATTTGACACCACATAGTCTTGGACAACCCATACTTTCTATGTGATAATACTAATCTCATGGAAAACATAAGCCCCTTTTCAGTATTAGTGCAATAAGGCTTTAAGCAGATTGACTTTTCTCTGGCCACTATTCATTTCATTAATCATGTTTTTTCCCAAAACTTACTAAAAATTATAGTCTACAATGTATAATAGCTTCAACACCTGGCAACTTTTAAAAGTACATATGTTATTATAAACATGAGTGTCTTAATTACAAATGACATCCCCATGGTTCCTCTATTACAAGCCCTTTTTATGGCTTTCAAACTAATTTCTAAGGAAATCATATTATTGAGAAGAAATACTTCAAAATACTTTCCATGCAGTAGAGAATACAAACTCAGTATATAATTATAAAGGCCTTGGTACACCTCCATTCCTTTTAAGCACAACTTTATACCTGTTTTGTTCTCTTAAAAAAAATCCATGCCAGTTTCCTCAAACACTGTACTATCAAGAAAGACACTTGACTTTACTGGGGAATTATACCAAACATATAAAAAGAAATTATACCTATCCTTCTCAAACTATTCCAAAACTTTGAAGAGGAGGGGGCACTCCCAAATTCATTCTATGAGGCCAACATTACCCAGATACCAAAACAAGACAAAGACATTACAAAAAAGAAATTATGGGCCAAAATCTTTGATAAATATTGATTCAAAAATCCTCAAAAAAAACCCCAAACCAAATCCAACAATGCATAAAAAGAATCATACAGCAAGATCAAGTTGGATTTATTTCAGATTCACAAGTATGGTTCAACATATCCAGATCATTCAATGCGATACACCACATTGAGGAAAGGAAAGACAAAAACCACGATCATCTCTATAGATGCAGAAAAAGCGTTTGACAAACATCCGTTCATGATAAAACTCTCTTCAGAGTGGGTATAGAGGGAACATATCTCAACATAATAAAGGTCATTTACAACAAACCCACAGCCAACATAATACTCAACAGTGAAAAGCTGAAAGCTTTCCTGCTAAATTCAGAAATAAGACAAGGATGCCCACTCTCACCACTTATATTTAACATAGTATTGGAAGTCCTAGCCACAGCAATCAGACAAGAAAAAGAAATAAATGTATTCAAATTGGAAAGGAAGAGGTAAAACTCTCACTATTTGCAGATGACATAATGCTTTATATAGAGAACTCAAAAGTCTCCACCCCCAAATCTATTATAACTAATAAATAAATTCAGCAATGTTTCAGGATATAAGATTAAATCTACAGAAATATTTAATTTTTAGTGTAAAGAAATGCAACATATCAGAAAGAGAAGGTAAAAACACAATCCCATTTAAAATTGCATCAAAAAATACCTAGGAATAAAGTATGCAGTGAAAACTATAGAACATTGATAAAGGAAATGAAGATGATTCAGGAAATGAAAAGATAGCCCATACTCTTGAATTGGAAGAATCAGTATTATTAAAATGCCCCATACTACCCAAAGCAATCTACAGATTTAATGCAATTCCTATCAAAATACCCAGGACATTTTTCATGGAACTAGAACCAATAATCCTAAAATTTACATGGAACCAGAAAAAAACCCAAATTGCCAAAGCAGTCCTGAGAAAAAAGCAAAAAGCTGGAGGTAAACCCTCCCAGACTTCAGCCTATATTACAAAGTTACAGTAATCAAAACAGCATGGTATTGGCATAAATAGAGACACATAGATCAATGGAACAGAATAGAAAGCCAAGAATTAAACACACATCTACGAATAATTAATCTATGACAAAGGAAGCATGAATATACAATGGAGAAAAGACAGTCTCTTCAACAAGTGGTGCTGGGAAAGCTGGACAGCTACATGTAAAACAATGAAATTAGAACATTTCCTCATACCATATACAAAATAAACTCAATGGTTTAAAGACCTAAATGTAAGACATGACACCATAAAACTCCTAGAACACTGGTGAAATGCTCTTTGATATAAATCATAGCAATATTTTCTTAGATCTTTTTCCTAAGGCAAAAACATAAAAGCAAAAATAGACAAATGGGATCTTATCAAACTTAAAAGCTTTGCACTGCAAAGGAAACCATCGATAAAAGGAAAAGATAAGCTAAGGAATGGGAGAAAATATTTGCAAATAATGGGACCAACAAAGAGTTAATATCCAAAATTTACAAATAGCTTATACAACTCAGTATCAAAACAACAAACAATCCAATCAAAAAATGGGCAGAAGATTTGAATAGACATTTTTCTAAAGAAGACATACAGATGGCTGACACATGAAAAGATGTTCAACATTGCTAATTAGAGAAATGCAAATCAAAATCACAATGATATATCTCTTCATACCTGTCGAATGGCAATCATCAAAAAGTCTACAGGGAATGCCATTAGCCACATTAGAAAACATCCAGAGTCTGGGGAAGATGGCGGAAGAGTAAGACGCAGAGATCACCTTCCTCCCCACAGATACACCAGAAATACATCTACACGTGGAACAACTCCTACAGAACACCTACTGAACGCTGGCAGAAGGCCTCAGACTTCCCAAAAGGCAAGAAACTCCCCATGTACCTGGGTAGGGCAAAAGAAAAAAGAATAAACAGAGACAAAAGGATAGGGACGGGACCTGCACCAGTGGGAGGGAGCTGTGAAGGAGGAAAGGTTTCCACACACTAGGAAGCCCCTTCGCAGGCAGAGACTGCGGGTGGCAGAGGGGGAAAGCTTCGGAGCCACGGAGGAGAGCACAACAACAGGGGTGCGGAGGGCAAAGAGGAGAGATTCCCACACAGAGGATCGGTGCCGACCTACACTCACCAGCCCGAGAGGCTTGTCTGCTCGCCCGCCGGGGTGGGTGGGGCTGGGAGCTGAGGCTCGGGCTTTGGACAGAGCGCAGGGAGAGGACTGGGGTTGGTGGCGTAAACACAGCCTGCATGGGGTTAGTGCGCCGCGGCTAGCCGGGAGGGAGTCCGGGAAAAAGTCTGGAGCTGCCGAAGAGGCAAGAGACTTTTTCTTCCCTCTTTGTTTCCTGGTGCGCGAGGAGAGGGGAGTAAGAGCACTGCTTAAAGGAGCTCCAGAGACAGGCGCGAGCCACGGCAAAAAGCGCGGACCCCAGAGACGGGCGTGGAATGCTGGGGCTGCTGCTGCCGCCGCCAACAGGCCTGTGTGTGAGCGCAGGTCACTGTCCACGCCCCCCTTCCAGGGAGCCTGTGCAGCCCGCCACTGCCGGGGTCCTGGGATACAGGGACGGCTTCCCCGGGAGAGCGCAAGGTGCGCCTCGGGCTGGTGCAACGTCACGCTGGCCTCTGCCGCTGCAGGTTCGCCCCACACTCCATACCCCTCCCTCCCCCTGGCCTGAGTGAGCCAGAGTCCTCGAAGTGGCTGCTCCTTTAACCCTGTCCTGTCTGAGCAAAGAACAGATGCCCTCTGGCGACCTACACCCAGAGGCGGGGCCAAGTCCAAAGCTGAGACCCGGGAGCTGTGAGAACAAAGAAGAGAAAGGAAAATCTCTCCCAGCAGCCTCAGAAGTGGTGGATTAAAGCTCCACAATCAACTTGATGTACCCTGCATCTGTGAAATACATGAATCGACAACGAATCATCCCAAATTGAGGAGGTGGACTTTTGAGAGCAAGATTTATGATTTTTTTCCCCCTTTTCCTCTTTTTGTGAGTGTGTATGTGTATGCTTCTGTGTGAGATTTTGTCTGTATAGCTTTGCTTCCACCATCTGTCCTAGGGTTCTATCCGTCCGTTTTTTGTTGTTGTTTTTAAATTTTTTAAAAATAATTATTTTTTATTTTAATAACTTTATTTTATTCTGTCTTACTTTATTTTATTTTACTTTATCTTCTTTCTTTCTTTCCTTCCTTCCTTGCCTTTAGACAACGAATCATCCCAAATTGAGGAGGTGGACTTTGAGAGCAAGATTTGTGATTTTTTCCCCTTTACCTCTTTTTGTGAGTGTGTATGTGTATGCTTCTGTGTGAGATTTTCTCTGTATAGCTTTGCTTCCACCATTTGTCCTAGGGTTCTATCTGTCCATTAAAAATTTTTTTTTCTTAATAATTATTTTTTATTTTAATAACTTTATTGTATTTTATCTTACTTTATTTTACTTTACCTTTCTTTCTTTTTCCTTCCTTCCCTCCTTCCTTCCTTCCTTGCTCCCTCCCTTCTTTCCTTCCTTCTTTCCTTCCTTCCTTCCTTCCTTCCCTTCTTCTTCTTCAATTCTTTCTTTCTACCCTTTCTCCTTTTTATTCTGAGCCATGTGGATGAAAGGCTCTTAGTGCTGCAGCCAGGAGTCAGTGCTGTGCTTCTGAGGTGGGAGAGCCAACTTCAGGACACTAGTCCACAAGAGATCTCCCAGCTCCACATAATATCAAATGGCGAAAATCTCCCAGAGATCCCCATCCCAACACCAGCACCCAGCTTCACTCAATGACCAGCAAGGTGCAGTTCTGGATGCCCTATGCCAGACAACTAGCAGGACAGGAGTGCCACCCCACCCATTAGCAGAGAGGCTGCCTAAAATCATAATAAGTCCACAGACACCCCAAAGCACACCACCAGATGTGGACCTGCCCACCAGAGGGACAGGATCCAGCCTCGTCCGCCAGAGCACAGGCCTGCATGGTCCCCTCCACCAGGAGGCCTGCATGGCCCACTGGATCAACCTTGGCCACTGGGGACAGACACCAAGAACAGCAGAAACTACGAACCTGCAGCCTGCAAAGAGGAGACCCCAAACGCAGTAAGATAAGCAAAATGGGAAGACAGAAAAATGCACAGCAGATGAAGGAGCAGGATAAAGACCCACCAGACCTGGCAAATGAGGGGGAAGTAGGCAGTCTGCCTGAAAAAGAATTCAGAGTAATAATAGTAAAGATGATCCAAAATCTTGGAAATAGAATAGACAAAATTCAAGAAACATTTAACAAGGACCTAGAAGAACTAAAGATGAAACAAGCAATGATGAACAACACAATAAATGAAATTAAAAATACTCTAGATGGGATCAGTGGCAGAATAGCCAGGGCAGAGGAGCAGATAAGTGACCTGGAAGATGAAATGGTGGAGGTAGCTGCTGCAGAGCAGAATAAAGGAAAAAGAATGAAAAGAACTGAGGACAGTCTCAGAGACCTCTGGGACAACATTGAACGCACCAACATTCGAATTGTGGGGGGTTCCAGAAGAAGAAGAGAGAAGGAAAGGGACTGAGAAAATATTTGAAGAGGTTACAGTTGAAAGCTTTCCCTAATATGGGAAAGGAAATGGTTAGTCAAGTCCAGGAGGCACAGAGAGTCCCATACAGAATAAATCCAAGGAGAAATACGCCAAGACACATATTAATCAAACTGTCAAAAATTAAACACAAAGTAAACATATTAAAAGCAGCAAGGGAAAAACAACAAATAACACACAAGGGAATCCCCATAAGGTTAACAGCTGATCTTTCAGCAGGAACTCTGCAAGCCAGAAGGGACAGGCAGGGCATATTTAAAGTGATGAAGGAGAGGAATCTGCAACCAAGATTACTCTACCCAGCAAGAATCTCATTCAGATTTGATGGAGAAATTAAAACCTTTACAGACAAGCAAAAGCTGAGAGAGTTCAGCACCACCAAACCAGCTTTACAACAAGTGCTAAGGGAACTTCTCTGGGCGGGAAGCATGGGAGAAGGAAAAGACCTAAAATAATGAACCCAAAACAATTAAGAAAATGGGAATAGGAACATACATATCAATAATTACCTTAAATCTAAATGGACTAGATGCTCCCACCAAAGGACACGGATTGGCTGAATGGATACAAAAACAAGACCCATATATATGCTGTCTACAAGACACCCACTTCAGACCTAGAGACACATACAGACTGAAAATAAGGGGATGGAGGAGGATATTCCATGCAAATGGAAACCAAAAGAAAGCTGGAGTAGCAATTCTCATATCAGACAAAATAGACTTTAAAATAAAGACTATTAGAAGAGACAAGGAAGGACACTACATAATGATCAAGGGATCGATCCAAGAAGAAGAGATAGCAATTGTAAATATTTACGCACCCAACATGGGAGCGCCTCAATACATGGGGCAAATACTAACAGCCATAGGGGGTGAGATCGACAGTAACACATTCATAGTAGGGGACTTTAATACCCCACTTTCACCAATGGACAGATCATCCAAAATGAAAATAAATAAGGAAACACAACCTTTAAATGATACATTAAACAAGATGGACTTAATTGATATTTATAGGACATTCCATCCAAAAACAACAGAATACACATTTTTCTCAAGTGCTCATGGAACATTCTCCAGGATAGAACATATCTTGGGTCACAAATCAAGGCTTGGTAAGTTTAAGAGAATTGAAATTGTATCAAATATCTTTTCCGACCACAATGCTATAAGACTAGATATCAATTACAGGAAAAGACCTGTAAAAAATACAAACACATGGAGGCTAAACAATACACTACTTAATAACGAAGTGTTCACTGAAGAAATCAAAGAGGAAATAAAAAAATACCTAGAAACAAATGACAATGGAGACACGATGACCCAGGGCCTGTGGGATGCAGCAGGGGCAGTTCTAAGAGGGAAGTTTATAGCAATACAATCCTACCTTAGGAAATAGGAGACATCTCGAATGAACAACCTAACCTTGCATCTAAAACGATGAGAGAGGGAAGAGCAAAGGGACCCCAAAGTTAGCAGAAGGAAAGAAATCATAAAAACCGGATCAGAAATAAATGAAAGGGAAATGGAGGAAACGATAGCAAAGATCAATAAAACTAAAAGCTGGTTCTTTGAGAAGATAAACAAAATTGATAGACCATTAGCCAGACTCATCGAGAAAAAAAGGAGAGGATTCAGATCAATAGAATTAGAAATGAGAAAGGGGGGGGTGACAACTGGCACTGCAGAAATACAGGGGATCATGAGAGATTACTACAAGCAACTCTATGCCAATAAAATGGACAATCTGGAAGAAATGGACAAATTCTTGGAAGTGCACAACCTGCCAAGACTGAATCAGGAAGAAGTGGAAGGTATGAACAGACCAATCACAAGCACTGAAATTGAAACTGTGATTAGGAATCTTCCAACAGACAAAGGCTCAGGACCGGATGGCTTCATGGGCGAGTTCTGTAAAGCATTTGGAGAAGAGCTAACACCTATCCTTCTCAGACTCTTCCAGGATATGGCAGAGGGTGGAACACTCCCGGGCTCATTCTGCAATGCCACCATCTCCTTGATACCAAAGCCAGACAAGGATGTCACAAAGAAATAAAACTACAGGCCAATGTCACTGATGAACATGGATGCAGGAGTTCTCAACAAAATACTAGCAAAGAGAATCCAACAGCACATTAAAAGGATCATACACCATGATCAAGTGGGGTTTATTCCAGGAATGCAAGGATTCTTCAATATATGCAAATCAATCAATGTGATACACCATATTAACAAGTTGAAGGAGAAAAAGCATGTGATCATCTCAATGGAGGCAGAGAAAGCTTTTGACAAAATTCAACACCCATTTATGATAAAAACCCTGCAGAAAGTAGGCATAGAGGGAACTTTCCTCAATATAATAAAGGCCAGATGTGATGTACAAACAGCCAACATCGTCCTCAATGGTGAAAAACTGAAAGCATTTCCACTTGGATCAGGAACAAGACAAGGTTGCCCACTCTCACCACTCTTATTCAACATAGTTTTGGAAGTTTTAGCCACAGCAATCAGAGAAGAAAAGGAAATAAAAGGAATCCAAATCGGAAAAGAAGAAGTAAAGCTGTCACTGTTTGCAGATGACCTGATACTATACATAGAGAATCCTAAAGATGCTACCAGAAAACTACTAGAGCTAATCAATGAATTTGCTAAAGTAGCAGGATACAAAATTAATGCACAGAAATCTCTGGCATTCCTATACACTAATGATGAAAAATATGAAAGTGAAATCAAGAAAACAATCCCATTTACCACTGCAACAGAAAGAATAAAATATCTAGGAATAAACCTACCTAAGGAGACAAAAGACCTATATGCAGAAAATTATAAGACACTGATGAAAGAAATTAAAGATGATACAAATAGATGGAGAGATATACCATGTTCTTGGATTGGAAGAATCAACATTGTGAAAATGACTGTACTACCCAAAGCAATCTACAGATTCAATGCAATCCCTATCAAACTACCACTGGCGTTTTTCACAGAACTAGAACAAAAAATTTTTAAATTTGTATGGAAAAACAAAAGACCCCGAATAGCCAAAGCAATCTTGAGAACGAAAAATGGAGCTGGAGGAATCAGGCTCCCTGACTTCAGACTATACTACACAGCTACAGTAATCAAGACAGTGTGGTACTGGCACAAAAACAGAAAGATGGATCAATGGAACAGGATAGAAAGCCCAGAGATAAACCCACGCACATATGGTCACCTTATCTTTGATAAAGGAGGCAGGAATGTACAGTGGAAAAAGGACAGCCTCTTCAATAAGTGGTGCTGGGAAAGCTGGACAGGTACATGTAAAAGAATGAAATTAGAACACTCCCTAACACCATACACAAAAATAAGCTCAAAATGGATTAAAGACCTAAATGTAAGGCCAGAAACTATCAAACTCTTAGAGGAAAACATAGGCAGAACACTCTATGACATAAATCACAGCAAGATCCTTTTGGACCCACCTCCTAGAGAAATGGAAATAAAAACAAAAATAAACAAATGGGACCTAATGAAACTTCAAAGCTTTTGCAAAGCAAAGGAAACCATGAACAGGACCAAAGGACAACCCTCGGAATGGGAGAAGGTATTTGCAGGTGAGGCAACTGATAGGGGATTAATCTCCAGGGTTTATAAGCAGCTCATGCAGCTCAATGACAGAAAAGCAGACAACCCAATCCAAAAATGGACAGAAGACCTGAGTGGACATTTCTCCAAAGAAGATGTACAGACTGCCGGCAAGCACATGAGAGAATGCTCAACATCATTGATCGTTAGAGAAATGCAAGTCAAAACTACAATTGGATGTCATCTCACGCCAGTCAGAATGGTCATCATCAAGAAATCTAGAAGCAATGAATGCTGGGGAGGGTGTGGAGAAAGGGGAGCGCTCTTGCACTGCTGGTGGGAATGTGAATTGGTACGGCCACTGTGGAGAACAGTATGGAGGTTCCTTGAAAAACTACAAATAGAACTACCATATGACCCAGCAGTCCCACTGCTGGCCATGTACCTTGAGAAAGCCATGGTTCAGGAGGAGTCGTGTACCAGGATGTTTGTTGCAGCTCTGTTTACAGTAGCCCAGAGATGGAAACGGCCTGAGTGTCCATCATCGGATGAATGGATGGAGAGGATGTGGCACATATGTACAATGGAGTGTTGCTCAGCCATGAAAAGAAGAGGAATTGAGCTATTTGTGGTGGGGTGGGTGGGCCTAGAGTCTGTCATACAGAGTGAAGTGGGTCAGAAGGAGAGGGACAAGTACCGTGTGCTGACACATATATATGGAATTTAAGAAAAAAAATGTCATGAAGAACCTACGGGTAAGACAGGAATGGAGACGCAGACCTACTTGAGAGTGGACTTGGTGATATGAGGAGGGAGAGTGGTAGGCTGTGGCAAGGCGAGGGAGAGGCATGGACACATGTACACTCCAAGTGTAGGGTAGATGGCTGGTGGGAGGCAGCTGCATAGCGCAGGGAGATCAGCTCTGTGCTTTGTGACCGCCTGGAGGGGTGGGATGGGGAGGGTGGGAGGGAGGGAGATGCAGGAGGGAGGAGATGTGGGAACGTGTGTGTGTATAACTGATTCGCTTTGTTGTAGGGCAGAAGCTAGCACACCATTGTGGAGCAGTTATACTCCAATAAAGATGTAAAAAAAAAAAAAAAGTCTACAAATAACAAATGCTGGAGAGGATGTGAAGTAAAGTGAACAATTCTACACTGTTGGTAGGAATGTAAATTGGTGTAGCCACTATGGAAAACAATATGGAGGTTCCTTAAAAAACTAAAAATAGAACTACCATTTATCCAGCAATTTCAATCCTGGGTATAGATCCCAAAAAATACAAAAACGCTATTTCAAATAGACACATGCACCTCAACATTCATAGCAGCACTAGTTACAAAACAAG
The DNA here is from genome assembly GCF_964165515.1 of Mesoplodon bidens. Taxonomy (NCBI): domain Eukaryota; kingdom Metazoa; phylum Chordata; class Mammalia; order Artiodactyla; family Ziphiidae; genus Mesoplodon; species Mesoplodon bidens. The sequence continues at coordinate 51,440,650 of NC_138165.1, forward strand.
TAAGACACAGAGGCAACCCAAGTTCTCACCAACAGATGACTGGCATAAGAAGACGTGATATATATGTGTACAATGGAATACTACTTAGCCATAAAAGAGAATGAAATGTTGCCATTTGCAGCAATGTGGATGGACCTAGAGAAGATTATGCTTAGTGAAATAAGTCGGAACAAATACTGTGATATCACTCATAAGTGGAATCAAAAAATAATACAAATGAATGTATAGACAAAATAAGAACAGACTCACAGACATAGAAAACAAACATGGTTACCAAAGGGGAGAGGGCGGGGGGTGGGACAAATTATGGGTATAGGAATAACAGATACAAACTACTATACATAAAATAGATAAGCAACAAGGATTTACTGTATAGCACAGGAAATTATTCTCAGGCTCTTATAATAATCTATAATGGAATATAATCTGTAAAAATTATGCTGCACACTGAAACGGATACAATACTGTAAATCAACTATATTTAAACTAAGAAAAAAGGAAAAAAAGATGCTGGGTATATGAATTGCATGTAACATATGCTTCTATTTTAAGTTGAAATGTTTAAGAAACTACATCAAGGTATTTACCACTAACAGTATAGCACTGTCCCTGTTACAGATCGAATGGATGCCACCTTCACACTGAATGCACAATGATTGTTAGCTACATTTAAACATGATTATCTGAAGATTTTCAGGCACTTCCTTCCCCCAATGTTCAATAATGATTTTAACTAGATTTTCTTGTACGGCATCAGTTTTATTCATTATCTCCATGTCTAAATATTCTCTGGAAAAGTTTGAAGCCAAGTGAACAGAGGTTTTGGAAAGATTTATGATACATGGCAATTTTTTTATGCTATTTAAAATTACTTAACCCATTTCCTTTAAAACAAGAGACTATTCTGTGGGAATTGGTAATTACTTTTTTATTGTTGTGAAGCTGTTTATAGGTGTTGCAATATTAACTCTGCAATGACTTGGAGAAAACTTAATCCATAAAAGTAAAAAAATAAAATATAAGGAATAAATAAACAGCAGTCTTCTCTATTTTATAAAAAGCTTCATGATAGGATTCTTTATTATAAAAAGTTAATTCCTGATTGCTATAACTTACTTTACTGAATAAAGCAAATATTTACCCACATTTTAGATAAACTTTCCTATATGACATCAAGTTGGGTAAATATATAGTATAAATCAATTTCTCAATGCTATATTATGTTTCAAAGGCCATCAAAATTAACATACACTTTAAATATAAAACAAATATGGGGCTTCCCTCATGGCGCAGTGGTTGAGAGTCCGCCTGCCGATGCAGGGGAAAAGGGTTCGCGCCCCGGTCCGGGAAGATCCCACATGCCGCGGAGTGGCTGGGCCCATGAGCCGTGGCCGCTGAGCCTGCGCATCCGGAGCCTGTGCTCCACAACGGGAGAGGCCACAACAGTGAGAGGCCCACGTACCGCAAAAAACAAAACAAAACCCAAATATGTGTAGAAGAATGAAGGTTTGGTATTACCCTTAGTTGCTCTGCACTTGTTATCTTTCCTTAAGTCAATATTTAAAAATTATTATATTGCACATGATGCCAAGATTTAAATTACTTTATTTTTCGGTATTACCCTGTTACTATATTTATTTCATAGATTATCAAGTTGAAATTTTTAACTTACCAAAATTTTCATAGCTAAACAAGATTGGAACATGGTGCTTCTGATGCCAAATTCAGTTATCCTCCCTTAAATAGATGTTAACTTTAACTAATGCAACTACTGCAACCCTAACTATACTTCTGATTCAAAAAAGCCATTTCGTGGTAAATAATACAGGTAAGGGGTAGTTCTGTCTTCAATTTGTACTGTACCAAATTGATTTTGACCTGTTGACATGTTGTTTCGCACAGTGTTCTGTAACTTGTTTCTCACGTGTGGTCTATTTTTCCAGCAATGTAGATTTAAGTACTGATCTCAGTCACCACTGTGCCCAGGATGGAGAATGAACGCCTCTGCCACAGCACCAAAATCCATACAAAAAAGGAATCAAAGTCTCTACTGGAGAGAGTCTTTGTTTACTTACCCACAACCAATAAATTAAGGAGTACATTTGTTTATCATTCACTTATATGAACAAATTGTTTCCATAGAGTGGTGGGGAAGAGCTCCTTACCCCAAATTCCTGGAGGAAAATCAAGACTATGTTCAAAGAAAAGAGGGCCCTGAGCTACTAATTATTCAGCAACCACATTAATCTGCCTACCTGCCCTGGAGAAATTTTGTTCTAGCTCTTGTCCAGAGCAGACCCACAATTCTCCATGCTCTGCTTAAAGCTCACCTGTTCTTAATAGAAGGAATTCTGTCTACTGCAAAGGCAAAGTTAAAAATAAGTGGATGAGGGAGAGAATGTGTTCAAAGAACAAATTATACTGTCCATATTAGATAAATGGAAACAGGGGAAGGAGCTCTATGGAGGAGGAGGAGGAACAAAGAGGGGATGGGGAGAGGGAGGGGACAGGGGGAGGGAGGAGGGGGAGGAGGGGGGAGAGAGGAGGGGGAAGAGGAGGAAGAAGCAAAGGTGAAAGGAGGAAGAAAGAGGGGAGGGGGAGAGGAGGAAGAAGAAGAGGAAGAAGAGAAGGACGAGAAGAAGAGAGAAATCATGATGAAAACCAAAAAAAAAAAAAAAAAATTAAAACAAGACCAAAAAGAGGAGTGGGGGACAGATTGTGAGATGACAGGGGAAAAGTCATGATAATCCATATGCCAAAACAAAAATGTCATGAATCCAGAGCTGTTGTTTCTTCTTCTTTTTCCCCAATTAACATTCCACCCGCTTCCCCTATCTTCTCATGGACTAAACTATGGACACTCCTTCCCTGACAGGGTTCTCATTTTCTCCCTCAGCCCACAGATCAGCCTTGGTAGACAAGGCATGAAAGCATGGTCATTAGGTCAGTGCCACTGTCCAATAGCTAACAAAAAGGGCAAAGAAAAGAATGGCAGTAATCCCCATAAGCAGACTAGTTTAGAGTTATGCCAAGGAGGTGCCAGGGAAATCAGCAAATACTTCAACTGTCAACAAAGTTAACAAACATCTTGGTACTTTGTTATTTAGGTCACCTCATCCTTTTAAACTATAATTCCCTCAAGGGTGAAAAAAGGACATTAATATGTAAACAGAAGGCAACTCTAGGAAATGGGAATTTTTTTCTCTATGCATGTATTTTAAGTTTGTTTTGGGTATAGCATCCCACAGGACCAACGAAAGCTTCAATTGTTCTATTCACTGATATGTTTTATGTCTTTCTACATCTTTATTGATCAATGGCGCCTGGCTGCCACAACTCCCTTCAAAATAGAGAACCCCACAGGATCTGCAGAGGTAATTCCTCAGTAAAAATAAGACAGGTTGTAGTCCCACAGCCTAATGCTGTGCTGATTGCTTTGCCATACGTACTAGTTAAGTTGTGTAAATGTGGCATCAAAATGAAAGAAAAAAAAAGAAGACTAAAGAGGGTAGAATTAATAAAATTAGACATAATGTCTACCTTAAATGCCATGGTAAGAATTAAATACACATAAAATATTAAGCTTTCAATACATTAGTTATCACTAACAGTTTTTATTATTTATGAAATGTGTAGACAGATACATGATACAAGGATTTCATGTGGATCAGTGTGTTAAAATTGAAATTTTAGACAGGAAAAATTCCCTTTGTTTCTCCCCCAAAGACAGCCCATCTTACTCTATAATCTCCCAAAGTACATCTAAGTGGCAAGTCAAGAATTTTCAGATTTCATAAAATGGGAAAGTGGTATAGTCTCTTTAGCCTGCTTTGCCTCTAGAGAAAATAGAGGTGAATTTAACTGGTATACAATTGTTTTGACAGTTAAGGTATCTGAATCAGTCATATTCCTGGGATGTAATTGGAGATGGGATCCATTTTCAATGAACACTGAGTACTTCCATTCAAAGCATTAGTTTCATTATTTGGTTCTCCTTCCACGTATCATGGCAATACATACTATGGAGCACTAAAATAAAATTGTGGAAATTGGAAAAATACTTCCTAGAGATACTGTTTGAATTTGGGAATAATTGTTATAAGTTCATAGAAAGAAGTTATAAATCTAAGACACAGCTAAAGAAAGAATTTGCAATTTCCAGTGACAGCTCTAGTTAATAACACAATTCTGTGTACGTCCTGAAGATTTACAGAGCCTTTTGGCAAGATGATCACTGTACTTTCATGTAAGATGATGTTTCTTACCAGTACAAGGTGCTTTAAGGGCAGGCTAATTTATCCTAATACCCACTGGAAAATATTGTAGAGATTGACAGATTTTTTTTTAATGGAGAAAAAGATTGAAAAACAGTAAATTAAGCTATAAAGTGACATTCACATGCTCAGCACAGTTCTTAGTCTATGGTAAGTACTTAGTAAATATTTATTGATTGATCAAACTATTGTCCATGCTTTAAAATTCTTAACTGGGCCTAAAATTAAGAAAATGATTCTTTTCCTAATTAATAAGCAAACAAATGAAAATTAAGAAATATAAAGTCAGATTTTTTAATACAAATTTGTTCTGGGAATTATAGTATATAGAGGCTCAGAATTTTAAGTATTATATGAACCTAAATATCATCTGGTACAACTCAATCATTTTTTAGATGATTATAAAGAGGTCCAGACAGGTTTTAGTAGACTTTTGAAAATGATGGTGAATTAGTATATTAGTACATTACTCTTATGGAGCTAAAGGTCTATATTTTAGTTTAATAATTAGGATGAAAATAAAATCTTTACTTATATAGCTAGATCAGAAGATCAAAATAACAGTTTGACATAGACACCTATATTTACTAATATCAAGCACCAAATCGAAGGTGAGACAGGCCAGTCTGAAAAAGTGGTTATCCAGGACCCAGTTACCTGATACTCAGACACTCACCTCCTATTTGGGATTCAAAACAAAACCAAGAGTTCAAAATTAAGAGATTATTTTATGGTTAGTTTTTAAAAGACCTACTGAAATGCTGTTATGCATATTCAGGGATCTGGGTTCGATGGGCTGTCCCAAACCTAGTAAGAAATTACTTAAGTAGGGAGCTTACTTTGGAAGACCCAGAATACAGGTGCCTGTGTCTGTTTAGTAATTACATTCACTGCCAGGAGTAAAGAGGGGTAGGGCTTGGGCCTGCACTCCCCAAGTTCCTAGGGCAGAGGATGTGAGTATTCCCATGCACAAGATGTGGGCCACATGGAGAAGAGGGGCCACTTGTGGCCTCTTAGGTTCCTGCTGAAGAAGACCTGGCAGGACAAGAGATTCCAACAAGGAGAGTTTGGGACGAGTAGACATGGAAGACCAGGAGGCGAGGAGCAGGGGCAATCAGAAGGATAAAGGATGCAGCATCCATGCCACAAAATATTGTCAGAGGGACCAATGCAGGGCAGGAAGAACTCATAAAAGTGCCCATGAAATGAAAGTCAGCATTAAACATCTGCCCACCAGAGGGTCTCCATGCCAGTTGACAATGGCACCCGCTACATGGGGCTAGCTATACTCTTTCCCCACGACCTCTCAACCTCCTCAGTCTGACCTTTAAGAGGTCAGAAGTAACAAAATGCTGAAGGAGGAGGAGAAATGGATGGCAGGGGAGAACCAAAGAGAAGCACAGACTTCCCTGCCCTCTCCTGCTGCCCCAAGCAGGCCCTGACCTGGGGGAGAGAAGACTTAGTGCCTGATCAAGTTAGGAGTCAGGATTATTCCAGAAGATGAGTGTTCTATTTTCTGAATTGAAACTGGGTTTGTGACTTAAAGCAACCAGAGGACTTTTATTACCAGTAAATGCCTAGAGGGGAAATGGACCTGCTAGTACTTCTCTAGTGACTGGGAAAGACTCTCTCGGACTAAATAAATTTTAAAGGGATAGTGGGAGCCTAAAATAAGGTTATATTTTGCTTATGTTCCACAAATTCTGCATGAGCTTATAGAACTCTTCACTAATGCAACTGTGAAGTATATAGGAAAATACACGTCACATTTATTGACACTATAGTATTAACTAGCCATAAGATACTTCCAAAATAATTCAGTAAATTTTGCTATGAGACTAGCCACCTCTTTTCAGGTTCTTCTATCCTTTAGCTAGTAGGAATTTGGTTAGAGCAGTCATTATCAATTGGGGTGATTTTGTCCTCAGGGGATATTTAACAATGTCTGGAGACATTTTTGGTTGTCACAACTGGGGGTTGCTGCTGGCATCTAGTGGGTAGAGACCAGGGATGATGCTAAACATCCTACAATGTCCAGGACGGCCCCACAGAAAAGAATTATCTAGACTTAAATGTCAATAGTTTCATGATTGAGTTAGAGGCATAATTAAATAACTATTGTAGGTTAGCCAGCAAAGCTGAGAAAAGACACCATTCAAAGCTTTCAGATTTAACAAATGAAATCTGGATAGCCTATAGACTATCTTCCCGTATTCTCACTGGCTACCTCTTGTCAGTTCCATCTCCTAGAACTTCCTTCTCTATCTATTCTTGGAGTGCCTCAGAGCTCAATGCCACCTTTCCTATTTATGTGTCTCTAGTTATTGTCATCTCAATTAATTTGTAAAATAAACAGGCTAGAACAAATGATCATTTGGGTTGTTTCTACCTATGACATTGAAAGATTCATGTATTTAGCAATTTTTTTTTGACAAATTTACAATGGGGGGAAAGAAATAATGTAAAGTAAATAGCAAATGAAGAGAAATAATGTACATGAATAATTTGATAAACAAAACAATTCATAAAAGTATGTTAGTATGGGACTTTGGTCCCAATACCTTTTCCAATCAGATAGATTTAATGATATGGAAACTGATGGTTCTGCCTTCTACTCTACATTCTGATTTAATTATGATACAAGGGGTGAGCTTATTGGTGCCTGATGTGGTGCCTATAGCCAAAGGGTGTTCAGTAAATGTTTGTGACATGAAAGAATAAAATATTTCCCATTGTTATTTGGGAATCAATTTTGTGATTCTTTCTAGATCATGCAAGTGCATTTTTTTCCTGGGAGATGTGGAAAGTTTCCTCCCTTCACTCTGGACATATCTCTAAACTAGTAGAAGTATTTGCCTATAAGCTCAGCTCTCGAATATTAGTAATAAGGGCAGATTGGTCAGTGAAATCAATGGCTACTCTCATTTAATAATCCTGAAGCAACCTATCTACTTGATAAGAGTACCTTGGTTAAATTAAGTAGATTGTCATAAATAGATAGCTACTCTTCCATTTAGGGAAGAACAGAATTTGGAAGATGAGCAGAGAGGGAAAGTCAAGGTTAATTCTAAACAAACTTTCTGATTTTACATAAAACCTACTAAAAACCTCTTCTGTTTACTCCCACCCTTTGCCTGCTTTATTAGATACATAGGGAAATTTATGATTCTTCTACTTGAAACATACAATTTTATTAGGAATTTGACCACCTAAAAAGAGATCCAAACCATTTCATGTCTACAGAGCCATTCTGACAAAATGGAGAAATACCTTTAATTTGAAATGTTCTTGAGAGGGATCAATGTTACCCATGCCCACACTAATTCTAAAATTAAAACTTTAATGTTTGATGAATTAAGGTTCATCCAGAGAAGTAACAGTGTAAGAACAATTTGTGATTCCAGAATGTGAATTTTGCATAAGTTTGTTTGCAGTCTCAAATAGACTATAATCGTCTAATCAAATAAGCTTTGAAAATGCCGATCTTCCTTATCTCCTTTTTCCCCATTCCCTTTCATTCATCCTTTTTCCTCCATCACTTCTTTTATTGGGTTGGCCAAATGTTCGTTTTTTCCATAACATGGAAAAACTCGAATGAACTTTTTGGCCAAATCAATATATTTTGAAATGCATATCTTTCTAACCAGTTGACTAAGAACATGAATCCATTAGGTACTTGATGTTATCTTGAATTGCTGCAATTCCATGCATATGTTAGGTCTACAGTATACAGCCCATGGGTCTTTTTTTGGCTACAAATAACAATTTCTTGTTTGCCCTTTCGTGTTCTGTTACTTCCCATTAGAGGTAGAGTGGCATGTTACTGACTCACACTATTCCAGTCAGATCACACATAATACAGCACAATCCAGCAGAAGTGATCATAAAAACAGAATTATCTCTCACCCTGGGAGGTTTCCCTTTACTGGTAAAAGGTTGAAAGAAATGTATGGAAGTTCACACTGACACTGCCCACGGCTTACCAGTCTCTGAATACAGCACAACTTTAGTAAGGGGGCTCTGTGGACATTTTTGAATAGGTTGAGAGGAGTATAGTGAGGAGATATCAGTAAAAATACCTGCCAGCAAAACCCATAGTGATAGACTGCCATCTAAAAATACCAGCATTATCCAATTGCTAAAGCATTGTAAGATAAAACAGATTTAAAATTCAGAATGCAGGGCTTCCCTGGTGGCGCAGTGGTTGAGAGTCCACCTGCCGATGCAGGGGACACGGGTTCGTGCCCCGGTCCGGGAAGATCCCACATGCCGCAGAGCGGCTAGGCCCGTGAGCCATGGCTGCTGAGCCTGCGCGTCTGGAGCCTGTGCTCCGCAACGGGAGAGGCCACAGCAGTGAGAGGCCTGCGTACAGCAAGAAAAAAAAAAAATTCAGAATGCACTTTTTTGTTGCTTTTGTTTCCATGTTCCTTGGGAAGAAGACAAAATTTACAAACATTCATGTGTCTTCATAAGATTGTGCTTCTATAAAAACCTCACTAATTCTAAAGTAACTTTAGATGGGACCTAAGGGTAAAGGAGGCAGAGTAAAAGTAAAACACAATATCTCTTTCCTGCAATATCTTCTCACTGCTCCAGGAAAAAAAAGGAAAACCTACCACTACCATAAATGCCTCAAGGGTAACACAAAAAGGGTAAGTTCAGTATGGCAGCCAAGCAGACAAAATGGAAACTTCTAACGTGGCCTGTATTTTTGCTAGTCTGCTATGCCTTCTCTCTCATTACCTAAATATAGTGCTGGAGAGACAATGTGAATGAGCAGAATTTAAAGAAAACTATTCAATTTAGAGAGAAACAGATTAATGACCTGGGATGAGATGGCGGGGTGGGGGGGCAATTACAAAAAATCTTCTGGGCAAAGTTCCTACCTACAGTGGCAGGATCTCAGGGGACAACATAGAAAGGGCCACCTGGGCTTCCCCCATTATTTATATTCAGTTTAGGGGGGTAACCAGAGAGGTAGCTGCCAATTGTCAAAATCAAATGAAGCTGAATATCTCAGGTAATAAAAATAGAATTTATGAGAATTGAATATAAAGAGAAAATAAGACAATATCTTTGGAAACAGAAAAGGTGGGAGGATAAAACAAGCCTGAGGTGCTGCGTGACCTCCTTGCCCCCAGTTGTCAGCATTGGTGCCATGGACATCCTAATACGTTCCCTAGTTAACGCAGATTTTGGTTCAGGAAATCTGGGGTGAGGCCTGAGATTCTGCATTTCTAACAGACTCCCCTGTGATGCTTGTGCTGGTCCATGAATCCTTCACACAGCAAGGAATTAGAAGAAATTAACAAGTGGACCTGGCTCCATTATAGCAGCAGAGGTCTTAAGTTTAACCAGAGAGAGGAGGAGAGAGGGAGAAGGGAGAGGGAGATGGAGGGTGGAAGCTGGGAGGAGGTGAGGAGGCAAGGAGAGAAATTGATTGATTTAAGTCCTAGACTGTTGCTCCCATGTTCCTAAATATTGGTATGCCAAAACTTTAGAAAAGCAGAATCTACAGCCTCCAACAAGACAGCATGTACATAATCCAACTGAGTTCTGCCCTCTCCCCCTTACTCCCCTATGCATGCTGCTACACACACAGGAGAGGGAGAGGGAGAGGGAGGAGAGGGAAACTCCTCCTGACATCTGAGACTATAGAGAAAGCATGTTGGAGTTCTGAAGTGAAAACAACCTATTCTTAAATAAGATGGAAGAGGGTACAGGAGAATTTGTCCCTTACATATTAGAACATAAGAGCTTGAATAAAGACTCTGTTAAGTGAAAGCAATGAAAATAAAAAGTGCAAAGACAAGTATGAAAACATACTTTAAAAAAATGTAAAATAAAAAGGAATACAGCATGCAAAAATAAAATAAAATAAAGCAGATGAAGGCCACAATCTAGAAGAACATATAACACTAGGATCAAAATAATATTTCCTAGGACTGATTTACACTACAGAAGGCTCAAAGACGAGTGACTTAGAAAAAGAAGAGAATTCGCTGAAAATGGATGTGGTCTACCTAAGAGAACATTACTACAAACAAATTTGAAAAAATAAGTAAAAGAATGTGCACAACTGCACTGTGAGGGAGATGTCATAAAATCTTTGTGATTGCAGAGAAAAGGGAATAAAGATTTTGAATAAATAGCAATATTAATAAAATTGGGAACATATAGTCAATACAAAAATATTTGGTGTTACCAAATTAGAGATCTGAACATATGGGAAAAAAAGTGCTCAATTAATTAATAGATGAGTTAATGCAATTTAATTATACATATGGATTTAGTTTATCAAGTCAATAAAAAGATAAACTGAGACAAATTAAATGCATACAATGGATAGAGCTAGATTAGAGAGCAGGTGCTGTATCCATGAAACAAGAAGAGCATGCTATTTAAAAACAAATATTAAAGCAAAAACAATAAGGAAAGCCCAGAGCTTTTGAAAATTAAGTATATTATAGCAGAAAGGAAAATTCAGTAGAATAGGAAAATAAATGTGATTTATCTCCCAGACATGTAAGCTCTCAAATTATTGAACTACAATACACCATTCTCAGGAAATTCCTAGAAGATGGTAAAACAAAAGAGTAATTCAAGAAAGACACAGACATATAATCTAAGAACAGAGGCAGTTGGTAAGGGCAAGACTGGGGTGATAGCTCTGTAGCAGCCACGAAGCACAAGCCTCTATTAGAACAGGTGAGCAGGCTATACTGATAGACCACTGATAGACCACTGATGTGTTTAGACACATTGAAATGAGTTTTCCTCTAGGTAAGGTTTGGGGGAAGATTTAGTAATTAATACAAGGAAAACTAAAGCAAACAAAAAGCAAGGTAATTATTAACTTCAGGGAAAATCATAAATTGTTCAAGATGGGAAATGTAATTATAGTCTCCTATGTGGATATTCTGTAAATAGGATTTACATATTAAAAATAATATGAAATCTGAGATAGAATTATGTTGGGAGGATGTGTCAGATCAAATAACAATTATGCCCATGTAACATTTTACTTGTATTAACTCATTTAAATATCCATTGTAGATACCATTATTATCCCCAATTTTTTAGGCAGGAATTTGTCTAAGTTTGATAGTTTTAATAACAAAAAAAGAAATATTTTCTTGAAATACAGAAAGGCCCATTTGTGTTGCAGTAATAAGTGTATAAGGAAAGCCAGTGCCAGAATACATCTCAGTTAAGCTATTAAAATGTAAGAATTATGAAAGAATTTTTCAGGTACCTGAACAGGAATAAAATCCAGGCTAATATCAGGATTTTTTGCACGATAGTCTTTCATTCATTCCATGAATGCTTCTGGAGCATTCCCTACTTGTAAGATGGTTTCAGGCCACAACAAGACAAAACAGACAAAACTATCTTTCCTCATAGAGTTTACCTTCTCACTAATTCAATGACAGAAGACAATGGAACAATGTGTAAAAGGTCAGAAAATATTAAATGTAGATCCAATACTGTTTAAATAAAACATGAAAGAACAAATATTCTCAAACATAAAAATGCTCAGGAAATTCAGCACCTGTGAGCTTTTCAGTTTCAAGCCAACCAAGAGTTAATTCCAAATAAATCACTCAGGACAAGAGAGACAGTGGTAAATGAACCAGGAGCAAACATTTGATAATGTAAATATAAACCTACTTCAAAATAACTATGAGAATTTTATTATGAAATGTAATGAAATTATTATAAATGTTATTATACAATTATTTATAATTTAAAAATGTTAAGACTCAGAATGAATAGAAAAAGTAAATTTTCATTTTTCTTTTTATTGTGTAGCTAAAAACTATTGACCTTAGCCTCTTAATTTTTGTGATAATCTTTTCCTTGAGAGGAATTTTTTTTAGTAACTAGTATATCTAGGAATAATTTTAAATGTACCTGGAATTTAGGAATTTCTTCAATATTATTCAGGGATTTTTAAATTCTTGTTTTAAATTAAGTGAAATTATGAAATTTGATACTACATACATATATACAACTTTATGGTTTTGGGTATGTTTTAATTTTCTTATTCATATTTACTTTATTTCTTGAATTTAATACAGAAAATGTATAAAACTATTTTTTGCAGATTTTATTTTGGCTTTTGTTTTTTCTAAATACTTTCTGCGTCACATTTAGATGACTGCTAAAGTATGTTAAATTTTATCTTTAAGTTCCAATCAGGAAATTGTTCTGTCACAAAAAGGATCAAAATGTAAATAACCCTTCCTGGTACTGCAACAAAAAATAGAGTAGTAAGGATGATATGATAATCAGAAATTCCAGGTAGAGACTGTAGTTCTGAAGAAACAAATTTGTTGCTTCCAGGACAGTAAGGGATTAATAAAAATCATGTAGCAGAGCACTGTAGAGAACAAAATGCCTTGGAATTTCAGGATGTTCTAAAAATAAACTGAGCAATTACAAAAACCTGGAAAATCTGAAAACAATGAGGAATGACCCCTTCCTGAACCAGAAAGAGAGAGAATCAGCAGTTTCTCAAAAACATACCAAGTAGAGGGTTTCAGAGGGTCCAAACTAGATACTGTTCTCTTAATCTCACCTGAGGGGGAATTGGTGACACAATGGTAAGTCATCCAGTTGTGGGTGTTTACAGTTATATTTAATTTATGCCTAGGGTAATCTAGCTATTTCCACTGTGCACATTTAATTTGTCTTGGTTTATCTTTTCATTGACTTGATGTGATTCTGAATTAAAGAACCCCATCAGGTATTTTAATAGATTAATTTAGGCAACAGGTATCTAGTGAGCACTGAATATGTGGTAGGCCTTCTGCTAGGTGGTAGGGTTACAATGTTGAAGAAGACAATTATTTCCTTGGGGAGCTTAGAATCTGGAGAAGAGAGTCAAATAAACAGGCCAGTGTAACACAGGGTGCTCCCTCTAACTTTTGCAATCAAAATGCTGGCACACTCTTTAGCAAAACTGGAAAAGGATACTTCTTCCGGATAGCTGGCTTTCACAGAGTCCCTTTACAGGCAGGTATTTTAAGACATTACTTACACACCTTGGGTTCTTTTCCAACAAAGCAGATGCCTCTAATCTCACCCATTAACATGGTCTCACTCAGTTCCCTTTGTGACTGTAACACATTTTCTGATGACCAATGAAGATTAAGGTTTAGCACATATTTAGAAGGCCAATTAAGATTCCACATTCAGCTTTAATCATGTTAACAATCACCTTCAACTAGAAAAGTACAGAGAAAATAGCCATGTATCATAATGTGATATCAACCCATCTTTTAAAGCCATTATCATGTATTTCACAAATGTTTCTTGAATCCTACTAGGTGGCAGGCACGGTCATTCTGCTTGAAACCTGTGTGAGCCTTTTAGCCAAATTCGATCCCTCAGTTTTCCCACACTCTTTCAATCTCCCCTAGGTGGAAAGTTTGCTCACATCTCCTTTCCATCTGAAGTGTTCTTCCTTTTGCTTCTGAAATTTCTGATTCCTACTTGCTTTTCACAGCCCCATTTATGTTCCAGATTTTTAAAGCATCCTCTGATTGCTACAAACCATAATGATCCCCATTTTACTTTCAAATGTTTTATGGAACTAATCTTCTCAAGAACTAAATTGAAACTTTGTATGACATGTTCAGTATTTCCAGTTACTTTCAATATGTTGGGATTCCCCAAACTGATTGAAATTCTGAAAGTTGGGGGCTTTGTCTTATACTTGGTATACTTGCCATTTTCTACCCCAGGACCTTACTCCTGGTAAATATTTAATAAAGCTCAGTGAACCTTTTGCTTGATTGTCATTTTCTCATTCCCTACATTTTCTTCAAGTGAGTAGTGCTCCATTCTGTAATGGCAAAAGCCTCTGTGACTTCCCAGAATTATGCATTCAGGTATAGAAAAGCTGAATAAAGCTGGTTGTGTGTTCTAGGCACATATTTGTGCCTCCACAGATGGTCCCTATAGCAGAAGGTTGAAAAAAAATGAAACTACAGGAATCACCATCATGCATTGGCACATGGCAGCAGTGATTGCAGCTCAGGAGATAACAGATTAGCAAAATAAGAGAGAGGAAAACTTGAATGGGACATTTAGACAAGAAAAGTGGAGCCCCAGCTCAAGATTTTCCACATTTTAGGTTTGATGGTTCCTAAAAACATATATCAAGTTCTGCCTGCATTTCCAAACAGAATACGTCCTCCACTGGCACTCCATTTCTTAAAGTAGCTTCTTTACAACATTTAACAGGCCTCAGTTAGAAATATGTGTGTATAAAAATGTAAGTGGTCGTGCAAAGAGAATGTGACAGGTAGACTGGATGGAGAAAAAGGGGAGGGAGTGAAGATGGTATAAACAGCCATGACACAGTCATTGCATCACAACGCACGAGAGTCCCTTTTCCACTCTCTTTAGGAGTATGTCGCCATTTCAGAATACCCAAGATCGAATCATGGCTGTCAAAGACCCATGCTGCATCATCACATTGCTGGTGGCCAGGAGCCAGAGCTGTCATCACTTGGTTTTGCGCAGCTTAGAGAAGAAAATCTGATTGTTCAGCAACATGTAATCAGCTTTACACAAATCTGGAAGATGTTACCCTAAGACTAGATGATATCCAGGCCCTGGAATTTTGTACGGACAAAGAAAAATGAAGGATTTGCTTTAAGATAAAAACTGTATCTGTGGCAAGAAACTTGAGACATTGGGACAAGATTCAAGTCAATAAGTTTAATAGTAAAGCTTTAAGAAACTGGGATTACATCCCAAACAAGCCAGGCAGGTCTACAGAGCAGTGAGAGAAGCCAGGGTCCAATTTCTAGACTTTTCTGTCTTCAATGGCCAGATATCACTTATAATACATTCTTCAGAGACAGCACACTCCCGTGAGAAATAGAATTACAGTCACTAAAGACCAAGATGATAGAAGTTTTAAGAGTTAAACTGTCTTGATTTAACTGCTTGCCATGTGACCTATAAACTTGAACATGTCATTCTGTCTCCATTAACTACTCTTCCTTTATTAGAAAAAGTAGGGATGCTTTTCCACTAAATACTAGCTCTACTAATATTTTGACACAAATTTTTTTTTCTTCCTTCCTTTCTTCCACTCACCCACCACCCCTCCTGGTGTGCTAATGTAGCAGAAGTAGAGTTTCTAATATTATGTAGGATTGGAGAAGGAAACAGACTCTTTTAACATCAAAAGTTGCAGCACATATATTCACAAGAGGCTACTCTACAAAACGTGAAAGACTGCTCTCCCCTGAGAAAATGCACCCTGTGCCCTTTCCAATCAATGCCTCTGACCCCTTCTTTCACCACCCTCAGGAGCTGAAGTCTGGCCTCTGAATTTAATTGACTACCAGGGGCAGAAGAATGGGAGTAACATGGGGGTAAGCATGAGGTACTGTGGGTCCTCAGAAGACAGGTACTAAATCCAAGTCGAAGACATTCACGAAGGCTATCAGGAAAGCAATGGTATTAAATGAGTCTTGAAAGGTGAATGGAAATAGTCAGTGCCTATTATTCACTAGATACCATTTTAAGTACTTTATACATATTAGTTCATTTAATCCCCCTAGCAAACCCTTGAGGAAGGCACACTTGTAATTCCCATGCCACAGATGAAGAAACCGGGCAGAGAGAGGTTAAGTAACTTGTCTATCACCTCCTCACATGGAATAAGTGGTAAGTGGGTTTGAGGCCTGAACCCAGACACCACACTCTTTCCCATGATGCTTTACTGTGTACGTGTGGAATTGCCCAGGCAACGAAGAAGGTAGTTTGGACAGGAGTCACATAAGTAAAGGCGCAAAAGCATGAAAGAGGATTTGTGTTCAGAGATCTAAAAGTTGGGGGAAGTATATAGGAGAAATTAGTGAAAAGTCACCTGTAGCCAGGTTCAGAAATGTTATGATTTGCTGATTTACAAATAACTGGATAAACTTTTAATATTAACTGATGTACTTTCCCTGGTATCTCCTCATCTAATGATTGTTTATACAGTTGTCTCTCCCTTGTCTGCTGGGCCATGAGGCGTTGGTTGTCCCAAGAGAGGGTTTGATAAATGGGAGGGAGAAAACATCTTCAGTTTGAAAAGGGCTTTGGAATTCCAGAGAACCTCAGATTATTGTGTTTCTAAACACTAAAGTACTTATGGCATAAGATTTTTACCAGAAAAGACTTGGACTAATTCCTAGTGGGTAAAAGAACATCTCCTCTGGAAATACAAAATATTCTACAGGTTGAGGAAGGGGGCAGGGAGGAAAGTAGGGATGATATAAACCTTGGCTAGGTTGGGTGTCTGAGAAAAAGGTGAATGTGCCCCCAAATCAGATCAAGTCTAGAGAGCCAGCAAGATCCAGAGTTGTCCACTACCCAGCATTGTAAGGGGCCAGTAGCACAGACATGGCTTCACAGAACATCTAGATAGAGAGAGCTTGGCTGAGCACCTTTCCAGAAATCCCAGAGTAGAAGCACGTAAAAGTTGTCTATGAGGCAGAGAAAAGCATGATACCTCCTCTAAGAGAGCTGGCCTAGAGAGGCTTTGAGTTTTCACTAACAAGAAAACAGCAATAAAGAGCATGTGCTCAGGGGCTTCCCTGGTGGCACAGTGGTTGAGAGTCTGCCTGCTGATGCAGGGGACACGGGTTCGTGACCCGGTCCAGGAAGATCCCACATGTCGTGGAGCGGCTCGGCCAGTGAGCCATGGCTGCTGGGCCTGCGCGTCTGGAGCCTGTGCTCCACAACGGGAGAGGCCACAACAGTGAGAGGCCTGCGTACCGCAAAAAAAAAAAAAAAGAGCATGTGCTCAGAAGCAAAGGTCCCATGGGTGATTTAAGTGATTTAAGTCTCAGTAGATGTCAGTGTGAATGGATGCTGACAACCTGGACCAGATTCCTCTCTCCCCACTCATCTCATACCCACTTGTTCTTAATACTAGGTACTCCTTTCTCAAGGATTGAGTTTAGGGATGGGAGACTATTGGATGAGGATTTAATTTTCAGTACATAGTGAAACAAGGCTTAAATAGAAAATAGGTTCAGTTATAGAAAAATTAAATTCCTTATACACCTCAATTTGCAATTTGGCATTCATGCCTATTACATGCGGAAGTTTTATTGTGTATATGTGAGTGTGTGTGTGTGTCTGCAATGTATAAGCAAATCGAAGGTGTGCACCCTGAGATGCAATTAAAAAAGAGCAATCAATTAGGGGAGAATAGGTGGAGCTAGAATACGGAGGAAGCAGTAATACTGGGATGGGGAGTACCAACCTCTACCCGATGAGCAGGTTTTTCTCATAAATGGACTAAACAGTAATTTTACAAATGCATACACACATTTATTTACTCACTTTCCAAACAAATGTGCTTATTTTTTGTCACACTGTCTGAGTATGACTACTGAAGGGCACTATTTTCTTTCCATCTGTGGCCTCCTCATTCCATGTGTCAATTTGCTCCAGACAATGATTCTAGCCCTTTCTTGGACTGGTTCTGCCTACCCTGTCCTTGGGGTGATTTAGATATTCAGATATTCATTCCTCAACTGACTCCTAGCAGTTCAGGAGCGAGCATTTTGGTTTTTAATTTCTCCTAAACTCTTTGCACAAGTGTACTCACCCAGTACTGTAAAACCCCGTTGCAATAATTCAATTTATAACATGCTTCTCTGAAGTTTTCAACTGTGTTTACTTCATTTTTAACTTTTTCTAAACTTAGTAATGTTAAGCAGATAGTTTGATTTGGTTCTGAACTGCAAAATCAGTACCCTGTTTGCTAATATTGATGATCCAAATTAATTTGAATCTTATTTCAAACAACCATAACTTTGTGCAACTCTATATTTTCATTATCTTACCTTTTCATTTGTTAATATATACCAAAGTATGTAAGCCAATGACATACAATGACAAAGTATGTATACCAATGACCTTAAACACTTTTATATAATTCTTTTTTTTTTTTTTTTTTTTTTTGCTGTATACCGGCCTCTCACTGCTGTGGCCTCTCCCGTTGCGGAGCACAGGCTCCAGACGTGCAGGCTCAGTGGCCATGGCTCATGGGCCCAGCCGCTCTGCGGCATGTGGGATCTTCCCAGACTGGGGCACGAACCCATGTCCCCTGCATCGGCAGGCAGACTCTCAGCCACTGCGCCACCAGGGAAGTCCACTTTTATATAATTCTTAATCCTCATCTCAACCTTCATGTACTATATCCACATACTTTTATCAGTATTTGAATATTTATTTTCTTTTTCTGTGATATGTGTTCTAAATCTTGCCCTACGACGACCTTGCAATGAAGGGTATCTAAGCTATTTAACTTGTCTAGGTTCAACTTCCTCATCTCCAAAGTATAAACATTAAGACTAATTATTAATTAGCTAATACTAGCATGGCACTTGCAGTGTCCCAGGTTCTGTACTAAGCACTTTGCAAATATTAATTCGGTTCATCCTCATTAGAGCTCAATGAGTAGATACTTCTAGTATCCCCACTTTATAAAGAAGCGAAGGCACAAAGGTAAAGTAACTTGCTCAACGACACACAGCTAGTTAAGTCATGAACCAGAGCTGAGCCCATGCTCTTGACCATTACACGATGCTGCCTCTCCAGTTAAAATTGCTTAGGCTCTGCCTGCATGCACACGTTAAACAGATATGGTTTCTACTCTCAAGGTGCTGACAATTTAAGTCAGTACTTCAAGTATTAACACTCAAAGTTACTGACAATTTAGTACAGATGCTTACAATCAAATGATCAATAATATTCACTTGCTTCAATTCACCACTGATGATAATTTTTCAAAGCACTGACAATACATTTAGTAGAAATTGAGCTTTATCATATGTGGGATTATTATACACACTAAAGACATTCTAAGAGGCTTGCTAACCATTTGTTGGTCCACAAGAAACTGATCACTGGTCATATCAGCCCATGGGCACACACCAGGCGTCTCATATGGGTCTGGGCCTGGATAAAACTAAAAGATACCAGTTTGTTTTTGCCAACTTCTCCATCTTTCAGACACCCCCCACCCCCTGCCCTGGCCAGTATCTACCCTTTTGGACACCTCAGATAAGCACAGGAATTGTCTTATGGTCAGTGCGCTCTGAGTTAAATTTGCCACTTAAATTAATTATTTACATTCACACAGCACCTGACTACTCTCCAATCTGGGCTTTCAGACTTCCAAAGTGAATATCTCTGACAGGAGGAAATACAGATACAATGTGTAATACACGTTCAGCAACAACTTTCCGAGAAGGCCTTGAAACCACAGTAGAAGTTGGGAAATGCTCTGCCTCATACTAAAAGGAAAACTACAGTTGCCACGTTAAAAAGCACAAGGTAATAAGCTAGGACTGCTTCAAGAAGCTTTGCATCTCTATGTAAAGTGGCTTGGACACTCTAGCTTAATTATCTTCCTACATATTCTGTTTCTTTGTAGAGCTCTGAATTGTAATCATGATGACTCAGAATTTTTGAGGATTTATATGTGTCAGGCACTGTTCTGAAAACGTCACATGTTTTCATTCTCAAAACAATCCTTGCAGGCAGAAGAGACCATTACTCCATTTTTGAGACGAGACAATCGAGGGTGAGAGATTAACTAGTTTTCTTCAGTTCCCACACTTGTTTAGTAGCTGAATCTGTGTTCTTTCTTGAAGCAAGTTCTAGTTACCTATTGCTTCATAACAAATTTCCACAAAACTTAGTGCCTTAAAATGACCAATTTGTTTACTCACATGTTGGTGGGTCAGGAACGTTTGAAGGGTTTGGCTGGGCTCCTCTCTGATCCCCGGGGCAGCCTCTGAAGCAGCACGGGCTGGAGAAACCTCTTCCACGGTAGTTTCTTCACTCACATACCCGCCGCTTCAGTGCTTCTTGTCTCTCTTCAACACTGCGTCTCATCATCCGGAACCTCTCAATGTGGTTCAGGTTTCTCACAGTGCAGCGGGTTGACGAGTCTCACTTCTCAATGGAAGCTGGATTTTAAGAGCCAATATTCCCAGAGAGAAGGAGCAAAAACTGGCAATCCTCCTACAAGTAGGCCTGGAACTGGCTGAACACCGCCCCTGCCACATTCTAATGGTCAAAGCAGCCCAAGGTCAGCTCAGATTCTCAAATAAGGAAAATAGGCCCCGCCTATCAATGGGCGGAGCGGCAACGTATCCACAGCCATATCTAATCAATGAAGCATTTGCAGTCAGGTGGTAGTGGGAGCTGGAGACATTTGAAGACTCATTTGGGACAGACAGCCAACTTGGCACCCTCATGTGCTTGTGAATTGATGTTGGCAATTTTCTGAAAGCTCAGATGAGGCTTTTGACCTGTGTGACCCTACACATAATCTCACTATGTTAGAGAAAGAATCCTACCAGCTATCATTCCAAGATACACAGGCAGAGCTGCAAAGCTCTACCTCAATCTATTGGTCAAACCATTCATTAAGAACAGCTGATTCGTGGGGAAAAAAGACTCCACCTCTGAGTATGAAGTGGAGAATTTCCCAACTTCTACCGTGGTTGCAAGGCCCTCTCATAAGGTGGTTGCTGAACATTTATTACACTTTGTCTGTCTCTGCATTTCCTCCTATCAGGAACATGGATTTTCTTACTAGTTATGGATTGCATGTAATGGAAGGTATGGTTGATTGTATTCAAGAATAAGTGAGGCCTCCAACTGAGGGACCCTTAGCAGAGATAAATTGAACCACATGAAGTGTCTAATATTCAACCAGCTTTTACCAAAAAAATTGCAGTTTCATGATTCAACTTAATATTTTAGGTGTTCATCAGCATTGAGAACACCAGCATTGAGTGTAGTAAAAAAGAGATTTTATATAAATAGCAGATTTAAAAAAGAAAGTTTTGCTATCTTAACTTTTAGAGAAAGAGGTCATTTTATGCTAGGTCAGGATTTCCAGACCAACATTTTTATCTTCTGGTTACTTATATCCTTTAGTTTAGATTCCTGAAGCCCTTCCTGGCATTGATTCTCTGAGTTTATGAGGCCAACGCTTACATTTGGTGAATACTTGTAAAGGCCTGCTCACCAACCTTACCCTCATGGGAGGGAATAAGGTCAATTCACTGTGGCAATGGCAATGAAAGTGTTCTCCTTCATACCAAATCTTCTATTTTTCTTTGTGACTTTCCCAGTGTTGCTCCCCACATGAAGGACCAGTCTTACAGTTTACTTCTAACTGAAAAGGTTTTCAATAATAGATTCCCTTGTGAAGCTCCCCACAGCTCTTAAAATGAGGGAAGAGAGCCAAACCTCAAAGCTCAAAGCTGACTACTTGCTGAGGTGGTATATTTTAGGAAGGGATTATTATGTGTCAATAACTTTCTTATACTATGGTTTGTATGGTATGAAACACTCAACAGATGTAAATTAGTAATAGCAATGTGATGATGACTATAATTCTTTTGCTTTGTCTTTCCATTACTTAAATAGTATTAATTGAAGCAAATATGTTTTCTCTCACACCTTAGAAATGTTAAATACTTAATAATATGTGGCTCAAGACACTATAGTGTCTTTGGTCTTTAGTGTCCAAGACACCAAGTCTCTAAGAGAACGAGTCTCATGTGTCCTTGGTGAGGTTCTAAATCTTAACATTGGGAGTGTACGGATTTTACTTGCTATTTGAAACACAATATTCTAATGCTAACACTTCTGACTCTAGAAAACCAGGGTAGACAAAACTTGAAGTGGGTATTGGGGTGAAGGAGATTGTCTTTCTCAGTGGTATCCTACAGTGGATTACAGAAGGGTGTGAACTCATGATCTCTAAGTAGAACAGAGAGCTGCTAATATCAGTTGTCTTTAAGGAAGTCTGGGCTCTGCGTGGTTTTGGGGCTGAGATACAAAACAATTTCTCTATTTTCCCAAAGAGTTCACCCCTCCCTAATTATAGCTCTCAGACAAATGTTTTGTTACCATCAGAAAGCAGGCAAAGCAGGAAGGAAATAATCATGCATTTTCACTTAGAACACTGAATTTCAATACCGTTTTCCTCTTGCTAACAGACCTTTCAATTTTACTTCTCACATGTTTTAAGTATGATCAATTTTACCTTTCAAGATATCATTCCTCATCCATAAAATTACACAAAAATTGCCATAAACAAGCTGACTGAAAAGGAACAATCCTTGCACATTAAAAAAAATAACCTTCATGTTTATAGAAATAATAAAGCCCATGCAGTACTTCTTTTAAAGATCTTGCTCTAAACAAACTGAATTATTCATGCATAGAATTGTACAGCATTAGAACACCTGTTTTCAATCATGCATAATGTAGAATCACTCATTACCTCACAAGAGCCTCTACATCTCCAGCAATCAAATGGCATTGAAACGGTAAAACAGGTGCCTGGCAGGTGGATCCAAGCAGATGTTTTGGGCTTGCATGCCTTTTCTTGTACAGGTGTGATGATCTTGTTTTCAACTGCATAATTGCCATTTAAATAAGTAATATTTAATTCTTATGTACTTTAATATTGAATTTTTGCTTCTTCAGCTCCTCTCCCACTTTGCCACTGCCTGGGCTTGAGGTGGATTTGAAAGCTTTTGGGACCCTGTAAGGTGGAGAAATGCCAGTTGAAGGTGAAGTTCCACTGTCTTAGACCTTCACGGTGAAGGGACCCTCCATTTAAAAGTAGCTTCTGGGTGAGCATGTGGAATTTTGGCAGTGTGGCTCACTACTGAACAGGAAATAAAAAGTGACTTTTCCTTGTTAGGTATCATCCAAAAGTCATATTTAACCATTTCTTCTCTGCATACCATGAATTTTAAATTAAGTCAATGCAAATCTATGAGTGCAAGTCAGAAAGAGAACATCTTTCTTCAGCTGCCAATACACAATTTATTGAACTTCTGCAAAGAGAGCTCTGTGTGTATTTTCCTTGTGAGGCATCAAAATGCATTTGCTTAAGCATGTTTTAGTAAAACATTTTTAAGCCTCAGCTGGAAATAAGGTTTTCACTTCATACTAGATTTATCCAATATAAATTCATCCAAGCGTAATAAGTAATGCAGCCTTCAACAAGGGGTGTTGTAGGCACCTTATTTCCCTGTTTGTATCGTTCTTTTTTTTTTTAATAATCAACAAATTTAGCATCAGTGGAAGGTGCTATGTTGAAAGCTTCAAAGACAGGAAACTTTATTTTTGAGAACAGGTGCAGCATGAAATTCTATGGTGTCCCATCAATGCTGTCATTCTTTATAAATCTTTGTGCCTGTTTTAGCCATGGGTTTACAATGAGTTAGGCTAATGGAGTGGAATTACAAGTCCATTATGCTGACATAGTTGGTGGTTTGGGCACCCATATATATCTCACAAATTAAAGCCATTGTCATGGCCAGCAAGTGAACACAAGGATCTTATCAAAAACAAAGTATATCTTTGACATGTTACATTATATCATCCATGTTTGAGATGACCTATGCAAAAATGTTCAAATATTTCTACGTAAAGAGAACAATGTTTTCAGTCATCCAAATATTGTGTTAACCCCATTCAAGTATGTAGATGTTTCTAAGTATCCGGATATGTGGGATCATTCATGTAGACCAAAGAGCCAGAGATGGTTCCCTTTCTTTCCCCCATTCCCAAGATGGTTTGTCTCTTTGTAGACATAGCCATGATATTAGCTACCTGTATAATGCTCTTTCAAAAAAAAAATACCCTAAAATGAACGAAGAAATAATCATATTGTACCTACTCTACCACTTAAAGTGTTAGAAGTGTTTAAACTAATTGAATGGATTTTTTAATGTTTTTATTGGAATATAATTGCTTAACATTGTTATGTTAGTCTTTGCTGTATAACACAGTGAATCAGCTATAGGTATACATATATCCCCATATTCCCTCCCTCTTGTGTCTCCCTCTCACCCTCCCTATCCCACCCCTCTAGGTGGTCACAAGGCACTGAGCTGATCTCCCTGTGCTATGCAACTGCTTCCCACTAGCTATCTATTTTACATTTGGTAGTCTATATATGTCAGTGCCACTCTCTCACTTTGTTCCAGCTTATTCTTCCCCCTCTCCATGTCCTCAAGTCCATTCTCTATGTCTGTGTCTTTATTCATGTCCTGCCCCTAAGTTCTTCACAACAGTTTATTTTTAGATTCCATATACATGTGTTAGCTTACAGTATTTGTTTTTCTCTTTCTGACTTACTTCACTCTGACAGACTGTAGGTCCATCCACCTCACTACAGATAACTCAATTTCATTTCTCTTTAGGGCTGAGTAATATTCCATTCTATATATGTACCACACCTTCTTTATCCATTCATCTGTCGATGGCCACTTAGGTTGCTTCCATGTCCTGGCTACTGTAAATAGTGCTGCAATGAACATTGTGATACATGACTCTTTTTGAATTATGGTTTTCTCAGGGTATAGTCCTAGTAGTGGGATTGCTGGGTTATTTGGTAGTTCTATTTTTAGTTTTTTAAGGAACCTCCATACTGTTCTCCATAGTGGCTGAATCAATTTACATTCCCACCAGTAGTGTAAGAGAGTTCCCTTTTCATCACACCCTCTCCAGCATTTATTTGTAGATTTTTTGATGATGGCCATTCTGACCAGTGTGAGGTGATACCTCATTGTATTTTTGAGTTGCATTTCTCTAATGATTAGTGATGTTGAGCATACTTTAATGTGGTTATTGCCAATCTGTATATCTTCTTTGGAGAAATGTCTATTTAGGTCTTATGCCCATTTTTGGATTGATTTTTTTGTTTTTTCATACTGAACTGCGTAAGCTGCTTTGTATATTTTGGATATTAATCGTTTGTCATTTGCTTCATTTACAAATATTTCCTTCCATTCTGAGGGTTACCTTTTCATCTTGTTTCTGGTTCCTTTGCTGTGCAAAAGCTTTTAAATTTCATTAGGTCCCATTTGTTTATTTTTGTTTTTATTTCCATTTCTCTAGGAGGTGGGTCAAAAAGGATCTTGCTGTGATTTATATCATAGACTATTCTGCCTATGTTTTCCTCTAAAAGTTTTACACTGTCTGGTCTTACATTTAGGTCTTTAATACATTTTGAGTTTATTTTTGTGTATGGTGTTAGGGAGTGTTCTAATTGCATTCTTTTACAGGTAGCTGTCCAGTTTTCCCAGCACCACTTACTGAAGAGGCTGTCTTTTCTCCATTGTATATTCTTGCCTCCTCTATCAAAAAAAAGGTGACCATATGTGCGTGGGTTTATCTCTGGGTTTTCTATTCTGTTCCATTGATTTATATTTCTGCTTTTGTGCCAGTACCATAATGTCTTGATTACTGTGGCTTTGTAGTATAATCTGAATTCCGGGAGCCTGATTCCTCCAGCTCCGTTTTTCTTTCTCAAGATTGCTTTGGCTATTCAGGGTCTTTTGTGTTTCCATACAAATTGTGAAATTTTTTGTTCTAGTTCTGTGAAAAATGCCATTGGTAGTTTGATAGGGATTGCATTGAATATGTAGATTGCTTTGGGTAGTACAGTCATTTTTACAATGTTGATTCTTCCAATCCAAAACATGGTATATCTCTCCATCTGTTTGTATCATCTTTAATTTCTTTCATCAGTGTCTTGTAGTTTTCTGCATACAGGACATTTGTCTACTTAGGTAGGTTTATTCCTAGGTGTTTGATTCTTTTTGTTGCAGTGGTAAATAGGAGTGTTTCCTTAATTTCACTTTCAGATTTTTCATCATTAGTGTATAGGAATACAAGAGATTTCTGTGCATTAATTTTGTATCCTGTTACATTACCAAATTCATTGAATAGCTCTAGTAGTTTTCTGGTAGCATCTTTAGGATTCTCTGTGTAGAGTATCATGTCATCTGCAAATAGCGACAGTTATACTTCTTTTCAGATTTGGATTCCTTTTATTTCCTTTTTGTCTCTGATTGCTGCAGCTAAACTTCCAAAACTATGTTGAATAATAGTGGTGAGAGTGGGTAACCTTGTCTTTTTCCTGATCTTAGTGGAAATGCTTTCAGTTTTTCACCATTGAGAATCATGTTGGCTGTGGGTTTCTCATATATGGCCTTTATTATGTTGAAATAAATTCCCTCTATGCCTACTTTCTGGAGTGTTTTTACCATAAATGGGTGTAGATTTTTGTCAGAAGCTTTTTCTGCATCTATTGAGATTATCGTATGGATTTTTTCCTTCAATTTGTTAATATGGTGTAGCACATGGATTGATTTGCGTATATTGAAAAATCCTTGCATTACTGGGATAAACTCCACTTGATCATGGTGTATCATCCTTTTAATATGCTGCTGGATTCTATTTGCTAGTATTTTGTTGAGGATGTTCGCATCTATGTTCATCAGTGATACTGGCATGTAGTTTTCTTTTTTTGTTACATCTTTGTCTGGTTTTGGTATCAGGGTTATGGTGGCATCCTAGAATGAGTTTGGGAGTGTTCCTCCCTCTGCTATATTTTGGAAGAGCTTGAAAAGGATAGGTGTTAGATCTTCTCTAAATGTTTGATAGAATTGACCTGTGAATCCATCTGGTCCTGGGCTTTTGTTTGTTGGCAGATTTTTAATCACAGTTTCAATTTCAGTGCTTGTGATTGGTCTGTTTATATTTTCTATTTCTTCCTGGTTCAGTTTCAGAAGGTTGTGCTTTTCTTAGAATGTGTCCATTTCCTCCAGGTTGTCCATTTTATTTGCATATAGTTGCTTGTATTAATCTCTCATGATCGTTGTATTTCTGCAGTGTCAGTTGTTACTCCTCCTTTTTCATTTCTAATTCTATTGATTTGCATCTTCTCCCTTTTTTTCTTGATGAGTCTGGCTAATGGTTTATCAATTTTGTTTATCTTCTCAAAGAAGCAGCTTTTAGTTTTATTGATCTTTGCTATTGTTTCCTTCATTTCTTTTTCATTTACTTCTGATCTGATATTTATGATTTCTTTTCTTCTGCTAACTTTGGGCATATTTTGTTCTTCTTTCTCTAATTGCTTTAGGTGTAAGGTTAGGTTGTTTATTTGTGATGTTTCCTATTTCTTGAGGTAGGATTGTATTGCTGTAAACCTCCCTCTTAGAACTGCTTTTGCTGCATTCCTTTGGATTTGGGCCGTTGTGTTTTCATTGTCATTTGTTTCTAGGTAGTTTGTGATATCCTCTTTGATTTCTTCAGTGATGTCTTGGTTAATTAATAGTGTATTGTTTAGCCTCCATGTGTTTCTATTTTTTTACAGTTTTTTTTTCCTGTAATTGATATCTAGTCTCATGTTGTGGTCGGAAAAGATACTTGATATGATTTTAATTTTCTTAAATTTACCAAGGCCTGATTTATGACCCAAGATATGATCTATCCTGGAGAATGTTCCATGAGCACTTGAGAAGAAAGTGTATTCTGTTGTTTTTCGATGGAATGTCCTATAAATATCAATTAAGCCTATCTTATTTAATGTGTCATTTAAAGCTTGTGTTTCCTTATTTATTTTCATTTTGGATAATCTGTCCATTGGTGAAAGTGGGGTGTTAAAGTCCCCTATTATGATTGTGTTACTGTCGATTTCCCCTTTTATGTCTGTTAGCAGTTGCCTTATGTATTGAGGTGCTCTTATGTTGGGTGCATATATATTTACAATTGTTATATCTTCTTCTTGGATTGATCTGTTGATCATTATGTAGTGTCGTTCTTTGTCTCTTGTAATAGTCTTTATTTTATAGTCTATTTTGTCTGATATGAGAATTGCTACTCCAGTTGTCTTTTGATTTCCATTTGCATGGAATATCTTTTTCCATACCCTCACTTTCAGTCTGTATGTGTCCCTAGGTCTAAAGTAGGTCTCTGGTAGACAGCATATATATGGGTCTTACTCTTGTATCCATTCAGCCAGTCTATGTATTTTGGTTGGAGCATTTAATTCATTTACATTTAAGGTAATTATCACTATTTATGTTCCTGTTACCATTTTTTAAATTGTTTTGGGTTTGTTATTGTAGGTCTTTTCCTTCTCTTGTGTTTCTTGTCTAGAGAAGTTCCTTTATTATTTGTTGTAAAGCTGGTTGTTGGTGTTGAATTCTCTTAACTGTTGCTTGTCTGTAAATGTTTTAATTTCTCCATCAAATCTGAATGAGATCCTTGCTGGGTAGAGTAATCTTGGTTGTAGCTTTTTCCCTTTCATCTATTTAAATATATCCTGCCACTCCCTTCTGGCTTGCAGAGTTTCTGCTGAAAGATCAGCTGTTAACCTTATGGGGATTCCCTTGTATGTTATTTGTTGCTTTTCCTTTGTTGCTTTTAATAATTTTTCTTTGCATTTAATTTTTGATAGTTTGATTAATATGTGTCTTGGAGTGTTTCTCCTTGGATTTATCCTGTATGGAACTCTTCGTGCTTCCTGGACTAGATTGACTCTTTCCTTTCCTATATTAGGGAAGTTTTCAACTATAATCTCTTAAAATATTTTCTCAGTCCCTTTCTTCTTCTCTTCTTCTTCTGGGACCCCTATAATTCGAATGTTGGTTCATTTAATGTTGTCCCAGAGGTCTCTGAGACTGCCCTCAATTCTTCTCACTCTTTTTTCTTTATTCTGCTCTGTGGTAGTTATTTCCACAATTTTATCTTCCAGGTCACTTATCCGTTCTTCTGCCTCAGTTATTCTGCTATTGATTCCTTCTAGAGAATTTTTAATATCATTGATTGTGTTGTTCCTCATTGTTTCTTTGCTCTTTAGTTCTTCTAGGTACTTGTTAAACGTTTCTTGTATTTTCTCCATTTTATTTCCAAGATTGTAGATCATCTTTACTATCATTACTCTGAATTCTTTTTCAGGTAGACTGCCTATTTCCTCTTCATTTGTTTGGTCTGGTGGATTTTTACTTTGCTCCTTCACCTGCTGCATATTTCTCTGTCCTCTCATTTTTCTTACCTTACTGTGTTTGATGTCTCCTTTTTGCAGTCTGCACGTTCATAGTTCTTGTTGTTTTTGGTGTCTGCCCCCAGTGGGTGAGTTTGGTTCAGTGGGTTGTGTAGGCTTCCTGGTGGAGGGAACTGGTGTCTGTGTTCTGGTGGATGAGACTGCATCTTGTCTTTCTGGTGGACAGGTCCATGCCTGGTGGTGTGTTTTGGGGTGTCTGTGAACTTAGTATTATTTTAGGCAGCCTCTCTGCTAATGAGTGGGGTTGTGTTCCTGTCTTGCTAGTTGTTTGGCATGTGGTGTCCAGCACTGGAGCTTGCTGTTCTTTGAGTGGAGTTGGGTCTTAGCATTGAGATGGAGATCTCTGGGAGAGTTCTTGCCAACTGATATTACATGCGCCCAGGAGGTCTCTGGTGGTCCAGTGTCCTGAACTCAGCTCTCCAACCTCTGAGGCTCAGGCCTCACACCCGGCCGGAGCATCAAGACCCTGTCAGCCACGTGGCTCTCACCGGAAAGCTTCCTGGAGTCTTCCTCTCTGATGCTTTCAGAAGTGCTACTCAATTTAATGGATTTTTGGAGTCAGATCAGAAAGTTCACCCACAGGTCTTATTTTTACACCTAAGTATTACTGAAAACTCACCATATATATATTCTTTTTCAAATTCTCTTCCCTTATAGATTACTATGAAATATTGAGTATAGTTCCCTGTGCTATACAGTAGGTCCTTGTTGGTTATCTATTTTATATATAGTACTGTGTATATGTTAATCCCAAACACTTAATATATTCTCCCAACCCCTTCCCTTTTGGTAACCATAAGTTCGTTTTTTATGTCTGTGGGTCTATTTCTGTTTTGTAAATAAGTTCATTTGTATCTTTTTTTAGATTCCACATATGAGTGATATCATACGTTATTTGTCTTTCTCTGTCTGACTTACTTCACTTAGTATGATAATCTCTAGTTTCATCCATGTTGCTGCAAATGGCATTATTTCATTTTTTTATGCCTGAATAATATTCCATATTGTGTGTGTGTGTGTGTGTGTGTGTATGTGTGTGTACACCACATCTTCTTTAAGGGACGCAATATTTTAAATGGGATACTGCATTGTATTGACTGCAAACAGATAAACAAATAAAACATTTCATGAAATACTAATGAATTGTTTCATTTCCAAAGAAATTAGTGCCGTGGAATCTATTCAAAGATTGAAAGGGTTGTGGCTAGAGTAGCTCCCACAATTTACCTAGTCTTCAAGGATTAGAAGGTAATTTTCATTCTCCACTAATCACTCTTTTCACCAGAGCTTGAAAACTATATCTTGTTCAATAACTGCCTGCTTGCTATAATTCTTTTCCTACTGGTCTGCTTTCAGGAGACTGAAGGACACCCTTCTTTCAGTGAAGTGGAGAATGACAGGACAAAGAAATACTCAAATGTATATTAAGAAGTTATGGAAAATTGATATAAACCTCAGTTGCTTAGAAGGCAACCAGTGCCCAAGCAAGTCTTAGCTTAGAAAACTAGACAAATTTTTTTCTAGAAAATACTATACATAGAGCATTGAGGAGGATGCAATAAATAGGCACAGAATTATTCAAAGAAAACAATTTAAAACTCTAACTTAATCCCACACTCCAAAGCCAAAATATCGCAGCGTATTACATAAAAAAATCAATATTTCCTGGGATCCATCCCCCAAGAGGTCCATTCCCAAAGATCTACAATAAAAGGCCTGAAACACTTAAAGACCAAAATTCTTAACTATAGCTGTTGTATAAACATGATATTAAAAAGTAGTAGTATTTTATAGTTGAGTTCATTTCGGGGAAGTTGAAATTGATGGTAGCAACTGGATTGATATGTATGTGATCTGGTTACCTTCCCTTAAGTGCCACAAGCCATAGAGAATTTCCTGCCCTTATGACAACTGCAACACTGGGTTGGTTTCCCACATCTTCCCCTTGTAACTCCATGTAAGTTCCATGAGTTTTCCAAAGTTGAGACCCTCCTCCCTGTGTAAGGCTTTGATGATAAACTTCCACAGGGCCTCTTGCTTCATTAATTATTTCACCTCCACATTTTTCACTTACCGTTGTCTGTCCCATGACTCAAGTTTCCCCAAACCAGTGCCAGTTTTAGGTGTTTTATCTTTCTTGGCATATAATGAGTATCTACGAAGTTGCACTGCTAGAACTGAATAATTTGTGTTGCAGTTGTTCATTATATCTTACAGATACAGGGTCATGGTCTTTCCTACATGATCCATTTATCTAAAACCACTAAACAAGATCAATATTTTTTCTGCCATTTTCCTTTTATTTAATTTTGTAAGCATTATTTCTCAACATCCATTTTCTTAAAACCCACTTTTAGAAATTTTAAATCCCGAGTGAGTCATTTTTCCAACTTTTGGGGGAACTTTGCTTCCTTCAGAGTCAGAGGACATGAAAAACCTTGTCCATATACTGAAAAAAAATTCCAGGTCACGTATTTTCAGCATCTACTAGAAAGTCAAAGATCTAGGACAGCATATGAAGTCAACTGAAGTTATAACTACTGTCTGTAGTTAAATGCACAGTAACTACAGTATTTAGCTATCTGGGCCCATTTCTTCAAGATTCTAATTCCTGTCCAGTTCACTAAATGAGTCATTCTCTTCCTCTATCCCTCATTTTTTATCATACCTGGATGGAAGGTGCCAGTTAACTGTCTGCATGAAATGTGATCATTCATAGTGGACCATTTGAATGACAGCAAGGATAGATGATTACCAACACACAAACAAGCAGTACATGTTTGATAAGATCAGTGTAATATGAACATATCCTCTATTTTATTCATATTAATAAGGATTCTGTCTAAAACATTTGTATTTATTCTAAAGTAGATGCTAACTTTGAGATGAAGAGAGTGAAATAAAATGTACTAAGATAGTAAAAATAAAGTGTAATGAGATGATTCACATGGACTTGTAGCATTTTAAAATTTCTCATAGTTAGCATTTTGAATATCAAACCTCATTCTGTTATATATGGTCATACAAAGAGGTTAAAGTGATTTTTCACTTGGTGGAATGCCATAACTATAATTTTCTGTTTTTAATATTTTAGCAAAAATAATTTAATTAATGTAATTTGTGTTTTCTGTCCTCGGACTCTTTGTTGAAGAAATTGTTCAAGTTCTTACATAAAATATGGTTGTCTATGCACTTATCAGTCATTTTTACTAGAGGTACATGTGAATTTTCTGCTCATTTTGGACCATATGTGGCAACATTCAATACAAATGAGTCAAGTGAATTAAATTTATAGAAAAAAACCTATGCTTTTCACTTAAAATCTTACTTCATGTTACATTGAATTAACTTTTTTGAAATGATTCAGGCCAAAATTAAATTTTACATTTTAAGACTTTATACAGGCAATGAAGGAACTGTTATTTTGGAAAACCTTTCTTTTCTTCAAAGTACCTTATAAAGTTTCATTCAAAATCAGTCATACATTATTTATCATTTTTTTCATTTTTGTCAATATGAGTATCTACAATACTATTCAAAAATATACATGAATAATTTGTTCTTAATGTTATTCCTTATAAAGAGCTATATTATTTAAATATTTTAGACAATCCTATTTGTCACATAAAAAACATTAAAATAACTGTATATAC
This sequence comes from Mesoplodon bidens, assembly GCF_964165515.1. Lineage (NCBI taxonomy): Eukaryota > Metazoa > Chordata > Mammalia > Artiodactyla > Ziphiidae > Mesoplodon > Mesoplodon bidens. Next base: position 51,473,499 of record NC_138165.1, read on the forward strand.
AACTCAAAACTGTAAAAGCGTTAATAATCAGACATATTCATATATTTAAGAATTAAAAGTTATTCCACTGTTTTTTTGGAGTAAAGCAAGAAAAGGATGGGCTTCTTTTGGAAAAGTGAGACTGGTATTGAATCCTACCATAATCAAATTACTTAGTTAACTATATAATTAAGTACATTTTCCTTTGCATGTAATGAACCTGAGGGAAAATATTAAATCAAAATAGTAGCTCTAGTGAGGGACCAGAGGTCAAATATCAAAATACTTTGCTTAGTAAGAACCATTATAATATCACATTCAATAGTCAATGGATACTTACTGAGTACAATTGCTTTTGAGGCAACATTTCAGGCACTTGAGGTATACCACTGAACAAGGCGGATGGACATCTCTGCCCTATTGGGACTTCTATACTAGCAAGAAGAGACAGAATAAAACAAAACATAATAAGTAAGCAAATGATATAGCCTGTTAGAAGGTGGTAAGTGCTATGAAAGAAGAAAAAGTAGAGCAAGTTAGGTGGGGGGAGGGAAATAAGACTCTAAAATGTAGGGTGTACATTGCAGTAACAAATAGGGTGCTCAGTGTGGGCAACCCCATGCAGCAGGTGACAACTGAAAGAGGTAAAGAAAATTAGACAAGTGGACATATAGGGGAAAGGCTATTCTGGAAAGAAGAAACAGCTAGTGCAAAGGCCATAAGGCAGGAACAGGAATGCCAGTGCCACAAAAGCACAGTGAGTGGAGGAGAGTAGTGTACGAGGTCATGGAAATAATTCGGGTCAGATGTTTTAGGTCAGCAAATATTTCTGTGAAAAGCCCAATGGTAAGTATTTTAGGCTTTGCTGCACACAGTCTTTGTTGCCAACAACTCATTTCTACCTATGTAGTACCAAAGCAGCCATAGGTAAAATATAAGTAAATGTAAGTGTCTAGGTTCCAATTAACTTCATTTACGGACATTGAAAGTTAAATTTCACATAATTTTCACATATCCTACAGTTAAAAAATTCCAAACCTTTTTTAACCATTGAAAAATGTAATAGTATCCCTAGCTCATGGGTTACTAAAATATGTCAGTGGGCAGATTTGGCATACAGGCCATAGCTGCCAACCCTTTAAGTGACATGGTTACCATTGCAAGGATATTGGCCCTTAGGTTCAGTGAAATGGGGTTTCAGTGTGGGGTTTTCAGCAGAACAACAGCATGATAGGTCTTACAATTTCTAAAGATCACTTGGGTGGCTGTGCTGAGAATAAAAGTTACAGGGCAAGGATAGAATGAGGAAGACCCGTTAAAAGGTTGATAGGGAATTCCAGGCAAGAGATGATGAAGGCTGAGACCAAGGTGTAGTAGTGGAGGTAGAGAGAAGTGGTCAGATTCCAGACCTGTTTCAAAGGGGGAGCCAGTAGCCTTCCTGGTTCTTTATGTACACACAGAGTGCAAAATTACACAGAGGCACAAAAGTTGCCTCCTGAGCAACTTGCAGGAAAAATAAAGACATTAGAACTAGACTAACCTTGATTCAAACCCCATCTCACCATTAATGTGACATCAAAAGAATAACTCTCCCATGCTTAGTTTCCTAAGGGTGAAATGGCGATGATATTTATCTCACAGAGCAAGTCAACTGTAGAGAAAATATCAGGTATTCAATGGTAGCACTGCATTATGTGACACGAGTATCACACACTTGTCACAATTAATTCTTCTACCACCCAACAAGGCAGGTCGTGTCATGTCCTCATTGTGGAGAACATGAGCACACACTACAGTCCTGCCCAGTATCATGCCGGCTGTTCATTGCAGCGCTGAGTTTGAAACTCATTCCACCTGACTCCAGAACCCATGCTGTTAACCACCATGCAGTGCTGCCTCCCTGGAAAAATTATGATTCATTTTTCATAAAACCAGAAGCCCACCACAAAATGACTTAACTTTCAGAGCCTAATTTAAAGCTGGATACAGTAGATCAAGGATTAGAAAAAGGAAGCAGAAAAACAATAAATACAGCCTGATATTAAGAAAGGAGCTAAACAAGAAGTAAAAGGATTGTAACAAGTATGCACAGGAAAGAAATTTAGGAAAAGAAAATTTTAAGGCAAATAAAACTTCACATCACATTGGGTCTTGATTATCCATGAAGACAATTCTCTTTCATAGGAAAATAGGAATACACAAATTCAGTCATTCACTGGCTAAGTATTTTAGAGTACCAAGAACCATCGCTGAAACTTAGAAATACAAGCAAAGAAGCTAGATATGGCATCTGCCCTCTTGTAGAAACCATCATTTGTGATTAAAGGGGTCTATTTTTAGTGGGGTTAAGTGACCCTCAATACCTTTGCAAAAAAAAAGAGAAAAATCAGAATGACAGAACCATAATCCAATCTCCAAAGAGAAGGAATACAATTATTGAAGTTGCAATAGGAGTTTTGTGTTTGCTAATTGCTTAAAGGGAGGGCTCAGGAGAGTGGAGAAAGGAACACTAAATATTAAACTGAATGGATTCTTACTAGTTGCGTGTCAGCTAAAATGACCACCTGTATTAGGGTGCTGCTGTCTCCCAGGCTGTCAGAGCCATGAACATCAGCAGAGACTGAGGGTATCCGGACGCAGAGGGGAAAGGAAAAGAGACTAACAAGCATAGTTATAATAAAGAAAAGATTATCTCAGAAGGTATGTACTGGTCCAGGTAAATTTGGTTAATAATGGAAAATATACATACCAATGTAAGAGAACATGTGGCAAAAAACTTGAGAATGATATGAAGTATGAAGAAATATGCTTGTGAATATTATATATTTTGATTGATTTATAATCAAAATATATGGATCTCTACACGAATATTGATGAAAAGAAGAAAATATCTTGAAGGAGAGAATACCATATCCTCACATCGGAGGCAGCTCTATTGTAGAGATAGCCATTGTGTCAGCTAAGTTCTCTATTTTTCCCTTAAAATCTCAAATCCTGAGCCAGGCATAGCCCCTGCTTTCGGTAATGTCGGTCACCCCTGCACACCTAGCATTGCCTGCTGGCTGGTGACAGTATCTCCTTGATGAGTAGGCCGGGGCCAGTCCCAGGCAGCTCTCCTTTCAGCCTGACAGCTGCATATCCCAGGTGGTCTGACATTTGAGATGGAGGCTGTGGATAAGATTGAAGGTGTTTTAGGAAAGAAGTAGGCTGTGAATAACACCAAGACTTCATCCAGATGGAATCACTCATGAGACAACCTGAGATAGTCTATCACTGCCCATATGTCTTCTAGGTCTCCGAAGGCCAGGCTCCATTGATTTATTAGAAACCCACTATTTATGCTTTTGGCTCATCTCACAACAGACTACAGTAAAGGATTTATCAGAGATGCTGCTGTTTCTGGCAGCTGTTGGAATTTTATAAGTTCTTTAAATAAAACAGCCTCCATAAATATCCTAGTAAACATCAGACAATAAAGTAAATATTTGGGGGTGAGATTCAGTTTATTTCCTTTTAATACACACCACCTTTTTACAAGTTTCCTTCTGAGCGCAGCCCCATGGCAAAACCTTTTACAGAACATACCTATTTTAGGTAAATAAATAAATATGTGACTCCAAAGAAGTCAAAATTACTAGATACAGCTATGCTCACAGTATTGCTTAAACACTATTTTTCCCTTGCAGATAAGCCTTGGAAGAATTATTTCATCATTTTACCAGCACAAACAGTTGTTACTAGTGTATCTTATTTATAGATGGTTCTTTGAGGAACTATAGTAATATAGCAAAATATCAGTTATTTCATCACACTGGAGAATTTAATGAACCTGAAGGTGTGTGTTATTTTAGCACTTGCTGTAGCTCCTGTGAAAACCCAGTGGTGCTAAAATCTGTAAACCTGTCATTGCTTAAGTAATAACCTTGTTAAAAGCATCTTCATTTAACTTACTTTAGCTTCTGCAGGATGTAGGTTTTATTTTATCAGTGCAGAGAGTAGGTGTTTCAAACCCAAACCACTTATTGTAAATATAATTAATTGTAGTTCATTAATTTATTCACAGTGTTATTGCTTTTATTTTAACACTTAGGTTAAATTAAATATTGTCTGGAATCTAGTACCCATTTTCAATTTTTTACAAACTCTTAATTTATATTGAAGTTTTGTGGTTACAAGAATAAATTTTAGTCTGCACCAATGAAAATGTTCATTTTAATTTTTAATACTCCTTTATGTGAGGCACAATGACTCTTCCTCCCGTATACACACTGTAGATTGAAAAAAAAAAGCACATTTTTGTTAATCTGCCTGGAATGGATTTAAGTTTATTCTTGCCTTTTAAAGTGTGGAGAAAATTGGATATTGATGGTAGGTGTTCAGAATTATCAGTTGATTTCTACGAGAACACAGCTACAATTATTGAAATGCTGGCAATAAAAGTGGGAACTCCCTCCTATTTAGAATTATTTATGAAAAGAGAGGAAGGAAGGGAGAGACAGAGACAGAGAGAGTGGATGAAAGAGGACAAAAACTGTAATTTGTATAATTATAGTCTCAAAACAAAAACAAACTTTCTATAATTACCTAGATAGGCCAACAGCAAGGTGTATGATAAAAGCTATATGTTATCAACCACTTTGAAATCCTTGGCTGATTGCAATAAAGCAGTCAGTAAATACTGACACATGTCCCATTCGTTCTATGACCACATCTAGAAGAACGTTATAAAAGGTGTTGGTGGCCAACCACTGTTTCATTGCCGAGTGACATTAGTTAAACAGCTATTAGCCTGATAGGTAGATTAAGATTTATATCAAATTTTCTTTCCCCAAAAGGTATCAAGAAAAATGTAGGCTAGAAATAGTATAATAGGCCCACTTGGCAATAAATTGAATCTGTCAAGGTGGTTTTGTTTCTGAATCCATTATTTTTAATACAACTTTAAAAAATATTTTTATAATAATCAAGATACCTTTGTAAAATCCCTCCAAATTGTAATCCCGATATTATTTTTTTCTACTCCTCTAATTATAAATGTTGATTTTAAATTTGGGGCTAGAGAGAGTGAGGAGAGGAAACACATCAGAACTAAGACAATTTCTTGGGTTATTTTCAACATGTAAAATAATAACTTTAAACATTGTTTTCTGTTTAATGATTTTTGTCTTTTAGATGAAGGTTCTTAGAATTATTAACATTTAGATTGGTTGAAGTGTGGGTCATTCAAATAATAGTATATTTAAATATGCAGTGAAAAAAGTTTTAAAATTGCATATATACTTTTGCTGTTATTATTAATCTCTTTTTGTAACATACCTATTACTAAAAACTTTCTTTAGTAATTCAGTTAATGTTTATATGCCTTGAATAAATGACATTTTTAATCAGAATATTAAGCAACCATTTTAACTTTTGTTTTGTCTGACAGTTAGTATAGTTTCTAAATAATAGCCAGACAAGAGATTACACAATTGTATCTTTCAATAATATACACTTTAAATGTACATTAAAGTTAGAAAAATTTTAATAAAATTCACTTATATCAAGGATTTTTTTAAGTCAAATCTATTGGTTGTTGGTATCTGTGAACTCTTAAGAATAAACACCTGCAGTGTTTTATTATGTAAAAAGGTGGTTTAATTGCATCATATTTATCACAGACGAATCAAGCCCTATTCAGAAGATAATAATGACACGGTAATTGGATCAGTAATTGGTTCAGGATGATTCAATATTGTACTAATAATCATAAATACCGCTGTCTTCTGCTTTGATTCAGGGCTGACATGCTAATATAGATTGGATTTAGAGCACTAAATATTAGTGAACTGGATCTAGTATTAATGTCTAGATCCTTGGTTTGGCTATGCCAGCCAGAAACAGGTAAAAAACATATGCACCACTTGAAAACATATTTTAAATTACAGTATGAATTCAGTCAATGTACTTTATTGGCTTTCCTTAACTATTCATTTCTGAAACCAACATCTTCATATATGGAGGTGGAAGGCAGTAGAAATAAAGGCATTTCCTTATTTTTCTTGTAAAAACGATCATTTTGGATGAGTAATGCAGTTTTACATTTGATCGAACAAGTTACCATGGATGATGTGACATGATGACCTGGTGGGCAAAATTATTCATGTGCCAGTTATGTAATGAAGGATAAGAAAATCATTCCCATTACACACTGTGTTCAGCAGACACTTGGCGGTTAAACAGGACTATTTCTTAGCCAGTGTGGTGGCAGCCTTTCACTGAGAGCCAAAGGAGAGGGAGTCTCATTATGTAGAAAACAATGATCCTTATTCACTCAACATGGAAACTTGCCTTACAAGTGCACATTGGATGGCTCTGGGCTGGAACAAAAATGGCATATCCCCTGTTATCAATGGAACAGAAACCCAGGATCAACATGCCTGGCTTGGAATGCTGCCTACTGGGGATAGAAATGGATATATTCAGGCATTTGTTTATTTATGATCATTTCTATGGATTGGAGGTGTTGGGGATGTGCTTACTGTCTACCCCTGCTGATCTAGGTCTCTTTTGTGGGAAAAGGAGAGGGGGCAGCTCACAGGTGCCAATGAAGAATGTAACTATGCAATTTTAACTCTGAAGTTATAAGACTGTGCTGGAGACAACTGATTAGATGTGTAATGTTTACCTGGCAATGGAATAATTCTTTTTCTATTATTTTAACTAGACATAGGATGATGGCATGTACAAAATCTATGTATAGGACCAAAAGAATGTCATAGGGTATGGAACCATTGCTTCTTGATGAAGAACCCAAACATAATAATAACACATTTCCTAAGAAAAATAGAGAGCTTGATGAGACCAATGGATCTATAGAGGATTTGGATTATCCTGTTACCTCTCTTGCTTTTGGCTTTTTGTTATTTACAAATTGGGAATTTGAAATGGAATTTACTCTCCAAAGGTCATTATAAAGAAAATGAATATAAAGCTTATCAAATCTATTATTTATACAGATGCTCCAGGATGAGTATTCAGATTCTTTCCCATGATTTATCTCTGTTCTAATTATTTAAAATAATCTTTGAAGGTAGGCATAGAGTGGCGTGATTAATTTCTCATTGCCAAAGTCAGGCAGGAAACACAAGTAGATGAACCGTGTGTTGGGAAAAAAAAAATGCCAGAAAGTACTACATCAGTGTCCTTTAAGAGTTTTTGACTAACCCAATGATTCCACTCAAGGGAGCAGGCTTCAACCTGTACTGGTGTTCTCAAACCTTCCCTCTTCATGCAAGGTATGGAAGACACAATTTTCTCAGCATACACTCAGTTGAATCTTTTCTAATGGCATCCATGTTGGCGCTATTTTCTAGGTAGGCATGGAGGGATGTCTTCATCATTCGCAGGAGTCTGGGTTTACTGCCAAAGGCAATGATCCAATTCCACAGGCGAGGGAAATAGATAATTTCAGTTCCCAAATCAGCATTGCATCCAGTAACACCTGAGCAATGAAAATCCTGTGGCGTCTATATTCAAGAGCCAGGAAATTCCATGTGTTTATGGAATCAAGTTTTCTCCTAGGTGGAGTGACTGTTTATTGTTTAGTATCCATGAAAGGAAATCTGCAGTCAAATAGCAGCCAGACGTCACACATTCCCCATGTATCTACGCCCCAGTGGCTCCAGTGCTGAACCAACTGCTCAGGAGTTACAGGGTAACTAATTTACTTGGTCTTATTTCTCCCTGAAACTCTACGTGTAGTTGTGGTTCACTGGTTTAGTGACGTGAATGAAGGGAATTCACTGCACTTCAAATCTCTCATTACACCTTAATTAGGACACCAGCTAGAAATATCAATGTTTTAACAACTGTAGCAGACAAGGTTTCTTTTCCTTCTTTAATCACATATTGTAAAGCAGATTGAAGTACTTTATCAATGTTTTCTTCTTTTGTTTTTTTTCGAGTGAGAATCCATGGCTAAGTATATTAACATAAAAACTAAGGCTATGATCTTTCCATTTTAATACTCAGCTCAGTCAGCAACAGAGTAATAAATGATAACAGTAATCATAGAAAATACATTATTAAGGAGTAAAAATGCATAACTATTAAGTTTTTGTCGTGTTGAATTTTGTTTTTTGTGTTTGTGTTTTTTTCTTAACAGAAATTTTGCCACTGAGGCAAATTATACTTTTATTTTTTTGGTTGTTACTTAGTAAATTTCCAAGTAATTAAATCTTTTTTCATCATCATTTTGACTTTAGAAACCTGTTTTGGGACCACCAACTACCAGTGTCCTTAACTCGGAGCACCTGAGTAACCTCCCCTGTGAGGTGCAGTTTTGTTGTAGAAGACATCTGAATGCTTGTAACATCTGGATCATAAATAATAAAAAGCTAGTTTTTAGGTGTCAGCAAAACAGTCTATAGCAAAGGAGGGAGAACATTTTACCTAGTATTTATAATTATTTAAATATTTACCTTCCCCCAAAACAAGGTTACAATAAATTTCCAATTAACAACAAAATAAAATAAACATAACTTTAAAAATATGCCTTTAAATCAAAGAAAGAAGACAAACAATACTAAAATTTAATCTGTCCTTTGGGGCAGGAGACAGCTTACAGGTTCTTGTCAGCCAGCTAAATGACAGTCAGAAAAGATCATGTGACTGGGGTCTAAAAACTAATTAATCTCCATAAAGCTGTAAGTGAGGTAGGTAAGATGACTTGAAATCTGATTACATTATTGCATTTAAGGGGAGAAAATGCAGCATGTATTTTTCATGTTGATTTTAACCACCTGAGCCCTTAATGATGTTTTGTACCTTGGAAGAAAAATCATATTTCATCCATATTTTAAAAAGAACTACAAAGATGCTGCTGTCAGTATATGATTTACGTATTTGCTGTAAATAATATGAAAATGAATCATGTAGGATGCCTCTGTAAAGTTTTCAAAGAATAAGTAATTCTTTGAAAAGTAGATTCACTGTGAAAAGGAAGCCATAAATCGTAAGACTAAAAGAAATTTACAAAGATATTTAAAGGAAATAATAATTTTACTATTCCCAGCCCTACTTCCATAAAAAGCAAATGATTAGGTAGTATATTTTGGCTATTGGACATTTATGTGCTACGTTGTTATTAGTTCTAAAGTTTAAGTCCTATTCAAAATAATTCTGAAAATTGATTAAAATATCACATTCTCTACCACTTCCATTATTCTAGTCACACACAACATACGTAAACACTTTGAATGTTAGAAGGAGTCATTCAGAATCCCATGGAACCTTCTTGTATGCTTCACAGCTAATTCTTTTTTTGATTGCTTTAACATTTACGTAAAAGATACTTCTAAGCAATGGTTCTTTAAATGTGTTCTCCTTTTATCTGCAGCAGAAGAACAAGGATTATAGAATAATAATAATTTGGAACATTATATCTGGAATGTTGTGAAAATAGTCCTTATTAGATTGGAATGAGCCCTGAAGAGAAAGAGAGAGAAAGAGAGAGAGAGAGAGAGAAAGAGAGAGAGAGAAAGATGTGTGTGTGTGTGTGTGTGTGTGTGTGTGTCTTGGGGGGAGGGGAAAGTTATGTGTATTTCAGAAAGAAAAAGAGACAGAGACTTAGAGTTTTATTAATAAACACTATCAATCATAGATTATGTAAATTATATATCTGCAAAAATGTTATTTAAAAAATTGGAAGCACTATATTTGAGTTAAAATACAGGTCAGGGAATTTATTGCTACCAGGTAATCCATTGTATACTGAACACAGAAAGGAGGTGACAGGCAGAATACATTCTCTAGTTTGTTTTATTAAAATTATAATTGTAATTTTTTCATAATAATATTAATGAATGTGTGAGCAGACTGAATCACGAAAATAGAGTACCTCTCATTGAGAACCTGAAAGCATTTTACAAATGAAGGGCTTTTTCTACTCTATTTTATGTGAACAAAGTTTTTGTGAGTTAAAGTACGTTCAGTATTTTAGGGAAATGTTATCATTTTTCATCTTGGCAAAAATATGCTAGTCAACTTTTTCCCAGTATGCAAACTTTAGAGGCGTCATAAAGGAGAGGTTTGGTTTAAGATTCAGAAGGCAAGAAATATCTTTTGTTCTTCATTTTTCTTTTCTCTAATCATCTTAAGGTGAGCATGCATGTAGTATACAGATAGATGCACACCCAAAGATATATTTGTGTAACAGGAAGGCAGCTAGAATACTCTAGAGTTATCTGAACCAGGCAGAGTGATGGAAAAGCCACAGGAAGTAAAGGAGAGTTTCAGGAAGGAGAGCTGCTCCCTCTTTTCTGACCTCTGCCTTCACATCCATCTAATCGCCTCTGTATCCCTTCCTATTATCCACTATCTTTCCACTTTGCCCTTTGGGATACAGAGTATGGAAAACATTTTCCCTGACCTGAATAAGCATTTATGAGCAGCTACTTCCTGAGTTCAGTGAATATTTTTAGACCTTAAAAAACATTGTACTTCCTATGAATGATGATATCAGTTAAAATATTATTACAATTATTTTGGATTAAGTTATCACTGCTTAAATATCCCTGGTTTATATTTCCAATCACTGAAGATTTGAAACCTTAAGAGAATTCTTGCTAATGAGTAACTAGTCAATATCCATGGTTAAAACTGAAAGGAGGTAAAAATGGAAACTACAACACTGTGAAGAATTCTAAAACTTTATGTTAAGAATTTCTAAAATGACCTATATGCAAAATAATTTACAGGAGTATCACTTGAAATTATTTTAAAGAATGTTTAGTAGGAGACCAGGGTATACCTGAGGTATAACACCCTTCTGTTGAACTCTAAATTCTAAGCAGAATTTTGTTCTATTGTGTAATGATGCACAAAGGCCAGATCATTCCCACCAACTGTACTACAGAAAAATCTTCTGAGCTTATACACCATCAATTCACTTTCCTTACATAATCGAATAGACAAAGCTTGCCACTCAAGATCAAGGAAAACAGGGATGGAAGAGAAAAGATTGAGACTGAGTATTCAAAGAAAAAGCTAATATAATTCTCTGTGCTGGTATCTTTCTCCCTCCTTGTTTGTTTACTCTTAATATTACAGAATTGTTAAGCAGTTTAAAAAATTCTGAGATCCAAAAATGTGTCAACATTACAACGCGTTGAATTTTTTATCTGCTTTAAAGTGTGCCCTCAAAAGCTTGCTTTTTTGAAGCAGTCATTTGCATAAATGGCTTAAATAGCCAACACTTCTGCAGTGGTGAACCAAATTTTATTGGGGTTGTGGAATTAGGTTTCTTCTCTTTCTTTTCTTTTTTCACTTCCTTTCTGGCTGACAAGGTATTTGCTAACATATCTGAAATTCGGATTTAAATTGAGATCTACTTTGACAATTGAGGGACAGATTTACGAAGCACCAAGACTTCTAACTGGTAGTTTGATTTGAGTGTTTGTGTGCCTGTGTTTGGTTTTTAATATACTTATGTACCTATTTCTACATTTATTCATCCACTTACTTATGGACAGAACATTAGATAAAAATCCACTTTCACGAGAAAGATAGTAGGCAAATTCTCGTTTAACATAAAAGCCACTTCAACTATTAATTATGATTACAGAAAATCCCCATTGTGACAGAATATCATTTAACTTCCAAAAACTAGAAGCAGTGACAGCACACATTTTTATAAAACTCTACTATGTAATAATTTTCTGTAAAGAAAGATCATCCAAACTGATCTTTGAAAGGAGCTTAAATTACCAATCAAATATAGATAACCCATTTCATTTGTTAAGGTCTTGATATTATTTTGGCTTTGTTTTAACAAATACGCTTGGCCATAATGAAAATAAACCTGCTGAAGTCTCCGAGGTCTGAGACAAGCTATAACACATTTCTGCACCACGGGGTGGGCTCCTGGGATGCCTACTGAGAAAATTCCTGCCCACTGAGCATGCCCAGACTATTAAAATGAATTGACATGTTAATGCTGACAGGAAAAGAGCACAAGAGAGTTTGCTAAATTACTGCTCAGTCAGGCACTAGGAATTCCTGAGTGGCTAACTCCTGAGCAAAACCCACAGCAAGCACAACAACATCAACAAAACTTTATTGTCAAATGCACCAAAACAAACAAACACTAACAGGGCTGTCATGTTAGTAATCCACCTGCCCATAAATCATATGGATTTTAATCATACCTGCCACCTTAGCCGCTTATCCCCAGAGAAATTGTTTTCTTTTTGCTCCCTCCTTCACTCGCTTTCAATTATCTGGAAGCTGGTTCACGTGTTTATTTATTTATCTAAAGTTCACATACAGTATGCATGCACAAATTTTCTCCGGGGGTTTGGACCAGGCAGATCATAGGAGGATGCAGTGGAGCGTAGCAGCTAACAGCTCAGATGAATGTACTCAGTCTCAAAAACCTGCTTTGGACCATGATGACAAGGAAAGGGGAAGACAGAAAGTAATTAGTGTGTGTACAATGATTGATTATGGCTTAATATTCAGGCATTTCACCTTTAGACCACTATAGGTAGACTTAAAGAATGATGAAACAGGAAGTCCTCATGGTTTTTGAGAAGCAAGGAAGAAAAAATCTGCTTTTCCACATTTAAGTCATTTGCTTTCACTTCTGCAGAGGTGGAATAAAGTTTATTCACTTTTAAACACATATGTTTGATCAGTCTATTCACTGCATCTAAGAATTGTTTAAAATCTCAAATATTAAGATGAGCATAAGAAGTGACTTCTAGCCTTAGGCAGGCAGACAGGAGATGAAAGGAAGCTGCACATTTCAGATGAAATTATTAGTTTTAATAGTCTCACCATTGTGTTGTCTTACTCCCAGGAACAACTTCAGAAAATAATACCAATTTGGCTACAAAAGGAATAAGTAGTGAACTGCTCATGACCTTTTCTCAGCTCCAGGAGGTGAAAGAGGAGAAAAGATGCATTGTGGAGTCCATATCCTTTAGAAATAAAAATCATTTTCATGAGACAACATAGGCCCCAAAATAGATATGTTAGATATGGCAAATTCAGGAGAAAGAAAACTTTCACTTTATTATATCTGTCTGATTCAAGGGTTTTTGATACTGTGGTGTGTGTGACTGTGTGTGTGTGTAAGTCATGATGGCTTTTTATGCACATTCTGATCTATACTTGCCAAACTGTGTATTAGCTCCATCTCTAGATAGAATCTGTTTAGAACACCCATAGAAATTAAAAGGATCACATGGAGTTTGACATTTTGCAAAATGAAAGAATAATGGATGTATTATATTGTGTGTTTTTTCCTTTTAGTAAAAATGTCTGACCCTTGGGAAGCTTGGCTAGAAGTTTAGAAGTCTGAATCATTTTTCTTCCTCTTTATGCTCAAAATATATAAGAATTTAATTTCTTCAGCTTCATATTTTCCTTGATATTTCAGTAAATTTGAGATATCCTTCTTGTTCATAAATCATGAACTAAGTAATTGAAGTTTACCCTAAAATAATTTGGTGTCTTTTGACTTTGCATCTTATATCCAAATGCCCAGGTAAACAAATCTCCCTGCTCTATTAACTTCTATGTTTGTCTTCTTATAACTGTGACCAAGGACATGCCACAGAACATAAGAAATATTTGACCTTTAACCTCAAGTTTGAAAGAATAAATAATCCATCTCATATCGGATGTAAAATTCTAGTCTTCCAAAATGCCAGATTATTTATATGAAATAGACACTTAGGTAAATATTTTGGGGTAGAAACTAAATCATCGAGTTACATTTCATATTTTACCATTATATGTCTATATTTTAAAGATTGTGATCATGGTTTTTTGTTTTCTATAATCTTCCCTAAAAATTATATTCACTAATCTATTCAACAGTTACTTATTGAGCACCTGATATGTGTCAGCCTACATAAACCAGCCCTCCAGCACTCTCACCAAATCATTTATAAATCTGATATTCATAAATTTTATCTTTTGACACCATTAACATTTGACAGATTTTTACTTGAATTAGAAGAAATTCTGTTTTCTCACTGTTGTAACCCTAGCTCCTAGAGTACTGCCTATAGGAGGTGTTCAATTAATATTTATGGATTTTATAATCATTTTTGTAATATGGGTATTTTAAAAATTATGTTATTTTCTTGAAGAAAATACTATTGCTTGTCTAAAAAACAGACAATTCACCTTTTTCCCCATATTGGCAGATGCCAATTTTGTTCAAGTTTGCCCATCATCTCTTCCCCAGCAACTCAGGAGAATCATGATTGTTCTTAGCAGGTTGTGGTTGTCCTGTCAGTCTGCTTGCCAGGGAATTGTTGTGAGGTGGGCATGTGACCCAGGACTGGCCAAGGAGATATGTGGAGAGATGATTTTATGGGATTCTGGAAAGTATCTCTTTGCTGATGAAAATAAACTTAGAGAAGAAATAGTTCCTTATCTTCTGCTCAACATCATTTTATCTCATTTTATACCTGGAACCAGGGTACCCATCTTATAAGCATTAAAAAAAAGCCAACTAGGGGGCTTCCCTGGTGGCGCAGTGGTTGAGAGTCCGCCTGCCGATGCAGGGGACACGGGTTCGTGCCCTGGCCTGGGAGGATCCCACGTGCCGTGGAGTGGCTGGCCCGTGAGCCATGGCCGCTGAGCCTGCGCGTCCGAAGCCTGTGCTCCGCGACGGGAGAGGCCACAACAGTGAGAGGCCCGCATACCGCAAAAAAAAAAAAAAAAAAAAAAAAAAGCCAACTTGCTGATATTACTAGAGAAGAAAGATTTGGGTCATTGAAAAAGTTGACCCTGACTTTTTAAAATCATTCATTTGTGTTCCACTACCACCCCACTAAATGCCAGGGCATGATAGAAATGACAGCCATAATCCCTAATCTCAAAAGTTTATAATGTCCTGGTCTTGAAGACAACATGTCCACATACGAGTGAGAGGACACAAAAAAGATTAACAAACAAGTGTTTCTTATCTGAAGGCTTGCCTGGGGATAGTCCACTTACAAGTTGATTCAGGCTGTTAACAGATTTTTAGCAAGATGATTCTTATATAATGTAATATAAACTTGGGAGGGATACCCCATCCTCACCTTGTGCATATTCTATGGTTAGAGGTAAGGTAGAGGTTCCTCCCACAATCTAGAGGAAGGGATTATACAGAGGTTTGAAAGTTGGGTTCTGTAGGGTCATCTTAGCTTCTGTCTACCGCAGTCCACCATCTGGCCATCAATGATTCATGTCCCTCCAACATTCAAAATAAAATCACCCCTTCCAAGTTCCCAAGAGTCTCATCTCTTTATAACACAAGCTCAAAATTCAAAATCTCATTATGTAAATCAGGTCTAGGTAAGAATAATGTTTCTGGGTAGAATCTATTAAGAACAACTAGCTCTTGAAGCACTCTCTCCATCTATAATCCTGTAACACTATAAATGCAAGCTATCTGCCTTTAACAAACTCAATATAAAATAATGGGACAACAAAAATAACATTTACAGACATTCAAGTTCAAAAAGGGGGAAAATGGAAGATAAAAAGGAGTCACTGCTCTATGGAAACCCTGAAATCCAGCCAGGCAAATGTTGGGAGTTTCTTGATTCAATTTCAAGGACTGAGAACAATTCTCTGTGGCTCTAGGCTCTATCATCTGGCTCTTGGTTCAGCTTTTTGGTCACTCTTCCTCTTTCATGAAAGGTAGCATAGGTTTACAGCTGAGGAACTTTATCAGGACTTCCTGCCAGTAGAATCTGGGGGGTGAGACACCCTCCTTTCATATTGTATTCTCTGTCTTTTTTAATTCATCTGGTAGTGACTTCTACATTGAAACCACTAACTCAAGTATTTTCTGGGTCTTCTGTGAATTTTAATGGGGTTCATGTCATAAGACAAAATCCAGGCTCACAGATCTTTTGGGGATAATAATTCCTTCTCTACCTTGGTGTCCTGCTAAAATGGCTAAGGGACACCACAGTTAACTTAGTAGAATTTTTACGGTTTGATTGGGAGGATCTGTGAGGCACATTGTTGCTCTCTAGAAAGGCCCCTTTTTGTGATGGAATAGCCTAACCTTTTAATTTTCTGAGGTTTAATGAAAAGGTTATAGAACCACATCCTCGACTTTTTCTCCAGAGCAATCTTTCCTGGCAGTAAATCCCTTAATGATAATTTTTTAATAGTTCTTCCCGCAATTTGCCTCTCTCTTCTCACATTTTACTACAATCAGTAAAAGTCAACAAGGCAGCACCTTCACCACTTTGCTTGAAAATCAGCTATATGAACAAATTCATTATTTAGACATTATTTATTCTGCTTTCCACATATCTCTAGGAGACAATTTTGCTTATGCTGTCTTCCCTCTTTCTCCAGCTTTCAACAAAATGCTCCCCACTTCACTGTGAGCCTTCATTGACAGTGTCTTTAATGATGTTGGCCAGACACCTGCCAATGAGCTGTTCTAGGCTATTTAGGCATTCCTATCATGCTTATCAAAATTTCTCTCATCTCAACCCACAGCCTGGTTCCAAAGCCACTCACGGATTTTTAGGTGTTAGTTTTCTATACCATCTAACAAATTACAACCTTCGTGGCCTAAAACAACATGTATTTATTACCTCACAGTTTCTGTGGGTCAGGAGCACAGTTTCTGTGGGAACGTCTTGGCTGAGTTTTCAGCAAGGCCACAGTCAAGGTGTTGGCAAGGGGCAGACCTCCTAACATGGCCACTTACTAGTTCCAAGTCCAAAAGAAAGAAAGTCTCTAAAGCAAGTCTGCTAGCAAGACAGGCAGGTTATTGTAAAATGTTGTGTAATCATGGAGCAACTCCCATCACCTGTGGCATATTCCACTATTTGGAATCAAGGAAAAATTCTCACCCACTCTCAAAGGAGGAGATTATAACAAAGGTATAAACAGAAGAAGGTGTTAGAGGCTGAATTGTGTTCCCCCCAAATTCATTTGTTGAAGTGTGACTCCTCAGAATGTGACTGCATTTAAAGACAGGGTCTTTACAGATGAATGGATAAAGAAGATGTGGTACAATGGAATACTACTCAGCCATAAAAAAGAACAAAATAATGCCATTTGCAGCAACATGGATGGAACTAGAGATTATCATACTAAGTGAAGTAAGTCAGAAAGAGAAAGACAAATACCACTTATATGTGGAATCTTAAATATGACACAAATGAACTTTTATGAAGCAGAAACAGACACACAGACACAGAGAAGAGACTTGTGGTTGCCAAGGGGGAGGGAGGTGGCGGAGGGATGGAGTGGGAGTTTGGGATCAGCAGATGCAAACTATTATATATACAATGGATAAACAACAAGGTCCTACTGTATAGCACAGGGAGCTATATTCAATATTCTATGATAAACCATAATGGAAAAGAATATGAAAAAAAGAATGTGTATATGTATAACTGAATCACTTTGTTGTAAAGCAGAAATTAACACAACAATGTAAATCAACTATATTTCAATAAAAAATTAAAAAATAAAAAGATAGGGTCTTTAAAGAGGTAATTAAGTTAAAATGAGGTTATTAGAGTGGGCTCTAATCCAGCATGACTGGTGTCCTTACAAGAAAAGGAGAGTAGGAGACAGACATGTACAGAGGAAAGACCAAGTGAAAATGCGAGGAGAAGATGGCCACGTACAAGTGAAGGAGAGAAGCCTCAGAAAAAATCAACCCTATGGACAACTTGGTCTCAGACTTCTAACCCCCAGAAAATAAATTTCTATTGTTAAGCCACCCAGTCCGTGATATTTTTTTATGGCAAACTAATACAGTCGGGTCATTGGGGGTCACTTTAGGGTCTATTCTCCACAATTGGAGAAGTTATTGGAGTTTTCAAGACATGGTCCTAAGGAAAATGTGGTGTTCTTCTAAGACGCCTTTGAGTCCTCCCAGGAGGTAGGGGTAAGAGAGACAAACATATGAGGATCTAGGGCTCTCAGTTCCACCTCAGTGAGTGAATTCGACTTTAATCTGTTCTGAATATGAGAATTCTACCTAGTAAAAACAATTCAAATTCAAAGACTCCCTGTAGTCTTATTTGATGTGTCCTATTTCAGGAATATATTCTTCCTATAGAAATTTTACTGATTGTTAAAACAGCATTGGACTAGTATTTAAGAGAACTAAACGCTAATGTCCACTCTGATATAAGACAGTCGGGGAACTTTGAACAAGTCTCCTAAGCTCTCTACATCTTTTGTTTCTTCAACATAAAATTAGGAGTTTGGACAAAATTATTCTAAATTCCTTTCCATCTCTCAGTAACATAAATTACAAAAGTTTTTAGATTTTGCTATTAATCACTTTGTTTCCATTTCTACACTTATGGGGAGAGATAAGATAATTCTATATTATACAAAGTTTGTTTTGCTTGATCAATAATAACAAAGATTTCTGATAATTAAAAGCAAAACATATATTTGTACTGAAAAAGAACTTGACAATATTTCTCCTGCATTAGAAAGATATATGGCTTACATTTTGAATATTGACTGCAGTTTTTATTCTCAATTATATGTCTTTGAGAAAGGAAATGAAATTAGACATAATAGATTGGGTGTTTTCATAAATTCTGTCAGTGCAAAAAAGCCTCTGCAGTCAATTTTAAGAGAAAATATTTTTGTATCTTAAACCACAAATAACAGCTTTTACCTTTGTGTTCTCAGAGATGAATTTATATAGCTGAGATGTCTCTTTGGTGTCTGTGTAAAACAAGTGACAAACTAGAAATAAACTTATAAAATAAATAAACTTCTTTTGTTCAAATGCCAGGGACTTCATGTGTATTTTTATTGCTTTGAGCTCTTTCACTCATTGACATGGGAGTTTGAATCAATGAATAATTCTTTATCCTCACACCTGTAGTCTGAACTTGCTGTCATAGTTAAAAATATATAATTTTGCTGTACACTGTCAAAACTCAGCCCCAAAACTAAGAACACATTCACCTTCATTCACCATAGCATTCAAAATATTCATTCCCTTTAGGCAGTGGTTCAAAATTTGAGGTCAGCATGAGTGAAAAAACTTTTAATGTTCTTTTAATTCTCAGTTGTCACCTATCCTGGTTCTTCTGTCTTCAGTTCTCACAATGAAGGTCCCTGAACAGAACTCTAAGAATACTTAAAGGCCAAGTTTCTAAAGCTACACCAGGTAAGCAAGAGGTGCTACATTCAAATGAGCTCTCTGATGTATAGGTGACAGGCAAGAACTAAATTGGCAGTATTTGCTGAATGATCCATACCCATAGGGGGCAGGATTCCACCTGGTTGGGCTCTTATATTGGAGTAAACTCAGGGACCAGCCTTCATGAAATGAAACGGGCTGTAAGGGAACAGCCAAAGTGACGGCAGATTTTGTGTTCAATGACCGTATGGTTTTCATTATCTTGTTCTCAACGAAGAATTCATCCAAAGAACAACCAAATGAAAGCAATGTGTAAACCATGTCAACCCATCCTTGGATGAACATGTCACATTTGTTCTATTATCTAGTGGTAATTGTGTAAAGGTGGGGAAAGGGGAGAGGAAGAAGTAGGAAAAATAAAAGGTAGTGCAAAAAGAAGGTATGGTAGGAGCAAGGGGAAAGAAATGTATCAGCCATTCAGCTGTTTCATTATGTAGCTTCCCACACTCACCAAAGATGTAATTCATCCTGCAGGTGCAAACATTGTTGGCTTTCTCATGGACTCTTGACGGATGGACCGGATGTACGTTTCCTTACCCCAGATGCTCTTTAAGAACACCGGCAATGAGATAGGGGATTGTATGCACCTGAATCAGCATATTCACTGAGTCTTATTTGTCTCCTTTCTTGTTTAAAGAACCAGTAGTGCTGTGCACAGAGCAAAAAAAGCTAGGCAGAGGCTTTTTTCTTTTAATATAGAAAGATGGCCAATCTAAACACCTTTTCCAGTCATTTCTTTATAATTGCCCTGAGATAAATGACATTACTGCCCTGATTACTCATCACCAACAGTCACTTTAGTGGATAATTATCAGAATACATGGCAATATCGCATCCAGTAATAAAATTCATCCTTATGTTTTCTACAAGGTTTTCAAAAATTTAAGATGGAATTTTTCCCTATAAATTGAGAAAAACATAAAGATTTTTAAGTCATTTGAATAGATAACATATTAGAAATGGAAACATTCATTCTATCTGAATCAGTGTTGCCACCCTCCTTCATTAGCTCCCACCAACTTCGAGGATTCCAAAATTCCAAACACAACTGACTCTTTTCAGGCTGAAGTTCCATTGACTCTTGGCAAAAAGCAACTTCCTGGTTCAAAGAAAAAAGGCTTATAAAAAAGCTCACAAGGCTTCTTAGACATCAAATGGGTCTTACGAAACCACATTTTGATGAGCTAAGTGTAAATGAATCAGAAACACATGGATTAAATTTCCCTTGAAATACACATGGGTTTGAAAATCAAGGAAAAAGTGTTTAGCCAAATGTGTTTTGGGTTTCCTTGAACTGAAAACATTTGAAAAAAGTTGAGGCATTTGCTAAACCTTAATACACTGTTGTGTTTGCTAAACCCTCCTCCAAATCAATTAAATTTCCATGAGGCTTCCTTCATTCCCTTGTGGTTTGCCTTGTCACCTCTGTCTTGACACTTTATAGACCAAACTAAATTCCCATTGAGAAAAAGACTGTTGTTCTAGATCTACTTAAATATGAAGTAACTATTAAAACACCCAGCAAATCAAAGACATTAAGGGGTGGAAAAGCACCCGTTAGGTCATGTGTTCTATCCTGAGGGTTGGAGATCATTCACTCACGGTTCTCCAGTGCTTTACCCAGTGTAGTTTTAAATGTCTCAAGTGACAGGACTTCCACTACCTCCCTTGGGAGAATATTGTGCATACTAATAGATTTTGCCATTAGGAACTGTGCCTAAGTGTATAGCAGAGGCACAGTGGGATGTCTGGTGGGAAAAGTGGTATTATGGATAATTAACTCTTTCACTACTCCATATCAATCACCTGTAGCATGTTCAGCAACTTATTCTAGCATTTCAGGACTAAAGTATGTACTATGATATATGTGTACCTTACTAGTTTTCATTCAAAAAACAATATTTGGTTAATGGGATAAAATTAGGCCCATGGTAATGTAAGATAAAGTTCCACAATTAATAGATCCATCACAATAAAACTATGGAATGTCATAAATATATTCTTTTGACTGCTAATGTTATTTTAACATCCCTGGAAAATATGTAACTTGAACTCTTTAAGAATTTTTTTTCTTTTTGATCAGAAAATGATGTCCAAATGGCACCAGCCAGAACCTAAACACATATATTATCTGTATATTTTATTATGTATATTCTCCCCAAACTGACTTCCTCCTGCTAATATCTTTTCTTTAAACCTCTTCACAGAAAATTGAACTTATTTTTCATTTCTGCTGCTCCTAAGAAAGGCAATGCGCTTGTGAGGACATATCTATTTGTCTTTCTAGATAGAAAGGAAAGCCTAGCTTTCAATATAGCTAACATGTTTTCAGAGATCTCATGGCAGAGTTTACATTAATTTGCTCTAGTTCTTATTCCACTTACAAATGAGTTATAAGTCACATAACGACTTACATGGCCTGTCATACTGCTACTATGCTGACCTTTTCAAAATTCTGCATTGTGAACAGCTGACAGCCATACCTCTTCCATGTCAGTTACTGCAACCTATAAAACTTAACCAATGAAATGGCGAGAAGAGTCAGGTAAGGGGAATGGGAAACTGCATGATATTCTCGACTTCCTTTTTTAATCTCTCAGATATGGGGTGGCTTTTCATGTTTCACACAGTCTTTTTTTTTCCTTTTAAAATGAGCATTTTCCTCTCCCTTTACCGTGTCCCTCATATTATCTTGCCCCTTTGTATGCATTTCTGTGTCAGTCATACTAAGTGAGTCTCTGTTAAGATACGGAGTTGAGACTTTTATGTCTACATGGCTCTCTCTCTTTTTTTTTTTTTACTATCTGAGGATGTGGGCAGTAGGGAGTAGGGATTGAGTTGAATAAATATTTTTCAAAACTCCATATCCATTTGATTATTATCATACTTTATCGCTTTAAACTGTCTTTCTTCAAGATATTTTAAATAATATTTAAAGCTGAGGGCTTACTTTTTGATTACTGCATTTGGCACCTAGTAATACTTACCATTAGCAAATGAGCTGGGTCATTTCCCCCCCTCACTTACACCAAAATGTGAAGTGTCTCCACCCAGACTGTTTATAATACTGCTGCAGCTTTGGTCACCATGGTCTTTTCCTGCAACAAGTCTAGCTTTCCTTTTTAAATTTTTTTCTTTAATCTTTCCTTATAAGCCAATCCTGCAGCTCATTAATAAGTATGTTACGTTTCTCTGAACTTCTTCTAATGGTTTTCCTTTCTCTCTTGCTTAAGGGAATTGCCATTAATATTTAACAATTTTGAATTTCTGTTTTTAAAAGGGGATGTTAGAGTTTTTAGTATTTAGGCTGATTTAAATTCAAAACAAGTTTTTCATGGGAAAGATTGAAAAACACATATACAATCACCATATGATAGCAATCAAGACCAAAAAGGGGGAGAACTGCTGTTTTCTTTTTTCTTTAAAAAGTATTTGATATTGAAATGATTACAAACAAAGAGTAAGAACAATATTCTGAGTCATGTTACTAAGCTCCGTATTCTAATCTGAATTTAAATTCCTGAGTAAAGGGGTAATTATGTTCCTATCTAGAAATGCTTTAAATTATGTCTCATGTTCAAAAAGACTGAGAAATAAAAGGCTCAGTTCTTCATGTAGAGTTAACATTCTAGATTATGGTAAGCATATGATGCATGCTGCCATATTATGGCCACTAGTTTGTTTTTTTTCATTATAGGCAAAAGTAAAACCAGATTCACTAATGCATCCAATGCAACATCTTCAGCTTACTTAAAGGTAGTGAAGTCTAAAAATCTATCAGAAGGAGCTGATGGTGAGGCTGTGCTCAACTAAATTCAAATATACATATTTACTTTCTACTTGTTATATAATGGCTACCTTTACATAAAAGTCACTATGCAATTCATCTTAATAAGAACGTCAGTTTAGGCATTGTCGGAGAGGGAATTCAAATTCAAGATTTGTTTCTTTAAAAGTGCTTTTACCATATCTTACAAACACATGTTATTTCAGAAAGAGATATTAATAGATCTTTGAAAGCCAATATTTTCTGTGCTATGATCATTCCATAGACATTGGGAAAGAGAGAAAATATTTATAAAGCATTTAGTGATGAGTAATTCACAAGGAAATAACTATAAATACAAGTCAAACAAATTGGCAATTGTTTGCATTTCAAATTAGACATCACGTGGAATGAAGTATTGCTGTGTTTTGCTTCATGAGCGTCTTAGGGAAAGTTATTCCTACCTACATTTGTGAGGCTCATTTGGAGGTCTAGCTGATAGAACATTAGTCGGGGAGTCTGGGTTTCGTAAGTTTCTCCTGGCTCTATCAGACCTCGCTGTGTGGCCTGGTAGAATTTACTCTGAATTTTCGGTATTTGTTTCCTCATCGGTGCAGCTGGGAATAAAAATATTTTTTTTTACATGGTAAAGGTATCAATGATCAAGCATGCTAACAATTTATTGGAATCAGACCATGTTTTTCACAATAAACATGTTTTCCCTGAAGTAACTGATATTCCTAATAGACTCAATTCCATCTAGACTTTTTAGATAATCATGCATGTCTACTTAAAAGATGAGGAAATTCACTTAAAGAGATGACAGGACTGACCCAGGGCCACATGGGTATCAGAAAAACTACCTAATGCCTTGTTTATAGAAATATTCAACAAATACTACTTCATATGATCCTATGATGTTCAAGCAGATTAGCCACCAACAGACTTTCATTGTTTATTAATTCCTTAAATGCTGTCAGTATATGTGCTTGTCCTTATCCTATAGGTAGCGTCAAAAAGCAGAAAAGATAGAGATATTAAGTCTCCTCTCAGTAGGCATGCTTAAAAAGCACAAAATAAGCAGACTTAATTGTATCCTCTGCTAATGGAATGATGAACAGTGAGTGGCTGCAGAGGGAGCTAGGTTAGCATATGTGAACAAAATCATGCCAGCCCTAAATTAATTTGAAATTTGGTGTTTTCTCATGCACAAGCAATCCAGTATTAAAATGTAAGTTGTATAAAAATACATACATGACTAATGGAATTTGTGATCATGCTTTACTTTGATCCATGCATAGTTCAGTTGATCCATGCACAGACAGTAACAGGATTGACTCTTTTGTTGGGGGCGGATCATATACCCAGATTTGCTTGGAGGGTCCAAAGACACATTTGTTGTCCCTGCTTCCTGTTAGCATTGTCCTAGATTTTTTAATTTGCAAGCAATGCAATATTATTCATAGTTGCATTCAAACACATGGAGATGGTTTGTTAGAACTCCACCTTTCAGCCACTGAATATATATAACAATTATAATATATAATAATTATTATATATCATAAATGTATATATTTCCTTAAATGTCTGTGGCTTTTTTTGCCTTTTGCAAAAATAAAATAAAATAAATAAAAATTTATTTTAAAAAATATTCTTAATTAAAAGTTAATTATTGACTTTTCATATGCCAAGAATGAGGGTGAAATTTTAACTTGCACAAAACGCTTGTTGATAGTTATTATTCATTACAGGGATTGGAATTATATCAATAAACACATGAAAAAATAAGATGCAACTCTTTTGGAAAAGCATCAGCATCTACTTCAAAAGTTAGTAGTTTATAGATGTCTTGCCAAAGATGATATTTTAACAAATGTATTTAAAGAAGGTAGGTTCTTATATTAGTCTTAAAACTAGGCTTTTCATTTAGATCAAATAAATGTTCTTCATTAATTTTGCTCATGCTTAAGTCCAAAGTTCCTTGTGCACATAAAAAAAGTAAAGTGAGGGACTTCCTTGGTGGTCCAGTGCATAGGACTCCATGCTCCCAATGCAGGGGGCCTGGGTTCAATCCCTGGTCAGGGAACTAGATCCCACATGCATGCCACAGCTAAGAGTTTGCATGCACAACTAGGAAGTCTTCATGGTGCAATTAAAGATCCCGCATGCCGCAACTAAGACCTGGCACAGCCAAAATTAATCAATCAATCAATAAATATTTTTTAAAAAGTAAAGTGATAGCTGTTTATGTACTGGCTCTATTAGCAGAACTTTGCAAAAGGTTAAATTGTGTTAACTTTATATCCTTGCTATCAGATGTTTCAAATCAACATACTAATTCCAACAGTGGTTCAGTATTTTGATTCCATTTATAAAATCAAAGTAAAGATTAGGGTGATTCATTTTGCTGAAATGAAACATTTGACAAATTGTAAATTTAGTTTAAAAAGTTTTAAAATAAATAAATAAAATTATTTGGTTTTGTAATGATAACATAAGTATAAATATTGGTGAAAAAAAGTCATGTTAAAAATATTCTTGCCAAATTTGGAAGCTTATGGAACAGAAATATTCTTAGAATTGGCTGTGGTGAACACATACTTTATCCTTTTGTTTACAAACAAACTGTGAAAAACTCCAATTAAAACAGAAGTACGTATGGTCAGGATTTACAGGTGTTTTGTTGTGTTTTTAATTTCTGCAAAGTAGGACTGGCTAAAATGTAGAATTTTTGTGATGAAGTTAATGATGAATAATTTTAAAAGTAATATGGTAGTACATGCTTTCTCTTTTCATTGTCAATAAACAGATTTTAGAAATGTTTTATCCTTTGAAGAACTGCTTTATAAGTAAACCTAAGTATTCTAAAAAAGGTATTAAAACCCTTTTATATTTTTGTATCTCTGTGTTAAAAATCAGAACAGATATAGAAAAAACAATTCTAAAATTTGTATGGAACCACAAAAGACCCCTAATAGCTAAAGCAATCTAAGAAAGAAGAGCAAAGGTGAAGGTGTCACAATTTCTGATTTAAAACTATATTATAAAGCTTCAGTAGTCAAAACACTCTGGTACTGGCATAAAAACATACATATAGATCAATGTAACAGAATAGAGAAACCCAAAATAAACCCACAATATACTGTCAATTAATTTAAGATAAAGGAGCCAAGAATATAAAATGTGAAAAAATATACAGTGTGGAAAGTATAGTCTCTTCAATAAATGATGTTGGGAAAACTGGACAGCCACATGCAAGAAGAATGAAACTGGATCCCATTTTATGCCATAAGCAAAAATCAACTCAAAATGAATGAAAAATTTGAACAGAAGACCTGAAACAGTAAAACTACTAGAAGAAAATGTCAAGTAAGCTGAATGACATTGGTCTTGGCAATGAGTTTTTGGATTTGTTACCAAAGTAAAGGCAATAAAAGCAAAAATAAACAAGTGGGACCATATCAAACTAAATAGTTCTGCACAGCAAAGGTAACCATTAACAAAATGTAAAGGCTATTTACCCCATGGGATAAAACATTTATAAATCATATTTATGATAAGAGGTTAATACACAAAATATATAAAGAACTCATACACTCAATAGCAATAAAACACTCCCATTAAAAATGAGCAGAAGATCTAAATAAATATTTTTCCAAAGAAAACATAAAATGCTCAACAAGTACATGAAAAAGTGATCATCACTAATGATCTCGGGAATGTAGATCAAAACCACAAGGAGATATTACCTCACACCTGTTAAAATGGCTATCATCAAAGACAAGAGATAAGTTTTGGGAAAGTGGAGGAAAGAGAACATTTGTGCCCTGTTGGTGGAAATGTAAATTGGTGCAGCCACCTTGAAAAACAATAGGGAACTTTCCACAAACAGAAAGAAATTAAAATTTATCCTTGTAATGACAATGGAAAAATTGAGAAACTTAAATGGTGAATACTCAAACAGCATGCGCTATTTAATTTTTAAATCTGAAGATTGTGCTGCAAAATATCTTAACTTGTGGGAAAAAATATTTGGAGTTCCTAGTTTTAACTGAAAAAATGTATGCTATATACTAAAATGGAAAAGAAAATTAGAAAGCCTACAGTTTTACAGGATTTAAATATGGCAAAACACTCAAAATAGTCAGGAATAGCTAATTTATTTGAAACGTATAGTCTTATAAAAATAGTTGTTAGATATAGGTGAAAGGCAATGTGAATGAAACAAAAACACAGTACCTGTAAAAATAATTAGACAGTACTATGTACATATTTTTATATTAAAAAAATTAGAATTGAATATATTTTCTTTTTAGAAATTTAGAATTTACCATGAGTTATCAGATACTTCAGTATATGTTAACACATCATTTTCTCATTTAAATTTATTATGGTCCATGGAGAAGAGTAAATTGAAGGCATTAACAATTTCAAATTGATTAACCTGAAAAAAAAGGAACTTGGAAGAATATTACAGGTAATTTTATGAAGAAGTTAAAAATAGAAAGCCTTTGTGATGATATTCACAGAGCTCTGAAATTTATTTAAAAACACTGAATTATACACTTAAAATAAATGGATTTTTATGGCATGTAAATACCTCAATAAAGCTGTTAAAAATATTTCTAAAAATCCACATTGAAAAACAAAGTATGTTCTAGGGAACAAAACCAGTAACACAATAATGAAAACAAACTAAGAAAACTGATTGTGTTCATGAAAATGTACCAAAAATATTTTTTCTACTTATGTTCCTTCATAATATCCAATAAATAAGTACTTTTGTTTTAATTTATAAAAATAAATTATTTCATCTTTAAGAAAAAGGTTTATTTTTGAAAATTATTTTTGGTTTACAATAAAACTGTGGTTCTTTTAACCAATAAATAAACATTTCAAAATAATCTATAAACTTTAATGCTTTTAGCACCCCCTTTCACTCTTAAAAATGTCCTTTTGGGGATAATACAGTACACACTCACACTCCTTCTGTGACGCCACATGCTGAGTGCTACGATTTTCACAAATTGTCATTCTTTTAACCCTCATCACAACTTTATGAAGCAGGTTCTGAGGGGACAATTGGGCCTAGAGAAGTGAAGTCACTGTCCCAGGTTGCACAGGTAACAACTAGTGGCACCAGGACCCATGCCCAGGCAGTTTGGCTCTAAAGATGTGACTTGTGTTGGTAACCACTGAACAAACATTCTTTTGAGTTCTTTGCTCCGGAGGCTATGCCTGTGACCTATATTTCTGTACTCAGATCACCAGGCCCTTGCCTTTCTCTTCTGGTGGATAGTTTTGCTCTCAGGGATTTGTTTTCAAATTATTTCTGCATTGCTGTTTTGGTTTATTGTGCCCCAGAAAGCCTCATAATTACAGCCACATTACTCTTCTGTCCCTGCTCCCTGCCTCCATATAAACATTTGGAGAAAATTAAGAGCTAGTGAAATGAAGTAAGTGCTTGTAAGAATAGCAACCTGCACTATTTCAGTTGCTACTGAGATCTGTGTAATATACATGTAATAACATAGTATATGCAGTTCTGACTTAGACATCTCTACTTTAAAATTACATCTCTTATCATAACTTCATTACTCCAAATCTGTCATAATGATGTGAAATATCATAAAGGTAAGATGATATCTAAACAGGAAGCATTTTTTAAAAACATGTTTATTGGACTATAATTGCTTTACAATGTTGTGTTAGTTTCTGCTGTATAACAAAGTGAATCAACTATATGTGTACATATATCCCCATATCCCTTCCCTCTTGTGTCTCCTTCCCACCCTCCCTATCCCACCCCTCTAGGTGGTCACAAAGCACCAAGCTGATCTCCTTTAAACAGGAAGCACTTTTAAACGTGCATACAGTTCTTCTTCTTGATCAGGAGAACATTACTTTGCCTTCCTATACTAAGTAGACAGGAAAACAGAGTAGGATTTATCCCCTAGTTCAGGCGAAGGAATAGAGGGTAGGCAGCACTAGGAATTTCAGCATCCATCTTTACCCCTTCTAAGTTCATCAGTATAAATCTCCCCTCTGCCCTCCCTACCCAATATAGTCCCAAAGGTAATCTTGGCCAGGTGTATGCACCATCCTTTCTCAAAAAGGCAAATGGCTGTATTTTGTACTGTATTGGTTTTCTCCTGATAGAAATGTCCAGTCATCTTCCTCCTATTACTCTTCCTCATATTCAAATTCTACTCCTCTCCAAAGATCTGGTTACAGGCCTACCTCCTCAATGGAACTATTTCAATACTCATAATTTAATTCTGTTGAATACTAATAATACTTATTGATTATATTACACAATATAGCATTGAATTTATATGCATGTACTCTACATACATAGATACATACATCTATATATGCTGTTTTTAATTCCATGTTTTTATTCTTTTCTCCCCAGTAAATTGTAAATTTTCTGGAAAGGCATTGTGTCTTAGATTTGTCTACTTTTCTAACTATGCTCATTATTTGGTCGATAGACAATTGTATTCACTAGATTAAAGGGTTTGTTTCTTTTGATTGGTTTTTAAGGCATTCAATTATAACAAAAATGGCTCAGCATTATGATATCCTTTATCCCTAGCTACTTGCCATGTAGAACGTAGAATAGGTTCTTCTTATATTCCAAATCACATTATAAGTTCATGAGTCTTAAATTCCACCTGGCCTAACATCTATCCTTCTCTTCTGCAATGACACTGGAACTTAGCTGTTAACACTTCTGTTCCTTGAAGACACAGTAGTCATTGTCCAATGCATTGATTTGATAGGCAACAACCCGGATCAGATTTCTCCATGGAATGTCAAAACATCAGACATGCTGCAACATCTATTCCATATCTAACCTGATTAATACAGTCATTCAGTGCTTCTTAAATTTCCTTTAAGTTGGCATCATATTTGTTGCCATTTTGAATGGTTGAACGAATGCATACCACCATCAGCAGAGAGGAAAGCACATGAAACAACAACACACTGACAAGTGCATGAGAAGTACTAAGAAGGAGAACTGTAGGCTTCATTTTCTTCTTTTTTCTTTCTCCTCTCTTCTTCCTTCCTCAAAATCAAGTTTAGGAAAAACTCTTATCAATATATAATACCGTCTTTCTTCTTTCTGTCTATTGACAAATGACTTGAAAAAAGATAGTATATAAATTCTGTTCTAAGAGTGGGACTCAGGACGTAAAAACAGTAGCCATGTATTTGTGTACTGCTTTGAATGAAATCAGGATACAACGGATTAAACTGTCTTAAGAATCATTGCCACTCAGCAGTTTTATTTTATTAAATAATAAAATATAATCGTCAAATACCTGCATAAGACATGCATAGAAAGGGAAATAAAATTCTCACTTTTTTCACTCAAGACCTAATTCCCAGTGGTGAAACTTGCATATTATGAAGATGTGGCCTTTTGAAGGTCTCTATGAACATTTTTTAAAGACTTATCTTTTTAGGTCTATTAACCATTTTTAACATAAAAAACTAGGTTTAAAGACCCACATTTTATTAAAAATCAAAAAGATAAAATTTTTATCTTATTTCATGTTATTTTATTCTAACAATGTTTTTAAATTTCCCTAACTTTTATAGCTTGTTATATAAATATATATACATATGTATCATATTGAATAATTTATATATATACATATTTTACCACACTCATTTTACGTAAGTGAAAACATGACCTAATAAAATGATACTTTATGTTACTTAAGTGATGCAAATATTTGAATTATCTTATTTGAATTAGGTTTCTGCTCTTTTGCTTTCACCAGTAAGTGTTTTGTTTTATGTTACACTCATTGCACCATAGGAATTTCTTTAAGAAATGAAAGACCAGGAGAGAAGGATTTCCTTCTTGAAGCAAGTTTATATGGTGATTCTATTACTGCTGTTTGCAGTAATAAGTCAAATATGATATTTTACTGGGAAGACCGATTCTATTTTGAATATAAAAACTGTGGTATGGGGGTTTGGTTCCTTTGCATTTATTAATTGGGCATTATTATTAAGGCAAGTAATAGCTTTATTTGAATCTTTATTCTTTGAGGAAATACATACATCAATGATGTCTTTATGGATGGCTTTATGATAATCTTTGCAGTGATTCTTGTATAGCCATCCTTTGCATTTTATTTCTAATACAAACACCACTTGGGCTCTTTCAGGAATGACTACTGGGGAAATGAGAATAATGTCACAGCCTTCTCTGGACAGTGTGTACACTCTCCGTAAGAGGTGTAGTTCAACTTGGTCCACAAGAGATAAGTAACGTGCAGCTATATGCAAAGGTGGTGGAAGAACTTACATAGAGTTATACTGTGTGACACAGAAGATTTACGTATTTGGATAATAATTAGAGTCATGAGTAGAAAGGTGGCTTGGGATCAGTTTACAGAAGAAATCCACCACCAAAATGATTAATTAAATTAATCAGCAACTTTTTAGTGGAAAAGTAAAAGTAGTAACTATAATGCTAAGCAGATTCATTGCACAAGTATAGAATGGAAATGGAGACCAGAACAAAAGGGGTGTGAGAGTCTCCATAATACTGTACTCCTGAGGGATCCTGTAGTACCATCACAAGTGAGAGACATGTTAGTTGGTTTCTATTAGGATAGATCCAGGAACACTGCTCACCAGTATAAGACTTGTTGCCAAGATTGAAAGTTAGCAAAAGGCAGAAAGAGAACCTGAGGTTTACATAAAATGAAGAAAAGGAGACAGGAGTCAATATTCATAGTGATGAAAGTACTACAGTGTTCATTGCTCTGGTTTGACCCCTCATGTTCAAAGCTTCTTTCATTGATATATCGTGAAAGGTAACTGGACAGCTTTGCAGAGGCGAGGTCACCTAGCCCAAGGGTCTCTCAATACCAATCTTTGGACCCTGTTAGCCTAACTTCAAAATAGTTTTTCTGGGGGGCAGGATGGGAAAGACTAATTAACAATCCAGATTTCTGGTACCTGATCCCATAGATTCTGGTTCTGTAGGAATATCTGGGATTGGGCATAGGAATCTGTTATACTTCTGCTGTGTTTGTTTCTCTTGTTGTTGTTCTAAGGTATGCCTTAACTGAGAGAGGTTACCAGGTAATGCCTTCCTAATATCAATAGTTGTTCTTAAACTTTAGAGGGTATTATAATTACCTGTAGTAACTTGGTAACTCATAGGTTACCTGAGCATTTACATTTTTAACAGGGTCCCAGGTAATACTGGTATTTCTGATTCAAGGACCAAAAAATTGAAAAACACTTGGTAGAGTGTTTACGTATTCAAGTGTCTGCAAAGTCTAAATAAAAAATACGTTTGCAAGAATCAGAATAAGTAATAAGAAATGAAGAGTCTATATGAATTAGAGAGACCATGCTCAACATAAATATATTTATAATACAGTTTATTTTAAAATACTTTATTGGCCGGTTGAAAATTCTCTGAAGGAAAATCTGCCCTATACTCTTAAATGTGTGATTTCTAGCTCTGTGAACTCAGATTAAGCATGGATTTCTAAGAATGGTGGAAATATTATTCACTCATTCATTCACCTATTCATTCATTCCCTCATTTGGTCATTTATTCAACAAATATTTATTGAGAAACTGCTTTTGGCCAGGTAGTATTTTTGGCAGATGGGATATATCAGTAAACAAAATAGGGAAAAAAAAACTGGCCCTCATGAAGAATTTTGAATAGAACCAATGCACTTCAACATATTTAGTTTGAAATTAAAATACAAATAATCTTAAGGTCTGCTTTAATTATTAGTTAAAACTCTCAAGAATGCAATCACTGAATAGCAATCCAAACATAAATGCCTGTTTCATAATTTTTTTAAACAGCTTTATTGGAGTATAATTGCTTTACGATGGTGTTAGTTTCTGCTTTATAACAAAGTGAATCATCTATACATAAACATATATCCCCATATCTACTCTCTCTTGCATCTCCCTCCCACCCTCCCTATCCCACCCCTCTAGGTGGTCACAAGGCACCGAGGTGATCTCCCTGTGCTATGTGGCTGCTTCCCACTACCTATCTATTTTACATTTGGTAGTATATATAAGTCCATACCACTCTCTCACTTCCTCCCAGCTTACGCTTCCCCCTCCCCTTGTCATCAAGTCCATTCTCTTCGTCTGCGACTTTATTCCTGTACTGCCCCTAGGTTCTTCAGAAACTTTTTTTTTTTTTAGATTCCATTCATACATGTTAGAATACGGTATTTGTTTTTCTCTTTCTGAATTACTTCACTCTGCATGACAGACTTTAGGTCCATCCACCTCATTACAAATAACTCAATTTCATTTCTTTTTATGGCTGAGTAATATTCCATTCTATATATGCACCACATCTTCTTTATCCATTCTCTGTTGATGGACACTTAGGTTGCTTCCATGTCCTGGCTATTGTAAATAGAGCTGCAATAAACATTGTGGTACATGACTCTTTTTGAATTATAGTTTTCTCAGGGTATATGCTCAAGAGTGGGATTGCTGGGTCGTATGATAGTTCTATTTTTAGTTTTGTTTGTTTGTTTTTGTTTTTTGCGGTATGCAGACCTCTCACTGTTGTGGCCTCTCCTGTTGCGGAGCACAGGCTCCGGACGCACAGGCTCAGCAGCCATGGCTCACGGGCCTAGCCACTCCGCGGCATGTGGGATCTTCCCAGACTGGGGCACGAACCCATGTCCATGCATCGGCAGGCAGACTCTCAACCACTGCGCCACCAGGGAAGCCTTATTTTTAGTTTTTTAATAAACCTCCATACTGTTCTCCATAGTCGCTGTATCAATTTACATTCTCACCAACAGTGCAAGAGGGTTCCCTTTTCTCCACACCCTCACCAATTTATTGTTTGTACATTTTTTGATGATGGCCATTCTGACTGGAGTGAGGCGATACCTCACTGTAGTTTTGATTTGCTTTTCTCTAATGATTAGTAATGTTGAGCATTCTTTCATGTTTGTTGGCAGTCTGTATATCTTCTTTGGAGAAATGTCTATTTAGGTCTTCTGCCCATTTTTGGATTAGGTTGTTTTTTTTTTTTTGTTATTGAGATACATGAGCTGCTTGTAAATTATGGAGATTAAACCTTTGTCATTTGCTTCATTTGCAAATATTTTCTCCCATTCTGAGGGTTGTCTTTTTGTCTTGTTTATGGTTTCCTTTGCTGTGCAAAAGCTTTTAAGTTTCATTAAGTCCCATGAGTTTATTTTTGTTTTTATTTCCATTACTCTAGGAGGTGGGTCAAAAAGGATTTTGCTGTGATTTATGTCATAGAGAGTTCTGCTTATGCTTTCCTCAAGAATTTTATTGTGTCTGACCTAACATTTAGGTTTTTAATCCATTTTGAGTTTATTTTTGTGTATGGTGATAGGGAGTGTTCTAATTGCATTTCTTTACAAGTAGTTGTCCAGTTTTCCCTGCACCACTTATTGAAGAGGCTGTCTTTTCTCCATTGCATATTGTTGCCTCCTTTATCAAAAATAAGGTGACCACATGTGTGTGGGGTTATCTCTGAGCTTTCTCTCCTGTTCCATTGATCTATATTTCTGTTTCTGTGCCAGTACCATACTGTCTTCATTAATGTAGCTTTGTAGTATAGTCTGAGAAAGGGAGCCTGATTCCTCCAGATCCATTTTTCTTTCTCAAGATTGTTTTGGCTATTAGGGGTCTTTTGTGTTTCCATACAAATTGTGAAAATTTTTGTTCTAGTTCTGTGAAAAATGCCATTGATAGTTTGATAGGGATTGCATTAAATATGTAGATTGCTTTGGGTAGTATAGTCATTTTCACAATGTTGATTCTTCCAAACCAAAAACATGGTATATCTCTCCATCTGTTTGTATCATCTTTAATTTTTTCATCACTGTTTTACAGTTTTCTGCATACAGGTCTTTTGTCTCCTGAGTAGGTTTATACCTAGGTATTTGATTCTTTTTGTTTCAGTGGTAAATGGGAGTGTTTCCTTAATTTCTCTTTCAGATTTTTCATCGTTAGTGTATAGGAATGCAAGAGATTGCTGTGCATTAATTTTGTATCCTGCTACTTTATCAAATTCATTGATTAGCTCTAGTAGTTTTCTGGTAGCATCTTTAGGATTCTCTATGTATAGTATCATGTCATCTGCAAATAGTGACAGCTGGACTGCTTTTCCAATTTGTATTAGTTTTATTTCTTTTTCTTCTCCAATTGCTGTGGCTAAAACTTCCAAGACTATGTTGAATAATAGTGGTGAGAGTGGGCAAACTTGTCTTGTTCCTGATCTTAGAGGAAATGGTTTCAGTTTCTCACCATTGAGAACAATGTTCGCTGTGGGTTAGTCATATATGGCCTTTTTCATGTTGAGATAAGTTCCCTTTATGCCTACTTTCTAGAGGGTTTTTATCATAAATGGGTGTTGAATTTTGTCAAAAGCTTTTTCTGCATCTATTGAGATGATCATATGGATTTTCTCCTTCAGTTTGTTAATATGGTGTATCACATTGATTGATTTGCATATATTGAAGAATCCTTGCATTCCTGGGATAAACCCCACTTGATCATGGTGTATGGTCATTTTAAAATGCTGTTGGATTCTCTGTGCTAGTATTTTGCTAAGGATTTTTGCAATTGTTCATAAGTAATATTGGCCTGTAGTTTTCTTTCTTTGTGACATCTTTGTCTGCTTTTGGTATCAGGTTGATGGTGGCCTCGTAGAATGAGTTTGGGAGTGTTCCTGCCTCTGCTATATTTTGGCAGAGGTTGAGAAGCATAGGTGTTAGCTCTTCTCGGAATGTTTGATAGAACTCGCCTGTTAGGCTGGGGCTTTTGTTTGTTGGAAGATTTTTAATCACAGTCTCAATTTCAGTGCTTGTGATTGGTCTGTTTATATTTTCTATTTCTTCCTGATTCAGTCTTGGAAGGTTGTGCTTTTTGAAGAATTTGTCCATTTCTTCCAGATTGTCCATTGTATCGGCATATGGTTGCTTGTAGTAATCTCATGATCCTTTGTATTTCTGCAGTGTCAGTTGTTACTTCTCCCTTTTCATTTCTAATTCTATTGATTTGAGTCTTCTCCCTTTTTTTCTTGATGAGTCTGGCTAATGGTTTATCAATTTTGTTTATCTTCTCAAAGAACCAGCCTTTAGTTTTATTGATTTTTGCTATTGTGTCCTTCATTTCTTTTTCATTTATTTTGGATAAGATCTCTATGATTTCTTTCCTTCTGCTAACTTTGGGGGGGTTTTGTACTTCTTTCTCTAATTGCTTTAGGTGTAAAGTTAGGTTGTTTATTTGAGATGTTTCTTGTTTCTTGAGGTAGGAATTTATTGCTATAAACTTCCCTCTTAGAACTGGTTTTGCTGTGTACCATAGGTTTTGGGTCATCGTGTTTTCATTGCCATTTGTTTCTAGGTAGTTCTTGATAACCTCTTTGATTTCTTCAGTGACCTCTTGGTTATTTAGTAGAGTATTGTTTAGCCTCCATGTGTTTGAATTTTTTACAGATATTTTCCTGTAAGTGGTATGTAACCTCATAGCAGTGTGGTCAGAAAAGATACTTGATACAATTTCAATTTTCGTAAATTTACCAATGCTTGATTTGTGACCCAAGATATGGTCTATTCTGGAGAATGTCCATGAGCACTTGAGAAGAAAGTATATTCTGTTGTTTTTGGATGGAATGTCCTATAAATATCAATTAAGTCCATCTTGTTTAATGTGTCATTTAATGCTTCTGTTTCCTTATTTACTTTCATATGGATGATCTGTCCCTTGGTGAAAGTGGGGTGTGAAAGTTCCCTACTATTATTGTGTTACCTTCGATTTCCCGTTATGGCTGTTAATATTTGCCTTATGTATTGACGGGCTCCTATGTTGGGTGCATACATATTTACAATTGTTATATCATCTTCTTGGATTGACACTTTGATCATTATGTAGTGTCCTTCTTTGTCTTTTGTAATCATCTTTGCTTTAAAGTCTATTTTGTCTGATATGAGAATTGGCTACTCCAGCTTTCTTTTGATTTCCATTTACATGGAAAACCTTTTTCCATCCCCACACTTTCAGTCTGTTTGTGCCCCTAGGTCTAAAGTGGGTCTCTGGTAGACAGCATATGTACAGGTGTTGTTTTTGTATCCATTCAGCCAGTCTATGACTTTTGGTTGGAGCATTTAATGCATTTACATTTAAGGTAATTATCAATATGTATGTTCCTATTACCATTTTCTTAATAGTTTTGGGTTTGTTATTGTAGGTCTATTGCTTCTCTTGTGTTTCCTGCCTAGAGTAGTTTCTTTAGCATTAGTTGTCAAGCTGGTTTGGTGGTGCTGAATTCTCCTAGCTTTTGCTTGTCTGTAAAGGTTTTAATTTCTCCATCGAATCTGAATGAGATCCTTGCTGGTTAGAGTAATCTTGGTTGTAGGTTTTCCCTTTTCATCACTTTAAATATGTCCTGCCACTCCCTGCTGGTTTGCAGAGTTTCTGCTGAAAGATCAGCTGTTAATCTTATGGGGTTTCCTTGCATGTTATTTATTGTTTTTCCTTTGCTGCTTTTAATATTTTTTCTTTGTATTTAATTTTTGATGGTTTGATTAATATGTGTCTTGGCATGTTCCTCCTTGGATTTACCCTGTATGGGACTCTCTGTGCTTCCTGGACAGGATTAACTATTTCCTTTCCCATATTAGGGAAGTTTTCAACTATAATCTCTTCAAATATTTTTTCAGTCCCTTTCTTTTTCTCCTTTTCTTCTTGGACCCCTATAATTAAAATGTTGGTGCATTTAATGTTGTCCCAGAGGTCTCTAAGCTTGTCCTCAATTCTTTTCATTCTTTTTTCTTTATTCTGCTCTGTGGTAGTTATTTTCACTATTTTATCTTCCAGGTGACTTATCCATTCTTCTGCCTCAGTTATTCTGCTATTGATTCTTTCTAGAGAATTTTTACCTTCATTGATAGTGCTGTTCATTATTGATTGTTTGCTCTTTAGTTCTTCTAGGTCCTTGTTAATCATTTCTTGTATATTCTGCATTCTATTTCCAAGATTTTGGATCATCTTTACTATCATTACTCTGAATTCTTTTTCAGGTAGACTGCCTATTTCTTCTTCATTTGTTTGGTCTGGTGGGTTTTTACCTTGATCCTTCATCTGCTGTGTGTTTCTCTGTCTTCTCATTTTTCTCATTTTCTCCTTTTCACAGGCTGCACATTCATAGTTCCCATTGTTTTTGGTGTCTGCCCCCAGTGGCTAAGTTTGGTTCTGTGGGTTGTGTAGGCTTCCTGGTGGAGGGGACTAGTGCCTGTGTTCTAGTGGATGAGGCTGGATCTTGTCATTCTGGTCAGCAGGACCACGTCTAATGGTGTGTTTTGGAGTGTCTGTGGCCTTATTAGGTTTTAGGCTGCCTCTCTGCTAATGGCTGGGGTTGTGTTCCTGTCTTGCTAGTTGTTTGGCACAGGGTGTCCAGTACTGGAGCTTGCTGGTCCTTGAGTGGAGCTGATAGCTGTGGCTCACGCCTGTCTCTGGAGCTTGCTTAGGTGGTGCTCTGAATCCCCTCTCCTCATGCACCCCGAAACAACTGTCTCTTGCTTCTTAGGCAGGTCCAGATATTTTTCTGGACTCCGTCTCAGCTAGCTGTGGCACACTAGCCCCATTCAGGCTGTGTTCATGCAGCCAACCCCAGTCCTCTCCCTGGGATTTGACCTCCGAAGCCTGAGCCTCCGCTCCCAGCCTCCACCCTCCCCAGCAGGTGAGCAGCCAAGCCTCTCAGGCTGGTGAGTGCTGGTCGGCACTGATCCTCTGTGCAGGTATCTCTCTGCTTTGCCCTCTGCACCCATTTTAATGCTGTCCTCCATGGCTCCGAAGCTTCACCCCCACCATCCCGTCTCCGCCAGTGAAGGGGCTTCCTAGTGTGTGGAAACATTTCCTCCTTCACAGCTCCCTCCCAGTGGTGCAGGTCCTGTCCCTATTCTTTTGTCTCTGTTTTTGCTTTTTTCTTTTGACCTACCCAGGTACGAGGGGAGTTTCTTGCATTTGGGGAAGGCTGGGGTCTTCTGCCAGCGTTCAGTAGCTGTTCTGTAGGAGTTGTTCTACATGTAGATGTATTTCTTATGTATTTGTGGGGAGGAAGGTGATCTCCACTTCTTACTCTTGCACCATCTGGTAGGTCTCTCTTTGTTTCATAATTTTTAAACTGAATACTTACATTGTTTAGTTCATCTAACTGCCAGAAAAAAAAAAGACAAAAAAAGCTTGCCTGAAAGTTCTAAGGTATAAATGTAAAGGCTATGATTTTGGGAATACCAAATCTTAGCACCCTTTACCAAATGTATGGAAAAGTGGTTTATAAGAACTTGAGGGAGATATTAGATTTCAGAAATACAAACAGGATCATTTAATACAGTTATTTTCAATCCTGCCTTCAAGTAAGAATTGACAAGAAGCTTTTGAAAAATAACAATACCTGGTCACACCCCCAGAATTTCTGTTTTCCCTTGTTCTGTTTGGGCTCAGGCATCACCCGTTTCAACGGCTTCCCAAGTGATTCTAATGTGTAACTGATTGAAAATCACTGATAAAGAAAGTGCTATCAGTCCGTTTGTTAACAAATATTTATTGTAATCTACTATGAGCATGTGTTAGAATATACACACTCATGAACAAAACAGATGCAAAATATATCCTCATGAGTATATACATAGTTCCTTCGTATTTTAAGGAACCACAGAAATGGACAGCACTTTACCAGGTATTGGTTTGAAGTTTTGGGCACCTACTGGATTACTTGACTGCCACACTGCGGAAAGTCATTTGCAGACTCTGGATTTTGTCCCTGAGCAGCTGTGGGTTTTGGTGGACAAGTTTTTCTTGAAGTAACATCAGAATGGCAACAAGCTCACTGAGAATTTTTAAATGCCACAAACAGATTTTGAACATAATCTAAAAGACTATACTTGAACCACAGTTTATCTCAGATCCATAACAGTTTCTTCTTAATTAGAAAGAAAGGAAGTAGACACCAAAGGAGCAAGTCGTATTACAAGTCAACTGACTTAAGACTACATGAAAGAAAACAATGCACACAATGTTCTCAGTAGGACGTGAAGAATTCTATCCTCAGAGTATTGAAAAAAACAGAATTTCAACTGGATGAGAAGGGCTGATTTTGATCTAAGAAATAAATTACCTATTCAAAGAATTTAGGGGGACTTTCAAGATGGTGGAGGATTAAGACGTGCAGATCACCTTTCTCCACACAAATACATTGAAAATACATCTACATGTGGAACAACTCCTACAGAACAGCTACTGAACACTGGCAGAAGAACTCAGACTTCCCAAAAGGCAAGAAAATACCCACGTACCTGGGTAGGGCAAAAGAAAAAAGAAAAAACATAGACAAAAGAATAGAGATGGGACTTGCACCTCCGGGACGGAGCTGTGAAGGAGGGAAAGTTTCCACACACTAGGAAGCCCCTTCACTGGCAGAGACCATGGGTGGGCAAGGGGAAGCTTTGGAGCCACAGAGGAGAGCACAGCAACATAGGTGCAGAGGGCAAAGCGGAGAGATACTCGCACAGAGACTCAGTGCCGACCAGCACTCACCAGCCCGAGAGGCTTGTCTGCTCACCTGCTGGGGTGGTTGGGGGCTGGGAGCGGGGGCTCAGGCTTCGGAGGTCAAATCCCAGGGAGAGGACTGGGGTTGGCTGCGTAAACACAGCCTGAAGGGGGCTAGTGTGCCACAGCTAGCTGGGAGGGAGCTCAGGAAAAAGTCTGGACCTGCCTAAGAGGCAACAGACCATTGTTTCAGTGTGTGCAAGGAGAGGGGATTCAGAGCACCACCTAAACAAGCTTCAGAGACAAGCACGAGCCATGGCTATCAGCTCGGACCCCAAGACAGACAGGCATGAAATGCTAATGCTGTTGCTGCATCCACCAAGAAGCCTGTGTGCAAGCACAGGTCACTATCCACACCCCCTCCGGGAGCCTGTGCAGCCCGCCACTGCCAGGGTCCCGTGATCCAGAGACAACTTCCCCAGGAGAATACACAGTGCACCCCAGGCTGTTGCAGTGTCATGCTGGCCTCTGCCACTGCAGGCTAACCCTGCATTCCAATTGTAACTACCTGTCCCTACCCTTGCCTGAGTGAGCAAAAGCACCCTAATCAGCTGCTGCTTTAACCCCTTCCAGTCCAGGTGGGGAACAGATGCCTCACAGTGACCTACACGCAGAGGTGGGGCCAAAACCAAAGCTGAACCCCAGGAGCTGTGCAAACAAAGAAGAGAAAGGGAAATTTTTCCATGCAGTCTCAGGAGCAGTGGATTAAATCTCCACAATCAACTTGATGTACCCTACATTTGTGGAATACCTAAACAAACAATGAATCATCCCAAAATTGTGGTTGTGAACTTCGGGAGCAACTGTAGACTTGGGGTTTGCTGTCTGCCACTGATTTGTTTCTGATGTTTATGTTTACCTTAGTGTTTAGCACTTGTTATCATTGGTGGATTTGTTTATTGGTTTTGGTGCTCTCTTTTTATTTTATTTAAATTTTTTATTTAACTAATTCCTTTTCTTTTTTTATTTATTATTATTATTTTTAATTTTTTTCTTTTTTTCTCCCCTTTCTTCTGAGCCATGTGGCTGACAGGGCCTTGGTGCTTTGGCCTGGTGTCTGGCCTGAGTCTCTGAGTTGGAAGAATGGAGTTCAGAACACTGGACCACCAGAGACCCCCCCGGGCCCATGTAATATCAATCATCAAGAGAGATCTCCATTTCAATGCTAATACCAGCTCCACCCAATGGCCACCAAATTCCAGTGTTGGACGTCCATGGCAAACAACTACTAAGACAGGAACATCATACTACTCATGAGCAGAGAGGCTGCCTAAAATCATACTTAGTTCACAGACACACCAAAACACACCACTGGATGTGGACCTGTGCACCAGGAAGACAAGATCCAGCCTCATCCACCAGAACACAGGCAACAGTCCCCTCCACCAGGAAGCCTACAAACGCCACTGAAGCAACCTCACCCACTGTGGGCAGACACCAAAAACAAGGGGAACTATGAACGTGAAGCCTGCAAAAATGAGATCCCAAACCCAGTAAGCTAAACAAAATGAAAAGACAGAAAAATATGCAGCAGATGAAGGAGCAAGGTAAAAACTCACCAAACCAAAAAAAAAAAAAAAGAAGAGGAAATAGGCAGTCTACCTGAAAAGAATTCAGAGTAATGATAGAAAACATGATCCCAAATCTTGGAAATAGAATGGAGAAAATACAAGAAATGTTTAACAAGGACCTAGAAGAACTAAAGAGCAAACAAATAATGATGAACAACACAATCAATGAAAGAATTTGATTGAGAAGAGAAAGAGAAGGTTCTTTCTCTAGAAAGAATCAACAGCAGAATAACTGAGGCAGAAGAACAGACAAGTGACCTGGAGATGAAATAATGGAAAGAACTACTGCAGAGCAGAATAAAGAAAAAAGAATGAAAAGAATTGAGGACAGTCTCAGAGACCAGTGGGACAACATTAAACACACCAACACTCAAATTATAGGGGTCCCAGAAGCAGAAGGGAAAGAAAGGGTTTGACAAAATACTTGAAGAGATTATAGTTGAAAACATCCCTAACATGGGAAAGGAAAGAGTCAATCTAGTCCAGGAAAAGCAGAGAGTCCCATACAGGATAAATCCAAGGAGAAACATGCCAAGACACATGCTAATCAAACTATCAAAAATTAAATACAAAGAAAAAATATTAAAAGCAGCAAGGGAAAAGCAACAAACAGCATACAAGGGAATCCCCATAAGGTTAAAAGCTGATCTTTCAGCAGAAACTCTGCAAGCCAGAAGGGAGTGGCAGGACATATTTAAAGTGATGAAAGGGAAAAACCTACAACCAAGATTATTCTACCCAGTAAGGGTCTCATTCAGATTCGATGGAGAAATTAAAAACCTTAGAGACAAGCAAAAGTTAAGAGAGTTCAGCACCACCAAACCAACTTTACAACAAATGCTAAAGGAACTTCTCCAGGTAGGAAATACAAGAGAAGGAAAAGACATACAATAACAACGCAAAACAATTAAGAAAATGGTAATAGGAACATACATATCAATAATAACTTTAAATGTAAATGGATTATATGCTCCAACAAAAAGATATAGACTGGCTGAATGGCTACAGAAATAACACCCATATATATGCTGTCTACAAGAGACCCACTTCAGACCTAGGGACACATACAGATTGAAAGTGAGGGGATGGAAGAAGATATTCCATGCAAATGGAAATCAAAAGAAAGATGGAGTAACAATTCACATATCAGACAAAAGAGACTTTAAAATAAAGACTATTATAAGAGACAAAGAAGGATACTACATAATGATCAAGAGATAAATCTATGAAGAACATATAAAAATTGTAATTATTTATGCACCTAACATAGGAGCATGTCAATACATAAGGCAAATGTTAACATCCATAAAAGAGGAAATCGACAGTAACAGAAAAATAGTAGGGGACTTTAACACCCCACTTTCACCAATGGACAGATCATCTAAAATGAAAATAAATACGGAAACACAAGCATTAAATGACATATTAAACAAGATGGACTTAATTGATATTTATAGGACATTCTGTCCAAAAACAACAGAATATGCTTTCTTCTCAAGTGCTCATGGAACATTCTCCAGGATAGACTATATCTTGTGTCACAAATCAAGCCTTCATAAATTTAGGAAAAAATTAAAATCATATCAAGTATCTTTTCCGACCACAACACTATGAGACTAGATACCAGTTACAGGAAAAAAAGAACTGTAAAAAATACAAACACATGGAGGCTAAACAATGCACTACTAAATAACCAAGAGATCAGTGAAAAAATCAAAGAGGAAAACAAAAGCTACCTAGAGACAAATGACAATGAAAATACAATGACCCAAAACCTATGGTATGCAGCAAAAGCAGTTCTAAGACGGAAGTTTTCATCAATACAATCCTACTGCAAGAAACAAGAAACATCTCAAAGAAACAACCTACCCT
Source organism: Mesoplodon bidens (assembly GCF_964165515.1). Classification (NCBI taxonomy): domain Eukaryota; kingdom Metazoa; phylum Chordata; class Mammalia; order Artiodactyla; family Ziphiidae; genus Mesoplodon; species Mesoplodon bidens. The sequence goes on from NC_138165.1 coordinate 51,517,501, forward strand.
TACACCTAGAGAAATTAGAGAAAAAACAAAAACCAAAGTTAGCGAAAGGAAAGAAATCATAATGATCAATTCTGAAATAAATAAAAAAGAAATGAAGGAAACAATAGCAAAGATCAATAAAACTAAAAGCTGATTCTTTGAGAAGATAAACAAAATTGATAAACCATTAGCCAGACTCATTTAGAAAAAAAGGGAGGAGACTCAAATCAACAGAATTAGAAATGAAAAATGAGAAATAACAACTGACACTGCAGAAATACAAAGCATCATGAGAGATTACTATAAGCAATTATATACTAATAAAATGGACAACCTGGAAGAAATGGACACATTCCTAGAAAAGCACAAACTTCCAAGACTGAACTAGGAAGAAATAGAAAATATAAACAACCCAACCACAAGCACTGAAATTGAAATTGTGATTAAAAATCTTCCAACAAACAAAAGCCCAGGACCAGATAGATTCACAGGTGAATTCTATCAAACATTTAGAGAAGAGCTAACACCTATCCTTCTCAAACTCTTCCAAAATATAGCAGAGGCAGGAACACTCCCAAACTCATTCTACGAGGCCACCATTACTCTGATACCAAAGCCAGACAAAGATGTCACAAAGAAAGAAAACTACAGGCCAGTATCACTGATGAACATAGATGCGAACATCCTTAAGAAAATACTAGTAAATAGAATCCAGCAGCACATTAAAAGGATAATACACCATGATCAAGTGGGGTTTATCCCAGGAATGCAAGGATTCTTCAATGCAAATCAATCAATGTGATACACCATATTAACAAATTGATGGATAAAAACAATATGGTAACCTCAATAGATGCAGAAAAAGCTTTCAACAGAATTCAACACCCATTTATGGTAAAAACCCTCCAGAAAGTAGGCATAGAGGGAATTTATCTCAACATAATAAAGGCCATATATGACAAACCCACAGCCAACATCGTCCTCAATGGTGAAAAACTGAAACCATTTCCACTAAGATCAGGAATAAGACAAGGTAGCCCACTCTCACCACTATTATTCAACAGAGTTTTGGAAGTTTTAGCCACAGTAATCAGAGAAGTAAAAGAAATAAAAAATCCAAATTGGAAAAGAAGAAGCAAAACTGAAACTATTTGCAGATGACATGATACTATACATAGAGAATCCTAAAGATGTTACCAGAAAACTGCTAGAGCTAATCAATGAATTTGGTAAAGTAGCAGGATACAAAATTAATGCACAGAAATCTCTTGCATTCCTATACACTAATAATGAAAAATCTGAAAGAGAAATTAAGGAAACACTCCCATTTACCACTGAAACAAAAAGAATCAAATACCTAAGAATAAACCAGCCTAAGAAGACAAAAGACCTGTATGCAGAAAACTATAAGAAACTGATGAAAGAAATTAAAGACAACAGAAACAGATGGAGAGATATACCATGTTCTTGGTTTGGAAGAATCAACATTGTGAAAATGACTATACTACCCAAAGCAATGTACAGATTCAGTGTAATCCCTATCAAACTACCAATGGCACTTTTCACAGAACTAGAACAAAACATTTCACAATTTGTATGGAAACACAAAAGACTCTGAATAGCCAGAGCAATCTTGAAAAAGAAAAACAGAGCTGGAAGAATCAGGCTCCTTGACTTCAGACTATACTTCAAAGCTACAGTAAGCAGGACAGTATGATACTGGCACCAAAACGGAAATATAGATCAATGAACAGGATAGAAAGCCCAGAGATGAACCCACACACATATGGTCAACTTATCTTTGATAAAGGAGGCAAGAATATACAATGGATAAAAGATAGCATCTTTAATTATTGGTGCTGGGAAAACTGGACAGCTATGTGTAAAAGAATTCAATTAGAACACTCCCTAACACCATACACAAAAATAAACTCAAAATGGATTAAAGACCTAAATGTAAGACCAGACACTATAAAAGTCTTAGAGGAAAACATATACAGAACACTCTATGACATATATATCAGCAAGATCCTTTTGACCCACCTCCTAAAGAAATGGAAATAAACCAAAAATAAACAAATGGGATCTAATGAAATGTAAAAGCCTTTACTCAGCAAAGGAAACCATAAACAAGATGAAAAGACGACCCTCAGAATGGGAGAAAATATTTGCAAATGAAGCAACTGACAAAGGATTGATCTCCCAAATAACACAAGCAGCTCATGCAGCTCAATATCAAAAAACAGACAACCAAATCCAAAAATGGGCAGAAGACCTAAACAGACATTTCTCCAAAGAAGATATACAGATTGCCCACAAACATGAAAGGATGCTCAACATCACTAATTATTAGGGGAATGCAAATTAAAACTACAATGAGGTATCATCTCACACTAGTCAGAATGGCCATCATCAAAAAATCTACAAACTCATACAGAGTGAAGTAAGTCAGAAAGAGAAAGACAAATACCATATGCTAACACATATATATGGAATTTAAGAAAAAAAAATGTCATGAAGAACCTAGGGGTAAAACAGGAATAAAGACACAGACCTACTTGAGAATATGGGGAGGGGGATATGGGGAGGGGGATATGGGGAGGGGGAAGGGTAAGCTGTGACAAAGGGAGAGAGAGGCATGGACATATATACACTACCAAACGTAAGGTAGATAGATAGTGGGAAGCAGGCGCATAGCACAGGGAGATCAGCTTGGTGCTTTGTGACCGCCTGGAGGGGTGGGATAGGGAGGGTGGGAGGGAGGGAGATGCAAGAGGGAAGGGATATGGGAACAGATGTATATGTATGACTGATTCACTTTGTTATAAAGCAGAAACTAATAAAAAATATTTTTAAAAATCTACAAACAATAAATGCTGGAGAGGGTGTGGTGAAAAGGGAACCTTCTTGCACTGTTGGTGGGAATGTAAATTGATACAGCCACTATGGAGAACAGTATGGAGGTTCCTTAAAAAACTAAAAATAGAACTATCAAATAACCCAGCAATCCCACTACTGGGCATATAACCTGAGAAAACTGTAGTTCAAATAGAGTCATGTATTGCAATTGCAGTACTATTTACAATAGCCAGGACATGGAAGCAACCTAAGTGTCCATCAACAGATGAATGGATAAAGAAGATATGACACATATATACAATGGAATATTACTCAGCCATAAAATGAAAAGAAATTGAATTATTTGTAGTCAGGTGGATGGACCTAGAGACTGTCATACAGTGTGAAGTAACTCAGAAAAAGAAAAACAAAAACTGTATGCTAACACATATGTATAGAATCTAAAAAAAAAAAAAGGTTCTAATGAACCTAGGGGCAGGACAGGCATAAAGACACAGATGTAGAGAATTGACTTGAGGACACGGGGAGAGGGAAGGGTAAGCAGGGATGAAGTAAGAGAGTAGCATGGACTTATATACACTAACAAATGTAAAATAGAAAGCTAGTGGGAAGCAGCCACATAGCACAGAGAGATCAGCTCAGTGCTTTGTAACCACCTAGAGGGGTGGGAGGGAGACACAAGAGGGAGGGGATATGGGGATACACACACACACAAACACACACACACACACACATATAGCTGATTCCCTTTGTTATACAGCAGAAACTAACACAGCATCATAAAGCCATCATACTCCAATAAAGATGTTTTAAAAATTTAGAAAAAAGTTCTGTAACATTCATGATAATTTTAACTCATTTCAGCTCTGTTCCCTACTAAATAATGCTTTTACTATCTCCTAAAGTCCTTTATGAAGTTTCTGATTTTTAAAGGAAAAGATCTTCTTCTTCCTAAATATTTATAAAACACCTAAGACCAAAAATTGCATAGGTTTCCTCTTCAATCAACTGTTCTTTATTTTAGTTTTATTTTTAATGTGTTATTTTTCTGTATATACCACTATATTATAAGATGTTTATCATAGCTCTCAGGATCCAGAGAGACCCTATACCACATTTGATTGATCACCTATCCACACCCAATACTATACTTCTTTTGGTCCATCAGTCTCACCACCATTTCTTTTTTTTTTTTTTTTTTTACGGTACGTGGGCCTCTCACTGTTGTGGCCTCTCACGTTGCGGAGCACAGGCTCCGGACGCGCAGGCTCAGAGGCCACGGCTCACGGGCCCAGCCGCTCCGCGGCATGTGGGATCCTCCCGGACCGGGGCACGAACCTGCGTCCCCTGCATCGGCAGGCGGACTCCCAACCACTGCGCCACCAGGGAAGCCCTCACCACCATTTCTAATGAGAGTCATTTCATTCATTTCTTCCCAATTTGTCAGTTGTACTGTAGATAACTTTCTGATCACTGCTGTTATAGATTCTGAGTACATGAGATGGCAAGCTCTATGCTAGGTATTCTGAATGCATTATTTCTAATTCTCATATCAAATCTATGAGGTAGGTATTATCTTCATATTATTGATCTCGGGTGGCCTCATCCTGCAGCGGCTTGAAGCAGGGTTTCGGTTCCCGGCCAGAGACTGAGGTCGGGCTGCAGCAGTGAGAACGCTGAATCCTAGCCACTAGACCAGTGGCCAGGGAAAAGGCTCTGGCCCTCTGGCTTTGCAGAAAAGAATTCCCACAAAGACAAAGTAGTGAAACAAGTTAAGTGTTTATTAGGAGGAAAAAAAGTATAGTACGTGTGGATAGACACACAGGTGTACTCAGAGAGAGAGTTGCACCCTCGTGGTAGTTTATATCACTTATATGGGGCATTTCTTCCCAGTTTCCTTTGGCCAATCATTTTGATTTGCCTGGCTCTGAGTGTGTATTTGGTATATCTCAGGATCCTCCCATGTGTGTGCGCACAGTTCTTAGTCAAGATGGATTCCAGTGAAGAGGCCTATGGGTAGCTTGTCATCACTCCCCTTTTGACCTCCAAGGAGCTTTATAGTCAAGAAGGTCTACTTGACTTCAAGAATGAGAAATATGTGGTCTCTTATCTCTTATCTGGGTGGGGCTCAGCCTCTCCAATTATCCTGCTGTTATGGAGTTCCTGTCCACAGGGGACGAACTCAATCTGCTCAGCCTGGGGCCCATCTATCTCCTGCCTCATTATGAGTATGAAAATAGAGGTTAAAAAAGACAGAAAAAAATCTTGTTTTAGCTTATAGAGTAGCCCTATAAGCCAGAAGCCCATGCCAGAGTTGTCTGCCTGCAATGCCCGTACGATTTTTCTAGCTTCTCTCTCCAAGATTTCTACAAAGTGGTTCTCTTTCTTCTTCTTGATCATGTAGAATAACTCTTATTTTTTTGACAAGTCCATTACTCATGGCATCACGTACTTCTTAATACTTTTCTAGAGGTAAGCCTCATTTCCCACAACTGTTCCTTATATGTAGTAATTCCTATTGCCTTTACTTGCCTTGTCATAGGTCCTTGCAAATGGGTCCTCAAGGGGCCCACAGGGTTGCCTGTACTCTCCAGGAGTTGTGTGTGCAGCTTCCAGTGGAGCTGCACCATTATTTCCCTTATTCTAGCACAATGCAATGCTGCCATTAATACATCCTCAGGGCCCATCAGCCTTTTTGGCAGCCACATTACTGTTGACTCCTACTGAGCTTATTGTCAACTAAATGCCTAAGCCTCTTTCACACATGCTGTTGCTAAATCATATCTCCACTGCTACCTTTGTGCACTTTGTTTCTGAATCCCAGTGTAGGACCTTACAAGTATTCCTATCAAATTTAATCATATTAGAGTCAACCCATGGTTCCAGACTTTTAGCATGTTTCCACATCTTTCAGCATCTGTCGGCGGGGTAGAGAAGAGTGGAGGTGGGAGGGGGAGATTGTGAATCTACCATTTGATATATTCATTTGCCCTCGTGACCTAAAGCTTTTGTTTTTGCAAAACTAGCCCCATAACTTTTAATGTATATAGAATTTACTGATAAATCTCTTAACTGAGTAAGTCTTGCAGCAGACCACTGGAAACTCCTGCTCAGGATAAAGAAACAGGCCCCAAGGCAGATGGAGCTTCTAGGCTGTAGCCTGAGCTGTCCCTCTCACTGTCTTGCACTCAGTACACCCTCAACTACTATGTGGATCTTGTGTTCATATATAGGTCTAGAATAGCTGTAGAGAATTTAAGAGTTGATGCTCAAGTGACCTCAGGTAAGCAAAAAAAAGCTATGAACAGCTTAAAGCAATAAAGCTGTTGCTAGGTTCTCCACACAAACTAAATTGTCCACATGCACTAAATCCCAAGGAAAATAAAAAGCTACCAAACCATGAGAGGGTAAGAGGGGATTAACACTGTATAATAATTTTGTCACCAAAAGAATCACTACCTGTTTAAAATTATGTAAATATTATGACTGGATGCACTGCAAAGTTTTATGTGAGGTCAGAGATGAAAAATATATTTGAAGAGAAACAAAACTTTCTGTCTCTCTTTATCCCTTGGCCTTATTCTCTCCTGTGTCTCTTTTTCTCAACTCTTAGACAAATATTCAGCGACCTAAAAAAAAGCAAGAATGTTCATGCCAGATAGTTTTTAATCTTCTTTCCTCTAACAGCTTCCAAGAAACTAAAAAGGGAAAAGTGGAGAGAGGAGGAAGATAATCAGGGTTGATTGTGAATCTGGGAAAAGTCTCAACTATGTATTGAGATTCACAAAATGAAATCTGAAAGATCACAAGAGAGGAAATGAATAACCATTTTGCCCATCGCCAGTGTTCTGCTCCCTATTCTCCCAGCTGTGGCCGACGCTTCAGCTTCGTCCTTCAGATCTGAGTTAGAGGCACATGCAAGCATCTCAGCTGCTGCACTTTCTGGTACTGTCATTTGCCTTTCTTTAGAATGCCCTAAAGATAGCATTCTCAGTAAACATACTGTCAGGCGGAGGAAATTTCATCAGGGGGGATGTAACCATCCTCTCTGGTAGGAAAGGCTTTTCCACCTGCAGGGCATAAACTATTGGAAATTTTAAAAGTTTTTGTGGTAGCATCAGCAGCCAAAAAAAAAAAAAAAAAAAAAAAAAAAGAGTGCCTGATTCAGCTCTACAAATAATTTTCTCATTTCTGCAGAGGATTTGATGTAATGGACCTATGACCATCATCTTCAAAGTACGTCCTCTGCTTAGCACAGTGTTTAGTCCATACCAAGCGTTCAACAAATATTTGTTGACTAAATAGAGGAACTTTTCTGAGCCATCTAGGATGAATTTGTTCTTAGGGCCTACATAAGTGTGAGCAGACATCCAACGTGCAAATATTTGCGTCATACACTGGGCAGTGGACATCGCCAGGTAAAAAATTCTGTCTGCTTTTGTAGTCATTTTGTGGGTGGTGATTTCACCATGTTTTCCGGACATTTTGCTTGAACTGCTCATTTCAATTCTGATAGAACATTCCATACCTAAGTACACAGAAGTTCAACCTCCTTGCACCCTGAGAGTTCTCATTTAGTTAATTTGACATGGGACCCAAAAGTTTGCATTTTTAACAAGTTCCCAGGTGGTGCTGATGCTTTTGGTCCAGAGACCACACTTTGAAAATCACTGCACTAATCCAACCCCTGCATGACAACTGAGAACATGAGAAGAAGAGTATGGGTAGGGTAACATATCAGCACAGTTGCTGGAGCGGCACATACACCCTCCTCCCAGGGGAGTAGGCATGTTTCTGTTCTCTCCTGTGGCCTCTCCAAGCGAAGGCAGCATAATGCAGAACAAGGGTTGGGGGACTTAACTGAACGAAAACCAGTACCAGTAAATGAGGATAGACCTTATGTGAAATTTGCGGAGTGAATAAAAAGTTCTTACTTGTTTTAAAGTCCTCCAGGGGGATGAAAGAGGTTCTATAATCTCCCTTGCTAACTTCTTCCACATCGAAAAACATTATTCAGAACATTCCTGCTAGGAACTTAAGCCCATTTTCCATTGCTAATGAGGCATTCTATATTATACTACTAAGGAGCTGATGTTGGAAAATAAATGTGTCTATGAAGTAACCACATTTAAAAAAAAGCAAAATTGAAATAAAAATAATTAAATGCAGCCAGTGCTTTAAGCAGCCATTTCATCACATGGTAAGAAAAGTATTCAAAAGCTCTCCAAAATCTGTTCTCCTCTGTTACTTCTTGTCTTATTGCCTCACCACAAGGAGCCATATCAGTTATTGAAACCATTGTCTCAGTGCATTTCCTTATTCTGTGGCCAGTCCTGAGCCCTTTCAATTAACTGGACTGTCTTCATTTATTCCTTTGCATTTATCTAGCTTTGCCCTGTTCATATCAAACTACAAAAAAAAATTGAGCCTATACACAGTCACAGTCACAAAGAAAGGTAAATTTCTCTTCTCAATAGTCTTACTGCAGACTTAAAGGAAATAAGGGAGCCGTGTACAGACTCTCAGGATGGGAAGAAGAGTTGTACTGTTTCAAAGAACTAAATGCATCACTTTTCTCAACCTTTGAATTGATTAATACGTGATCCAAGCTTCTCACAAATATACTTATTTATTCTTAAAAAGATGGTGTGGAGTAGTGCAAAAGAAACACACAAATCTTCATGTTTATGAAAACAAAGCTGAGTTGCACTTGTCCAGACAACCAGACAACAGTGCATGGCAGCTATTAGGAGAGGAACCTTTTGGAGAATTCACAGAATTATGAACGAGGAAGACCCATGCATCATTTTGGTTACTGTCCTAATATTTTGGTTTATTTTTAATTTAACTTTTCTAAGTATTTTGGTAAATGATTCTAACAGATGTATAACTGTCTTTATACTTGATAAGTGCACAAATTTGAAATATTAAATAACAAAGAATTGTCCCATACTCCAAAACACCAGTCTGCTGACATGATATGCAAGAGTATAGCCAATTGTACTAAACTTACCCCCTGCAACTTTTAGCATATAAGGATGCTCTTGCTGGAATAAACAGTAGAGAAAAGAGTTTAGTCAAATGCGTATACACATGTATATAGTTTCTAAAATGACAAATGTTAATGCTAAATATTTCTGCCCTCAAATCACTATATCTTATAGACAACTGACATATTCTGGGCATTTTTCTAGATGTTACTAAAAACCTGAACTTTGCTATATGTCAATATTACTATTCTGTATATACCTGATTATGTGTGCTACATATATTCTTAAGACAATACATCGGAATAGTAAGAATTTTGAAAATTCAAATTAAATTAAAACATTCTACAAGAACAGTTGTTCAAACTGCTCTTAAACAGAGGGAAAAAAAACACATTTTACCCAGCACATACACACATACACATGCAGACATACAAACACACACAGCTAACACAAAATTTCACACAGCGATTGAACTGTTCTCAATGAGATACGTTCTGACCTTTCCTATTCTATTCTGTTTTGTTCTTTAAAAAGTATTGGTCAAGCCCCACTAAATTAATTTTAGTATTCAGTAAATTTCACAAAAATCTTATTTGAAAAACACTGCTGTTTTTAAGAAATTCTATAACCACGGTCAAGTAATTCTTTAGAATGTTGATTAACTATCTTCTGATTAATCTCTGTAACAATTTAAGGTTTTGATGTAATGAGAGATTGGACTCTATGCTCACTTCTACTTGACTAATGACCCTCTGAAGGTAACTACAAAATGTATGTTATACATTTGAGGACAGTGTAATATTTGATAATGTTATCATTGCTTAAGACGTAATTTTTAATGAATGCTTTGCAGTTGCTATCTCAATCTGGTGGGCAGAGTGCACAGCCTCGTGTCTCCAGGCCTGGTACCTTTGTGTTTCAATTCCCTTGGGCTTATCTATACTTGACTTTCTATACATTAGATCACTCCTAGGAGAAGTCTAAAGAAGCATCTCCAGTAATCTTTAATTCATATGATTAAAAATTCAAAAGAAGCCCTTGTACCAGCTGTTAAACTATGTTTGTAAGCTGTAATTCAGAGTTCAGACACCAGCAAATTGAAGGTTAGGTTAATAGGATCACTCAGTGGAACTGCATTAAACCATGGCAACTAGAACAGTAGGTGGACTATTTTACACATGCTCATTTGCAGAAGATAAACTAAGGATGGGCAAACTTATCTCACTGGAAATCTTGCTATCTAATTTGATTTTTTAAAACCTCTTTTCTGGAGTATGGCTTAAAAAGGAAAGTGTATGAAGCTAACCATTGTTTTTGCTTACTACATACACAGATAAAAAAGAAGAAAATCTACGTAGATCGTTACATTGAATCTTATTTGAAAATTAACAAATGAATTTCTCTTTTCAGATTTTAACTTTCTCAAATAAGTCTGAAGTTTCATGGGCAATTATTTTCCCTGTCCCAAACTGAAATATGCTAACATGCTCATTTGGGGAAACATCATAAATTAAAATAAGCCCGTAGTAATAATATTGATGCCCCACACTTGCGTGGACAGTGGACAGGATAATAAAAAGTCATCTTCATAGCATCAATTCCCTACTTTCAAAAAATAAGAAAACCTAAGCCATAAAATAGAATACTTGAGACTTAAGAATTGGTAATCCTACAAACTGGCCCTGGTTCAGTTACTTTCTAGTGACATGTCCTTAAGGAAACCATTTAAGCTCTCTGGGCTTCACTTTGAGCAACATGGTCAAGAGGACTTCTTCTGTGGACAAAAGGTCCTTTCTTTTATGAGTTTTTATGTGTCTAAGTTTATGCATAAAGTGATGGTGGGGCTGGATCTCCTTGTTGGCCGATAGGAGATTGTAAACAGAAGAAGTGAAGAAACAAAAAATATCTTTTTTCTTAAGTAAATTTGAAATTTTTCCTTCCTCAAGGAGTACTTATTGCATTGGAAAGGAAAATAAGATTTCTCCAGGAGACAGTGAAGGAAATGACACAAATTAGTAATATGAGTTTAGAAGATGTAACATAAAATCATTGGAGAGAAATTTAAACAGATGCTTCTGCCTCCTAATGCAGTTGACACATATAAAGAAAGGAGTGAAAGAAACTTTTAAAAACATATATTTTAGCTTCAACAGAATGGGAAAGGTATCACCAAAAAAAAAAAAAAAGGCAGTATTTTGCTTAAAAACAGGATACAAGAATAAAATGTTCTTGCAGAAACTCACACCAAAGTTTTGAACAAACCTCAAAAAAGTATCTAAATCAAAAGTAAAATATTTCAAAGATCATTTTCAGTCACGAAACATCATGAGATGCTACTTTAAATGGCTTTTTGTAAAAAATTGGTAAAACTGTACCCTACCGTTATTATAGTTCATATATCTTTGCAATAATTAGTAAGTTAACTTACTAACTGGCTTTTTGTATAGGAATGCTTAATTCTCATAATACTGTTTATCCATAATGAAGTCTTTTCTACGTCTATAGAGCTGTTCTATGTGGAATGGCCTAAAAGCAAGATAAGTATATGATAAAGTTCCCTTCATAAAGATAAATATTTTATTAAAAAGAACTTATCTTTTCCTTGTTAGTTTCAGAGATATTTGTGCATTTTTAATGTTACTCATATCTACATAATAGATATTGATTTATTAAATCAAGATGGTCAATCCATAATAAGAGCCATGGAGTCAGAAAAATCTAGGTTCCAACTCCAGATCACCCCAATTACTGTGTGAATATTGGCAAATTACTTAACTTCTCTGATCTCCAGTTTTCAATCAAGTAGAGAAGACACTCACTCATAGTTTATTTTTAAATGAAATAATACATATAATACTTATTATATTGGAGTTACTCATATGTTATTTATTAATGTTTTTCCTAATATGGATCTAGCAGTATTAATTTGTCCAGAAAGGAAAGGAATCTTTCAAAGGATAAATTAAATAACAATTCTTTATTTCATATCATATTCTACTTTCCAAAGGAGAAAATGCTTAAAGAGTATGGAAATTATATCCAAGATCCTTTAAATAATAAAAAGTATTGTGTACTATGGATTGAAGGGACTGTTTGTGTTAATGTAGTAAGAACACATTTCAGAAGAAAGAAGAAAGAGTTTGAATTCTCTCATTCTTTCTTTATTGAACATCTACATGTGCTGAGCCCTTTTTTGGTAAACAGAACACACAATGACATCTGCCCACATGGAGCTATGTCCTAGTGGAAGTGGGAAGAGATAAACATTATATAAAATTAGTAAATAATATGCTGAGTTATAAGACAGTAAGGGGTATGGAAAAATAAGTAGGGCAGAATCATTTTGAAAAAGAAGTGAGCACAGGCAGAGGAGTGCAGGTTACAGCATTAAATAGGGTAGTCAGTATAGACCTCTCAGAGGAAGATTAATTTTTAGCACAGATTTAAAGAAGGTAAGGATATTATCCAGAAAAATGTCTGGGGTGGGTGTTGGCAAAGGTAATAGGCCAAACAAAGGCCCAAGTTGGGAATGTGAAGCTACATCTGTTGAACAAGGAACCCAATAGGACTGGAATAACATAATCAAGAGGGAAATAACTAAATAAGTGAGTTCAAAGGTGACAGAGTTGAGATTATGAGGGCTTTCTAGAGCACGTGGGGACTTGGGCTTTTAATATGGATGAAATGGGGCCAGGGGGCTTGCAGTGCCCTGAAGAGGAGCAATACACTATAACTAACTCAAACAGGATTAAATTTGCTGCTATTTGGAGAAGAGACACTTGGGGTTCTCAAAAGGAAGCCACAACGTGTTTAGAGACTATTGCAATAATCTAGGTGGGATACCAACATGGTATTAGTAGAGAAGGTAAAAATAAGTCATATGTTAAATACATTTTCAAAGCTGAGACAACAGATTTGAGGATGAAGTAGATGTGTGGTTTGAGAGAGAGAGAGAGAGAAATGAAAGAGGACACAATGTTTTGGGGCCTGAATGATTAGTAGGATGGAGTTTCCATTAACTGAGCTGGAAAATACTAAGGGAGGGACACATAATTTCAGGAGATAATATAAAGAACTGAGTTTGTACATGTTACTCGTGGGATACCCATAGATATCCAAGTGGATTTGTGTAAATGCACAATGAAGTTCATGGAATAGAGCTTATCTGGAAACCCAAAGTTAGGATTCTTCAACCTAAATTTGGAGTTCCCCAGTGAACCGCCAGTATTAAAGCAATGAAGAACTGAAGATCACCTAAAGAACTGACTGTAGACAGGAAGGGAAGAGTCCAAGGTCTGAGGCCTGGGACCCGACCATATTTAGAGATAGGTACGAGAGCTCTGTGTCTCAGGCACTTGGTACCCTTAAATGTTCCAGGCACACCAGGTCCATTTAGAACTCTACGCTTTGATTTATATTCACCCCTTCAATCTGACCCCTAAGCTCACCTATCAGAAACTGTTTTGTGTTCCAAGAACCATTTATTTGTTCCACCTCCTTGAAAGATATTTCTCTAATTGTGCTCATCCTCTGTGATCACAGAACACTTGTATTTTGCCCGCATTACAGTGTATTTATCTGTCCTCTTTAGAAGATTTCTAGGACTTTGATGGCAGCAACCCTAGCATTCCGATCAACGCCATTATGAAAATGACATATAATGAGTGCTTAATATGTGCCAGGTATACCCTTAAGCGCTTTTCAAGCATAATCTCATTAAATCCCTTAACTCCACTACTCTTATTTTACAGATGAGGAAATTCAGAGAATGAAGATAAATTGCTTGGGGTCTCCAAGCTAGAAAGCAGCAGAGCTGAATTTCAGTATCAAGTCTTAACTACTCTAAAAACCTTGACCACTGTCTCGGCCATCTTAATGTTGTTCATTTTATAGTTCCCTGGTACATGGTAAATATTTTATAAAATGTGTTGGTTAAGTAGAGGAATGAGTTCTAGAATTAATGACTCTGCTTTCTTCTGGTAGCCATGATCAAAGCTTGACCAACAAAAATTAATTTTGTACATCCTTTGATTAATTGGGATTTTTATAAATTTCTTATTATAGTCCACTTTTAATAGAATGTAGCAAATCCCAACACATTTTTAAAATTTACAATCAGAATAAACTGCTGAAACTTTTTTTGAGGTCGGTGCAAAATCATCTTTGTTCCCCAGACCTTAGACAACTTGGGTGTTACTCTTCCTTGAGAAATTATGATTAGGACCACAAGATCATGTGATCTTGAACTTTCAGAGAAAAATATATATCATATTCCCCAGGCAATTCACTTGGGAACATTTTATAAAATAATATTTTAATTTTTAGCAACATGAAAAAGTACACATTGTTATTAAACCTTTAGCTAATTGGAAATGCAAAATCATAGAATATCTTCTTTCCCAAGTGCAACAAGATGCTATCCGTATCTCATCTTCATTCTGCAGACTTTGCAGTGTGACCTGGCTGATTTCCACCTACCATCATTTGCATCTGTGTGCTTGGGGCTTTGTTCCTGGACCTAGAAATGCTATTCTATGCAGTCAGGAAGGACAGTCCAGAAATACCAGGAGTTAACAAGCCACCACACTGCCTCCATTCTTCCCCTATCCCCACCCCCAATCAATAACTCTTTTACCCATTGATTCTCAGGAGGTGGCATATATATCTCAGCTCCCTCACCTCTAGGATGGGATCCTCCTGAGGTGTGTGTTTTCCACTATATTCTAGAGGTCCTCTGCAGAATTAAGTACCAGCCACACACTATGATAGCTGGCTTAAAATAAAGCACTCCTTCATGGATGACTTCACTTCCCTTGATCTTTCCCCAGCACCCCCCCCCCCAACTAGTGTTCCTGTGCCTTCCAAATAAACTGCTTGTCCTCACATCCTATGTCAGAGTCTTCTTCTGTGGAAACCCAGACTAAGACACTGAGCATTCTGGTTATCTGAGCTTTTACTGTACTAATAGAGCCTCCTGGACAGAAAGAAGCATGCATTTCTCCTTTGGAGATTTTTAGCCAAAAAGGTATCATATTTAACTGATCTTATATATGATTCCAATAGAGAAATTGAAGGAGTTAATCAATAATTCATGTAGGTTCTATATTTTGGGATATCGATGCAACACCTGACTATTGTATGGGTTGGCTCTATTCTAGCCCTTGATTCATATGAGCAGTAAGCCATTTGAGTACATGGGGCAGAATCTCACAGAAATAAATAGCACTGTGCACACACCTATGGAAAATAAGTCAATACATGAGGACATTTCAGACTCTGGGTAGGGACAAAAGTGTGACATTACAAAATATCCAAATCTATAAAGCCATAAGTTAATGTACAAAGTACATTTGGACATTTCTTTCTAAACTATAAACTACTAGACAAAGGTAAAATAGTGTTATGATTATAATGTTGACTGACATATACATACTATTATATGAAATAACTATCTATTTATCTATTTCTTTCCCAAGTTTTAAAAAAAATTTTCCTCATCACATACTCTAATTTCTGGACCATTAAATCTGATCAGGGCTACTTATATCTATGAAACTACACCAACATTTAATTTACCTTGAAGTGGATCTATAAAAAACTATCTTGAACTTTTACTTTCAACAAAATATTTAGCTTCCATTTACAAAGTCAATCACAAACTGCCTAGTAACATCTTTAGTGTGAGGTTATATCACTCCTTGGTGCTAAATGTCTTAAAATAATTTTCCTCTTAAGCGTCCTTTCATAAACAAAATAAAAAGACAACCTACAGAATGGGAGAAAATATTTGCAGATGATGCAACAGACAAGGGAGTAATCTCCAAAGTATACAAACAGCTCATACACCCAATATCAAAAAAACAGACAACCCAATCAAAAAATGGGCAGAAGATCTAAACAGACATTTCACCAAAGCAGACATACAGATGGCCAAAAGGCACATGAAAAGATACTCAACATAGCTAATTATTAGAGAAGTGCAAATCAAAACTACAATGAGGTATCACCTCATACTGGTCAGAATGGCCATCATCAAAAAGTCTACAAATGGGGCTTCCCTGGTGGCGCAGTGGTTGGGAGTCCGCCTGCCGATGCAGGGGACATGGGTTCGTGCCCCGGTCCGGGAGGATCCCGCGTGCCGTGGAGCGGCTGGGCCCGTGAGCCATGGCCGCTGGGCCTGCGCGTCCGGAGCCTGTGCTCCGCAGCGGGAGAGGCCACAGCGGTGAGAGGCCCGCGTACCGCAAAAAAAAAAAAAAAGTCTACAAATAATAAATGGTAGAAAGGGTGTGGAGAAAAGAGAACCCTCCTACACTGTTGGTGGGAATGTATATTGGTGCAGCCATTATGGAGAACAGCAGGGAGCTACCATATGATCCTGCAATGCCACTCCTGGGCACATATCCAGAGGAGATCATAATTCAAAAAGATATCATGCACCCTAGTGTTCATTGCAGCATTATTTACAATAGTCAAGACGTGGAAGCAACCTAAATGTCCATCAACAGATGAATGGATAAAGAAGATGTGGTATACACACACACACACACACACACACACACACAATGGAATATTACTCAGCCATAAAAAAGAATGAAATAATGTCATTTGCAGCAACATGGATGCAACTAGAGATTATCATACTAAGTGAAGTAAGCCAGACAAAGACAAATATCATACGGTATCGCTCATATGTAGAATCTACAAAAAAATGACACAAATGAAACTTATATACAAAACAAAAAAAGACTCACAGACATAGAAAATAAACTAATGGTTACCAAAGGAGAAAGGGTGGGGGAGGGATAAATTAGAAGTTTGGCATGAACATACACACACTACTATATGTAAAATAGATAATCAACAAGGACCTACCGTATGGCACAGGGAACTATCCTAAATATTTTCTAATAACCTACAAGGGAAAACAGTTTGAAAAAAATAAATATATGGTATGTATAATTGCACCACTTTGCTGTACACCTGAAACTAACACAACATTATAAATCAACTATACCTCAATAAAATTAAATAAATAAAAATGAAGACAAAAAATGTCTATTCAGCTCCTCCTAAAAATAAATAGATTTAAAGTGTGATTTTTTTCCAATAGCAGAGAATGTGTCCTTCACAAATGTACTAGAAGCATCCTTCGATTTTAAATAAATTCTCAGTGAAAACTAGTAGTTCTAAAATTTAGCACATTCTGAAAAACTAAATCCATTTTTATATGATATAATTTAGTTTCCACATTTATTTTAAGGACTAGAAATTCCCCACTTCTAATTGGTGCATTGGACATAATATGTGTTTTTAGATACAGGGTAAACAATTTACTTTAGTATCAAGGAAACATCAGTTAGGATTTTATTAGAATTCTAAAAATGAATAATAAGTCCAGCCCTGTACTTGTTATAATAGCTAAAATAAACTTGCAGCTCACACTACCGTGATTTAGCTGAGCGTCTCTTTCATTCCATCAAACGGCATGGGGCAGCAGCTGGCTTTTTTTTTTTTTTTTTTTCTGGCCTCCTTTCTATGTTTACTGCAGGCATGTAACTGAGTAACTTTGTCTCAGGCCCGGACTGTTGCTAGGGCATGGACCACACCTTCCTCCTGCTTATCTAAAGCCCATTGGTCATGGTTTTGTAATCAGGCAGTTTCACAGTGTCAACATGGGGGATCAGCAAAAATATCGTCTGTGTTTCTACAGGTGTTACATTTTTTGCTCCCCTAGTGACTAGTAATCATTCAATTGGACTAAAATGATATCTTTTAAAAAACAATGTCCTGGCATTGCTGAGAACATGCATATAAGGCCATGAAGGTCTACACAGCAAGATTGCACAATAACCCATTAAAATAAACATTTGCAACCACAGATAGCTGGACTGAAATCCTGCTCTGATACAAATAACATCTGGACAACTTTTGTTTGCATCTTCCAGCCTAAAACACCCTTGAGAAAAAATAGAAGGCAAGCTAAAAGACAAAAGACCACTAAAGGTTTTATTATGCTATGGGTGTGGTGCCATAAATTTGAGGGGGTTTGCACTGGAGTTGCCAAAGCTGAATTTAAACAGCATGTTGTTTTTAAAAGTTGTGACACTGATGAGGAACAATTCGGTTTTCTTACATAATTAATCCAGTGTGAAATAGAGTGACTGGAAAACATCCAGTGGTTTAAAAATAACTCAATTATTTATAAGTTTCACAGTGCTATAGGATTCCACACTAAGGAGAAGAAAGTGAAGGCATCTTGGTACCCACCATGTCATTCTTAATCAGCAAGGGCTTTAGGATGTCTGCATAAAAAATCTAACTGTAAAAGTTAGATGCTGAGGCCAAGAAACTGAGGTTTCCTTGGATTATCTATCAGGCTGACAGGCAGGAAAAGGTTTCCTTCCCTGACATTTATATATTTCTAAGATATATATTAATATATATTACTAACACCAAAAGAACTCAATAACACAAAGTGGGGTTAGACAGGTGTGGAGGACAGAAGGAAGAGGGGAGGAGATCTGGAAAAGAAAAAATGTTCTTCTTTTAGAAGATTGGCAACATAGGCTATGAATCATACACGACACTGAATGGACTTTAATTTCTAATGTTGTTCGTTGATGTGAAGAAAAATAATTATAAGCTGAAAGATACTGCAAGTATTATATTCAATATAAAGATAAAGAAATTAGCCATAAATAAATCTTTATATAAAAATCTCACTCTCAGGGCGGGCTAGCAGCTAGCAACTATATATTTGTGTCAGCTACAGCTGGCCGCTAAACAAAGGGAATGGAAGTTTGCTAGTAATGTTAAAATCTTGCAAAATATTTCACAGTTGTCTCATGCATTTTTTTTTTACTCTTTCCTCTACTTAAAGGGGGCATGTGAGAGGTGGCAGTAGTCTCACAGGGCCAGGACAGGAGTAAGAAAGATTAAACTTTAAGATCTGTTCTTAAAATATTAGAGGGGCTTTACTGAATAATTTGATTTACCTTAATTTCATCCTTTATTTAAGCTAGAGTGCAGAGATAAGAAAAGAATGAAAGCAGAATTTTATTCATTCAGCCAGTCCATAAGCTTTAGCTAGTAGCTTTCAGGCATACAGTCTTTATTTATTCTTTTAGCCTTAGAAACAAACAAAATAAGAAACATAATTGTATCACTTATTTACTAGCCTGAACAAACACAATGTTGATACACTAATACCCATGGCAAGGAAAGTAGGTGTCATTTATTTAAACAAAGCATCAAGTTGAGAACAGAAACAATTTTTTAAAAATTCATTTGTTGCTTATTTATAGATATTACCTGATAGATACATTTCAGTAATCCCACTATAAAAGGATGTTTTTTCTTGAGGAGCTGTAAGTGACAGTGGAAAATACTGAAGGAGAATAGTGAAGGGATTACAATTCCAGGCGGCTGCAGTTATGACATCTAACTGTTGTTAAGTTTTTTTTACTTGTAGTCACTGCACTAATAACTGGCAGATTACTACTAGAACAAGTTTACAAACTCTTTGACTAAGGGTCAGGCCAATGAATAGGCTCATGACAATCCTGTTCCCTGACATGAAGTTTCTGTTGCTTTGCCACTTTTTATTTTTCTGCTCATAGTATCAATTCAGTGTCACAATTCAGTGACAGCTGAACATCAGCAATCTCAACTTCTATGGTTTTTGCTTCACTCTGTCATCCAAGCCATAAAGACACAAGCACACCAAGGCTTCTTTACTAGCACTAACTACCCAATGCAACAAAATCCTTCCCAAATGAGCTAGAACAATTTCTACTGATGAGGTCAGTGTTTTGTTTCTGCATTTGAAAAGCAAAGACTGAACACGGTCATCTCTGAATGACATCTCTACGTGTGAAAGAAACTATCTATTTATCCATCATTTAAATTAACTCATTCATATACTCATTTACTTAAGGCCTACCTTGTGCCAATTATGTTAATAGCAGGATGGAGATAGAATATGTTGTTTCTGGAGGAAATAGTGGTGTGTATTAGACCTTAATATAAAGTATATTAAGATGGTCAACAGGCACATGAAAAGATGGTCAACATCACAAATCATGAGGGAAATGCAAATTAAAGCCACAAGGACGTTATCACCTCACACCTGTCAGAATGGCCATCATCAAAAAGACAACAATAAGTGTTGGCGAGGATGTGGAGAAATGGGGAGCCTCCTACACGGTTAGTGGGAATGTAAATTGGTGCAGCCACTATGGAAAACAGCATGGCGGTTCCACAAAAATTAAAAATAGAACTACCATATGATCTGGTAATTCCATTCCTGGATATACATCCAAAGAAAATAGAGAAAGTAAAAATAAAAATACTATTATGAAAAGATATATGCACCCCAATATTCATAGCAGCATTATTTACAATAGCCAGGATATGGAAGCAACCCAAAGCATCCATCATGAATGGATAAAGAAGGTGTGGCATATATATATATATATATATATATATATATATATATATATATATGTATATATATTCTATTATATATATATATAATAGAATATTACTCAGTTGTAAAAAAGAATGAAATTTTGCCATTTGCAACAATATGGATGGATGCAGAGTGTACTTTGTGTAGTGAAATAATTCAGACACAGAAAGACAAATACTATGCATTTCCATAGTATGGAAATTTCCACTTATATGTGGAATCTAAAAATAAAACAAATGAAGGAATACAACCAAAAAATAATAATAAAGTTATATGAATAGGCAAAGATGTGACTCTTCCTAAGGGCTTTGAGAATGGCTTCAGTGAGGTTAAGACATTTGATGTGGATATTGAAGGAGGAACAAAAGTACACTTGTGAGGAAGAAGAAAAAATGTCTGAGTAGAAAAAAGATCCTAAGAGGGAAGAGGCATAAAGCTGCATAATGTTTGGGGGAAATGTCACAGTTTGGTGCAGTGAAGAACAAGGAGCAAGGAGTGATATGACATGAGATGTGACATGAGATGCAAATGGAGAGGCAAGTTGGAACTAGATTGTAAAAGAGATCATTCTATGCCAAGGAGTTTTTTCTTTAGGCAACAAGGAGCAATGGAAGATTTATAAAGAGTGTGAAATAATTGACTTTAAGTGGGTAAATAAAACTTGATCATTAGTCTTGAAGAGAACAGGCTGTTTGAGTTTTGGTAGGATTTGCTACATTATATTGTAGCAATGTACAGCATTGTAGCAATGTACATTATATTGTAGAGTGAGTTTATAACCTTATAGGTCCATCTTGACAGATGAAGAAAAGATAGCAGTTCATGGAGGCCAATATTTTATCCTGCTCATCATTCCTAACCACCTACCCCCACTCTTTTTCCTGTTCATGATTTACCAACATAGATTTCCTTCTCTGCCAAAGAAAAAAAGAACTTTAATCCTTTTCTCCTTCCACAAATAGAAATTAGAAACACCTTGAATTAAACTAAAGTTTCACACTGTGGAGACAAGAGCTATATCCACATGAGGAAAGTTAAATGGTGAATTAAGGCATGGATCCAGATAATTCAACCCTTCTTTACCCATCATCTCCCTGCAAATTTTCTTACCTTATTTATCTCTATAGTTTGTACAAAGGAACATTTCTCCATCAGATCATTTCTTCACTTTTCATTTTGTGTTATATAGCTACAGACTTAATGAGCCTACATGAACAAACTTTGTAGCACTTTACAGGAGAAGCACTAGTTTGAAAAAATGTATTGGAAAGAACAAAGATTATTCCAAGATGAAATGCTAGCATTATGACCCATGCAGACCACCTGGAATTCTTTAAATCATAATACTTAGTAATAATTCTTCTACTGCAATGTAACTTGTATTTCCTAATTTCTCAAGAGATATTTACTTGGACACTAGCTCTTTGTTTTCAACAGTTTTTCCTGCCTTTGCAAATTAATCCCCACCTGTAGTCAAATGCTTCCACTTATGAAATCACACCAGTTGTTTAAGTCATTGGATTAAAATAATGGAAAACTTTATGTAATTTTGGAGTGTGGGAAGAGGAAAAGAATATTCTAAGTGAGCAAGATAATTTTCTTATTTAGCTATATCTTTAAAGATAAAATAATAGAGAAAAATAAGTAGATGTTCCTGGAGATAGGAGAGTAAAGTTGTAGCTACATTTTGTTTTTTAAAGCAAATGGCAAGATGTCCAGTACAGATAGACCTTCAGTAGCCTTTATAATCATCTAAATCATTATTCATTCTATAGATGGTATACTGTAGTAACCCCAAAGGGAAGGTTGAAATTACTGAGCTAATTACTGAATTTGCTTCTGCTAAGCTTACTGTGGGATGATTGGAATCATATCAACTTATTCATTGATAAAAAGAGCATTGTCACATGAAAATCCATCACTGAATTCAAACTAGAATTACTTTAGCCAAACTAAATTATTCTGAAGCCTAAATCATTTTTACTATAAATTATGGATCTTATTTATAGTTAGTCAGTCAACCTAATAATTGTCAGTTCTCCCAGGTCTTCATCTTGTGAAAATTCAGATGGATCATAGCAAGACAGGACTATTAACTGCTCTTTTGAATGCCCTGTTTGACATACAAGTGAGAAGGCCATAGCACAATAAATAATGACTCAGTGATGAACCTAAGACTTCTACCTCTGACCCAGAGGAAGTAAAAAGGACCAACTTTGACCTTGTGATTGAAGCAAACAAAACAATCAACAAATATATGAAACAATGACTTTCAAGACACTGAACATAAGATAATTAAAGACAGTCATCCCTGAAAGATGGGGAAAAATTGAGGTGAGCCCTACAATTGCCCTGGATTACTGCCTTGGAAGTGTCTCCAGGGTATTGCCCAGGGAAGGGGAACCCAGGCCAACCTAGCAAACTCCTTAAGTCGAGGGGACCAATGTAAGAGTCTGGAGAGACTAAGGTATGATATTGCATGATAGAGTATCAAAGAGGAGAGAGTTACATACAGAGAGAACCTCAGATACCCATAGAGGGTTCTCCTCTAATATTCAGCTGAGTACTGATTATCAAAGAAACTACCTAAGGCTGAGGGGAAAAGAACCTAAAAGGATTAGAAGTATCAATTTTTAGTGGTAAGTCAGAGCTAGGAATAGTGCCTTCCCCTTCCAGTCAGACTGGAAAAACCTCATAATAAATATGTCATTGAATAGAATACTCAGAAGGGTCTTACCTGAATAATTAGTCCTAGACTGAGCACTGCTCTATTTCCAAGTGATGAATCTTAAAAGAAAAAGACAAAATAATCAAACTATTTTCATATCATTTAATTGTGTTCAGAATAAAGCTCTAAAATATTTATAAGAACACACAAATATTGACCACTCAGTAAGATAAAATTGAAAATGTCTGACATCCAATCAACTATTTCCAGACATGAAAAGAAGCAGGAAACTATGGCCCATGATTAGGAGAAAAAATGAATGAATTAACCCAGAACTTCCACTGATATTAGAATTAGCAGATAAAAATGTTAAGATACTTTGTATAACCGTATTGTAAAAGTTATGGAAAGAGATGAAATATGTGTATGTATATATATATATGTATATATATATACACACATACACATATATATGTATATATATACATATATATAAATTTGATAAAAACTGTAACCTATAGATCCAAGAAGCTCAATAAAATTTAAACAAAAGAAACATAAAGAAAAACACACCAGGTCATGTTATAATCACATCACTCAAAACCAGGGATAAAGAGAAAAATCTTAAAAACATCCAGGAAATAAAAATGATATATTACATACAGAGAAATAAAGATAAGGATGTGGCAGATTTCTTAACAAAACCAATAATAGCAGGAAGAGAGCAGAGTGTCATCCTTAAAGTACTGAATGAATAAATCTGTCAAATTAAATTCTACATTGAGTAAAAATATCTTTCAAAAACAAAACTAAACAAAAAACTTCTGCATGCCTACAAAAACTGAAAGAATTCATTATTAACAGGCCTGTGCTATAGGAAATGTTAAAGGAATTCATTCAAGCTTAATATTAACAAATGAAAATATGGATGTACACAAAGAAATGAAGAGCACTGGGAAAGATAACTATGTGGGTAAATAAATTTGTTCTTAGTATTAAATCTATTTAAAATATAATGGACTCTAAACAAAAACAATAAAAATATATTGTGGGGTTTATAGCATATATGTAGGTAAAATTTAAAGCAATAATAGCCTGTGTCTAGGAGAAGAGGGTTAGAAGTATACAATGGTAAGGTTCTTATACAGAAAGGTAGACTGTGATAAGTTAAAGAAATATGTTCTAAACCACAAGGCAATCATTAAAATAATAAAGTCATAGTTAATAACCTAAAATAAGGACATAAAATGAAATCATAAAAGCTACTCAATCAAAAAGGGGACAAAAAATAGAAAAAAGGGAACAAATAATATATAGGGCAAATGGAAAACAAATAACAGGTGGTGGACTTGAGCCTAATTATTCAATATATTAATAGTTACATTAAAT
This sequence comes from Mesoplodon bidens, assembly GCF_964165515.1. Lineage (NCBI taxonomy): Eukaryota > Metazoa > Chordata > Mammalia > Artiodactyla > Ziphiidae > Mesoplodon > Mesoplodon bidens. The sequence goes on from NC_138165.1 coordinate 51,541,856, forward strand.
AGATATACTTTAAAAATCCCAATTAAAAGCCAGAGGTAATCAGATTAGATAAAACATCAAGATCTAACTCTAACTGCCTACAAGAAATGTACATTAAATATAAGGACACAAATAAGTTAAAGTTAAAAGAATGAAAGATTTACCATACTAACATTAATCAAAGGAAATATGAAATCACTATATTAATTTTAGAATAAGTTGATTTCTGAACAAAAATATAATGTTAGTTCACAATGATAATCACACCAATTCAATAAGAGGACATGACACTATTAAATTTGGATGTGCCTAATAATAAAGTTTCAAAATAAGCAAAGCAAAAACTGATAGAATCACAAAGAAAAATAAATAAACCCATCATGATTGTCAAGAGATTTCAATACCTCTTTCAATAACTGATAGACTAAATAGAAATCAGTACGAATATAGAGGAACTAAAAAATACCATCAATCAAGTTGATGTAATTGACATACATAGAACAATCCACTCAACAACAGTATTCATTCTTTTCAAGTACATGGGAATATTTATGAAGATATCCTAAATTTTGGTCCAGAAAACAATCCTCAATATGTTTAAAAGTCAAAATAACCACATTCTCTGGCTATAATAAAATTAAATTAAAAATCAATTATGTAGGGCTTCCCTGGTGGAGCAGTGGTTGAGAGTCCGCCTGCCGATGCAGGGGACACGGGTTCATGCCCCAGTCTGGGGGGATCCCACATGCTGTGGAGCAGCTAGGCCCGTGAGCCATGGCCGCTGAGCCTGCACGTCCGGAGCCTGTGCTCCGCAATGGGAGAGGCCACAACAGTGAGAGGCCTGTGTACCGCAGAAAAAAAAAAAAAAAAAAAAATCAATTATGTAAAGATTTCTGTAAATACTACAAATATTTGGAAATCATATAACACACTCCTAAGTAATTATTTGGCCAAAAAAAAAAGAGAGAGAGAAATCAAAACAGAAGCAAGAAAGTAATTTGAACTGAATGAAAATGAAAAGACATGTCAAAATGTGTGGGATGCTGCTAAAGCAGTATAATCAGGGCAATTTATAACACTAAATGGACATATTAAGGAATAAAAAAGGTCTCAAATCAATGGCCTGATTGATGTTTCATCTCAAAAAACTAGTAGGAGAAGCACAGACTTAATCCAAGGTAATGAGAAAAAGGAAATAATAAACATCAGTACAGACATTAATAAAATAAAAATCAGAAAAAAAATAGAATAATGAACCTAAAACTATTTCTTTGTGAAAAATCAATAAAATTAGACAACATTTAGCTAGACTTCTCAGATAAGAAAAGACATAATATCAACATCAGGAATGAGAATAGTAGTTCACTAAAGAGTCTACAAATAGTAAAAGGATAACAAGATGATGTTATGAGAAACTCTATGCCAAAAATTTCAACAAGTTCAACAAAATGGAGAAATTCCTTGAAAGACAAAAACCACCAAAGCTCACTTAAATTGAAAAAGATTATATGACTAACCCTCTATCTTTTAAATAAATTGGATTTGGGTTTAAAAATCTTCCAAAATTTTTCTATCCAGGATGGCTTAACTAGTGTATTCCCTCAAACATTTAATGAAGAAATAGCACCATTTCTACACAAATTTATTTACAAATTTTAAGGAGACTACTTCTCCACCCATTCTGAGGCCAGCATTAACCTGCTATTAAAACCACACAAAATAATTACAAGAAAAGAAATTGACAGATCCATATCCCTAATGGCATGCATTCAAAAATTCTCACTGAAATATAACTCAAATGCAAGAATATAGAAGCAGGATAATACTATATTATGACCAAGTGAGTTCATCTGAGTAATGCATGGCTGGCTGATTTGACTTTCAAAAAATTAATCCATGTAATTCATCATTACATGTTAATAAACTATAAAAGGAAAACCATATGATCATCTTAATAGACACACACACACAAACACACAAGCATCTGGCAAAATTCAACATTCATGCCTAATTTAAAAAAAAACCCTCAGCAAACTAGAAATAGAAAAGGATTCTCAAAGCCTGATAAGGGCATATAGGGAAAACATTACAACTAATATCATACTTGGAGTAAAAGACTGAGTACTTTCTCCCTTAGATCAGAAACAAGACAAGAATATTTGCTTTCACCACTACTATTCTACAAATGAAGGTTCTCGACATTGCAATAAACTTTGAAAAAAAATCACTCAAATTAGAAACAAAGAACTAAAACTGTCTTTCTTCTCAGATGACATGATCATCTATACAGAAAATTCCATGTAATCTACAACAAAATTCCTAAACCTAATAAGTTAGTTGAGCAAGACTGCAGGATACAATTCTAATATAAAAAAAACCTAATCATATACTCACAACAAACAATCTGAAATTGAAATTTTAAAAATATCATTTACAACTGCATAGAAAATGCTTAAATATAAATCTGACAATGATTCCTAACACCTATACACTGGAAACTATAAAATATGTTGAAATAGATTAGAGAAGATTTAAATAAATGGAGAAATATACTGTGGTCACTGACTGGAAGGCAATATTATTAAGGTACCAATTATCCCCAACTTAACTATAGATTTAACATGATCCCAAGCAAACTCCCAGCAGGGTTTCTGGAGACATTGATAGGTTAATTCTAAAGATCACATGAAAATATAAAAGACCTACATAGCCAAAACAACATAGAACAAACTTGAGGCTGAACACTACCTAATTTCAAGACTACTATAATATGGCAGCAATTAAGATAGAATGGTATTGGCGCAAAGATTGAAAAATAGATCACTGGAACAGAAGAGTTACATCAGATTGACCCACAACATATGGACAACTTATCTTTGACACGAGTGCAAAATTCAGTGGAGAATGTTTAATTGATTCAACAAATGGTGATGAAACAACTGAATATTGATATGCACAAAAAATTGAACTTTAACCCTTACCTTGCAAAGTATATAAAAATTAAATCCAAATGGATAATACACCTAAATACAAAATATAAAATTATGAACTTCTAGAAGAAAATATTTTTGATGTGTGATTAGGCAAATACTGTTTAAATATAAAACTAATAGCATGATGCCCAAAGGGGAAAGAAAAAACTGATCAATTGCCTGTCATTAAAAGTGAAAAATTTCCCTCTTTAATAGACAGTGTTAAGAAAATAAAAAGATCAGACTCAGAGAAAATAAGTGCAAGTACATATCTGATAAAGGGCTTTTATTTATTTATTTAATTTTTTTTTTTTATAGAGCAGGTTTTTATTAGTCATCAATTTTATACACATCAGTGTATACATGTCAATCCCAATTGCCCAATTCATCACACCACCACCCCCACGCCCCCTCGTGGCTTTCCCCCTTTGGTGTCCATACCTTTGTTCTCTACATCTGTGTCTCAATTTCTGCCCTGCAAACCAGTTCATCTGTACCATTTTTCTAGGTTCCACATATATTCATTAATATACGATATTTGTTTTTCTCTTTCTGACTTACTTCACTCTGTATGACAGTCTCTAGATCCATACAAGTCTCAACAAATGACCCAATTTAATTCTTTTTTATGGCTGAGTAACATTCCACTGTATATATGTACCACATCTTCTTTATCCATTCATCTGTCGATGGGCGTTTAGGTTGCTTCCATGACCTGGCTGTTGTAAATAGTGCTGCAATGAACATTGGGGTGCATGTGTCTTTTTGAATTATGGTTTTCTTTGGGTATATGCCCAGTACTGGGATTGCTGGATGATATGGTAATTCTATTTTTAGTTTTTTAAGGAACCTCCATACTGTTCTCTATAGTGGCTGTATCAACTTACATTCCCACAAACAGTGCAAAAGGGTTCCCTTTTCTCTACACTCTCTCCAGCATTTGTTTGTATAGTTTCTGATAATGCCCATACTAACTGGTGTGAGGTGATATCTCACTGTAGTTTTGATTTGCATTTCTCTAATAATTAGTGATATTGAGCAGCTTTTCATGTGCTTCCTGGCCATCTGTATGTCTTCTTTGGAGAAATGTCTATTTATGTCTTCTGCCCATTTTTGGATTGGGTTGTTTGTTTTTATAATATTGAGCTGCATGAGCTGTTGTTATATTTTGGAGATTAATCCTTTGTTGATTCGTTAGCAAATATTTTCTCCCATTCTGAGGGTTGTCTTTTTGTCTTGTTTATGGTTTCCTTTGCTGTACAAAAGATTTGAAGTTTCATTACATCCCATTTGTTTATTTTTGTTTTTATTTCCATTACTCTAGGAGGTGGATCAAAAAAGATCTTGCTGTGATTTATGTCAAAGAGTGTTCTTCCTATATTTTCCTCTAAGACTTTTATAGTGTCTAGTCTTACATTTAGGTCTCTAATCCATTTTGAGTTTATTTTCGTGTATGGTGTTAGGGAGTATTCTAATTTCATTCTTTTACTTGAAGCTATCCAGTTTTCCCAGCACCACTTATTGAAGAGACTGTCTTTTCTCCATTGTGTATCCTTGCCTCCTTTGTCAGGGATGAGTTGACCATAGGTTGGTGGGTTTATCTCTGGGCTCTCTATCTTGCTGCATTGATCTATGTTTCTGTTTTTGGGCTAGTACCATATTGTCTTGATTACTGTGGCTTTGTAGTATAGTCTGAAGTCAGGGAGTCTGATTCCTCCAGCTCCATTTTTTTCCCTCAAGATTGCTATGGCTATTCGGGGTCTTTTGTGTCCCATACAAATTTTAAGATTCTTTGTTTTAGTTCTGTAAAAAATGCCATTGATAATTTGATAGGGATTGCATTGAATCTGTAGATTACTTTCGGTAGTATAGTCATTTTCACAATATTGAGTCTTCCAATCCAAAAACATGGTATATCTCTCCATCTGTTGGTATCATCTTTAATTTCTTTCATCAGGGTCTTATAGTTTTCTGAATACAGGTCTTTTGTCTCCTTGGGTAGGTTTGTTCCTAGGTATTTTATTCTTTTTCTTGCAGTGGTAAATGGGAGTGTTTCCTTAATTTCTCTTTCAGATTTTTCACCATTAGTGTATAGGAATGCAAGAGATTTCTGTGCATTAATTTTGTATCCTGAAACTTTATGAAATTCATTGATTAGCTCTAGTAGTTACCTGGTGGCATCTTTAGGATTCTCTATGTATAGTATCATGTCATCTGCAAACAGTGACAGTTTTACTTCTTCTTTTCCAATTTGTATTCCTTTTATTTCTTTTTCTTCTCTGATTGCCATGGCGAGGACTTCCAAAAGTGTGTTGAATAACAGTGGTGAGAGTGGACATCCTTGTCTTGTTCCTGATCTTAGAGGAAATGCTTTCAGTTTTTCACCATTGAGAATGATGTTTGCTGTGGGTTTGTCATATATGGCCTTCATTATGGTGAGGTAGGTTCCCTCTATGCCCACTTTCTGGAGAGTTTTTATCATAAATGGCTGTTGAATTTGGTCAAACGCTTTTTCTGCATCTATTGAGAGGATCATATGGTTTTTATCCATCAATTTGTTAATATGGTGTATCACATTGATTGATTTGCATATATTCAAGAATACTTGCATCCCTGGGATAAATCCCACTTGATCAGGGGGTATGATCCTTTTAATGTGTTGTTGGATTCTGTTTGCTAGTATTTTGTTGAGGATTTATGCATCTATATTCATCAGTGATATTGGTCTGTAATTTTCTTTTTTTGTAGTATCTTTGGTTTTGGTATCAGGGTGATGGTGGCCTCATAGAACAAGTTTGGGAGTGAGTTTGGGAGTGTTCCTTCCTCTGCAATATTTTGGAAGAGTTTGAGAATGATGGATGTCAGCTCTTCTCTAAATGTTTGATAGAATTCACCTGTGAAGCCATCTGGTCGTGGACTTTTGTTTGTTGGAAGATTTTTAATCACAGTTTGAATTTCATTACTTGTGATTGGTCTGCTCATATTTTCTATTTCTTACTGGTTCGGTCTCAGAAGGTTGTGCTTTTCTAAGAATTTGTCCATTTCTTCCAGGTTGTCCATTTTATTGGCATACTTTTGCTTGTAGTAGTCTCTTGGGATGCTTTGTATTTCTGCATTGTCTGTTGTAACTTCTCCTTTTTCATTTCTAATTTTATTGATTTGAGTCCTCTCCCTTTTTCCTGATGAGTCTGGCTAATGGTTTATCAATTTTTTTTAATCTTCTCAAAGAACCAGCTTTTTGTTTTACTGATCTTTGCTATTGTTTTCTTTGTTTCTATTTCATTTATTTCTGCTCAGATCTTTATGATTTCTTTCCTTCTGCTAACTTTGGGTTTTGTTTGTTCTTCTTTCTCTAGTTCCTTTAGGTGTAAGGTTAGATTGTTTATTTGAGATTTTTCATTTTCTTGAGGTAGGCTTGTATAGCTATAAAATTCCCTCTTAGAACTGCTTTTGCTGCACCCCATAGGTTTTGGATCATCGTGTTTTCATTGTCATTTGTCTCTAGGTATTTTTTGATTCCCTCTTTGATTTCTTCAGTGATCTCTTGGTTATTTAGTAATGTATTGTTTAGCCTCCATGTGTTTGTGTTTTTTACATTTTTTCCCTGTAATTCATTTCTAATCTCATAGTGTTGTGGTCAGAAAAATGCTTGATATGATTTTAATTTTCTTAAATTTACCAAGGCTTAATTCGTAACCCAAGATGTGATCCAGCCTGGAGAATGTTCCTTGAACACTTGAGAAGAAAGTGTAATCTACTGTTTTTGGATGGAATGTCCTATAAATATCAATTAAAGCTATCTGGTCCATTGTGTCATTTAAAGCTTCTCTTTCCTATTTATTTTCACTTTAGATGATCTGTCCACCGGTGTAAGTGAGGTGTTAAAGTCCCTATTATTGTGTTACTGTCTATTTCCTCTTTTATAGCTGTTAGCAGTTGCCTTATGTATTGAGGTGCTCCTATATTGTGTGCATATATATTTATAATTGTTATGTCTTCTTGGATTGATCCCTTGATCATTATGTAGTGTCCTTCCTTGTCTCTTGTAACATTCTTTATTTTAAAGTCAATTTTATCTGATATGAATATGGCTACTCCAGCTTTCTTTTGATTTCCATTTGCATGGAATATCTTTTTTCATTTCCTCACTTCCAATCTGTATGTGTCCCTAGGTCTGAAGTGGGTCTCTTGTAGACAGCATATATATGGGTCTTGTTTTTGTATCCATTCAGCCAGCCTGTGTCTTTTGGTAGGAGCATTTAATCCATTCATGTTTAAGGTAATTATCAATATGTATGTTCCTATGACCATTTTCTTAATTGTTTTGGGTTTATTTTCATAGGTTCTTTTCTTCTCTTGCATTTCCCACTTAAAGAAGTTCCTTTAGTATTAGTGTCAAGCTGGTTTGGTGGTGCTGAATTTTTTTAGCTTTTGCTTGTCTGTAAAGCTTTTGATTTCTCCATCGAATCTGAATGAGATCCTTGCCATGTACAGTAATCTTGGTTATAGGTTGTTCCCTTTCACCACTTTAAGTATATCATGCCACTCCCTTCTGGCTTGTATAGTTTCTGCTGAGAAATCAGCTGTTACCCTTGTGGGAGTTCCCTGTATGTTTTTTTGTCATTTTTCCCTTGCTGCTTTCAATACTTTTTGTGTCTTTAATTTTTGCCAATTTGATTACTATGTGTTTTGGCAGGTTTCTCCTTGGGTTTATCCTGTATGGGACTCTCTGTGCCTCCTGGACTTGAGTGGCTATCTCCTTTCCCATGTTAGGGAAGTTTTTGACTATAATCTCTTCAAATATCTTCTCTGGTCCTTTCTTTCTCTCTTATCCTTCTGTGACCCCTATAATGCGAATGTTGTTGCGTTTAATGTTGTCACAGAGGTCTCTTAGGCTGTCTTCATTTCTTTTCATTCTTTTCCTTTTATTCTGTTCTGCAGCAGTTAATTCCACCATTCTGTCTTCCAGGTCACTTATCCATTCTTTGCCTCAGTTATTCTGCTATTGATTCCTTCTAGTGCAGTTTTCATTTCAATTATTTTATTGTTCATCTCTGTTTGTTTGTTCTTTAGTTCTTCTAGGTCTTTGTTAAACATTTCTTGCATCTCCTCGATCTTTGTCTCCATTCTTTTTCCAAGGTCCTGGATCATCTTTACTATCATTATTCTGAATTCTTTTTCTGGAAGGTTACCTATCTGCACTTCATTTAGTTGTTTTTCTGGGGGTTTATCTTGTTCCTTCATCTGTTACATAGCCCTCTGCCTTTTCAACTTGTCTATCTTTCTATGAATGTGATTTTTGTTCCACGGGATGCAGGATTGTAGTTCTTCTTGCTTCTGCTGTCTGCCCTCTGGTGGATGAGGCTATGTAAGAGGCATGTGCAAATTTCCTGATGGGAGGGACTGGTGGTGGGTAGAGCTGATTGTTTCTCTGGTGGGCAGAGTTCAGTAAAACTTTAATCCACTTGACTGCTGATGGGTGGGGCTGGGTTCCCTCCCTGTTGGTTGTTTGGCCTGAGGCAACCCAACACTGGAGCCTACCTGGGCTCTTTGCTGGAGCTAATGGCAGACTCTGGGAGGGCTCACGCCAAGGAGTACTTTGCAGACCTGTTGCCAGTGTCCTTGTCCCCACGGTGAGACACAGCCATCCCCACCTCTGCAGGAGACCCTGCAACACTAGCAGTTAGGTCTGGTTCAGTCTCCCCTTGGGTCACTTCTCCTTCCCCTGGGTCCCGATGTGCACACTACTTTGTGTGTGTCCTCCAAGAGTGGAGTCTCTGTTTCCCCCAGTCCTGTAAAAGTCCTGCAATCAAATCCCACTAGCCTTCAAAGTCTGATTCTCTAGGAATTCCTCCTCCCGTTGCCGGATTCTCAGGTTGGGAAGCCTGACATGGGGCTCAGAACCTTCACTGCAGTGGGTGGACTTCTGTGGTATAAGTGTTCTCCAGTTTGTGAGTTACCCATAAAGCAGTTATGGGATTTGATTTTACTGTGATTGCACCCCTCTTACCATCTCATTGTGGCTTCTTTGTCTTTGGATGTGGGGTATCTGTTTTGGTGAGTTCCAGTGTCTTCCTGTTGATGATTGTCCAGCAGCTAGTTGTGATTCTGGTGTTCTCACAAGAGGGAGTGAGAGCACGTCCTTCTACTCCACCATCTTAGTACATAGTCAGGGCCTTTATTTATAATATGTAAATAACTCTTTCAAATCAGCAATAAGAAAACAGACAAACCATTTAAAAATGGGCAAAAGATTTGAACACTTTACCAGAGAAGATAAACAGATGGCAAATATGCACATGAAAAGATGCTTGACATAGTCATTAAAGAAATGCAAAATAAATGAATAGATTGTACTGTACACTTATGAGAATGGCTAAAAATTAAAAAGACTGTCTATACCAAATACTGCTAAGGATTTAGAGGAAGTGGAACTCTGATACACTACTAGAAGGAATGTAAAATGGCACATCACTTTGGAAAGCAGTGTAGCAGTTTCTTAAGAAGTTAAACATACACATACCATATTATCTAGCCATTCTACTCCTACTTATTTTCTCAGGGTGGCGGAAAGATGTCCACATAAAGATTGGTACACAAATGTTCTTAGCAACTTTACTTATAAAAGCCCCAAAATGGAAACACTCCGAATGCCTACCGACAGAGTACTGTATAAACAAATTATATCCATACAATGGACTACTTACTATTCCAAGAGAAAGAGAAATTACCTACTGATAGAAACAACAACATGGGTGGATCCCAACATATTTATGCTGAATGACAAAAGCCAGACACAGAAGAATATTTGTTTTTTGATTATTTAAAACTCTAGAAAATATAAACTAATTTCTAATAACAGAGAACACTTCAGTGGTTGCCTGGACAGTGATGTGGGAGTTGTTTAGAGACATGAGGAAACTTTTGGGGGTGATAAATATGTTTAGCATCTCAATTGTAATGATGGTTTCACAAGTGTATACATTTGTCAAAACCTATCAAATTGTACATTTTACATATGTAGTTTATTTTATTGTCAATTATACCTCAATAAATCCATTACAAAACAAAAATGGTGAACGTAATTCTTTTTAGAATGTTTAATGAATATTTAAATATGAATTGTCAATTTCCATACACTTCCCTTCTACAGATTTGCTGATAATCTCGCATATTGTGGATACCTATAAAGCATATAAAATTATGCAAGAAGTTTAAGTTCGCCTGCCTAAAGAAATTACACTTAGATAAATTTGGAACATAGGCATCATTATACTTCTTGAGTTTAGTCCCACTTATTCATGCATGTAATGTTTATACTACGATGTTAACATACAGTGTTCATTTTGATCTATGTTCCTTGAAGACAGAAGAGATCCCTCTGCTCAGAACAGAGATAACCCAAATTTGATTGGGAGCCAAATGGTATTGTGTGACCTAATTAAGTGGTGGGTATTTCATGAGCTTAGTCTTTCACATCTGGCTGTTATTAGATAGCCCTACTTGGCTACCCCACAAAGCAGCATTTGATCTAAGGGCCAACTCTGCCCCACAATTTGCTAATGTCTCTCACACTGACTAAATCCCCAGGGAGAGGTCAGGCCCAAGAAACAAAGTAGGAGATATCTCTGCAGAGGGACTTCTATTTCTATTTCTGTTTGGTTTTTAAGTGCATTTTGCCTTGACTAACTTCAAATATTGATTGTTAGAGTGGACTGGAAATGCAATGATTGACTGATCACAATGTATTACATACAATGAATTTTGAATACCACAGGACTAATTGAATAAATGAACGGAAATATTAATATTGAATTAATAGGAATGATCAGAGTGAATTAAGCACAGCGGGCCAAATTCTGCCCCTGGATATGCATGCACAATTTCCATTGACTTCAATGGGGGTTTTGTTGTGTGTATCCAAGGGCAGAATCCAGCTTAATGAATTTTTTAATTGTTTTTAAATGGTGAATGAATTGGTTAAAGTGCAAAGCACCAGAGATGATTCCTTACATATTGCATATATTTCTGTATTTTTTTTTCATATGCTTGAACTCTTACATCTATGATCCACCTCAAAAGTCTGATTTTAAAGTTGGAGAAAATAATATAAAAAATAAAATCAATGCTGTTACGTTTTCTTTGTAAACAGCTAAAACATACGCATCACTGCAGGTTTCTATTTCTGTATACTAAAATTATAATACTTTCATTTATTAATGAACCACTAAAAGGAATCTGAAACTTTGGTGACCAGGAATTCATCCATGTCCTCTCAAGTGTCCCTCATGTGAATGCCAATAGACCAAGGTGCATCCTCCACCATACCATTCATCACCTTATTTGAGTTAGAAAATCTTTTGCCAATGATTATTGATACCTGTGCTTATTATTTGATCTTGAGCAATTGTCATATCAGTTTAGTTTTTCAGATTTAGATATGAAATTTTACTACTAAAACCCTTTTAGATTAAGAATCTATGATGAAATCTTAAATATGTTTGATCCCTTGATAGATTCAGTCATTTAGATGGACCAATTCTACTTTACATCATCACACCACCAGCCTGAGACAAAGAAATTCAATGCCTTAGACCTGAAATTTATAATAATTCATTATAAGACATTTTCCTTAATATATTTTCTCCCAGGTAATGAAAAATAGTCTTTGTGTGAGATAAGCTCTAAACATGCATAGGAAAAGTGTGCCTGTGTGTGTGTGTGTGTGTGTGTGTGCACATTTTGGGGATAAGGCTTAGAAGAACTCACCTGTATAAGAAAAATAAAACAAAACAAAAACCAGAATATTATACATTCCTTGACTGAATGTATAATGTAAAGTTAAAATAATCAAATTCGTCATTTTGTTTTTAGTTTTTAAATTAATAGGTTTAAATTTTTAGAGCAGTTTTAGGATCACAGCAAAATTTAATGGAAAGTTCACAGAATTCCTACATGCACAAACACCTTCATCATAAACATCCATAATCAATGTGGTACTTTGTTACAACTGATAAACCAACACTGACATGTCATAATCAACCAATGTCCATAGTTTACATTAGGGTTTATTATTTGTGTTATACATTCTATGGATAACAAACATATACGGGCATGTATCCACCATTGTTGTATATACAGAATAGTTATCCTGCCCTAAAAATTCTCTGTGCTTCAACTATTCATACTCTGCTTGCCTTAAATCCCTGACAACCACTGATCTTTTTTACTGTCTCCATAGTTTTGCCTTTTTAAGGCAAAATTTATATGTCATATAGTTCGAATCATACAGTGTGTAACATTTGCAGACTGGCTTCTCTCAATGAGCAATATTCATTTAAGATTCCTCCATCTCTTTTCATGGTTTGACAGTTCATTTCTTTTTAGCATCAAATAATCTTTCACTGTCTGGATGTACCACAGTTTATCCATTCATGTACTGAAGGACTTCTTGGTTACTTCTAAATTTTGGCAATTATGAATAAAGCTGCTATAAAAAATCCATGTGCAGGTTTTTGTGTGGACATGAACTTGTGGTTATGAACTTGAATATGACAAAACCTGGGGGGCTGGTGTGGGCAGGGGAAAAAAACTTGGCTGAATTCAAATATATCAATAAATTTTTATAGTAGCTTATGAGACAAAACACACTATTAAAATAACTGCTGAAATTTTTTCATATATTATAATTTTAGTCATGTAGTATATGGATGAAAATTAATGAATTAAAACTTCTTTCAGTTAAGGGGAGAAAAAAAAACTGTTCAATTTATTTGGATTAATACCAAGGAGTGTAATTGATGGATCACATGGAAGGAATATGTTTAGCTTTTTAAGAAACTGCCAAACTGTCTTTCAAAGTGGTTGTACCATTTTGCATTCCCACCAAAAATAAATGAGAGTTCCTGTTGCTTCACATCATTCCCAGCATTCCATGTTATCAACAGATTAGATTTTAGCCATTTTAGTAGTGGCTAAATAGTGGGTAGTGGTATCTCATTGTTATTTTTATATGCAATTCCCTAAAGGTGGATGATTTTGAGCATCTTTTTACACACTTATTTGCCATCTGTATATCATCATTGGTGAAGTATCTGTTCAGATCTTTTGTTCATTTTTTGAGTTTTTTATTTCTGTCTTACTGAGATTTAAGAGTTTTTGGTGTGCTTTGCGTAACAGTACTTCATCAGATATGTGTTTTGTAAATATTTTCTTCCAGTCTGTGGTTTGTCTTCTTGTTCACTTGATAGTGTATTTCACAGAAGAGAAAAGAAGTTTTAAATTTTAATGAAGTCCAGTTTGTCAATCCTTTCTTTCACTGATTGTGCCTTTGATACTTAATCTAAAATGTGCATATAAAAACAAGATTTTATCTAGATTTTCTCCTATGTTATCTTCTAGGAGTTTCACAGTTTTGCATTTTACATTTAGGTGTGTGAACAATTTTGAGTTAATTTTGCTCTCCAGGTGAATATTTAATGGTTAAGATCTGCCCTGCCTCCTGAACAAAGGTGTTTTGAGGGTCTCAAATGAGAAAAAATAACATAACTGAAATTACATTAAAAGCTGTGAGGCGCTTCCCTGGTGGCGCAGTGGTTGAGAATCTGTCTGCTAATGCAGGGGACACGGGTTCGAGCCCTGGTCTGGCAAGATTCCACATGCCGCGGAGCAACTAGGCCTGTGAGCCACAACTACTGAGCCTGCGCGTCTGGAGCCTGTGCTCTGCAACAAGAGAGGCCGCGATAGTGAGAGGCCCGCACACCGCAATGAAGAGTGGCCCCCGCTTGCCGCAACTAGAGAAAGCCCTCGCACAGAAACAAAGACCCAACACAGCTAAAAATAAAAATAAATAAATTTTTAAAAAACCCACAAAAAACTGTGAAATACATGGAGGAAATCCTTTCAATATTCAGTATCTATATCATGACAACAGTCTAATTAAAACTATACTGGTGATAGCTGGTTGAATTATAGAACTTTAATTTGGGGGTGTTTGTTTTTGTTTTATTGCTTTGTAGTTATTTATTTTGAATTTTTTAATTTGCTTTATAAGAAATGTGAAACAGTTCCACTCAAACTTAAATTCACAGGCTGGAGATATTTATGAGTGTTACCTTAGAGCAACGAAAATACTGTTAGTGGGTGATTTGATAGTAACTGTGGAAACAAACTATGGACTATGGAGAAATATTACCTTACATCAACCTTGCATTATGATACTGTTTAATTTTGAAAATATATCATTAACTCACAAAGGGTCGCATCTGTAATTATTCATTCTAACAAAATATTACACTTGATTGGAAAATACAAATGGTGATGGGAATCAATTTCATACACAGTAGTTTAGAGTTCTTTAAATAATAGGCAATGAAACTCAAAAGAAATTGCTGCTGTAAATAACTTGTAACAAAAGGTACATCAGTAATCCTGAAAACCTAACAATAAAGTCACTCTGTGTCTTATCCACTACACTTCACCCTTGCTACTCAAAGTCTGTAAATAACTTGTAACAAAAGGTACATCAGTAATCCTGAAAACCTAACAATAAAGTCACTCTGTGTCTTATCCACTACACTTCACCCTTGCTACTCAAAGTGTGGTGTGGGGACCCACAGAGTTGTCATCATTACATCTCAGGCCTATCCCAGACCACCTGCTTCATAGTATTCATTTTTTTAAAAAAACACAAAAATAAAAAACCAGGTGACAGATGCAAGCGTTTAATCAAAAAGCACTGCTCTACAGTCTTAATAATATACTTAAAAATAAATTATCTGGAGTTAGAGCAGCTCTGTAATTAAGTGTTTGTTTAACTTTGGATAAATTGTTCAGTCTGCCTATACTCAGTCTCCTCATCTGTCATGTGGGTATAATATGTACTCTGGAAATTGTTTTGAGGATAAATATCATTTATGAAGTACATTCATTTTTACATCCATGCAATTGTTCATGAACTACCTCAAGTAACAAGTTTTATGGGGCACTTCTGAATAACATTTTTGTCACTTTCTTTCCCTGTAAGACAATAACTTTTGTCATAAAGATTACAGAGAAAAAACATAACATAGAAAATGCACATTAGTGTTAAAGAAATACACTGTCCTTTTATCCCAGGCATTTCTGGGTGTCCTCAGTATGCAAAACCTCTGTCATCCCCAGCCTCTTCCAGTCTGTTCTCAACTGTGCATGTGCTAAGCTACCGTACACTTATGGCGGCGTTCAGCCTTCACGTTTACCAGTACATGTCACTACTTAGGATTGGTCAGAAATTCTGTCTCACATGTGTCTGATAGTTGTCTGTCTTCTCTGCCAGTGCCAATCCCTGATTGTAGCCATTTCCCTTCCCACCTGCAAAGACAATATGAGTTTTCCACAGTAGCAATCACCCAGGCATTGCTGAGCTTCTCCACTGTATGTGCAGAAATGGAAATCATTGTACCCTATCAGTACCTGTCTTATTTCTCTTCTCCCCTAACTTTTCATTTATCTCAAGAGATTATCTTCTCATTACCATGATTTTCCATGAGGCCCTCTGATCATCATGTTAACATATCTATATTTACAGTCTTCTTGCATAATTATAATGCCTATCTTCTGCCTGACACATCACTGTCCCTTAATATGTGATATTTTCTTTTTTCAATCCAGGCTGCTATTGGAAGCATCTCAGAATAATACTATCATTATAAATATAATTTAGGTATTTTTATCATTAGTTGTTTATCACAATCCTGTTACTGAGACCAACTTGGAACATTTAAACTTATAAATGCTAATTACTAGCACATGGTCAGTAAAGATTTTAGACTGAAAGATCTCTGTATATTTGCCTTCTCTAAGGTCTTGTTCTGGAATTGGAATTGAAGACCCTTCACACTACAGCTTGGGTTTTATGCATTTATTCATATTAGGAGTACAGGAACATTCATTGCACATAATTTAGAAAGTGTTTCTGCCTAAAAATCTGTCCCTGAAGACTCAGGAGTTTATTCCCATTCAACTTATCTTAACAAATCGGCTATTGACATGGTGGTCCAATAGGGACTTTTAAGAATACTGGTGGATGCTGGTAGTAATTACCTGGGGATAACAAGCATAAACAGAATTGCCTCGGTAAGCCTGGATGCGTGGTCACCTTAGGTTTTGGTAATTTCACCATTGGTATGCTTACGGGTCATCCTTGATTCACAGGTATTTCAATGATGGAAGCATCCTTTATCCAGGCAAAAGTGTAGTGCAGCACTAGATACAGTCTAAAAAATCCTCTTAGGACATATACAACTAAAAAACTGAATATGAGACTATGAAGATGAGAACCCAGTCTAAAAGGAGAGCCAGGAAACAATGGAAGAGGATGAAGACTAGGGAGAACTGATAGGAGAGAAAGATTGACAAGGATGGTAATAGGTGTTGTCAAAAGCAACTGATGAGAGAAAAATGACTGTAGTACCTAGAAGGTACGAGTAGCTTTTGGAAGAATCAGCAAGAGAGACTTTAAGAGTGTCCATCTACACAGACAAATGCCATCTTTGTATTAATTCTAAATGTATTTTCCATTTATTTATTTTTTAATAGATCTTTGTTGGAGTATAATTGCTTCACAATGCTATGTTACTTTCTGTTGCACAACAAAGCGAATCAGCCATATGCATACATATATCCTCATATCCCCTCCCTCTTAAGCCTCCCTCTCATCCTCCCTATCCCTCCCCTCTAGGTCATTGCAAGAAAAGCTATGTGTTTTCCTTATAGCTAATTAATAACTTGTATTATGAATTATGAATAGATTTCTGACATTAAAAAAAGTATAATGTCAAGGAAAACTCTAGAATATAAAGGAATTTGAATACCTATTTAATATGTATAATATTGTATATAATATATGCATATATACTTCCGGACAATGCTGGTTAGAAGTAAGCTTTAAATGGATACAATTTGATATTTAATAGTAAAGAGAAATTGGGTCTGGTTGGTAATATTATTGACTCCTCTTTTGGAAATAAATATAATGTGTTAAACAGTAATGACATACACTACTTTTTAAAGTGATGTTACATATTTTATAGATGCCCCAGTAGGATTCTTTATGTGCCTGTCTTTTGGATTGAACAAGAGATGAGCAGACAGATGAACAGGATGGCTGATCAGGGAACACCTTTCTTGGCTGCCCTGCAGTTTTTTCAGGCTGGCAGATACCCTAAGGAGGGTACTTAAAGTTAGGTAAGAAACATTTGTAAGCTTAAAGTTTAGTAAGGAAGAAAGAGAGAATTTATTTTGCCTGTTTAAAAGTGCACATTCTAGTGTTTTGGGGGCATCAAGCACGCAAAAAGCAAATGTAATTGTTCTGTGAATTTGGCCCTTGGGTTTTTCATTCAAACCTAAGCACTGCAACCAGATCAGAAATTTCAACAATGTGGCATCTCTATGACTTTCTCTGTGAAATCTAATGCTCTGTTTCGTAGACATAATATAAAACACTCTGTAGGTCTGCGTTATGTAACCTCCAACCATATAATTCCATACTTGGCTCAAAATCTGAAATTTTCCCTGGAAAAATATAAAGAAATAATAATAGAATTAAATTTGAAGTCACTCACATTAAAATATATGAGAACTTTACCTTTTAAAAGCTGAATATGACTATCTGCTTTAAATAATAACTAATCTGGACCAGCTTAATACAGTTTTTGATAATGTTTCACTTCATATTCAATTTTGGAAGTCTCTTGGTTTGCATATTCTTTGAATTTCGTTCTTTTGATATTAAATAAAATTTAGAGAAACGAATTTACCCAACTTAGCAAGGCAAATATTGATTTTGTTATAAAATCGATGCCATTTGTCAGGCTTCCTCACATTAAACATGCTAGAGTACACATGATTTTATTAAGCCACCACTAAATTCATGCGTTACATAATCTAACCCTTTTCTGACTTTTGAGTTCTCTCAAGGATTCAGAACAATATTTAATATGAAGAATTAATAAAAATGTCTCTAATTTTGAAAGTTAACTTCCTCTTGGAATAGAATAATGGTTGTGCTGATTATATATATGTATGCCTAACTTATTAGCTCTCTGAAGACAAGGATTTCTTAGGAAACTGTTCCCATTTCAAAGGGAGACAAAACGATCTCTTTTTGAAAGTTACATACTCTAAAAACCTTGGCTCCATTTTTATTTTAAAATAAAATAAATTTAAATATGATATTAATGAGAATTATTTTATACAAACCGGTGGTCCCTTATGATTTCTACACTTAGTCAGATGTTGTCATTAGAAGCAAATATGAAGTTCTTTTACGAGTCAGTAGTGTTAATCTCAGCTTCACAGAAATAACACATTAGACTAGAGGTCTAATGAGATCTTCAGAGTCTCAACTGGCCTAGTCTATCCTCTCTAGCAGGAGGAACACATTTCTTGTATGAAAGCATTAACTATTTTCAGAGGGATGAAAACCTAAGGTTTTATGTTAAACAAACAAACGAATAACAACATCAACAAAATCTGCTGTTCCCTCTATGGTAACTTTTCATTAAGATCTTTCAAAGTGTATCAGTGTGTCATCTTAACTTTTTCTCCTCTGTCCTCTATTCACTTTTATAATTCCTACAAAATTTTACATTATGAAGTTAATATATACAGCAATGTATGCATTTTGAAGTTAATAGATATTTCACCAATGAGAAAATTCAATTCTATATTCTTTTTTAAAAAACCATTTTGGCAATGAATATTTTAGTTAGGAAGTCCTTTAACAATTCCAGGAGTTAAATGTGTTAATTTATTAACACCTGAAAGGCAAATACCCTCTACCATAGGCATGTTAATTCACTGGTTTAACTGGTTTAGACTTTGGATTTATCTGGACTTGGGTTAGAATGCCAGGTTTATCATATAAGATCTCTGAGACCATGACACTGAGTCCTCAATTTAAAGGGAGGGTCAGGAACAAATGCCAAGAAGATAAAGACCTGGGGATTTAATAGGTGAGAAAGTCTGACAAGGATAGTGACAGGTGTTGCTAGGAGTAATTGATGAGAGGAAAGTTACTGTATTATTTACAAGGTGTAAGTATAAGTTACTTATTCTCTTTGAATCTTATTGCCTAGCTATGAAATAAGAACAGTAATACCAAACTCACAGAGTACGTAATGTTCTAAGCTCAGTGCTTAAACAGAGCCCCCAATAAAGAAGCTTTCTTCTTCCTCTCCTCCTCCTCTTCCTTCTTCATCATTTTGCGTATATACATATATGTATGTATGTGTGTGTGTGTGTGTGTGTGTGTTTTACTTTTAGATACTTAATCTATTATAGAAAACCCCAAAGTGTCATTTTGTTGTTTCCAATTTTGCATATTATCAACAATACAGTGTTTACATCATTTGCAACATTCTTAAATATTACTACTTTGTCCTGAATCGAACATTTCTCTAGGGTTTTCAGATCAATTTTATACTAACACTTCACAAATACAACCCATGACCACAGTGAGGAGCAAGTTTGTTAGGCCTAATATTTAGGACCCAGTACCAGTGAGGTCAAGATCATGGACAATCCAGTACCAATGGGATCAAGGACATGGATTTTCCCATTGCACTTCAGGTAGGCAACAACTTCTCTAAGATGACACACATAACCTCCTGGTGGATACTGTGTGTGTAACTAAGCAAGAAAGTGTATATAGTTTGTGTATGTTCATCACTATCTCATATAGCAATTCTAAGGGCTTACCCAGTCAAGAGTGAACAAGAAGCATCCCATAAGGATCAACATGGACCATCAGGCCACATACCATTTCCTTCATTTATCTTCTATTTGTCTTTTTAATATAAAAAATGTTGGAGGGGATAATTTTAGATTTATAGAAAACTTGCAAAGATTGTGCAGAGAACTCCCAGGTACCTCACACCCAGTTTCTCCTATTGTTAATATCTTACATTACTATGGTACATTCATCAGAATTAATGAGCCAACATTGGTACATTACTGTTAACTAAAATCCACACTTTATTTGAATTTTACTAGTTTTTCTATGTCATTTTTCTGTTTTGAGATCCCATGGAAAATACTACTTTACATACAGTCCTCATAGCTTCATAGTCTCCTTTGGCCTGTGAATATAACAAACTTTCCTTGTTTTTTGATTACCTTGACAAATCTTGAGGAGTACCAATCAGATAATTCATAGGAAGTCTCTTAATTGTGCTTTTTTTCTAATATTTTTCTCATGGTGAGACTAGGGTTATTGGTTTGGGGGAGGTCTTCTTTTTTTTTTTTTTTTTTTCGTGTGCTGATTATATTTTGTCTGGCTGAGAGTTCAAAAAAAGCTTTTCCATGTGAGGCAACGTTTGGGCTCATCCTGCTTTATTTAGCTCTCCTTGTTCAATTTCACTTAGTGACTGAGATGAAAGCTATTCCAATAACTACCAGAGGGGATGAGATGATGCTAGCAAATAACCATGAAAAACAGAAGAAAATATTTTAGCCTATATCTCTGAATATGTAAAATTCCTCCCCAAGTATATTTTCCTGAATCTTCTTTCACACCAAATACAACTGCTCACCACATATTACTCTTCAGTATATTTCTTTCATTTTGTATACAAAAAGGTCAATCTGAAAATATACATCAAACCTGAATGAAAACATCCTCTATTCCTATGCAACACACCAGTGCTTGAAGTTTTCTCTTCCAGCATTATTTGTTTAATAGAAATATTTTCCATACCACCTGGTTCTGGCAGAAAGTCAAAATTTGCATTTATATGAGGTAGTTTATCAAATATAACATACAGAAGTCTGTTAAGTACACATTGCATTTTGTTTGTGAGAAAATCTGTTTGTATTTAATGTAGTTTTTAAATTAACCTTAATGAAAGCTTCTGAAAATTGTTGTTCTAAGCATTTGAAATATGCAACAAGAACGGGTGGAAGATATAAACATGTTTTCCATTATATGTTATCAGATAGCCCAAAATTACTACAAAGAATAATGTGGGACTATGTTAAATTAGAAAGATAAGCAAGCATTTAGTTAAAAGCAAAGGTCTTTAGAAGAGGAAAGCATCTAACACAGTTAACCCCAAACATCTTACAACAATCTTCAGTCAGAGGCATTTTAACATTTTTCAGTTAGAATTTAATCTACTATATGCAGAAACAGATTATTTGCACCAAAATTTAAGATTTCATTTCTCTTAATCTAAGATCTGCCAAATACTCAAAGACTCACCCAAGGTTTTCTGAAGTGCTAAAAAACAGGTAATTGGAACATGAACCTATCTGGCTGTGTCTCTTAATAGTCCATTCTATTCTTGTTTTTCTACTGTCTTTTCACTACTTACAATATTGCCCTTAGTAACCTTTTGAATTTTAACATATCCCAGTGATTTTCACCTAGAGGACTCCCCAACAGTGAACACAAGATTAATATTTATTTCTAGTAGGCCTGTTTTTTATCAGTTGTGGAAAACTCAAGTGTCTTTACATCTTGAGACACTTGAATCTCTACTTGTTTCCCTCCTATCTTTGCTATATAAAAGGAAATACTCAGTACTTTCAGATGGTGAATTTTTTCAATTAAAGCTAGATATCCAGATATTGTACACAATCACACAACTTTTAAATGCTAGAAACTAGCTTTAAAATATTTTATGTATTGTGTAAGTCAAACAAATATGGCTGGTGCCAGTTTGCAAGCTGTGATATAAAGTATAATACATAACAAAAGTTAAGGATCTCCTAATTCAAGCAAAAGCTGGGAAAATGACTTTTTCCTTCAGCAAATATTATATTCCTTTGTATGGAAAGCCATGGGATATTTAGAAATAAATCAGATGTTATTCAGAGGTTTGCTCTTCAATGCTTACAGCATTTGACAAAGTCTGGGTTATGGTCCTTAATCATAGAATTTGCTACACCTTTGATCACAAATATCTTTGAAGCCATTGAAGCACTGTTCTGACAATTTAAAAAAAATCTTACAACAAAGTTTTCATGCAATAAATTCCATCTTTGACTAAACTATTCAACAGTTCTAGTTTCCTAAGCTTTTCACCTCCTAACCTTAAATGTATTTATTTATAATTTTTATCATATGAAAGCCTGATCTAAAATATTTGATTTAGTAGAACTATACACAGAGGGTTTGATGCTTCATATATTTCTTTCTGATTTGTCATCTGTTCAAAGTGCATTTTGCTCTTAACCATCATACATAGCAGTGACTTCTTGGATTAGTGTCCAGGTAGCTTTGGTTGGGAGAGAGAGAACTATGTGAAGCTGTGTATTTCTATGCTAAGATCTGTCAAAAAAAAAAAAAAAAAAAAAAAAAAGCAGTGCACCCCACACTCTTTCCTTACAGGCACAAAGGTGGGAAACGTTCCTAAAATTTTACTTCTCCCTCCATCTTCATCAGGACCCTCTATCAACAAAGAAATTGACAGAACTGGATATGAATCCTAGACCTCTCCCCTCCTGGACCCCAGCTTAACACAGTCCTACGAGGGATAGGCTTTGAGTTCTTTGCCACGTCTACTCTGTCCTTTGCAAATCCTTCCATATAACAAATTCAACATCTTTAATGTAAGAATGATTTCATACACTGATTATTATTATTTCTAGAATGCATTTGAAGCGTGATTTAACCTGTTTGAGGGAGATGTTAAAGGATAACAGAGTTGTTTAGTAGAGTTTTAGGAGTCAGATATTTTTAAGTGTAAATAAGTTTTCTTGTAAATCTTTTCACCCTAAATTATATGAGAATTCAATCTTAAAACATAATGTAGAACCATCCCAGCAGGTCTGGGAGAAATTAGACCTTTGTACACATGCAAATGTGTGGTTTTGTCTATTAAAATTTGTAAGAAGGCACATGGAACGCATGTTCATGTATTAGTACAGAACTTAAAGTACCATAAAAACTCATATAAATAACTTCAGAAACTTTGGCACAGTTTTTATAATAATCTCAGGGATAGAAAACGCTTGTCCTGTGTCTATAGTTATGATTTTTTAAAAAACAGTCATGTTTAGTAGATAAAATGAATAAACTTAAATTGGATCATACACTGGGCTACAACAACATAAAAGATTAAAATCCAATTTCTCCACGTTACAAACATCACGTGCCATTATTATAGTATGCAAACAATGTAAAATGGTAATTGTACCATAAAAGGTATATAGGTTCACAGTTTTAAAGAGGACAATACTAATTTAAGGTGTATATTTTGGCATACCTTAATTAATATAATTTATTGTATTATTTTTAGTCATTCTAATATAACACATAAAATATTACTAATACTTACATGCCTATTTTCTAGATAGATTTGTAGGACCTTGGCTAGTAAAGAATTTTACGAATTGAAATGTATTTTAAAGTCTGATAAAGTTTAAAGTCAGATAAAACTGAGTTTCTTATTAATCTTATCAATGTTGAAGGTTTGTGGTCTATGAACCATAGGCATTTGAATCACCTAACAATACTTGTTAAAAACATAAACCCTTGGGCACCATGCTGGAATTCACATTCTTGCCATAACCAGGTGGTTTTCTTGCACAGAAGGAATTAAGAACTACTGGTTTACATATCAAGAAATCATTATGATGAGTTCATTACTTCTCCAATGGGTCTCAGAAATCCTTCATAGCAAGGTAGAATTTCATCATTAGCATGTTTGCTGCATTGAGATGTTTCTCTTTGCTAACCATTATATTAGAGCCACTAGATTTTCTCTAAGAAACTCATTTGATATTTTTCCATTTTCTGTGAAGTACCTATTTACATCAGTTAGAGAATTCTGTTTTTTAAAAATGTATGTTTAACTATAATATCTCTTTCATACCCCATATCTTTCCAAAAAGAATGTCAGGTGACTTGATATAGTATAAATGATTACAAAATTAAATTTTGGCAGTTCATTTCTTCTCTCTGAATGTTTAAGAAAAAATATATCCTATTATGCTTTACCTTTCTGGGTTTTGATCCTTTTCTGATTTTTGATCCTTTTTTTGTACCTAGTGTGACAGGGACTTAAAGAATGTCTCTAACTTGCACATCACTCTGGTTACAACAAAGACAAAACCAGTAATTTTCCACTTCAGATATGTTCTTAAAGTGTATTTTATCTTCATACAAAAAAATCTTTTCTAAAATGAAGACATTAATATTTCTACACTTGACCTTTTCTTGTTACAAAGAGAAATGCAAATAATTTAATAATATTATTGCTTATACCCCTTAAGGTTCAAATAACTAGTTATTATATAAAACAGCTAGGTCTAATCTGCTTCAGAAGAAACATACTCTGTTAGTGTACAATAGCTAATATCAGATCACTAATAGATTTAACCTTGTAAGTTCATAGATATTTAAAAGTGTTATGGTTTGAAGGTCAACTTGTTTGTCTTACTGTAAAAGAAAGGCAAAGAAATGAATAAAAACTAGAAAGAATTAATTCTTCAAAAAGTTTTTACAAATCAAAACCCTGCAGTTTCACACGGAGAACAAAAGAAGCACATTAAACACCAAAGTTTATCAAGACAAATTAGGTCCCAGTTTCAAATTTTCTTTAATCTTTTGCATCTGAACGGTTTTTTTGCCTCATGCTGTTTTCCCTAGTTAAATGTTAAAATGAATTCTAGCCAATACCATTGACTTCCTCCCTTAAAAATATTGAGACACATAATAAAAAATTAATTACTTCCCCTAATTTCCGTGTGATTCTTTAAAAAGATGTAAAATTCATTTAAAGTAAGTGGTGACTTTGTCTTTGAAGATCATGACAATTAACATGGATCAAAGCTTAGGTTCTGTAACGATGATAGCTTATTAGCATAATGAAATTAACTTAGAGACAAGAATCTTTAATAGGTACAACAAAAACGCTTTAATAATACTTGCAGAAAATTATGTATTTGCTAGAAGTACAACAGTTTCAGATTTTCTATCCAATTAATAAGTTGTTAATTAACTCCTTTTCCAAACAATGCGCACTTTAAGTTAACATCTGCCCATTGGAATATTCTGTCTATTGTGCTTCATTTTTTGGAAGGATATTGCACTTTTGTCAATGGTAATTTGTATTTTTTTATTATTAAGAAAATTCAAGTTTACCCTTCCGTACCGTAGATCCAGTATTTTCATCATTAAAATAAAAGAAGGCTTAATTTCATACCTTGGGAAGGGAATGAAGATGTCAATATATGATTGCATCATGCAGGAGGTTTACCCTTCAGGTCTTCTGCATTTCGAGGACAAATATTTTTTTGGAAAGCTTTGAGGTGTCTATAAAATTTGACCTCCTGTTTCAAGCCAAGAATTAAAAACTCATTTATTAAAAATAATATAATATATAATATATATATATATAATATATAATAATAATATAAATAAGGTCTCACTGTACATGTTGGAAACCACCTGGATTTATGGATAACTAAAAGAATGCTTTATTTCCAGTCTCTAGTCTTAAAAATTATGCTCTATTCAAGTGCTGTTTCAAAATGTACTTTGTCATTTATTTTGCCATTCATTCATTAAGCCAATTTATTGAGCACTAATATTTACTGAGTGTGCCATGCACTATGAGCCTCCCAATACTAAAAGGAAGAGGAGTTGTGTTGTTATAGGTGGTTTTTCACTATTGCTGGTGTTACTGTCATTGATTTTCTCTTTGTCCACGTAGCAGAAATAAGTACTCTCTCCAGGTTCTCTTCCTCTATTATACCTGATTTATCTTTCTGACACAAGTGAGCATAATCCAAAACCAAAATCAATACTCAACAGATGGACAATAGTTTTCATATTAAAATTTAAGGAGGAATTTCTCGCTATTATACCCCCACCCTCCACCTCCAAAAAGCCCTTCCTCTTCCACATCTATATAGGAAATCCGTGTGTTTTCCAGTTTGTATATGTTGGCAGTACTCTTTCTAAGAATTTTCTGCTCTGGATTCAGAAATTTGTGAATAGGCTCTGATCCCAAAATTTTTATGCTGCTCCCAATCCACATCATCAGTTCTGGAATCCCTGGTAAATACCAGGTCCCCTGGCTGCCTCTACCTCTTCTATCAGATATGTGCCCAAACTGGAAATATAGAAATAGGGCTCAGAGCAGACATACAGAGAGAAATACCAGGAGACTAGGAATCTTATGAAGGTTAATGATGCAATGGAGACAAAACTTTGCGATGCTTTCAACTCTAGCCCTCAGAATAGATTGAATTATGGTTTGAGTGAATTAAAACAAAACAGCCTATGAAACCCATCTTTTGGGGGGGATCAGCTCTCACTCCCTACCTGAGCCCTAAGAATATTTTGTACCTTTGTTTCGAAACTTATCAAATTCTATCTCATATGTTTAGCTATTTTTGGAGGTATCTTATCACACTGCTCAACTATTCTTGGGGCCCTGTTAAAAACAACAAAAAAGAAAGTACGTTGGGTCCTAAACTATAGTACAATGAAATGTTTGGAGAAATACCCTGACTTCTCTCTTCTTCTCATCCTCCAGTCTCCCACCAATAACTCCAATTGGCCAAAGTTTACTAGAAGCTCAGTGGACAGAAGAGCCTGGGAAATGTACTTTGCAGAGATCAGCCACTTTTTTATAGAGCAGAGCAGGATAAAGGCACTAAATGGATATGAGAATGACTGGCACAATTTCATAAATGATAACTTCGTATTAACTGCAGATATTAGATACAAGAGAACATTACTAAAATAGAATCTTCACTGCTTTTCTTACCAATTCTGTGGTACTCTAAAGCCCACCACCATTCAGCTTGAATGGACATCTTTCTGAAATATGTGACAGATCATATCAGTCCCCTCAATTTTACATCCTTCAATTCATTCTCATACTTTATAATATAAATCTTAGTTTATATAGTTTATCACACAGACCCTTTGTGCTTTATGTCCCTTTCACCTCTAGCACCTCCTTCTGGCACTAAAATATACCCTCTGGCCCAACCTAAGTCATTTAAATTTTAGAATGCTTCAAGCTTTTGCAGATCACCATATCTCAGAATGGGTTCTTGGGTTCTTCTGCTTGGAATGCCAGTAACCTCTCACCACCTACCACCACCATAGCCATCACCTTTTTTTTTTTCATTAGAATAACTCTTATATCCTTCAAAATTTAATCTCCATGTCCCTTGTATCACTAGGGGCCTCTTTGTGCTCTGCTTGAGCTCTAGGTATACCTCTGTTGATACATTTCCCTGTAAAAATTGTTTACATTTCATATCCAGTATCCCAGGCAGGATTTTAAGTACACGAAAATTGAGGACTATACCTCCTTAATTTTGAACTAATGTCTATCACATAGCAGGGAAACAATGAAACATTGCTGAATTGGTGAATGAATGAATGAGTAATCCCTACTTTGACCACATTAGGTAACAGTATATTCATTTTATACATTCTATAGCTATAAAGACACTCAACAAAATGAAGCAAAATTTCATTTTGTCATCTATAATATAAGTGAAAGTTCCTCCTTAAAGATATTTTTAAACAGTAATTAAACTAGTTAGAAATGGTCTCCTCTAAATAAAAATAGATTTAGTCTATTTCTTTTTCATCAAGCATTCTCTTTTACTGTAATCCTTTCCCTCTTTATATGAGTGTTGCTACTCTTCACTTTCTAAGGTTTTATACAGCTGTGTCCTGGATTTGAATTTCCCTTGATGACCCTGTTCTTTTAATGTTGCTTTTCTTGTTTGTTTTCAGAATAATTTATGTTTCACACTTAATTTGCATGTTTTTTTCTAATTTCATGGTTTGAACAAGAATATAGTTTTCTGGTCTCATATGACAAGACAGCAGGATAATGTACTGTACTTATTGGAGGCTGGAAAACAGTGATTTAAAAAAATCTCTCTTTTTTTGTGGCATTCCCTCTTATGCTAAAATTCTTTGTTTCTTTGAAACGTATACTGCCGTAAACTGGAATGAACCTGGTGGGCATTCATGTTGGGCTTAATGAAAATATTTAATCATATTTTTCTTTATGTTATATACCTGTGATAAGAACAAATTCCAAATATTAAGGGATGTATTAAATATGAATTTTTAGAGATACCATGTTCCCTTTACTCAATTTTCCCCAGTGGTATCATCTTGCAAAACCATAGTACCATATCACAACCAAGATATTGACACCGATACAGCCAAGATACAGAACATTTCTATCACTGCAAAAATTACTCATGTTTCTCTTTATAGTCTTCATGCCCTCCCTCACTCTTAAACTGTGGCAACCACTAATCTGTACTCTATTTGTATAAATTTGTCATTTCAAGAGGGTTATATAAATGAAATCATTCAGTATGTAACTTTTTGGGATTGGCTTTTTTTCATTGTGTAATACTCTGGAGATTCACCCAAGTTGTTCTGTGTGTCAACAGTTCATTCCTTTATAATTTCTGAATAGTATTCCATGCACCTAACACTGTGTAGCCATTCATCCACTGAAGAACATCCTGGTTGTTTCCAATATTTGGTTATTATGAATAACAATGCCATGAACATTTGTATAGAGGTTACTGTGTAAACATGGGTTTTTTTGGTTTGTTTTTTGGGGTTTATTTTAGCATTTTACTCTATTTGCTTTATTGTTTGCTGTTTCTCTTCCATATACATCTAGATCGACATGTATTCACACATACACCCACAAATAATATATATACATAACATTTTTCTGAATGATTCAAGAGTAAGTTACTTGTGTAAAGCCCTTCATCCACAAATATTTCAGTGAGCATTTCCTCTAAATAATAATATTCTCTTACATTTACACAATAGAGTTTTCAACTTCAGGAAATTTAATATTGATACAATATTTTTATCCAAGCAAACAACCATATGCCAATTTTTTAGTTGACCTAATAATTTCCTATGTAGCATTAATTCTTTTTTCTTTAATTTTTGAATTTTATTTTAATCTTTTATACAGCAGGTTCTTATTAGTTATCCATTTTATACATATTAGTATATATATGTCAAACCCAATCTCCCAATTCATCACACCACCACCACCCAACCCCCCCGGCCCCCCCCCCACCGCTTTACTCCCTTGATGTCCATACGTTTGTTCTCTACATCTGTGTCTCAACTTCTGCCCTGCAAAGCAGTTCATCTGTACAATTTTTCTAGGTTCCACATATAGGCGTTAACATATGATATTTGTTTTTCTCTTTCTGACTTACTTCACTATGTATGACAGTCTCTAGGTTCATCCACGTCTCTACAAATGACCCAATTTCATTCCTTTTTATGGCTGAATAATATTCCATTGTATATATGTACCACAACTTCTTTATCCATTCATCTGTCGATGGGCATTTAGGCTGCTTCCATGACCTGTTTATTGTAAACAGTGCTATGGTGAACATTGGGGTGCATGTGTCTTTTTGAATTATGGTTTTCTCTGGGTATATGCCCAGTACGGGGATTGCTGGATCATTCGGTAATTCTATTTTTAGATTTTATTATTTTTTTTGGCAGTACATGGGCCTCTCACTGTTGTGGCCTCTCCCGTTGCAGAGCACAGGCTCTGGATGCGCAGGCTCAGTGGCCATGGCTCACGGGCCCAGCCGCTCCGCAGCATGTGGGATCTTCCCAGACCGGGACATGAACCCGTGTCCCCTGCATTGGCAGGCGGACTCTCAACCACTATGCAACCAGGGAAGCCCTCTATTTTTAGATTTTAAGGAACCTCCATGCTGTTCTTCATAGTGGCTGTATCAATTTACATTCCCACAAACAGTGCAAAAGGGTTCCCTTTTCTCCACACCCTCTCCAGCATTTGTTGTTTCTAGATTTTCTGATGATGTCCATTCTAACTGGTGTGAGGTGATACCTCACTGTAGTTTTGGTTTGCATTTCTCTAATAATTAGTGATATTGAGCAGTTCATGTGCTTCCTGGCCATCTGTATGTCTTCTTTGGAGAAATGTCTATTTAGGTTTTCTGCCCATTTTTGGATTGGGTTTTTTGTTTTTTTAATATTGAGCTGCATGAGCTGTTGTTATATTTTGAGATTAATCCTTTTTCCATTGATTCATTTTCAAATATTTTCTCCCATTCTGAGGGTTGGCTTTTCGTCTTGTTTATGATTTCCTTTGCTGTGCAAAAGCTTTTAACTTTCATTAGGTCCCATTAGTTTTGTTTTGTTTTGTTTTTATTTCCATTACTCTGGGAGGTGGATCATAAAAGATCTTGCTGTGATTTATGACAAAGAGTGTCTTCCTATGTTTTCCTCTAAGAGTTTTAGAGTGTCTGGTCTTACATTTAGGTCTCTAATCCGTTTTGAGTTTATTTTTGTGTATGGTGGTAGGGCGTGTTTTAATTTCATTCTTCTACATGTAGCTGTCCAGTTTTCCCAGCACCACTTATTGAAGAGACTGTCTTTTCTCCATTGTGTATCCCTGTCTCCTTTGTCAGGGATGAGTTGACCATAGGTGGGTGGGTTTATCTCTGGGCTCTCTATCTTGTTCCATTGATCTATGTTTCTGTTTTTGGGCTAGTACCATACTGTCTTGATTACTGTAGCTTTGTAGTAGTATAGTCTGAAGTCAGCGAGTGTGATTCCTCCAGCTCCGTTTTTTTTCCCTCAAGACTGCTTTGGCTATTTGAGGTTTTTTGTGTCCCACACAAATTTTAAGATTCTTTGTTTTAGTTCTGTAAAAAATGCCATTGATAATTTGATAGGGATTGCATTGAATCTATAGATTACTTTCGGTAGTATAGTCATTTTCACAATATTGAGTCTTCCAATCCAAGAACATGGTATATCTCTCCATCTGTTGGTGTCTTTAATTTCTTTCATCAGTGTCTTATAGTTTTCTGAATACAGGTCTTTTGTCTCTTTAGGTAGGTTTGTTCCTAGGTATTTTATTCTTTTTCTTGCAGTGGTAAATGGGAGTGTTTCATTAATTTTTCTTTCAGATTTTTCACCATTAGTGTATAGGAGTGCAAGAGATTTCTGTGCATTAATTTTGTATCCTGCAACTTTACAAAATTCATTGATTAGCTCTAGTAGTTTTCTGGTGGCATCTTTAGGATTTCTCTATGTATAGTATCATGTCATCTGCAAACAGTGACAGTTTTACTTCTTTTCCAATTTGTATTCCTTTTATTTCTTTTTCTTTTCTGAGGTGTTAAAAGTTAAAAGTGAGGTGTTATGGTCCCCCACTATTATTGTGTTAGTGTCTATTTCCTCTTTTATAGTTGTTAGCAGTTGCCTTATATATTGAGGTGCTCCTATGTTGGGTGCATATATATTTATAATTGTTATATCTTCTTCTGGGATTGATCCCTTGATCATTATGTAGTGTCCCTCCTTGTCTCTTGTAATATTCTTTATTTTAAAGTCAATTTTATCTGATATGAGTATTGCTACTCCAGTTTTCTTTTGATTTCCATTTGCATGGAATATCTTTTTCCACCCTCTCACTTTCAGTTTGTATGTGTCCCTAGGTCTGAAGTGGGTCTCTTGTAGACAGCATATCTATGGGTCTTCTTTTTGTTTCCATTCAGCTAGCCTGTGTCTTTTGGTTGGAGCGTTTAATCCATTCACGTTTAAGGTAATTATCGATATGTGTGTTCCTATTACCATTTTCGTAATTGTTTTGGGGTTTTTTTGTAGGTTTTTTTTCCTCTCTCATGTTTCCCACTTACAGAAGTTCCTTTAGCATTTGTTGTAGAGCTGGTTTGGTGGTGCTGAATTTTTTTAGCTTTTGCTTGTCTGTAGAGCTTTTGATTTCTCCATTGAATCTGAATGAGATCCTTGCCCAGTAGAGTAATCTTTGTTGTAGGTTCTTCCCTTTCATCACTTTAAGTATATCATGCCACTCCCTTCTGGCTTGTATAGTTTCTGCTGAGAAATCAGCTGTTAACCTTATGGGATTTCCCTTATATGTTATTTGTCATTGATCCCTTGCTGCGTTCAATAACTTTTCTTTGTCTTTAATTTTTGCCAATTTGATTACTATGTGTCTCGGCATGTTTCTCCTTGGGTTTATCTTGTATGGGACTCGTTGTGTTTTCTGGACTTGGGTGGCTAGTTCCTTTCCCATGTTAGGGAAGTTTTCAACTATAATCTCTTCAAATATTTTCTTGGGTCCTTTCTCTCTCTCTTCTCCTTCTGGGACCCCTATAATGCATATGTTGTTGCATTTAATGTTGTCCCAGAAGTCTCTTAGGTTGTCTTCATATCTTTTCATTCTTTCTTCTTTTTTCTGTTCTGCTGCAGTGAATTCCACCATTCTGTCTTCCAGGTCACTTATCAGTTCTTCTGCCTCTGTTATTCTGCTATTGATTCCTTCTAGTGCCGTTTTCATTTCTGTTATTGTATTGTTCATCTCTGTTTGCTTGTTCTTTAATTCTTCTAGGTCTTTTTTAAACATTTCTTGCATCTTCTCGATCTTTGCCTCCATTCTTTTTCTGAAGTCCTGGATCATCTTCACTATCATTATTCTTAATTCTTTTTTGGGAAGGTTGCCTATCTGCACTTCATTTTAGTTGTTTTCTGGGGTTTTATCTTGTTCTTTCATCTGGTACATAGCCCTCTGTCTTTTCATATTGTCTATCTTTCTGTGAATGTGGTTTTTGTTTCACAAGCTGCAGGATTGTTGTTCTTTTACTTCTGCTGTCTGCCCTCTATTGGATGTGGCTATCTAAGAGGCTTGTGCAAGTTTCCTGATGGAAGGGACTGGTGGTGGGTAGGGCTTGCTGTTGCTCTGGTGGGCAGAGCTCAGTAAAACTTTAATCCCCTTGTCTGCTGATGAGTGGGGCTGGGTTCCCTCCCTGTTGGTTGTTTGGCCTGAGGAGACCCAACACTGGAGCCTACCCTGCTCTTTGGTGGGGCTAATGGCGGACTCTGGGAGGGCTCATGCCCAGGAGTACTTCCCAGAACTTCTGCTGTCAGCGTCCTTGTCCTCATGGTGAGACACAGCCACTCCCTACCTCTGCAGGAGACCCTCTAATACTAGCAGGTAGGTCTGGTTCAGTCTCCTATGGGGTCACTGCTCCTTCCCCTGGGTCCTGATGCACACACTACTTTGTGTGTGACATGCAAGAGTGGAGTCTCTGTTTCCCCCAGTTCTGTCAAAGTGCTGTAATCAAATCTCACTAGCCTTCAACGTCTGATTCTCTAGGATTTCCTCCTCCTGTTGCTGGAACCCCAGGTTGGGTAGCCTGACATGGGGCTCAGAACCTTCGCTGCAGTGGGTGGACTTCTGTGGTATAAGTGTTCTCCAGTCTGTGAGTCACCCACCCAGCAGTTATGGGATTTGATTTTATTGTGATTGCTCCCCTCCTACTGTCTAATTGTGTCTTCTTCTTTTTCTCTGGATGTGGGGTATCTTTTTTGTTGAGTTCCAGTGTTTTCCTATTGAAGATTGTTCAGCAGTTAGCTGTGATTCCAGTGCTCTTGCAAGAGGGACTGAGAGCACATTCTTCTACTCCGCCATCTTGAACCAATCTCGTCTTAATTTTTTAAACATGAGTTTTTATTTCTCAGGGATAAATGCCCAGAAGTGAAATTACTGGGTTGTATGGTTGTTCCATGTTTAATTTCCTTAAACTGCAAAACTTTTTTATAGAGTGGCTGAACCATTTTACATTTCCACCAGCAACATATGAGTAATCCAGTTTTTCCTCATCTTCATGAGCATTTAGTTTTACCACTATTTTTTAATTTCAGTTATTCTGGTAGGTATGTGATGATATCTTGTATTTTTTATTTGCATTTCCCTAATGACTAATTATGTTGAACATTACTGAATGAACTTATTTGCCATGTATATATCCTCTTCAGTGAAATGTCTGATTATGTCTTTTGCCTATTTTCTAATTGGATTGCTTGGGTTTTTACTGTTAAATTTTAAGAGTTCTTTACATGTTCTAGAGAGTATTCTTTGGTAAGATATATGGTTTGCAAATATTTTCTCCAAGTCTGTGGCATGTTTGTTTTTTCATCCTCTTAAAAGCATCTTTGGCAGAGCAAAAGTTTTTAATTTTGATGAAATACAATTAATTCAGTTTTCCTTCTATGGATAATACTTTTAGATCCCAAATATTTTCTTCTATAATTTTTCCAAAAGTTTCATAATTTTATGTTTACATTTAAGTCAGTGATGCATTTTGAGATAATTTTTATTTTAGATATAAGGTCTTGGTCAAGGTTATATTTTTGCCTATTGTCATTCAATTGCTCCAGCACCTTTTGTTGAAAAGGCCATCCTTCTTCCATTAAATTGTTTTTGCACTTTTTAAAAATTCAGTTGAGCATACTTGTGTGGATCTAATTATGGGTTCTTTTTTGTATTCCATTGACCTATATGTATGTTCACCAATGCCACACAGTCTTGAGAGTTTTAGCTATATAATAATTTTTAAAGTTGGGTAGACTGATTTCTCCCTTTTCATTCTCCTTTTACAAAAATTGTGTTAACTATTCTAGTTCCTTTGCCTTTCCATTTAACTTTCACAATAATCTTATCTATATCTACAAAATAATTTTGTTGGCATTTTAATAACAATTGCATTAAACCTATACATCAATTTGAACACAATTGAAATCTTTATTATGTTGAGTCATCCAATCTATGAGCACAGTTTATCTGTCTATTTATTTAGATCTTTGGTATCTTTCAGCAGCATGTTGTATTTTTCAGCATATAAGTCCTGTACATATTGTTTTAGGTTCACACCTAAGTATTTCTCTCTTTTTTTGAGCAATCATGTCATTGTGTTTTTACTTTTGGTGTCCAATATATTCATTGTTAGCACATAGAAAGACAATTCCATTTTGGACATTTATCTTGTATCCGTCAAACTTGCTGAACTCACTTATTTTCTAGGAGTTTTTAAGAAGAATCTTAGGAATTTTATATGTAGACAATCATGTCATCTGCAAAGAGGAAGAGTTTTATTTCTTCCTTTCCAACCTGTATGGCATTTATTTCCTTTGCCAACCTTATTGCACTGGCTAGGACTTCTAGCACTATGTTGAATAACAATAGTGAAAGCAGATATGCTTGCCTTGCTCCTGACTGTAAGGGAAAAGCAGTCTAATTCTTTATCATTAAGTATTGGCTGTAGGTTTTTTATAGGTGCTCTTTATCATACTGAAGAAATTTCCCTCTATTCCTATTTTTCTAAGAGTTTTTGTCATGAATGGCTATTGAATTTTGTCAAATGCTTTTTTCTGTATCAATTGATATGATCATATGCTTTTTCTACTTTAGCCTATTAATATAGTAGATTATATTAATAGTTTTTTAATATTGAAGCAATCTTACATCACTGTAATAAACCCCACTTAGTCATGGCATATAATTAATTTTATATACTGCCTAATTCTGTTTGCTAACATTATGTTAAAAATTTTTGTGTCTGACTCATGAGGGATATCAGAGCATAGTTTTCTTTTTCTTTACTGTCTTTATCTAGTTTTGGTATTAGTGTAATGTCAGCTTAATAAAATGAATTAGCATATATTCCATGTCTTCTCTTTTCTGGAAGAGATTGTGTATAATTTCTGTTAATTCTTTTTTAAAATTCAGTGGAATTCCCCAGTGAAATGATTTGGGCCTGGCAATTTCTCTTTCATTGGTTTTAAAATTATGAATTCAATTTCCTTAATAGTTACAGGACTACTCAAATTATCTATTTCATATTTGGTAATTTGTGGTAGTTTGTGCTGTTCAAGAAATTGGTCCATTTCATCTAAGTTGCCAAATTTATCTGAGAAGATTTGTTCATAGCATTCTATTATTTTTCTTTTGATGTCTGCAGGGTCCATAGTTAAATATCCTATTTATTAATGCTATTGGTAAATTTTGCCTTCTCTTTTTTTCTTTGTCAGTTGGTAAATTTTATTGATATTTGTAAAAAAAAAAGCAGGTTTTTGCTTCATTGTTTTACTCATTTCTGTTTCATTTATTTCTGCTCTTATTTTCATTATTTCCTCCTATCTGGTTGCTATAAGTATATTTGATCTTCTCTTTCTAGATTCTTAAGTAGGAGTAAAATTATTGATTTGAGATTTCCTCTTTTCTCATGTAAGTATTTAGTGCTACAAATTTCCCTCTCATTGCTGGTTTAGCTGTGTCACATAAATGTTTGGTATATTGTATTTTCATTTTTATTCAGTTTGATATATATATTTTTAGACTTTCTTTTTGACCCATAAATTATTTAGAAGTCTGTTGTTTCTAAGTATTTGGAGAATTTCCTGTTATTTTTCTGGTTTTGATTTCTAGTTTGATTCTATTTAGGTCAGAGAACAAATTTTGTATAATTTCAATTCTTTTAACGTTACCAAGATTGTTATATGGCCCTAGATATGATATATTTTCCTGCCCTATTCCCCCTGTCCTTCCAGGACTCCATAATATAACAGATCTTTAGCTATTGTCCTAGAGGCCTTAAGTCTCTGTTGATTTTTTTTTCCAGTCTATTTTCTCTTCATTATTCAAATTGGGAAATTTTTATTGTCTATATTCAACTTCACTGATTCTTTATTCCCTCCTTTCTGCTGTTAAGCCCATTTACTGTTTTTAGTTTAATTTTATTTTTCAATTCTAAATTGCTATTTTGTTTTTCTTTTGTGTTCTATTTATATGCTGAAATTTTCTATCTCTTTACTAAGATTTTAAAAATTTGTTTCAACTGTGTATTTAATTGGTCATCGAAGCATTTTTATGATAGCTGTTTTAAAAATCTTTTGTCAAATAACTCTAAAATCTCTGCAGATATTCTTGGTATTGGCATTTAATGACTCTCTTTTTTCATTCTAGCTGAGACTTGCCTGAACCTTGGTAGGACTAGTTATTTTTTATTGAACTTGGACTTCAGGTTATCATGTTATGAAACTCTGGATATTATTTAAATCTTTGATTTCTGCTGCCTTCCTCTCATGCCACTCCAACAAGGGAGCATGGGGCACACTACATCACTACTAGTTTGGGACTGCAGTCCGAATTCCCCATTCAGCCTCTGTTCACACTCAAGGGGGTTTGAAATCACATGGTGCCCAGGTGGTATCAGTAGAGTCCCAGCAGATAGCCAGAACTCCCACCCCTGCCCAGGAGTACTAGGGAGCACTTCTATAACTTTTTATATCACATCTGTACCTAAAATGATACAAGCACATCCAAGTCTAGACACTTCAATGATAATATCTTCAAATCACTAATAGTCATCACTAGTAAAAAAAAAATCAGAAACAAGTGTTACAACTTTAAAATTAATGTTTAAAACCGTTCAAAAATTAAAACAGTTAAAAATTAGAGTTAGTGAATCTGAAAGGTCTTCCATTTATTGACAGATGTAATGCTAAAATTTCTTTTAATAATTTTGAATCCAACAGAATTTTTCCCAACAAGATCCAATTTATGAACATACATATTATTAGCACAGTTACCGTACAGCTAGCATGAAAAAAATTAAAAGAGCAGAACTAGTCCACAATAAGATAGATGAATTCAATATACGTAAAACAATGGTAGGGCCACCCCCCTCAGCTCTGACTCCAACTCACTGCCACTCAACCAACCGAGTTCCCACCCCAGGCACAACTGGGGCTACATAATTTCCTCCCTGGAAATCTGAAATAAATTCCAAAAGATCTTTATTCAAAATGGACACAGTGAGCTCTGCAACTGGCCACTGAAGTAGTTGTCTCCTACCTTCACTGCTGAGCCTGGAGCACCACAGCAAAGAAGCAGATACCAGATGTTACTCTCCTGCTGACCATCTGTGGGTTTTCACTGTAAGACCCAGCCTGGCAGGGTGTTTAAGGCCAAATATACACAGCCTACAGGCAACAGGCCAAGAAGTCTAGTTATTCTGGTCCTGACCAGACAGGGGCCCACCAGCCTGTGCTGTACTGAGCATATAGGGTTCCACTAGATTATGTAACTTCATGTGCCAAAAACCATACACAATCTGAAAGCATGCCATTTTTTCTTCTGGCATGACAAAA
This sequence comes from Mesoplodon bidens, assembly GCF_964165515.1. Classification (NCBI taxonomy): domain Eukaryota; kingdom Metazoa; phylum Chordata; class Mammalia; order Artiodactyla; family Ziphiidae; genus Mesoplodon; species Mesoplodon bidens. The sequence continues at coordinate 51,579,821 of NC_138165.1, forward strand.
TGCTCATCTCATATGACAGAAGACAAGCAAACGTTCATAGCAAGGTAAATGTTTTTAAAAACAAATCTCATTTTCCTACAGATATTATGATAAGTCATGGGGCATAAAATCCTCAAAATGTTCATGGTGATGGAATACTTACAAGCCTTTCAAGATTTGATAAGGAAAAGACAGAGCTATTGGCCAGACCCATGAACACTAGTTAGCCAATACCAAGGGAAGCATTGAAATTTCTAAGAGCCTTAGTCACTGAGCAGATCAGTTTTTCCCAGGTACCCTAAAGTATTGCTTAGCTAGTTACAAAATCACCACTTCATCATGCCTATCATGTGACCTTCTCCTAAACTGAGCAGATAATTGACCCTCTCTCTCTCTCTAAAACAGGGGTTCTTGGCATTTCTACGCTCTCAACAAAGTTTTCAAGGGTACATCTTGAACAAAAATCAGTGGACATTGTATTGTATTTTTCATAAAGCCTATTTTAAAAATGTGTTACATTATACTTTTTATACTTATTTTTCAAAAATGTTTAATGTTGATAAATGAGAGAATTATAGTAAGAGGTATTATATGTTCATTGTTCTTTTCATTAAATAGAAAATTGCTAATTCTACATCAGTCCTTATTTTTATTTAATTTTACTGGTCTATAACGTGCAAGTCAGGGAGACATGTTACAGAGTAACTATTATCATTTCTTTTGCTTCCACACAATTCAGACTATACTTCAAAATTAATTTTCCAAATTCAAGATTAAAAAGAATGGGCTAAAAGATGTAACAACTAAAAGAATGGAAGTCAAATAATATCCTTTGCAGGTTGTTTTCATATTTAAGAGTAGCAAAGCTGTTGTGTGAAAATTGTCTATAAAAATATATCCGAAACAAAAATAATAAAACAAAAACATCAAGAGGCCCAACCTATGGGATGACCTGAAATATCATTACGTGCCAAATGACTGGTGTTTTTTGGAGGTGCACAAACTGATGCAATCCCTGTTAGCACAACACAGCAACTGGAGTTACGTCTTGGCATTTCTTCAGAGGGGTCCCCATTGACAGCTATAGAAACAAATTAGTTCTCACTTTGTTTTTAATTTTAGCTGTCACTAACAATGCCTCCACCTTCTGGCTTAGCATCTCAATATTAACTTACAAGCACGAACAGGAAATTAATCAAGGAATGTGTGGGGATTTATTTTCCAGCAGCTGAGATATTGAAGGTGAGGTCAGAGAAAATACTTGTTGGTATGGGACAGTAATTAGGTTCAGACAGAAGGTACAAAACTGCAATCTTAGCTACAACTGTTCATAGCTGGTGTCTCATCTCAATTAATGAAATATATATATATGGAACCATAAGAGTATATTGAGTTGAAGATTCTTGCTTAACAGTCCAGACTGGGGCTGTCTTGTCAGCACTGCTGATACCTTCAAAGATGACAAGTATCTTGTTCCAGAAAATGCTATTTGTTTTGTGCTTTGCTGCTGCTTCTTCGGCTTCCCCTTCTCCTTCCCCTGCTCCTCCTCCTTTTCCTTCTTCTTCTTCCTCAACTATTATCTGTCTGTGCTACAAAGCTATGTTCAAGGGGCATGTTTGACCCAAGCAAAACAGAATACTCCTTCTAAATACCATGAATGATAACGGACTGTAAGGGGGAAATTGTTCACTTATAAAAGCTGTGAAGTATAAACAAAAGAAAATAGGACTCTGAGTTGAGAGACAAGATTAGTCCTAACTCTCCTGCTATCCAGCTGGATAACTTTGGAAGTCCAATGCTTTTATTTCCATTTCTGGATGCTGATGCCAATATTCATTCTATATTTTCTCACAAGGTGTTTGTGAGAAATATATTTCTCTTTTATTATTTATTTATAAATATAAATTAAACTTTTATTAACATTTTAAAGTATGGAACTTCTAAACAGAAATCTCTTTCCCTTTCAACAGTAGAAATTGTTGTCTCTTTTTACTTTTGGGGGCTATAATCAATATGCCTAATTGGATCTCTGCATTATAATTTTGAGGACAACTGAGGTCTAGACCAGTGAATTTTCAAGGATGAGCACATTAGGTTTACTGGGAATGCAAATGCATGCCTCCCACCCCAGACCTGCTGAGTCAGAATCTCTTAAGTTAGGTCTACTCAGGAATCTGTATTTTTTTTTTTTTTTTTTTTTTTTTTTTTTTTTTTTTTTTTTTTTGTGCGTTACGCGGGCCTCTCACTGTTGTGGCCTCTCCCGTTGCGGAGCACAGGCTCCGGACGCGCAGGCTCAGCGGCCATAGCTCACCGGCCCAGCCGCTCCGCGGCACGTGGGATCTTCCCGGACCGGGGCACGAACCCGTGTCCCCTGCATCGGCAGGCGGACTCTCAACCACTGCGCCACCAGGGAAGCCCAGGAATCTGTATTTTTAACAAGCTTGACCAGTGATCCCAACAGTCACTTAAGTCTGAGCAGCATTGGTCTAGACTGTCTACCAGCAGAGGACAGAGACAGAGCCTAGACTAAACCCCATAGCCCCAGATTTCTAAATCAGATCTCTTTAAACTACACAAATGTAAACATTTCTATTATCTAAACCACAATTTGACTTTTATGTTGGCTCTTTGGTTCTGTAAAGTGTTGCTATTAGGGAGACCACAACGAAAAAGATTGTGTTGTTTGTTGTCTATAGCTTTTACATATGTTATCTATATGAGTCCTCAAATAAACACTTTTACATTCTTGCAGGCATAACCCTCAACCGTAACTTTCTAACTTTTTACGTTCAGTGCATTTGTATACAAAGTCAGAGGTCCTAGATGCTATATTTGTATCTGACAAAATGTTAAATGAAGGCAAGAAGAGACTCAAGTTTCAAGCCTTCTGTTAACTAGATTCTCAACTATTGAGGTATATGGTGTAACTATCCTTAAAAGGAAAATTCTTAACTGGAATAATTCCATATGAACAAACTTCCCCTTATCTCAGCAAATAGTTTGCAATACTAAAATGATCTCTCTCTCTCTCTTTATTGAAATGTTTTGAAATTGAATTGAGTGGGAAAATAAGCAAGAGTTCTGTTCCTCTTGGAGCCATTTGGTCACTAAAAAGTGACCAAACTTCAGAATAATTAGCTTTGGTGATGGTTTTAAGTTCAATGTAAGCCCAGAATATTGCTTCCTTCTGCCCTAACACTAGTCAGATAAGACTAGAGGAGCTGAAACTTCGGCCAGTCCCCTAATTGCCAGCAATCTTGTCTTTTAACTTTAGTATTCAGAATAAGTACTATTGTTTTCTATACACGTATTACTATTTTTAAAAAGACCTAAATAGACATTTCTCCCAAGAAGATATACAGATTGCCAACAAACACATGAAAGGATGTTCAGCATCATTAATCATTAGAGAAATGCAAATCAAAACTACAATGAGGTATCACCTCACACCAGTCAGAATGGCCATTATCAAAAAATCTACAAACAATAAATGTTGGAGAGGGTGTGGAGAAAAGGGAACCCTCTTGCACTGTTGGTGGGAATGTAATTGATACAGCCACTATGGAGAACAGTATGGAGATTCCTTAAAAAACTAAAAATACAACTACCATATGACCCAGCAATTCCACTACTGGGCATATACCCTGAGAAAACCATAATTCAAAAAGAGTCATGTACCACAATGTTCACTGCAGCACTATTTACAATAGCCGGGACATGGAAGCAATCTAAGTGTCCATCAACAGATGAATGGATAAAGAAAATGTGATACACACACACACACACACACACACACACACACACAATGGAATACTATGCAACCGTAAAAAATGAATGAAATAATGATATTTGCATCAACACAGATGACCCAGAGATTATCATACAAAGTGAAATAAGTCAAAAAGAGAAAGACACATATCATATGATATCATTTATATGTGGAATATAAAATATGATGCAAATGAACTTACTTATGAAACAGAAATAGACTCACAGACATAGAGAACAGACTTGTGGTTGCCAAGGGGGAGGGAGCTGGGCAGGGGATGGATTAGGGGTTTGGGATTAGCAGATGCAAACTATTATATATAGAATGAATAAATGACAAAGTCCTACTGTATAGCACAAGGAATAATAAACCATAATGGAAAAGAATATGAAAAAGAATATATATATACATATATATGTATAAAACTGCACCACTTTGCTGTACACCAGAAACTAACACAATACTATAAATCAACTATACTTCAATTAAAAAATCTTTTCTAAAAAGTGAGAAATTGAGAAACCCATAGCATTTACCTACCTTAAGATGTTGACACCCTAAATTCTAATTTTCTTACTTCTTTAACTTCCTCATCATGCTGTCTTCTGTCACCACAAGACACACTCTATCAGAAATAAAACAGAAAAACAACTGCTTAAGGATTCATTATGTACTAGAAATTGTGTCTAATCAAATTGTATTAAATTCCTTTGCAAATAAAAACAATATTTACCAGGGGCCTGACCAAAGTATTTTAAGGAGAATTTAAAAATTACAAATACAATATCAAAATCGACATACAATGTTTATATAAATACTATATCATTCTAAGCATTCATAACAATCCCCTCTTTCTAAGGTATTCAAATGAAACACAAATACATAACTCAACAATAACAATAATAAATAACTCAATACAAGAATAAAGAAATGGAGAATGGTGGAATACAGTAAGACAATAACAGGTAAACTTTTTCAATCAATTTAATTATCAACTCTTTTCATCCACAAAATTACATCTGTGTATTTGGGCCTATAAAAAGTAAGATGGTCTGAAATCTAGAATAAAGGAAATCAGATGTGATTAGTTTGGAAAAGGTATAAGTAAACTAAATTATTTAGCAGAGGTTGAGAGAAAAAAAATAAGATTTAATCAATGATGTGAAGAGAGAATCTGGTTAGATCAATAATGTATGATATTCAGGGCCAGCTTCTAGACAAAACCATGAGGAGACCAAATTTTCCATTGCTTTTCTCCTGGCCCTTGGTGACTGGTGACTGTCCAGGGACTTGACACTATGCTTCTCACTGGACATCTGTGTGGTAATCAGAACACTTTGGTAGCATGTGACAGAAAACCAACTCACATAACCTTAAGAATAGTTATTTAAGGGGAAGAGGACTCAAAGAATAAATGTAATAGAGTTAGTTTTCACATGGCTGCTTTCGAGAGCTTACATGTATTTTTACTCCTTTGTACTTTGCCCCCATCTCAGCTCTGCTTTACCCTCAGCTGACTTTATTTTCACATAGGCTCTTCAGTCATGAGGACAAGATGGCTTCCAGAAGCACTAGGCTTTTGTTGTAACCTCTCAACTGTAGCATAGAGACTCCTCATTTAACTCTACTGGCTGGTTATGAATCACACACTCATGGCTCAACCAATCACTGTAGCCATAGATGTCATGATTTTATTCAGCAAACCCATGTCAAGATTTCCCCTAGAACTGGAGGATGTGAACCTCAACTAAATGATGTAAGAATAAGGTAGAGTTGAGTTTTTTTCTGAAAATCAGGGTGACTTTTGTCTAAAAGAGAGAGTGGGAATGATAGCTAGACCAAAACAAGTATCCACTGAAGCCTATAGCTCTGGAGAGTGATCCATGGTTCAACCATTCCTTACCTCCCACTTCTTAACAGAAGAATATCTTTATATTTCATTCTTCATGATGCTCCTAAGTGAATTAACTTTCCCAAGTATAAACTTACCATCATAGCTTCAATATCATAGCCTGGGAAATTCAGAAATGATGGCAGGGAGTCCTTTCATCTCTGTTTGAAAATTCCCAGTGATGCTGATCATTACCACTGTTTAGTATATGTAGTTAAAATGTACTTTCTTATCTTGAGCTGGTATCTGTCCCTCTATGGGTTACCCATTTTTTCTAATTTTTCCATCTAGAGCTATCCAAATTACGTCCATTTTGTGTTCTACATAGTAGCTCTACATATGTCTAAAGGCAGGTGTATTCAACTGCTGTGCATATAGCATGCTTTCCAGAAATTTGACACCCAATGATTTCTTTCTTTATGTTCATTTTGCCTCCAATTATTATACTACTCTTTTTCTCCTGAACGTCATTTTGGCTGAAACTTAGATCAGAAGATTTTTATTATTGCTGTTGTTTATTTTGTTTGTTTGTTTCACTTACATAGTCTCTGAAAGTCAAGGAAGTAAAAGTTTAACCAGCGTGAAGCAACAAATTATCTCTTTACATCACTACCCACACCTAGCAGTTTGTTATGTTAGATAGCAATAGAAATATACAGTTTTAGCTGTGGAACAAAAATATTCTGTATTCCTGTATATTTTTCTCTCTCGTTTAATCTATCAGTTTGTTTTACTCCAAAATAAACAAGCAATTTGAGTCTTATAGAGAGTGTATATTTTGTAATCTCAGAGTCCACAAAAAAACGTATTTATTGCAGCAAATGGTTAGATTCCTGCTTGTGTGTCATGGGAACTGAATTTCTGCCCTAATGTTTTGGCACATCTTCAGTATACTTACCTCTGTAGGAGTGGTGTGTCTCCACAATTATGTTCTTTGAAAAGAATCTTTGTACTGGAAAATCCCATTGAGACGTAGCATCGCGTTTCCAAGGGTGTCCTGGGACAAGAAAGAATGGGGCAGTAATATACAACCACTTGGTTACATCATTCATACCAGAGAAATTATCATCCAACTGCTGACGGGGAACACTTGTACTTCTCTATTATCAAAGATTTTGCAAAACTGCTCAGCCCTCTCTATTCATTTCACTCCAGCTGTTCTAACACAAGGAATGAAACAGATTGTTTCATTCTATAAGTTTATGTTAAAAAGGACAATACCATCATTTGGGGGGCTTTTGAAGGGTTTTTTGCTCAATTTGGACTGTGTGTGGAGCAAGCTCACTGCCTTATAACAAAGGCATAAAACTCAGTGGTGACAGGCAAGTCAAAGGCTAAAGAATTCCTTTAAAGGAAGAAGCCTTAAATGATCAGCCATAAACAACAAGCGACATCAGAAAGGAAGCAGGGAAAAGGTAAAGGAGACCGTGAGAAGGAATGTGCACTGGCTCAACACTGCATCCTTTTATAATCCTTTGGGAAAACTCACTCGTAGGGCTCCAACGGCTCTTTCCTGAATTTGTCCTACATCAAAGAGCCACAAGCTCATTCCTGCTTGAGCTTGTTTTTAGTACCTTTTAAGCGTGAATAGATTTGAGGGGTTTTGACACCAAAATATTAAAATTGTTTCATATCAATTATCTGGTACTTTCTTGTCATGTGATCTTGAAGCATAAACCTTGCCCTCTCCTTGGGAATCTTCCATTTCTTCATATGATATTCCTCCCTTATCTCACTTTCTGTATACACCACAAATATTCACCGGCCTTTCTTATTCTCCTTCATTCTTTTCACTTCTTACTCCCATTCTTCTTGAATGTCAAATACATGAATATACACTTCCACTCCTTTTTTCCACACCAATGGCAGACATTGCAAATTAGTCATGGAGATTTTATGGTATAGGAATTATTTTCAATATGTATTCCAGGAAGTTACCAATAAAAGAACAGAATTGAAGAGTGAGATAAAAGGGATTTTTGCATCCTTGGTCAGGAATGTGAAAACTTAAAAATCCAGAAAGTTCCCAAAATAGTTCTCTGAATTTTGTGAAGAATATATTTCTATACTTGGTCCAATAATGATAGTAAAACTGATTGTCAAATCAAGATTATTATAGAAGGTAATAGTGTATCTTCAACTTGGCTCATCTTTTACTCCTCAAATATATAGATTTAGTACTTGAGGATTCCCATTGATTTTTGAAAGTGGTAATTTTCATACAAATAAAAAAATAAACTACTGTAAATTATAGAAAGCGATATAGTCCCTGCCCCCTTTTCCCCTGCTCACATTCCATCCTCAAGACCTGTACTGGTGTTAGCAGGGGGATTTGGTTTCACCTGTGAGAGAAGCGAGACAGTGTTAGAAGCTGTTACTTCCATATGGAAAGTTCTCTTTGGGGTGGCTTGTCTATCAGACCACATCTCATCTCGCTTTCCCCTCTCACAATACTAATGGGGTCTGGGGTCTTCTTCCTTCTAATTAATAACAAACAAAAGGAATCCTTGAGGCTCACACATAGTCAAGTTTGGTTCACAGCAAATAGACTACATACAGCATTGGTTTCCATCTGAAAGTACTAATAAGGGTATATATTTCTAGCATATTCTCTTTCCCACCTATACTCCTATAATTCACGCAGTGGAGATAAATGGCTATAGGCAAGGATTTAGTCATCCTGATCTTGGCCACACAGTCACAACAGATAAGACAATGTTTGTCACATTAAGGTGAGTGCACACAAGGTACGTGTGGGCGTACATGAGGAGAAGGATTTGAAGGTCTTGATCCTGGCCATAAAGTAAGATAAGTATCAGGCAGTAAATCAGGCAGTTCATTATTCAGAGAGGACATTCAGTCCAAAAATAGGTACCAAGGGAAGGCTCTTGATCTTCTGACTTGGGTTTCATGATTATAAATACAGTATTGTGTGAATACCCTCTCTGTGATAGGTTAAATTCCCGGCCTAAAGAATCTGAGAGCTCAGGCTGAGGTGCTTGGCTCTTATTTCTAGATCAAACTGACATTTCTTCTGTTGTTTTCCCTCCAACAAAACCACCTTCTTCATATTTCTGGTCTTGCTGCACATACAAACACACACACAAAAACATCATTTAACAGAAACAAAAATTAATCTAAAACCTACCCAAGGTTTCTTCACATGATTATGAGTCATATCTGGCTCCAATTCCCGGTGTTTCCTGAATTCTTCTTCACTGAATTGCTATTTAAAGCTCTACCTTTGAACCTGCCTTGGGTTTCTCAAAGCCCTTTCCCCTTAACACCCTCCCACCTTTCCAAAGCACCTACAAGCATAGGGCTAATTTTGCATCATTTTGTTTTGTTTTGCTTCTGGAACCGTGGGTTTGTGAGTTACGGGGAAAGGGGTAACGTGTCAGCCAAAAACATTTAAGTTGCTTTTGAGACATTCCTGTCCTTACAGGCCATGGTGACCACTCCACCACTAGACAAAGCTGCCCTGGATTCTCAAGGAACCTGGTGAGAAAGCATCAGGATGGGAGAAAACTTATTTTGCACTATTACTAGGTAGAGGATCCAGCATATTCACACACATATTAACCATTGAAAACAGCAGCCTTTACATGTCTATCTGAATCACTGCTGCTTGAAGATATAGTGAGCAGACCTATCTTTCCTTTCCCACTGCAAACTCTAACTCCTTTTCACCTTAGTCTGAGCTAGGAACTTCCACAGCGAAGTGAACAGGGCAGACCAATGGGTTGTGTGAAGAAAATATTAGCCATTCTAGTGGCGTGCTTTTAGACTTTAAATTCTATTGTCTGTGTCTTACTAATTGTATAGTTATCAAAGTTATAAAAATAAACACCCAAACAAATATACATTGTGAGAGTATAACCCCAATTTTTTATGGCTTAAAAATAGTGGGAAATCTCTGTTCCTGAACAACTTTCTGATGACATGTATTCAGGGAATGTTCTCGGGGGAGTGGCAGCCTCTCCTCCACTTTATTGAGACACCCTGCAGGCTTTCTACAGGGCCGGGTGACTTCTGAGGGAGTTTTTCACCTGACCTTTGTTGTATCACCATTTCTTCTGCCTTTTTGTGGCCTCTCCCTTTCTTCCGCCTTCCCTCCTCCAATGTATCTTTGCCCAAGGAGCAGAACAGAACAAAAAGTATTACCCTCTCTCCTGAGAGATGTCTTGTGACTGAACAGATATTGTGTTCCCTCTCCCTCTCCTGCTCATATTAAGAGAAGTTGACTGTTCTGAGGTACGTTCCGGATCCATGATGCTAATAGGAAAGAAACACATCCTGTCAAGGACCTATTCTTGGGCATGTGGGATAAGTCTCCAGTGTTACAGAACAGGGAAATCCTTGGATTCTGAAGGGAAGCATTTGCCAGTTCTAACCTGAATGAGCTGGATTTTAAACTTAATGCTTGTATTACGTGGCACAGTCCTTTCCCCTTCCCTATTTCTGTTTCCAGACTGTGAAATGTCAGAACCAGGAATCACGAGATCTGCTTTATATTTCAATTCTCTACTCAGTGTGCCCAGCACCTTACCTTTAGTAGCCTTTCAATGAATATTTGTGGATTTGGCAGGATTTACTTTAAGATAGTACTTTACACTAATCTAAGGCATTGGTTCTCTAACCTTAGCATGAGTCAGAACCAACTGGAAAGCTTTTTAAAACACAGATAACTGGACCTCAACCCAAGGGATTCTGATTCAGTAGGTCTGGGGAGAGACCCTAGAATCTGTATCTTTTCTTTCAAATTCCCAGGTGGTGCCAATTCTGCTGATTAGGGACCACACTTTAAGAACCACTGATCAAAGAAGTGTGCTATCTATTCTCTGTAAGGATAGAAAAAAGGAAAGATCTAGGAATAGAAAGATCAGATTAATTTCTAAATGTTTATTTCCTTCTAATAATAAGACGATGTTATATTTCTAATTACGGAGAACAAACTATATAAAAACTAAAAGAAAAAGTGAATTTGGAATTACTTAAATTATGTTTTCTCTGTTATGTGACAGAAATAAGTATAATTAAAGATTTGGCTTAAGTCACAATAATATAGGTGATGTATATAAAGTACATAATTTAAAAATTATTTTCAAAGAGAAAATCTTATTTCTTTTGGACAACAGCCTTTCAAGTTATATGTAATCATGCACATTTTACAAGTGAAGAGAAAGTTCAGAGTTGTTGAGTAAGTTTGGCCCAATGCCAAACAACTCCTAAGTAGTGAAGTTCACATTGGCACTGGAGCGAGCTGTTTTCATCCTATTTTCCATCTTTTATCCCACTTCTCCAAAGTCTGATATTTCTGTTTTGTGATGTCCCCAAGACTAACTAGAGTGTAAAACAGAATATTAAGCAGGCCATCATCGAGGGAGTAAAGTGTGAACTGGAATTAGAGTACCTGGGTTCCAGACTTTTCTTTTCACTAATTAACTGGGAAAGCATGGGCAAGTGTGTTAACCTCTATGTGTCTCAGATTCATCATCTATAAATGAAAATAATAAAATCTGCTTTATCTTCCTCATAAGAATGTGTGAAAATCAAATTTCATAATGTAGTTTTAAGTTAATCTACTTATTCATACCACCCTTATTGCATAAAGGATCTAGAGAGGTTTTGTTATATAGAAAATAGCTTAGAAATGTATAAAGTATATTAGAAATTTAAGGTCTGATGATTAGGCAGAATGAGATTATAACTTGTATTAATATAGTTTAGCTGTCTCTGAATGGAATACAAAGATAGATTAGATTAATCATTAATATTTAAGGCACTTAGAGCAAGTTATAAAATAAACAAAGAATATGGAATGACCTAGGGAGGGTTATAATCTACTCGCCGCAACTATTAAGAGTAGGGAAAAAATGCTACAAGTGGTTCCATACTCTGAAATAAGAACACAATTCTGGTACAAGGAAGGGAACATCAGTAGTGCAGCTGTTTCCCCAAAGGGGGGAAAATTTGAATCAACCTTTCTCCTACCGACTTCCCTGCTTTCTTCCCTTCAAATGCTTTCCAAAAAGTTTTGAAATATGTCTTCTGAAATTCATATTTGTTCAATATTCTCATATAATTTATTTTGCATCTACCAACATGATATTCTAAATGGAATTTTAGTTTGAAGTATTTTTTTAATGACCCTAACAACATTGACTTGCTAGTGAGTACTCTAATGTATTATTTCTAGAAGCCCAGCCCTTGTCTAGTTATGTTCACTTCCATTTAACTTAATTGAAACACAGAATATTGAATCCAAAAGCTACCTTAAAACAACATTGAGTCCCCAGCCCCTCATTTCACAGATGAGGAAGAAAGAAGCCTAGACTAGTGGTTAAAAGCACGTAGCTAGTTAATGACAAAGTTTCTACTAGAACCAAAGGAGCCATCGTTCCACAACAGCTTTCTCTTCACCATATCATGCTACACCTGTTGGAGTTTCCACCTTTACCTAGGAAGCTAACGAACAAATCATAGGCCCTCTCTGAGAGGCAGAAAGTCCACAAAAAAGGTCACAAGGTACAAAAAATATTTAGATGGGGCCAGACAATATGCATTGGAATCTTAGAATCTAAGTTTTTACTTAGCACTGACATGAGTCATGTGGCTTTACTTCAATGAGCCTCAAGTTATTCTTTTATGAAATGGGGACCAAAAATATCCACATTAGAGGATTCATGGTGTGACAGAACATGGCCAACTTTGCTCAGAGTACATTAGGTAAATAATAAATATATCTTCTCTCTGTTCCTCATTTCTCACACTGTTTCATCTTTCTGCAGGTAATACTTTCCGGTGATCATTATTTCTCTCTCTTGCATCTGCAGGATTAAATTCCTGGATCTTCCCTTCTCCTCTATGACTGTTCCTTTTTCACCTCCTATGCGGGTTCCCCTTCCCCTTCAGTCCTTACCCTTTCACCATGAGCAAGCCCAAGATCCCCTTCCCTTTTCCCCTCTGAATCTTCTTTTACAAACTTCTTTCAGGGCATCCCAATGAGTGGGAGTTGCTTATAGTGAAAAGGTGATGCCAGCAGTATCCCTCTTCCCCCTGTAGTTTGAGGACCCTTTCAACAGACTCTAAACATGCTCTTCATAACCATTATCCAGGCATTTGGAAAACTGGTAATGACATATTCCCAACCTGGCTAATAAATGCTTCAATAGTGTGAATATTAAATTTCAGTTTGTATTCAATTCTTGTTTCATGCATAGTATTTTCAGTTTTAGGAAGTCTTCCTTATATACCTGTTGCCACAGCAAGATGTGTGACACTTGTCTGAGTTACACTTTGACCTTTCACCTGTGTTGAAATATAAAGTTTGAAAGAATAAGTAGAAATAAAGGATATTTGTGAGAAAGCCAGAGAATCATTCACTTGAAAATATCTCCATTATTTTGCAACTCTGAGAAGTCGCCAACATCATTGCAAGATTTGGCTTGTGTACACCTGGAAAATATGAGGCTTTAATATTTCATGTTGACAGTCCAGCTTCACTTCCCCCGGGGGTTGGGGGGAGGCTAAACTACATGTGTTAAACCTCTTGCTAAACTATAACTCAGCCTATGCCACAGGGGCTTCTTGGTGGCCTCTTAGTCTTTCAATATTCACCCCCTTCCTTTTCAACCAATATGAATTTATTTAGCCATTCCTATATTGGAACAAAGTACCATTCAGGATCAGCTTTAGCTCCAGGTACAGAAGGCAGATATTTATAGGGTATGATTTTTAAAAGTCCAAAAGCATCCTACAGAAAATACGTTCTCTAATAGCCTTATTGAATTTCCCATATTAGTCACTTCCTTGGAATGAAGCAGTGAGAAAAAAATTATCTGTTAATATATACAAACTATCTTAAAGTCATGGCACATAAAGCCCCTTTCATTTACTGATCAAACTAGATAATTAGTCACTTAGAAGGACTGAAGAGAGGAAAACTATGATACGAAAGTGGAGGAAAAACAAGGCTCAGGGCACGTCCAAGCTTGGAAAGGCAACATGATCTGAACAGATGAAGGAAATGATAGAAAGGAGATATCACTAGCGACACCCCTCATGACCTTAAAATTATGGCTTGGGACCAACCCCAATGCTAGATATCCATACTTCCATCTGTCCATCCATTCATCCATGTGACAAGTGTTTAATGAGTAACTTTGTACAAGGCACTGTGATACTACACTAAGGACACAACAATGAAAATAACTCATCTTTATTCTTAAAGAGTTTACAAAGGAATAAAAACATACAAATAAAATTTACAAGTCAGAGTCTTAGATGTTGTAATAGATATCAGCTCATGGTGCTAAGAAATGACATTTATTTGTTACCTTGTGACAGACATGGTTCTATAGGTGTATTATTCATTTAATTCTTCCAACAATGTTCTAAGATAGATACTGTTATCGAGCCCATTTTACAAATGAGAAAATGGTGATAGACCTTAAGTAACTTGGCAAAGTCTTATAGATAAAAAGAAACAGGATTAGGATTTGAGCCTAGGTTACCTTGCTCCAAATCCATATTCTTAATGCTATGTTGAATAGCTCTCAAGAGCCCATAGGAGTTAGAGCCAAACTAAAATAAAATCCTGCAAAACTAAATATGAGAAACATTACACAGATTCTAACGATCATCGCTATTGGAATTTTCAGCTAGTCACGAAAGAAACATAGGGTTATTATAGCCATTGCTTCACTCTCTAGAGCCTCCGTATAATCAACACGACTGGCTGCAAACTTTAACATCAAGCCTATTCACTGATGATCTGTATCCTCAAGGGTTAAAAAGGGTTAGTAGGACACCTTTGAATTATTACGATTTGACCATTTTCCTTGTGAGTAGAGACAGGCTGGGGCATTTCTTGGGCTCACCAAGGAAACAGATGATGAAAAAAAGTATAGGGAGGCCAGTGAAGATTTGTGAGCAAGACAGATTTTGTCAGGGTACAGGGAGGAGACCTAGGAGACTGTAGCATCTAATTTGATACACTTATAAGCCACAAACATGTCTGAATGACCAAGAGCCAGCTACCACCACAAAATAACCAGGATAGGTTTGGAGTCAGCAGGGAAGAGCTGGGAAGAAGGCCAGGCCGATAATGAAAGGGGGCATTAAGGTACACATTAAACTCTCCAAAGGGAAAAAAATAAGCAAAATTTCCAAGACACCCCTAACAAAAAGTTGAAGTATTAACATTTTTGCTAAAGCAGCAAAAATGGCAAATTTGATGGCTTCACTAAGTACATTATATTGTTTTTTTTTCTTGACGTGGGGAGGTGGGAAAGCTTCACTGAGTAATAGTAAGTGAGGATGTAAGAGACTTTTCCAAAGTGGTACATCAACCAATTACTTGAAGTTTGAAGGGAGCAGTTTATTTTTCTGGCATTAAGAACTCAGCATATTTGGGGCTGGCATCCAATGGCTGAGTCCAGTTCCCTGAGCGACGTGGGATTCCAGATGGGAGAGAAGCTGTCTTATTTCAAGGAGTAAAGCTGCCATCAGAACCCAGGGAGCTTGAGTGAAATTTCAGACATCTGATTTTGTCAGAGTTCGGATCCCTCTCTTTTGAAATGCTCTGCCTTAATAAGCACTTTAACCCATTGCCAACCTTTCCGGCGAACATGTCTCCCTGTGATTGGGAAAATTAATGAACAGGCACTAGCTAATATAATTAAACCCAAACGCTCCTGATTTCAGTATTAAGAAAAAGCCACTGCCCTGATTTTCTCTTGACAACACAAAAGTCTGGCCATCCCCGAACTGTTTAATTATTGAAACGAACGGTAACAGTACACTGGATAGGGGCAGAGGTCGCTGAACAGTACTGCAAGTCAGAAGGCATGCAGGGCTGACAGAGGGCCTGCCGACGCCTTGGGCTGCAGCTCCAGACCCACACACTTTTTCTCAGGCAGCCAGCCTCTGATAGGTAGCTTGATAGTGGGACTAATTTGCTCGTATTCCAAAGGTCCAACGGTGCTTGCTTGTTTTAAGACAAGCCAAAATATGCTCTGGTGAGCACCACGACATTGCAATTCC
The DNA here is from genome assembly GCF_964165515.1 of Mesoplodon bidens. NCBI lineage: Eukaryota > Metazoa > Chordata > Mammalia > Artiodactyla > Ziphiidae > Mesoplodon > Mesoplodon bidens. Next base: position 51,595,507 of record NC_138165.1, read on the forward strand.
CATGCCCTACCACATTCCTCTTTCCGATCCCAGGCGGTTTTTTTTTTTTTTTTGTCTCCCTACGTGCTGTCCAGGATGTAGACAAAATGAATTCCAAGTGACCTATGCAGGGGTGGTTTTTTTTTTAGAAACAAACAGCAAATTAAGAAGGGGAAAAAAAAACCTGTTCTCACTTTTTTTTTGGAGGGGGTGTATATGTTTATTTTCTCAGAAACATTTTCTGGCAGTGACAACAGAACTCAGTTCTACGAAAGTATCTTTCCCTCCCCTACCCACCCCCCAAATTTCAAAATACTAAATATTAACCCTCTATTTTGCTTAACTACTTCTCTGGCTCTCAGATCTAATAGAACCTATATCTTTCTTTAAACAGTGATGTCCAATGTTCTATGATTCTAGAATAATCCCATCTCCTGGAAAGGAGGGATTTATTTTTTCTCTAGTATGTCATTAATAATATTTAGGCTGTTACCAAAGATGATGGGGGGAATAAAGCTGGAAAATGTTACTAGATATATTAATATGAGATAAATCAGAGTAAAAGTGAGATTTTCAAATGTTATTATTTAATATTCAATATTATTATTTAATAATCAAGAAAAATTATAAAAACAAGTACATTCAATGGTTTGATAAAAAGAAAATTTCTAAACATTTTGTGTGCTCTGGATTACGAAAATATTTTTTTTTAAAGAAAAAATAACTCTCAGAAGTAATGGAGTCTTTGGTAGAATCAGACACAAACTTGCTCCCAATCTTCTGATTTCACACGGTTCTCTTGGATGCTGCCCCTACCCCACTCCACTAGTAACAATGGACCCGTTATTTCTCTTACCTTACTAAAACTTGCTCTAAGGCTATGTAATAATAAAACTTTAAAGGGGCTTGGTAATCTTTTAATAATAGAATTTGAATATGTGGCCTCCTTTTAAGACCAGCAAGGGTAATGGGAGCATTAGATATTGCCATATATGCATACCATTTTTATCCAAACTGAACACCTTTGAGAGTGAAAGTGGAACAATTAATGATTGAACTGGGACAAGAGGCCTAAGCCAGAACTATTCCAGGTAAAATGGGACACGTTATGTATTTATCTAAATATCTGATAGCAAAGAAATTCATGTTTAGACATATGGTACTGTCCCCTTATTCCAAGACCCCCATTGGATGCCTGAAACCACTGACAGTACCACATCTTATTTATACTATGTTTTTTCCTATACATACATCCTTATGATAAAGTTAATTTATAAATTTGGCAGAGTAAGAGATTAACAATAACTAATAATAAAATAGAACAATTATAAAAATTTACTGTAATAAAAGTTAGGTGAATGTGGTCTCCCTCTCTCAGAATAGCTTATCGTACAAATTTAATGCCTTTTCCATTTTAACCAAGCACTTAGCCCACACTGTGGCCATAACTTTTGCAGTTTGGGGTGCAACAGCAAAACTAGTTCAAATTTATTTTTCTTTCTTCATAAGTTCGTGGATAGAAGATCTGTTCATTCCATAGATCTTAGCAACCTCAGCACACTATTCTTTTTTTTTCTTTGTTAGGTCAAGAACTTTCACCTTTTTGCTTAAAGGAAACACTTTATGGCTCCTCTTCAGCGTATACTAGTTGCCAGCATCACTACTTTGCACTCTGAGACCAATATTGACTAAAATAAGGGTGCCTTGAAAACAAGCACTGTGATACCAGAAAGGCTGATCTGATAACGGAGACAGCTACTAAGTGACTAATGGGGAATATGCTGGACCAAGGGTTCATCTCCTGAGTGGACAGAGCAGGAGGGCTCCAGATTTCATCAGGCTACTCAGAAAATCCCACAATTTAAAACTATGAATGGTTTATTTCTGGAATTTTCCATTTAATATTTTCAAACTGGGTAACTAAAATGACAGAAAGCAAAACCTTGCATAAGGAGGGACTACTATACATTAGATGACTGGATCTGCCATTTTCTTAGCCAGACTACTCCCTTTGCCTTTTTCACTTACAGCTCCCATCCCTTAAGCTGAACTCCTGGATCAACACTGCCAGCTTCCCAGGTTCTCAGCTCAAGCTTTGCCATCACCAAATAGTCTCCAGTCTTCCCAGACAGACTTGCTGGGACCCAGTGAAATTTTAGTATCTGCAGGCCAGAGCAAGAGCTCTCTACCATCACTCAGCGGCCCCTCTGTCCTAGTCTAGCTGCCCAGGAGCCAAGAATCCCCATGTGAGAAAACTTCGTGGATTATGCTTTGTTTCATGGTGAAACAATAAGGACATGTGAAAATGTAGTAAGAATCTATTATAAACTGACTTAGTAGTACAAGAATTTAACATCATGGGAAAAAAATCCTATACTCCACAATATTATAGCACAAAAACTTGGCACTGCCATGACGAATTTGCTTGTAGCTGCCTCCATATACAGCTATGATAGCGAAGGTTCCTAGCAGTCCCTTTGGATAAATTTTGTGAAAATGTAAAGAATGGCTAGCAGTGGGTTTCAAACTTTAGTATTTATTATACGAACCACCTGGGGTCCTTATTTAAAATGGTTCCTGGGTTCCCTCCTCCTCAGCAGGTTTGGTTAGATGTCTAAGAATCAACATTTTTAATAAGCCCATCAGGTGGTTTAGATATAAGGGGTCCATCCAAACAAAAGCACTGGTAAAGGTTTCATCTTTCTCATCATTCTCTTACCAATACACAAGATGCCAGGAGCCTGTAAGTAGCCTCTTCTGGTTGCCTAGAAGGCCTCATATACTGGGAGGGATGTACAGACCTACCTAAGACTAGGAAAGAGACTCCCTCATTCCTATAGAAGTGGCATGGTGTGTGTCCTGAGAAAATAGACCAATTTGGGCATAGATTTAAAATTAAGAACTAAGTTCAGTCTCCAGAGAAATAATGTTAAGTATAGCCTAAACCCCATTCAAGAATAAACTGGGATTCCCTTTATGATCTAGCCTTGGCAAAGAAAAATTAAAATGTGGTTCAGCCACATCAGCAATGTACAGGAACAGACTGCAGGGAATACAAATGGAAATTACTGTTAGGGAAACATCTGAATTTTTCAAATAAGGTGAGTTTTCCTTGTCGGTTTAACATTCCAATAGGAGAAGAAATCCAGCGTCTGAAAACTGTACTTACTCCATTCTTTAAATAGCATCACAGCTTTTTTCATTTCTCTCCACACTGCGTTTTGTTGTTTTTGTCTCGGAGACTTTAAGGCAGGGCCAGGACTTGCACTGGGAAGCCTGTGGATTACAGGAAATAATGACCTGTATATATTTAGTTATTCAAAGGAAATTAGAGTAGCCTGATTTTTATTATTCCCCATTGCCCCATGTTCTCTGGTGTAATAACTTGCCCTATTCTCTAATTTACTTTTACATCATCCAAAATGTATACCATTTAGCCCAGATTCTCCCATGACCAATCAGGACCTGCTGCTAGCTAGGTTAACAAAACCTTCCACGGAATGCGAAGCCATCCTAATGCAGGCCAGCCAAAGACACCAAAGAGCTGATCTTTCTAGAGAGTATGTGAACTGGAGATAGTAATTTACCAACTTCTCCCCTCAGGTAGCCAGTGACCACTGTATGCCCCTGCTATTGAATGTGACAGCTAACCTTTTCAGGACCGGTGTCATTTTAGATTAACCTTCTTCTGTAAAAGTGTGTAGGCAATTTCCTTACATTAAGTTTTTAATTGTTAGTCTATCAGTGTATTTACAGTGGCACTGCATCTCTGTCCTGACTTTTGTTCTTTTTTCCCCAACTCTTACCACCAAGTTTGTATATTCTCTTTAATGTTAATATCCAAAATCTGAAATTCATCTGCTTGTATTTTTAATTTAGAGGAAGAAACTTTTCTGATTCGGATTTATTTTTTAAGAATTATGATTAGATATTTAAATTATGTTTTTATTGAGATTTTCTAGTCCCATAGCACCTATCATCTGTATTTGCTAGAATACTGGGGGGAGGGAGGGCCACGGTGGGAAATATTTTCTTATTGGAGAGGAATAGCATAATATCTTCAGAACATTTACAACTTATCAGCTTTTCTTTTCATTATAACTCTCTATATAGTTTACAGACACTTCAAGATGAAAGTAACATTTGAAAGGTAGGCAAAATTGATTTTTGTAGATTCAGTGTGTTTTTTGGGGACATTTAATGAAGTTTTGTGGATTCTCTCAATTCTGTTACAATAGTTTAACTTGTGTGCTCTTTAACTGCTAGGATTTGGCAGGGTAAAAATGAAGAGAAATAGTAAGTAGTTTTAATAATCATAACTTCTGAAAATCACTCCAACATGATCATATTTTAAGAGCTCAATAAATTTGGCCTTTATAAACTTTTCTTCATCCCTCCCAAAACATTTCTTTTCAGTCTGGACAGTTGCCTCATTATTAAATAGGGTCTCTATTCCAAAACAAACTCAAGTCACTCGTATTCATTTTACTTTAATTTTCTTCAGTCTCATATATTGTAAGAGTAATTATTCGTTTTGTTTTGTCCCCTCCCTGCCCCTTCTGAAACAGCAGAAATCCACCTCATTTTCCTACTTATAATTTCTTAAAAAGAACATTTTTACTTTTTTAATACTTTCTCAAAGTTGATACCTCAGAATGTCCCTCACTTCTTCCTAAAAATCCTCCCAACTCTCCTAAAATATTAATCTCTGGTTCTGGTTCAAGACACAATTTTTATAACACTTGCTACTTTATAGTAACTTTAATGACTGAACCATACTTTATTATCAGAGTTTAGGTAGTTTATTTTACCAAATCACCTGCCATGATCTAAAATCTAATCTTAGGTAACATGGTGACTTGACTGGGTCTGTATTCAGAGGTTGCAGAAATTCTTTCTGGATACTCTGGCTCACTAAACTTCCAAGGACTTTTGAGCTTCAGGCAAATTTGGGATATGAATAGTTTATACCTCAGTGTGTATTTAAATCAGCCAATGCTTGTCCTTTCCAGAGAGTTCACAGGTAGGTGGCTGATGGTGGGGTCAGGGGTGAGGGAGGTGAATAGGGAATAATGTAGTGAAGCGGAGAAGAGAAATACTGATTGTTTTCTCTGCAGCAACAAAATTATTCAATTGACAAATGTCAAGTGGAAAATATTTATTCTCATTGATTATATTCATTCCAAAATGATTCCATAGGGAATCATGAAAAAATCATGGCATGATAGATAATATATAGAATTATTTCTTTCAAGATAGAAATTTGTGTTTTTCCCTCCCCCTTTTTCCCGTAGGTTTATATACGGAATTTCAATTCTGTTCCATTTAGCTTTATGTTTGTCCTTATGCCAGTACCAAATGGTCTTGATTAATGTAGCTTTGTAGTAAGTATTTTTTTCACATCTTTATCGGAGTATAATTGCTTTACAACGTTGTGTTAGTTTTTGCTGTACAACAAATTGAATCAGCTATATGTATACATATATCCCCATATCCCCTCCCTCTTGAGCCTCCCTCCCACCCTCCCTATCCCACCCCTCTAGGTGGTCACAAAGCATCGAGCTGATCTCCCTGTGCTACGCGGCTGCTTCCCATTAGCTATCTATTTTACATTTGGTAGTGTATATATGTCATTGCTACTCTCTCACTTCGTCCCAGCTTCCCCTTCCCTGCCTGTATCCTCGTCTGTTCTCTACATCTGCATCTTTATTCCTGCCCTGCCACTAACTTAATCAATATCGTTTTTTTAGATTCCATATATATGTGTTAGCATACGGTATTTGTTTTTCTCTTTCTGACTTACTTCAGTCTGTATGACAGACTCTAGGTCCATCCACCTCATGTAGTAAGTTTTTAAAACAGGATGTGTGAGTCCTTCAACTTTGTTCTTTTCCAAGATTGGTTTGACTATTCTGGGTCCCTTGAATGAATTTTAGCACCAGTTTGTAAAAAAAACAAAAAACAAAAAACAAAAAAAAACCCAAAAACCAATTGGGATTCTGAGAAAGAATGTGTTGAATCTGTAGATCAATTTGGGGAGTACTGTCATTTTAATGATATGACATTTTCTGATCCATGAACATCAGATGTCTCCCCACTTATTTAAACCATTCTTAATTTCTTTCAACAATATTTGTTTAGTTTTAAAAGTATAAATTTTGTACTTCATTTGCTAAATATATTTCTAAGTATTTTATTTTTTCTTGGATTTTTTTCTTAATTTGTTTTTCAGATTGTTCATTGCTATTGTATAAAATACAACAGAATTTTGTATTTTGGTCTTGTACCCTGAACCCTAGCTTAACTCATTTATTTGCTCTAAATATTTCAGTGGATTCTTTAGGATTTTCTATATTGAAGATAATTACTTCTGCAAATACAGATAGTTTTAATTTTTCTTTTCCAATCAGAATGTCTTTTATTTCTTTTTCTTGCCTAATTACCCTTGCTAGAACTTCCAGTAAAATGTTAAATATAAGTGTCAAGAGTAACATCTTTGTCTTGTTCTTGATCTTAGGGAGAAAGCATTTAGTCTTTCACCCTTAAGTATGATGTAGCGAGGCGTTTTTCATCAATGTCCTTCATCAAGTTAGGGACGATCCCTTGGATTTCTAGTTTATTAAGTGCTTTTATCATGACAAAGTGTGGACTTTGTCAAATGCTTTGTCTGCATCTGTTGAGATGATCATGTAATTTTTGTCCTTTATTCGATTGGCATTGTGTATTCTATTATTGATTTTCAGATGTTAAGCCAACTTTGTATTCCTGGTGTAAATCCCACTTGTTCCTGGTGTATAATCCTTTTTATATGTTACTGAATATGGTTTGCTAGTATTTTATTGATGAGTTTTTCATCTATTTTATTCTGTAGTTTACTTGTGATGTCTTTGTCTAGTTTTGGTGTCAGAGTAATACTGGCCTCTTAGAATGAATTGGGAAGTGTTCTCTCCTATTCTAATTTATTGAAGAGTTCATGAAGAATTGGTACTAATTCTTATTAAATGTTTGGTAGAATTTATTAGTGAAGTCATCTGGGTTTGGGATTTTCTTTGTAGAAAGGCTTTAAATTATTGATTCAATCTTTTACTTGTTATATGTTGTTCCTAACTGTATTTTTGCAGTTCTAAAATGGAGGAATTATTGTCTTATTTGCAAAACCCAAAATTCATTGAAAAATTGTCTTTGGTGGGTGTCATGTTGAGGGAGGATAAGGAGGAGAATTCCTCCAAATGAAGCAGCAAATAAGGAAGAGAAGAGACTTCCCTGGACTGAGGAGAGATGAGGAGTATCAGGCACTGTAGCATAGTACTGTGGATGGGTAATATGTTATGGAAGGGATGTGATGCAAGTAAAGACACTGGCCATGAAGTTGGGACTCCCAGAAACTCCAACTGCCTCTAGGGGCCTTGGGAGCTGCAGAGACACTAGACCTGAAGGTGCGTGTGTAGGCTGATACACATGGAGCCTCAACAGTACATACTGTATATAGCCTCAGCAACATATAATGACTAATGGTTGGAGGAGTCCCCCCAAATTTTGGCTTTACCTAAAACCCATGAGTAGGGGCTTTGTTGGATTTGAATTTATTTAAAGAAAATAAAAATAAGCATCTTAGTTTGTTGACTAAAATTTATATCTGTTTCAGTGGGAAGCCGTTGGCATGCTTTATCTTCATAGTTCTCCACAACAGACCAGCCAGGTCTGACCAGTCCTTCAGCAAAGCTGAGTTATCTAGAAATTCTTCTAGGATTTCAATCCCCTTTGGTGTAACATAGAGATTATGTTCCCTAATTCTGGAGCCAGAGTGCCTGGGATTAATGCTTGATTCAGATACTTAGTTGTTGTAGGACCTCAGATAATTAGTCTGCCTGTACCTCGGTTTTTTAGTTTTTAAAATAGGGGTAATCTATAATACCTAATGTAGTATCAATACCTACCATGAAGAGTTATATGGCAATTAAGTGTTATTTATTCCTTAGCTGCTATTACATTGGATATTATTCTAGAAATAAATAGTTGAAGAACTAAATTCTATGTCATGTGTGATTCTTACTGGAATTATTAAATACCCTCCTTCTTCATCACTTTGACTTCTGATATGGCACTATCCTTGCCATCACCAATTGTCAACATATCAGTCATCTTTTATTTTTCCTTTTCCACATTTTGTAAAGATCTAGAGATTCTTCTTTTATATTACTTTCATGGTCCTTTCTTTTTCTCCATTTCCTCTCCTTTTTTCTCATGTTTTTTACTCAGACTGTTAAGAAACCCTCTTCAGGGTTGCCTTTTTTCCTGTGAGCACTTTCTGAGTGCCTATATTCATCAAGCTTGGTACTGGTATTTTAAATCTATTGTCTCCAATCTATTATGTCAGAGCCCTGCAGGATAAGTATCACCATACTCATTTTAGAAATGAGGAAACTAGTGAAGAAAGGTTTGCGGACCTACTCCAGTTCACTCAGCTGATACATGGCATGTACAGCACACAGATTTAGTCTTCTTCTGAGTCTTAAGTCCATGTTGCCTCTTATCCTTCAAGCTACTGCCAAAGTAATTTAGCTATAGTGCAGCTTTGATTATAACACACTCAACTCAATGAGTCCTTATAGCCCATAAAATAAAGCCTAAACCCTTAGCCTTAAAATGCAAAGCCTGCTATAATCAGGTCCAAACATACATTTCCAGCCCCTCTACTCATTGATCCTTCTCACACCCAGTACACTCCAATCAAAACCCAAACATGTCACATACTTCCCTGCAAGGATGCCTTTGCCCATGCCTGTCCCTTCTGCTAGATCATTGTTCTACCCAGTATCACCTCCACCGTAAGTGCTTTAAATCTCAGATAATTGTAAAATCTCCCCTTCTGTACTCCCACAGTAGTTTGGATATAGCCACCTTATAACTCCCGTCATTCTGCTTAACATGGGAAAAATACCAGAGTGTCTGGGTTGGTGAACACATAGAGGTGATGGGAGGCTTGACACGGCCTTCTGCGTTCTCCACAGAGGAGGCAGCCCTAACATGGAACAAAGGGGTATCTTGCTACTTTTCTTCACAATCATCTATCACTTTGGTAAATCTGAATGACAGTACCTGGCCTGAAGCAACCATTGGTGCAGTGCTTTGGGGCCCTAGTTCCATCTTGCCTATTTCATGAGCTTATATTAAGATGATGGGAGGCAAGAGACTTAAAGAGACCATGGAAATTGCTATATTAAATGCCAACTGCATGGCCAAGTAACTAGAAAAACACTACAGATTTTTTTCAGGGTTTCAAGAGGTTATACAGCTCATGAATTTATTTGGACCCAAGACCCTTCAAAAAGTCTGCCAATATTGAGGCTGTAAGATGTGGCCAAGAGGTTCCAGGATTATGCTTCTGGAACCTGACAGTAGAACACCTTTCTCCGAACTCAGTCTTCTGGCTGGAGGCTGGGTGATGAACAATTCGGGATAAGACTTCCCTTCTCTGATGCCCTGTCTACATCATTCATCTGACTGCAGCAGCATTTGCAGCAGGGAGAGGAGGTGCTGTGAAGGCGGTGGTGATTAAAGTTACTACACAATACTTCCAAGTCATATTTTATCTCCAACCTTGACATCATTTTAATGTTTTATAGAGTGATTTCCTCACTTGCCCAAAGTTCATAATTGTCCAGATGCCTGACACATAATAGGCACTCAGCACATATGTGTTTAATAAATGAGAGAATGAATGGCTAGTAGAAAACAACAATGAAAATGACAACACAAATTCTGAGTCCTAACCACACCTACTGAATCAGAATTTCCAGGGGAGAGGCTAGTGATCTGTACACTTAACAAGCACACCCTGGATGAGTGTTATCATGCAAGTTTGGGGCATATCACCTTAGGACAGAAGTTTCCAAACTTAACTACTTATCATAATTACCTGGTGAGTTTTTAAGAATCATAGATTTCTGGGCCCTACTTTGAGCTTCCTGATCAGGGTCTAAATATAGGAATCTATGTTTCTAAAACAGCTCCTCAGATGGTTCCAGCTGTATGAGTCACTACAGCAGAATATGTTGTGCTGAATTAACTCAAACATGGAACTGAGGTCAGGCTTAATGAATAATGAGATTAGCTTTGCTCTTTAAAGAAAAAACTCTCTTGTTTGAGTGACACAGGTGTATGCATTTTTCAGAACTCATCAAATGGTACACTTAAGATGTGTGCATTTCACTGTATGTAAATTTTATCACAAAATATATGAAAAGATATACTAGATATAAATTCTAGTAATGCCATGTGTGCTGTAGTGTTTAAGGATGAAGTATACTGATGGCTGGAATATTCCTTGAAGTGCATCAAAAATCAAGGTGGATAGCTGAACAGATCAAGCAAACAAAGCACCATTATAGTATCTAGGTGGTGGGTGTTCATACTATAGTCCTTTAAACTTATCTTTATAAGTTTGAAAAATTTTATAGTTAAATGTTGAGGAGCCAAAAATAATAAAGAAAAATAAATAAATACCAGAGAGAGGTGGGATTGAAAGGATATCAGGGGAAGAGAGTTTGAGGGAAAAGCTGAGATTTGACTGAGAAGAAGCCTTTCTGGATTCAGCTAAAGTAGACAAGTAAAGGAAAAACCAAGGATGATGAGGAAGACAATGGTAATAGAGAATAAAATTACATTGCACTGAGAAAGGAACCAACTTGTCTCATTTTCCCATTCATTTGAACACATGAATCATGAGGCGAAGCGAAGGACATCGACATCGCCAGGTAAGAATTTTGTTAGCATAAGGAGCTTGGCTTTCATATGAAATTACTGGATTGGTGTGTTTTATACATTATTTCTGGATATTAATTCAGAATATTTTGTGTGAGAGTGCCTATCCAAAATTGAAGATATTCCTAGGAATTAAGAGGGAAGGAAGAGGCTAGCAGTAGCCATATTCCATGTACTTAATTACTTGGACAGATTCCTGTTGGAATATACTGATATGGATGTTACATGGTCATCTGTGAACACATTCTATTTTCCATCTTGGCCTAAAAGTACTGGAGTATGGAGAATGTGTCTGATCCACAATAACTAGCTTAGCACCTTTTCTATATTGGTGCAGGGTTCAGGATGATTTGGAAGTTTATAGAGGATTTAGAGCCTGGTATTATAAGGACCCACTAATGTTGAGTTAGGCAGGTGGAGGGGTGTTGAGTGTCTCTCCAAAATCATAAAGGGAGGCTCAGCATGCCTGGTGCCAGAGTTGGGTGTGGCACTGTATGTTTATAAGACTTTATGTGGAGAGCTTAAGGTAGGGTTTTTCAAACTCGGCACTATTTACTTTCTGGGCCAGTTCATTCTTTGTCGCGTGGGCCAGTGCTCTGCCTTGTAGGATGTTTAACAGCATCTCTGGCCTCTACTCACCACATTCCAGCAGCATTCCTCCAGTTAGGACAATCAAAAATATCTCCAGATATTGCCAAATATCCCCAGTGGGGCAAAATTATGCCCAGTTGAGAACAACTGGCTTAAGGCAATGTGCTGAGACAAGCATCTCAGGAGATTTGAATCCCAAAACTCATATAAACTACCTGGATGAAATGTCACTTTGAAGGAGCTTCCCAAAGAAGGAAAATTCAGGTATCAAAGAAACAACTTGGGAGTAAAGTTTAGAAGAGAATGGTAGGAAGTGAAGCCTAGAGCACTTCCTTCCCCCAGCTAGCTTACAGCTACTGTAGCCATAACAAGTCTGTTTCTATAGGACTTAGGAGCTGGATGATTGTAGAAGGCCTGGCTGAGGTTAACACCTAGGAAAAAGAATTGTCCCTATGGGATACAGCCACACATACTTATGATGCATTCTTAGGACCAGGGTTTAAGACATAGTGAACTTGCTAAGAGATAGTCATAATGTAGCATCAAGGAAGCAAGGAGGGATGGGGTGGGATCTAAGCTAGTGGTACTCAGATGTCAAGGCAAAGCAGCACTCCTCTCTAGGTTCTAGGAGGACAGGTGTACAGAAAAGAGATGTAGAGAGGTATTATACCTGGCAAGAGCAAAGCCTGGTTCTCATTACTGTATAAAGATAGAAGCCTGAGTGATGTCTGAGGAAAAAGTCAAATTCTAGGAACTATGGCACCTCGAGTAAGATTGAACCTGAGATTTCATGTGACCGGAGGCACTGCAGGATTTGAGGGAGGAGCTAGATTCTGGACTCAACCCTGAAGCCCGGAGGTAAGTAAGAGACACAATGTCAAGGATGAGATAAGCAGTGATGGTGATTCAGAATGGGTGGATTTACCCCTATGCAGTCCTATTAGCCTGGTAGAGTGAGTCAGGAGAGGCTAACACTCCCTCTCTGCCCCAAGAATCATGCCTTGGAAGGTTTTGCAATGACCTAGCTGAAATATTCAAGATAAAACATTGTGTGAGGAGAAAAGGACACAAAACTGCATATGTGTGTGTGTGTGTGTGTGTGTGTGTGTGTGTGTGTATGCGCCTAGGAAACACCTTGGAAGGAAAGAATGCAGATACTCTAAGATGTAGGATAAGAGGGGGTCGTGCCTGATTTTTCTTTCTTCATACTTTTCTCTATCTTCTATGTTTTGGGTAATGAGTATGAAATATTTTTATAGTCACTTTAGATATTCTAAAAAAAATGAACTTCCTATCTCAAACCAGGATTGGCCTAGGAATCAGGAACAGCTGATTTGCTAAGTAGGACAAATATTAGGTCTTGTGAAAAAGCTTGAGGAAGACATGGCCTGAGGAAAGTGTGGGAAATGTGGAAAATGTGGTTTGCTCAATGGAAATGAACACACTCTTACATAAACTTAACAAAAATGTAGCATGCGTCATCAGAGTACTTTCTTCCTAACACACAAGTATTTTGTAGTTTTGTAATAGAAGGCAACATGTTCTCTTTTCCCCTACCCTACCACCAACTGCTCTCTGGGAAAAAAATAAATCCTCAACTCTTTGGCCACAAGTAACTATATATTGGACTATGGAGTACAGGGTTTGTTTGGAATGATGGATTGTTCGACAATAGAGCACGATCGGACAAGACCAGCCATCAATCACTTTAAATCAATGATAGACCTGGAGTGTGTTTTGTGCCATTTTCATTCATTCTAGTGCCCAGAGAGTTGCACGGAGAAACCTCGTGACCTCACATGAGCAAAGAAAATGGCTTTTAAAGCTGTTTCTAGGCTCTATTCATCACTCATTCCTGGGTGAGATGCCGGGAAATAACTTTCATGTTTTTTTTTTTTCAACTCATCTTTCTCACCTCAAAGTTTGGATGAAGGGTATGCATATAGACAAAAAAGGGAAAGAGAATCCACTTGAGTGGGCTAGACTTTCTGTCACGTCTATCAAATTTAGCCCTCAACTTCTGAAAAAAACATGTTCTTACTCATCAAACATTCTGCTCGGAATTCCCTCCTGTTTTTCTGGAAGGAAGTTGTGATTTAGTCATGATTTTCTCTGGGGTCATTTGGAGCAGGGCACTCTGGTCATCAGTGCATACTGGACATTCCTGTAATGTTCATCGGAGGACAACATCAGGAGCCTTCTCTGCCGGGCACAGGTACTTTCCCGTGACCCTCACAGCCCTAGTTATTCATGTGTAGAGCCCACCTTCAGAAGCCCTAAACCACCTCTTTAGGGATACTGGCATCTCTCAGGGTTGGGAGTACTGATTACTGGAGGGGCTGACGAGATAGTCTACTTCCTAGCCTTGAGAAGACTTCAAATACCCTGAAAACACCTCTTCTCCAGGCTCCCTTGTCACACAGCCTCATCAACTCAAAGCATTTGCTGAGCTCTGGTGCTCTCATGAATCCTCTCCAATGGTCCTGAAATGCAAGTCTTTTACCTCCTCATGGTCCCCTTTCCTTGTCCCAGAGGTGAATGGCAAAGTAATGGTGACTTAGCCCTTCAGAAACACTGGTGTTAACTCCACCAACTTAGGGTAAGGCTAGGGAAAGGACTGACAAAGCTAACTTTTGTCTTATCCTATTACACGTATTTTCAATACAGAGGCTGGCTGGAATGAGTAACATTCTATTTCTTCCCATAACAAATGTACCCACTAAAAAAAGATTATTTAGATTTCCCATCTCCCAGGGAAATACTCTACTATCTATGTTGTAATACTGTCTTATGAATGCATACTACACACAGACCTCTAGCATGATGTTGGTACGATTCTATTTAACAATGGAAACAATTCTGAGCATTTTTTAGTGTCAGGGTTCTATTAGTATATACACAATACTCAGTAAAAAGGTCAGTGGGATTGAAAGTTAGAGAAATAAAAAACCAATAACACCTGGAATCTAAACACCGCAGGTTACAAGGCAACCTGGAATAAGGGGAACTCACTGGCCTAAGAATCAAATCTCTGGTTTGACTCCAGATCACTTACTAGATAAAGAAGTACTGGCAAGGCACCAAGCCTCTGTTTTTTTTTTTTTTTTTTTTTTGCTGTACGCGGGCCTCTCACTGCTGTGGCCTCTCCCGTTGCGGAGCACAGGCTCCGGACACACAGGCTCCGCGGCCATGGCTCGCGGGCCCAGCCGCTCCGCGGCATGTGGGATCTTCCGGGATAGGGGCACGAACCCGTGTCCCCTGCATCGGCAGGCGGACTCTCAACCACTGCGCCACCAGGGAAGCCCCAAGCCTCTGTTTTGAGCTTCAGATTCCCAGCATTTTGATGGAATGATTTGTGCTTTGGGGACTCTGTAGATTAAAAGCTATTTCTCTTACAACTGTATCAAATTCCCCTTTCCTCATTTATCTATGACAAACATCTTGTCTTCAATGACAGTGATAGAATAGAACACTGTCTTCATTATTTTTGTTGCTATTTTTATAGAGGCCAAGACAAACATGAATATTCCCAGTTAGATTATATACACATATGTATATATTCATAGATAAGTTGCATATATGTGTACATATATTTATGTATATATACATATATATGTGTTAGTGGTATTGATAAAACAAGGACTCTCATCAATCTCCTTTTAATTGCATTATAGACTAAATTAGGAAGAGCTGTCCATTCTGTCACTAAGCAAGTTGTAGTCAATCAAGGATGTGAGGAATTCTGATAACTTCAATAGTGACGTAACTGTGTTCCTTGTGTTAAAGTAATTAAACCAAAAGGCCATCAAATTGAGGCGTCTAATGCCTTGGCAGCCTATGTAAGCAAACTGAAATCTAAGCCAGAGGCAGTACACCCTACTCCACAAAAATGACAGTTAAGAACAACCAATCACAAACAGCCAAATAGGCTTTCCTAAATAAGGCAAGTGCTTAAACTATAGCCAATCAAATAATTTCCTTCCTTTGCTTCTCACCTTCTCTATGAAAACCTATCCCCTCACTCCTGTGGGTGAAGTGCTCCTAACCATCTTTGATATGGTGCCACCAAGTTCAAATCTATATATGCTCAAATAAACTCTTGAAAATTCTAATATGTTTAATTTAACTTTTATAACTTGCTTAAAGAAAAAAAAAAAAAAAAACAGCCTAAAACGGTTCAACCCTAAAATGCACTTAGGAGAAAGTGTGTATACCAGTAGAGGAAGACCACAGATGTAACAGAGACACAAACCATATACCCTCCATCTCAGTCCTCAGAGCGGAAGCAAACATTGAACTCCCCATGTACACAAGTTTCTTTAGTTGGAACCTAATGACAGACAAGAACATTGTTCTGGAAATGAGAAAATCAAGAAGTTTCACTCCTCCAGGGTAGATCAGCCAAGAGGACCAAAGTAGTTGCATTTCTATTTTTCCTGCTACAGCACAGATCTGTTGTTTGGCTACCAAATTACAGGTTGGGTATGGTTCTCACATACTTCTGCTTTTCATGTGCTGAACGGGAAGAGTAATAACAGGCTGCTTCTTTTACTTGTGGGATTTAGGTATTCTTCATTATAGAATGGGTCATTTTTCTAAGAAAACCTGCCAGTTTAAAGGCTGGAGGTGTATGCCATTCATGTTGGGGGTGGGGGGAAGCCATAAAAATGAGAGGTTTTTGGCTAGAGAGAGTGGCTCTAGTTACTTGTTCCCATGTTTAAACGACATGTTTATGAGTCATACCCTTTATTATTTAATCCCAACAGCACCATCCAAAGATCACTATCATTTAAATGACTACTTCAGAGAAGTGTATCTGGGAAATTTTACCAAGGAGAAAATTATACACATCCATCCAGTTATGGAGAACACTGTTCAAACACTTTTCATTCATTTTTAAAAATGCTCTATTGATAATCTATAAAAGATAATTAAACAAAGTATAACAGATATTGTCCTAATGCATAATGTCTGATATCCTAGACACGAGACTAGTTAAGTATAATATAACTTATATTGAGGGAAACAACCACACTCAGATATTACCCATTAGTAGTTGAATCAATCAACATTCATACAAATATCGTTTTCTTCATTGTCTAGTTTATGGATCTGCTCAGGCATCAGTGGGAAATGAAAAATGACTCCTTGGCATAAGATTCTGGAGAAATTCTGGATTCACAGAATCAAGTGACAACTGAGAGGATTATAGGAATACTTTAGTGAGAGACGCTTTATCCCTCTGACTTAAAGCAATATTAGGGAATGGCACGAGCCAACACGGGAAAGAACGTTGGAAAAAGCAGGCGTTTCCTTGCCCTCAAGTCATTTATCTTGTCCAGAGATTTAAAAAAATAAAACATTATCATTTATATCACCCTTCATATTTGTGGAAGAAGATGCCATTATTCTATTTTTATTAAAAGAGGAAATAGAAGAACACAGGATCCAAGTGATTTCCACTAAGGGAAGCAAAAAATTCAGCAGTTCTGAATATTCTTCTCAGGACCCATAGCTACATCAAGAGGAGGAATGGACAGCGCTGAAGAGAACTCTAACTTTCCTAAGAGAATGCATATTCTACAATCCCATTTACAACTCTGCTCCATATGAGTATGTTTCCTCCATCATCTAAAATAACAAGCTCTTTTTTGCACCTATCATTTCCATTGCCCAAATAGTCAAGGTCTGTTGATTAAAAGGAGGAAGTCCAAGTTCATCCTGACTAAGAGAAAAACAACCCAAATTGCTTGCCTTAATAGGTGCATAAATTAGTCCACCCTGGACATGGTATGGTTTATATAAAATTGAGATTTCTTTATATAAGGGAAGAGCCAATAAAATATGAGTAATGGGTTAACAAGATCTTTATTAATAAAATATTATTAGAAGTAAAGGTTTCAGATTATAATCTATATGTAATGATTTGAGTGGACATAAATAATATCTGAAAAAAAAGCTCAAGGTGAGATGGAATTATCGCCAATATCCTCAATAATTATTGGACTTTTAATATTTAAGAAGAAAGTTCTAACTATGCATATTTCACCAGTTATAAAGTTCCTCTCAGCACTTAAGCAGCAAAACAGGGAAATTTAAGAAAATGACAAAAACACTTTTGATCTGTGTTTAGTGCTTTGTTTATCTATGGTTTTGGATTATTCTCATAAAAAATCTAAATCCCAAGATTTCCATTCTTTTCTTTGACAATTTGTTGACTTAATAAAGTCATTTTTCTTCATCTCTCTTTCAAATGTCTTATGTCCATGATCTTTCTTAAAGCTTAAAGCTTATTGGGTGAACAGAGAAAGGTTACATTTTAACTCACAACCTTTCAAATACTCCCTACCTATACTTACATTTTCTGAGTCTTTATTTTCACAAATAACAAGAAGTGATTGCTTCAACCTCACTCTAAAGCAAGCAGAGCATGTTAAACACCAGGTGGGGTTTAGTGTCCTCTTATAGGAAGATGCCATCCCTCAATGCTCTGTGCTTTGCAATGAGGTGATTAGATGATCTTGTTGACCCAGAGTTCCTCTACAGCAGCAGACGTCAAAGCTGCAGTAGGAGCAGTGCACAGCAGCAAGAGCTGCAGGTGTGCACTCTAAATCAATACATCTTTCCTTTCTCAGGACAACCTCCAGAGCGGATTCTGGCTCACTGCACATCTGGCTTATATTAATTGGTTGCTGAAAGAACATATGAAGATGCTGCATGTATAATTACATATTTACCAGAATGTCAAAGAATTCGATAGGAGACTCTCCCTGTGGCCATTTCTGTGATAGGGAGAAATGTGAAGAGTCACGTGGAGAGCTTCCAGTAACTTCTCAACTTTTGACCACAGTTTTCTCCATGAGGGTAGTGAACTGAAGTTCTCAACAGTGATAACTGAAGAAACATTAGAGACAACTGATGAGATTCTCTCTTTGTGTCTGGACCTTTGCACTAGCCTCACAAATGATCCCCGCCCCTCCCCGAGCTTTGCCCTCCTCCATCTATTCACCGCTCAGCAGAGTGTTCTTGGTAGATCCTAAGTGAGATCTTGCCTTTCCCCTGCTTAGCACCCTCCTTCCCATCTTATGCAGAGTAAAATGCACAGTCTCTCCCCGACCTTAGAAGCCCTCTGAGGTCCACCCCATTTTTTATCACTGTAACCTAACTTCCTGTGTCCTTTCCGTGGCTCAGTCCTCTCACACTCCAGTGGCCTTGATCTTCCGGGAAGACACCAGCAATCGCAGTGTCTTTATCTGCCGTGCTTTCCCCCACGTATCCCCATGGCTCACTTCCTCACTTTTTTCAAATTTTTGTTCAAATATCACCTTCGCAGTGATGCCATCTCCGGCGTTTCTACTTAAAATTGCGCTTCTCCTACACCTACCTGCACCCCTACCCTTCCTGTTTCAATTTTCCCAATAGCATGTACTGCCTTCTAATATTCCACTTAATTTACTTATTCATCTTATGTCTTCTCCCACAAGAATCTGTGCCCCCTGGGGACAGCGCTTTTTGGCTGTTTTGTTCACTGTTGCAAACAGTGCCTGGCGTGTAGTAGGTGCTCAGAACATTTGCACCCTGTGAGCAGTCCAGTAGAATTTGATTAAGGCTCTGAGGTGTTTAATTTAGCGGACTGCTTCCTAGAATGGGAACAAGACTAACTACCTATTCAATCTTTGACACAATTAGCTCTACAGAAAGAAAGTCTCTGTTCTACAGCCAAAGACAACACCCTATTGGTATGCCTCCACCTAAACACTGTATATAGTAAGTTACAACAATAAGAAAATGTGGATGACACAGTGCCGTTCATGGTGTTATCTGGAAAGGGAAAAAATCCTTATAGCATGTACCCACCAATAGTGGGTATCAGTAAAAGCATTTTTACATATGGCATATTTATTTGGTTGCTATAGTGTATTTGTCCAGAAAGTTATGATCGTTATAAGAAAAGGAGATATGAAATATATTTTAAAGCCAAATTGAACCAGGTATATTTACGTTTTGTTAAACACATTAACAGTGATCCTCTTGCCAAAAACAAGGCATTTTATTTTACTAATATCATTAGTGAATATGTGTTTTTCTGGTTTTAAAAATATGTACTTTATTGTAAAAAAAATCAAAGGTAATATAGTTCTGTACAATTAGTTAGGTTTAGGGCTTTTTAAAAAATGTAACCATTATACTCTTGTCATTAGCAATCAAGTAACCTTGAATTTTTTCAAAAAAGCAATTAGCTAGCCTTTAAAAATGCTAATTAAAAATGACAACTTTGTTATCTAAGCAAAAAACAGCTCAGAGTCAGTCTGTACTACCTACTATAAACTGATAATGCAGTAAACTATGGTTTAAAATGACTTCTTTTCAATTACTTTTTTAAAAATGTCCCCACAGCTGCAGAGAACTCACATGCTCTTTCCTGCCATGCTCAGTTGATTTATACTCTGAAGCTGGTTAAATTTTTGTGTATGTAAAGCTACATCCATACAAACCCTTATTTAGAAACTCATTAGTGCTTAAGTTAATGAATCTTCAGTTATCCATGCTTTGAAACCTTAAAGATTCAAAAACCTCAAAAATAAAACAAAGACATTTGTAGGAAGAATGTTATATCAGGCTATCAGCAAGCATTAGGTCTTATGAAGCATTAATTTAGCAACTAGATGGATGTGAAATCGATAGTGAACCAGCATAATGAATGGGAAAACAGAGTAATTAAAAAAAATCATCCCATTGAGTTCCATCCTGTAAAATTGAAGAAATTCTGTAAAACACTCAAATACTCTTTAGAAGTCAAAAAAGAAAGAGTAGCTTGAAACTGAGCATACACGTCTTCCTAATTCCCTTCTATTTACTCATTCTGAGTCTCATATTTTTTCTCTTCCTCATCTTTTCTGTTCTTTGCTCCCGTGTATTTTACAACTAACTCTACATGTTTATTTTTCTGCTCTCTTTTTTACTTTGTTCATTGTCTGTATCCCTCATTTTGCACAAAAAGAAGTTGCAGGTGCAGTTGGAGGGTGCAGTCTCAAAATCTGCTTGATTTCACTTAGATAAGCCTGCTCAGACCTAGACTCCTAGGGAAAGTAAAGAGCCAGGGCTGAAGCATAGGGGACTATTTTTCGTCTTAGAGCCAAGCCCACGAGCTCTATGCTCCTAGCATGTCTGCCTTAAGTGACAGAGCTGGCTACTGGGGAGTTAAGGCTCTGAACAGAACTCCTGGTATGTCAGGAAGTCCTGGATGACTGTATTTTGCTGAATGATGAAGTAGCAACTGCTGGAAATAATAATAGGCCTTAAAATAGCAAAAATTCCTGAATGACTATATCAGGGAGTGACCAATTTCTATCATGTGTTGATGTCAATTTAGAGCATGGATGTTCCCTAGAGAAAAAAGAAATGAGATTCCAGACCTGCTTTTTTTGTGTGTGCAAGAGATTTCAACTACATAAAAACCCCTCCCAGGCTCAGCTATAGAGCATACTGGAAATGTCAAGAGGCCAAATGACAGGAAATGCATTCTGTATAATCATGCTGCTCTCATGTTTAATGTGGGAATAGGAAAATCCTCAATAGCATGGCATTCCTGGATGGATTTGAAACCACAATATGCCACAGCTACAGAGTTAACAACTTCTATAGACTAAAGCCCAAGAAGAAGTTACAGAAATCTCCTGAAAAGTGCATGCCATGTTAGTAACATTAAAGGTAAAATTGAAATGTATTTTATTACAAATCCAGGATCATGAATATGAGAATATTATCTGACCATCAGCCACTATCTCTCAGTTTCTAACTCCATCTTCACTCAATGTGGGGGTCTATGGAGGAGAGATATATAATACATGCAGTGGCCATGGTTAAACAAATAATTGTTCTTTATTCCTCTGATCCAGTAGGAAAAGCCCTGAAAACCTAGGCTGGACCAGAGGAAAACCCCTCTTCCCTAAGCTATATACAGACTTACGTAGCCTCCAGCCTAAGTGGACTGCCAGCCCAGTTTACCCATATTCTATAGACCTGAAATTATGAATTGGCGACTATGAGCTGAAACAGACTCATATGTGTATTAGCCCTCAATGTATGCTTAAAGATATGGATTTATTTGAAAACATTAAAAAATCAGAAGATTTCATATTTTAAAAACCACACTGCTGTTTTTCTGGGGAAGAAAGAAAAAGATCTGGACCACAGGACATTCAGGCCAACCTGCAACATTTTTCCAGAGCTGAAGCGTTGATGTTCTGTCCATGAGGCAAAACTTCCAGTCTCTGTCACTCACTGTTGTGTCTCGTACACCAGATCTTTGCTTTGCTCATTTTCATCACCTCCATGGCTTTGGATTGAGACAGTTGACCTAAACTCTACACCTGAGTCTTGGCCTTCTCTATCTGAGAAAATCAATGGCAAGGAAGGAGGAGTTCAGAGAAAAGTGCTTCAAGAGAGAGGGGGCAAAGTAAGGGTTTCTTAATCAATAAAAACAACATGATTGTTCCACATAAGTTTTCTCAAGACTTGTCCCAATCTAAAAACACACAAAGAAGAAGGAATGACAAAGAATATCTAGGAAGACTAAAGAGAGTTTGAGGAGAGAGAGAAAGAGAATGAGGAAGAGAGAGACAGAGAGACTAGTACATTAGCATGTTAATGTCATAAATGTCTGACTGTCAACGTTAACACTTCCTTTTGGGAATCAAGTGCAGAATAGGACAAGGAGATTAGAAAGGGGACTGAAGTTTCACATAGAGGCCCCAATCTATAGTCCTATATTCACGGGACTATTTCTGAAAAGCTGATGAAGCATAAGGTTCATAGCCTTTCAAGATCCTATACCTATTTTTATATTTGTAATTTTGTATTCTTTTTCTCGAGGACCAACCCCCCCCAGCAAGTTGTATACATTTCAGCCTCAAAAATGTGCATCTACCTCTGCCTATGTCCCAGATTTTGAATACCTTGACCAAATTTATCAGTCAAGGGAACAAAATGAAAAATATATGTATTTGATAAGGTGGCAAGTTTGTGTGTGTGTGTGTGTGTGTGTGTATCTGTGACTAAGCCAAGTTGTTCAAGAAAAGGAGATAATCCAGTAGTTACTAAAACCAAATTTTATAAAAGCAGCAATCTCAGAAATTGCTTATTTTGAAGAACACCTTCTGAATCATTATACCAGAGAATAAACTACTTTCAAATATTTAAAAATACATTAAAATTCCATTAAAATCTGTTTTTATGAGTAAAATCAGAAGCACTGATATATATTCCTTAATTTAATATTCTGTGTCATCTAAGATTTGAGAGGTGTAATCTGACTCAAGGTTCCCCTGATCGTTAGTATAGGAAAATGTTTAGAGTTTTACCATAACTAAGTTTCAGATGATAGTCCCAAAAATAATTATCAAAGAATAAAACCTATAACTATCAGCTGAAGTCACTGGTATATTATGTGTTGGGTCTGTTCTATAATCTCTAATATAATTGCTTATTCTTTTCATCTTTATAGAATCATCTTATACAAAAAATGTAGGTGATAAGGTATTGAAAGGTTTTACTTTTCAATAATAATGTCTAAAAATATGATCTTTCCACCCATTAAAGTCAGAGCCTTATATCTGACATAGAACCAATGTGTAACCTATAGGTACTCAAATTATATACAGCTGCACAAGGAGAAGTGTGTCCTAGAGTTTCGACTACCTCTAGCTTCTCAGAGGCTTGATGCTTTTCATTCAGAAACTAGTTGTTCTGGATTAAAATGGAAGAATTTACTTTATTTCAACACAGAAATTTAAAATCAGGCATAAAGCAACAAGCTGGCATAAAGGGGATTTCATCTGTCATTACGATATTAAAATATAATTAAATAATAATATACTGAGACTTGACAGTATGTTTCCTTACACCCATGTTATGGGTTTGTCAGATGGCTGACATGGATTAAAAGCAAGGACATTCTGAAACTATCAATAATAAAGATCCTTGATCTAGGTCCAAAAGAAACAATCTTAAATACCCCACCATTATGGGAAATGTCCTAATAAGATTCCATTTGTAAAATACATTAGCCCTTTCTTTTTCTTTTTTTTTTTTAAGTCATGTTTTACCAAGTTTGTCAATGAAGACATTGAGGCCACATTTATAAAGTGGCGGGTGAAATAAGCATGAAACTAGAAATGTGTGTTTCACTAAAGATGATCTAACTGTGTCTTGCCAGATCAATCAGACAATAAATTTTCAAGAGTAAAATTAGACCTTCTTAGATCTACTTAGAATTCTATTAAGTTTAAAGGCCAAAAACTTTTGGTTTATGGCTCTCCACTAAATACAAAGTTGCGTTTTGTAGCAGTTAAACAAACTAACAAAAAAAATTAGCACATGCAAAATAGTTAATTTCCATATAGCATCTCTGGTTTTGCTCAGTCTTTGCTTTCATAGGCACACAAACACACACATATACACCAAGCTTTTCCTGAAACTACTGTCCCTGCAAATTTTTAATTAGAAATGTAAGGGTAACAAGAAAATGGCAGGAGACATTAAGATCACCAAAACTCTTTTGTATGTGTGGGTATGTGTGTATGTTTTTCTTTCTTCTAATAACATATTTAGATTGATACTTTATTTTTATATATTTTGGATGCTGTTATTCTGTTTTGTTTTTGCTTTTGTGGGAAAAAAGTCCTTTTTTGATACCAAAATGTTTCCTACTTAGAAAACTGTTTTCAGTTGTCAACATTTGAATTAATTTAGTAGTATAAATACCTCCAGAAGTTTAAAAAATGGATTTTAAAAATTCTAGTGTTGTTCTAAAGAAAGGGCAGAAACAGTCTTCTGATAAATCAGGAATTTGTCTTTGTCCAATTGTCTTAGAGAAGCTATTTTTTTCCATCTTCTTTCTTATTTTGTGAGGTAATGAAATATTTAAATAACTGATACTTGGCAGAAACACTTATTCCCACAGTATTTCTTGCCAAAATGAAAGAGGAAAGATCCAAATATCAAACAAGGGATGCTGTATTTGTGAGATTATAAGCCTGATTTTCTACATGACCTCCCCTTTAAAATAAAACACAGTACAATAAAATAAAACAAAATAAAATAATTGGAGGAGTGGATATCCAGAAGGCTCTTTGTGAAATAATATAACTATCCTCAATTCATGAAAAAAATTGAAAATAAGAAAGAATATAGCAAGAAACAATCTTACTCTGACAGTGAATGAATCAGATTAACCAAATCATTTTTCCAGTTTTAATATTTGTTCAATTTTTAAAAGGAACACAAAAGTTAGGACAACATGACCCATAACTTGCTATTTTATTTATATAAAATAAAATTAAATGCCTTTAAAAAGTTTTCCATGGGGGGGGTAAAAATACCCAAAAAACAAAAAACAACTATGTCGGAAATAATGTGTGTTCACTGGGTCTTGTTTTGTGAAAGAAAATGTTCTACCAGGAAAAGAAGTAATTACATTCTACACAGGTTTCATTTTTGTAAACATCAAATTGGCAAATACACATTTCCTTTCTCCCCTTAGATTTGCCTTACAAAATTGAGGGAAGAACTCACTTTGGTAAGGTTCCTCTGCTTAATTATTGCATCCAAAATTTATTAAAGAAAGAAAACAAAAACATTTGTGAGCCCTGGGGATTGGTGGTAACACAGGTACAGTGGAACCAGGAGGATCTGCTGATTCCAGATGGAGTGGATATATTCCCACGGCACCTATTACTTGCCAAATGTTTCGTAAAGCAAACACATGACCTAAAAGATTTTGCAAGTGTGGGGTCTTCAAAAAAACAAAAAAAAACAAAAAACAAAAGGAAAAAGAAAAAAAGTCCACACTTGCAAAACAAGAAAAAAAAAGTGCCATTCTTATTTAAAAGTCACTTCTTAATTCCTAACCATAAGTTGTTTTTAAAAACACACACACTTTTAATATTTTTCAGCTGTCATGCCCACTTTAGTGAGTCTACATGTGTGGGTACTCCATAAAATCTCAGTGGTGGTGGCAGATGTCCCCTTTGAAGCATTTCATCTGCTGCTGGGGGTGGGGGGAATGTCACTCTGGTGCCATGAACACCATTCTTTCTGAAGGCTCCGATTTGGGACAGCCCCTCTAAGAACAAATGCAGCACTGCTTGATGTCGCTCAAACGGGTGGTACAAAAAGCAGAGAAACATACGATTATGTCAAGATGAAGAAAGGAATTTTAAATAATAACATATTTATGAGGCCCTTTACAACAGCCAAAGAACTGCTGTAAGAAAAGTATCAATAATTATTATAATTAAGGCTGGTCTGTAGGAGATTACAAATTTATATCTGTTGTTTGAAGTGACCAAATCCTACATTCATAGAAGTCCTACCCACTCCCCCAGTTGTAGGAGCCCCAGATAATCTCTTCCTCCCTTGCATTCCTCTAGCAGTTTCATGCTGTACCACATATTTTCACACTTAACTGCATATTGTCTTCCTTTGTCCTCTAATTGTTTAAAGGCTTAGTGGTTTAGGAGTTTTTACTTATTTTGAATTAATTTTTATTCTTCTTCCTTCAAGATGATTGCTGTGCTGAACAAAAGATACTCAATAAATATTTGACTTATTAATTAATTTAGCAAATTTTATTAAGCACCTACTATGGACCAGGTTAAAAAATTGTCATGGCCCCTTGCCCTCAGGTAGCATATATATTTCCAGGATAGAAGAGACATTAAGCCAATAATCACAGAGACATGAGTAAAAGTACAGCCAGTGACACGTGCTGTGTTGGAAGAACAGCAGATATTGTGAACGAGTCTGTCAGGAGATCTGATGCCCCCAAAGTAATTGGATGAGGCAAAGTTTTCTGAGGAACTGACACCTTATTTAAGCCCAAAGGGTAGGTGGGAATTACCATGGGAAGAGGGAATAAAAACATTTTGGGAAGAAGAACGTTGAAGAACTAAAATAAAACCTGTGTGATGGGAAAGTAATAAATACGGGGGGAATGGAAGAAGATTCTAGAAAGGTTAGCAACTCTTGTAGATCTTTATGGTCTATGGTGAGGATTTTGATTTTTTATGCTGCATAAATTGTGAGGCCATTCAGGGTTTTGAGTCAGCAAGTGGCATTATAAGATTGACTTTTTAAGAAGATGATTCTGCCTTCACAGTGAATAATGCATTAGAAAGAACAAGTGTCAAAGTAGTGAGACCAAGGAGGAAAATATTTCATTATTCTAGGTGAAAAATGACACACCCTTGAACTAGGGCA
Organism: Mesoplodon bidens; assembly: GCF_964165515.1. NCBI lineage: Eukaryota > Metazoa > Chordata > Mammalia > Artiodactyla > Ziphiidae > Mesoplodon > Mesoplodon bidens. Next base: position 51,622,102 of record NC_138165.1, read on the forward strand.
AATGATGACAGTGGACATGGAAACAAGGAGACAGAATTGAGTGAGAAAGGAATCAAAAATAATGTCCAGGCCTCTAGTCTGAACAACTAGGTATGTGATGATACCATCTACCAAGATGGGAAAATAAAAGAGAGCATGGGACTAGACTGAGGAGTGGGAATCAACAGTTAGTTTCAGATATTGTTTCAACTGGCCCTGAGATAGCAAAGTAAGAATGCTGAATAAGCACGCAGATAGGAAACCTAGAGCCCAGAAGAGAGATTTTTCCTGAAGAATAGTTTGGGAGTCACCAATCTACAGGGAGCATTTGGAAAACAAGACTGGTGACGTCACTTAGGGAGAGTAGGCAGGGAGAAGAGAAGAGGGCCAAGGACAGAACCAGGAAGAATTCCAAACAGGACAAAAAGGAGACAGAAAAACAGACCAATAAAGAGGGAATAGGAAGAAAGGAGGGAGGGGAGTATGAAGGAGCTCAAGGGAAGAATCCAGGAGGTCCTAGTGTTGCTGCCCCTCATGAGAAGATGCTCAGTCACCAATCAACATCTTCCATTCAAATTGTCTGCCTTGGGTCATTCCAGTTGGAGTCTGTGCTTAAAACACATTGTTTTCTCTGTCACTAATGTCTGCACTTATATGCCATTTTTCTCCCAAAAGGTATCACATGAGCTGGAAAATACTTCTGTATCTCTTTGTGAAACTGCATGACTTATAAAAGCAATTCTTATATGCCAGGTAAACTATATTTTTTAGGTCTGACCATCTTAAACATAGACTCCAAATTTGGTGAAAGTGTATCCAGCAATTTTCATATGATGTGGTTAGCAAATAGGTAAAATTTAATTTAATATTCCATTAACAAATATTTTTTGCAGACAGATATTAAATAAACTATAATTTATCTAACTAGCCCTTACTTTTAAAAATTGCCAAAAATGAGTAAGGGATCCAGGAAAATTAAAAACAATTATATTTTATTGCTAAAATTACTGATAAGTTTATATTCTTTTTAAAAACTTCCTTTAAGTGCCTATGTTAAATACATTGCTGGTGGGCGTGAAAATTGGTACACTTTGGAAAATAATCTGACATTATCTTTTTAAACTTCTTATTTAATAATAATGTAATGCCAGAATTGCACATAAGTGTACAGCTCTCTGAATTTTCACAAAATTAACACCTTTATAATCAGAACTCAGATCAAGAAACAGAACAATACCAGTACCCCAAAAGTATTTTGACTTTATATTTTTTAAGTTGAGTATTCACTAACCCTATAGCAATTCTACCCACACACACAAAGATTTTGTGTGTATATATATATATATATATATATACACACACACATAGCAATTCTACTCATATATGTGTATACGTGTATATGTGTACAAATACACATGCCTCCAATATAAATTGTTGCATGCAGCTCTGAGAATTGTACCAGAATGTTCAGAACAAAGCTGGTTGTTACAGCTTAATCTTGCAAACAATCCATATAACAATAACCCAGGAATAATAAATTACAGCATAATCACACAATGGAATATAATACAGCAGAGAAAATTAAAATGAATGAACTACCTCTAAGCACAGCAACATAGATAAATAAACATAATGCTGCTGGGAAAAACCAAATTCCAAAAGAGTAGAATTGTATGATATCCATTTTATAAAGTTTTTAAATGTACAATGTAATATTTAGTCATTCACATATGGGTGCCAAAACAAACAAGCAAATAAATACCAAACAACAATGAACACAACATTAAGGCCAGTGTTTTCTTCTGAGGTGAGGCAGAGGGATGGGACAGAAAGAAGTACAAGGGAGAGTTACAATGTAATATAGCATCAAAACCTGGACAATTTTGAGAGTGAAAGGGGGAACTGTTAATAATTAAATGAGGATGGTAGAAGTTAACAGGGACTGTCCTATGTAAACTGGGACATGGGGTCACCCTAGTTATTGATAACCATACAGTTCTTAGATTGACTGGTGGGTTCGTCCATTTTTTATTTTCATGGATTAATTAAATAAGTAATTAATGTAAATTTTAAAAGTCCATTCATGACCAATGATTTTAGTGTGTTATTAACCAAGATTGATTGATTCAATTCTGTTTGGGAACCATCTGAGGTCCAAATATAAATAATGCTTTGTCAAATTCTAAATGTTAATTATTTAGTGGTACGGGCCTTAAAATTAATATTTGGGGGCATGACTCAGAAGGATGAAAGAGAACAGTCTCTAATTCAGGAAAGGAGAGGGAAGGGAGAAGATTTAGCCCTTATCCAGTACTACTACATCTCCATCTCCCCCCAGATCCTGAGACTCTGAGAGCCAAAGATCACAATGTAACAAATGCAATGAATCAAATGATTATTTGATTCTAACCCTGACTGAGGTTGACTTAATTACTTAGGAAAATCTGGGAATTCATCTGGGTTCAATTTTACCCATTTAATAAGCCAAAGAAATGGGATCCTGATTAATAGTTGACATTGCTTTGTAACTGTCCTTCAGTGGCTATGGGAGTTTTGAAATTCAGCTGGATCTTCAGGTTTGCCAGAGATAATATTCAAAATATTTAACCAATGACAACAGCACAAGAAACAACCAAGCCAAACATATCCTAGCCATGGCCCAGGAGTAGAGTCCTGCAGCCTCCTTTTTGCACTGGTGTAACCTTTCAGTTGCCAGCTCATAAATATGAGAGCCAGGTCTTCCCAAGAAGCCACTGTAGCTAGAGTGGAAGGGGTGACCCCTAAGGACTTGGGTTTCAGCTAGTAATTAACCAGTTTTGTGAGTAGGTCAATATTTTAAAAATTGATACAACTAGAAGTGGGTAAAGAATTCTTTCCAGCTAAAATTTATATAATTTGGAATATATTCATGAAGAAAGTGAATACAAATTGTCTTCCTTTTGCAAATGAAAAAGAGAAAAAGGAAAATAAAACGATCATTACTAAAGTCTCTCCCAGGAACTTGGAAGCTTAACCATGATTAGTTTTATGAAAATCCACCTCTGGCTATGGCCACACTGGAGCATACCAGCTGAGTGTTTGCCTTAAGTCCTCACTGAATATTCCAGACCCTACAGATTCTCAGGCTGAATCAGACTACATCAGGACATTGTCACTGTTGATGACAATGCCAGAGTAGACACAACCAGTACCTTTGGCTGCTGCTGTCTAGTTTATATGTGATTCAACTGTAAATTAAATTTGACTTCCTACATTAGGATTCTAATCTTCAAAAAATACCAAGGAAGTACCTAAAATATTTTCAGCAACAGTATAGTAGAATATGAAGCAACTTTGGAATCATTTCCACCACCATAACACCTCCATAACTTCTGACAACTCCCATTACGCCAATGTCTAAAACATAATGAGGCATATAATACATGTCTATTATTTGAATAAACAAAGGGAAACCTGGATTTAAACCCTGGCTTTACCATTTAGTGCTAAACCTTCTTTCACTCATCTTTAAAATGGAGAGAATAATAAGACAGAAGGCTGCTCTGAGGATTACTGACAAAAGAGAAAAGAGTTCACATGGTAGATACTCAAAAACTGTTCCTGCCTTCCCTTTCCTCCAGAATACAACTAAAGAACATGATGTCTCGAGCCCATAATAAAAGGATAGGGTTTCTCTGCTAAAATAGTCCTCAGAACCCAGATGACCAGGTTTTCCAACCATTCAGAATGTTCTGATTAACCCAATGTCAATATGTTGACTAAGTCTGTATCACTGTGACACAAGCCAAACTAAGTGTTAGAAAAGATAGTCAATTCCATAACAACATTGAATTGCACACACAAGGGAGTGTGTTCTCTAAATAATGGCTTTAAAGAAGGGAAAGAGAGAAATCACAGCAATTAGTCCCAACTAATGGAGCAAAAAATGGAAGACAAAACTGCTAAGACAATACCCAAATTATTAATGAAGTCTAGATAACAAATAGAAATATGTTTGTCATAAATACTTTGAACAAGATAGGTTATATTTAAATGAGAGATTAAGTTAAATTAAGAAAATCAATAGAAATATGGGAGAACAGAAAAAAAAAAACTAACCTGCATGTGGTTACTAAAACTTAAGTATTCACTAATAATTAATTTTACTGAATTATTATTAATATCATCATTGAATGATGTGTAAGTTCTTATATCTTATATATAAAGAATACAATATTTGTTAACTGTGTGAACCTTCTTTCTAGGATCTAGCTCATGGTGTCAGAAGTTTTGTGTTTCATAGTTTCATCATTGTTATTTAACCTCAAGTACTACCTCAAGTTACCCCAGCTCACCCATCTGGTAAATAAATTTTATACGTAAAAATCAAGCCTTTTAAAAAATTATATTGTATTCACTTTCTAAACTTTATTTTTTATGTCCCCAATTATGAACAAAGAGATCATGAGAAGTAAACCCATTTCCACTTCTAGCCACATTTCAAAGTATAGAATTCTGAGTCTCTACGGAATGCCCAACCTCAGAAAGATTTTCCCCTGGGTCTTGCAGGATAATTTTACAGCAGTTTAGAAGAGAAAACAATATTTTTTATGAACCTCAGGAGCTTTGAATGGGCAGAAGACCACCAAGAAGTGGGATAAGTTTTCAGTTCTGTGGGTGTTACTAGAAGGGATTTGCTAAACCTACAAATTTCCTCCTCAGGTCACTATTAAGTCAAGGTGCCATATATATAACATCTAAATGTGTTGGTGATGTAATTGCAACAAATTACTTCTGTCAGAATGAAAAAAAACATATTTTTAGCCTAAATATTTCTAAGAATATCAGTGAAAATAATATTTTCCAATTTATGAGAGATCACTTTGTAACTTTCTATAGAGACTTTAGGGATTGTATGAGGTTTAGTAAAGAAAAAATTTTGTTTTTATATCTATAATTGTTTCACCTTAACAATATCATTTTGAATCTGTATTTCAGTGTTTTCAAGGAGTAGTTTGTATTGTATATATTGTGAATATTGGGAGTCCTTAAAAAACAACAGAGAAAATAAAAAGTTGACCATCAATGATGGAAAGTGAGAAAAAAACAGATTAATAATAACAATATTAATAATAGCTGACCTCTAAAAAGTTTTTAGTTTGTGCAAGGTATCTGGTAAGCAACAATTTTGTTCACTATCTAATTTAATCTTTATTAAAATCTTATAAAAAAGAGGAAAGTCAGAATTAGATTGGAATACAGATAAGTGAAATGCTATAGAATGATAGTGGGAATGAGAGAATAAAGAAAATTCCAGCCTATTCTTTTTGCCATAACAAATCATTTCTCAAAAGATGACCCTGTGTCTACACTCCATTTCTTGAGATAACTCAGAATTGCAATTTGGCAATATCAATGAGAAAACTTGAAAACTGCCAGAACCAGCAATTCAAACTCTATAAATTTTATCCTAAAGAAATATTCTGAAATGAGTATAAAATACAAATGCAAGAATGCCCACTGAAGCATTATGTAAGATAATAAAGATTTGGAAACAGTGCAAGCAGTATGAAATTTGTTAAATAAACTATGGTAGACCTATGTGATAATCTATTGTGCACCACTGTAAATTATATAATAGAAAAAAGCTTCTGAGTATGGGAAGGATATGTTTATAATGTATTTTTAACATTAAAAAATACATTCCAGTTTGGATAGAAACAAAAATGTGTATGTATATTTGGAAAAGGTCCTAGCAAAAAAACACATCAAAATGGTAATGTGTGACACGTTCAGCTGTGTCTAGCATCCAGCACCAAAGCATCAATGGTGCAGGGGGAATGGCAGCAACTCGATGTCTTCACGGACAGAACTCTGGTGTGATTGTGGATGTTGTTTTAGGTGGTGTAGCCTGCTCCCTGGCCATAATTAAACTCCAAAATATTCTTTAAAAACTCCATTTTCTGCTTTATATATCCAGATCTCATTTCTGTCGCTTTCAAGGATCCTGACAAATACAGGTCCTCCTTTAGAGCCTTTACTAAAGTCGTGTGTGAAACACAAAGCTTTACTCCAAGCCAGACTTCTGGGAGAATACAGGGAAGAGATTCAGGTCATCAGTTAAAAATGACAAGGACTAAGTTATTCCCATGATTTATGGAATTCTAAAATACAAATTCTGTGTCCTGAGATAAAATTTTGAGCAATGGCAGAGACACTGGAGAATTACTGAGATAAATTGAAACTTAGGAAAAAATAAGGGGACTGCTAGAAGCTGGGTTCCCCAGATCCCACCCAATGCACATTTGACTAATGTGTACATTTGGCTACGTATACTTTGGCTAATAAATGTAACAATTATTCCCACTGAAAGAGCTTCTCAGTACAATTCAATTTCAAGGCCAGGGTCCAGATTCAAGAAATAAGACTCCACAAGACACAAATCTATACGGACAACAGAACGCAGAACCACCAAGGGTTTCAGAGGGGATACTTGACTCAGACAATGCCCAGGCCCTGAAACCAGCACCCATGTGAAGTGTTAAAGCTATTTCTACCCCAGATTGTCCTAACTTCCCAAAGATGTAATGACTGAGAAGAATAGATAATTAAATAATCCCAGAGAACCAGAACAGTGAGGCAGCCTTTTTTTTTTTTTACATCTTTATTGGAGTGTAATTGTTTTATGATGTTGTGTTAGTTTCTGCTGTATAACAAAGTGAATCAGCTATAGGTATACATATTATCTCCATATCCCTTCCCTCTTGCAGCTCCCTCCCACCCTCCCTATACCATCCCTCTAGGTCATCACAAAGCACCAAGCTGATCTCCCTGTGCTATGCAGCTGCTTCCCACTAGCTATCTATTTTACATTTGGTAGTGTATACATGTCAATGCTACTCTCTCACTTCGTCCCGGTACAATGTTCATTGCAGCACTATTTACAATAGCCAGGACATGGAAGCAACCTAAGTGTCCATCGACAGATGAGTGGATAAAGAAGATGTGGCACATACATACAATGGAATATTACTCAGCCATAAAAAGAAACAAAATTGAGTTATTTGTAATGAGGTGGATGGACCTAGAGTCTGTCATACAGAGTAAAGTAAGTCAGAAAGAGAAAAACAAATACTGTGCGTTAACACATATACATGGACTCTAAAGAAAAAATGGTTCTGATGAATCTGGCAGCAGGGGAAGGGTAAGCTGAGGCAGCCATTTTAAAGAGGCAAATAAAACTTACTTTTAGATTAGGTACCCTACACTATACCTTCCTCTCTCAATCCATGCATGTGACCTATTAGGGAGTTCTTATGACAAGTAGACTGAGGAAGAAAAGCTCAGACCTGATTACTGACAGGTTGCATGATATAGTGGTACCAGCCAGCCATGGATTGATGTTCTGCTACAGCTCCACTCAAAGGTGACTCAAAGAATATGAATCCCCACTCAAAGAATATGATCAAAGAATATCCTCTCTCATGGGCAAAATTTGGGGTAATAAAACTGGTTATCTAATTTACCCAGGAAAATAAATGACCTGAGGGACAAACGGATTCATAGGCCATCACTGGCTCTTTGGCTAGTTGGCCAGGAATTGGAAGGAGAACATTGGAAGATTGGTGAACATAATCTGGTGAAAAGTTAGATTAATGTGTTGATACCAAGAATAGGCATAAAGCATGAAGGTGTTTGTATCCCAAGTAAAATGCTCAGTGAAAGACGTCCACAGTTGAGAAGGCTCTCAAATCAGATGGGCAAATAATTTATACAATGGATATCAGGCAGCATCCTTCCCCAGATACTCCAGTGCTTATTCAATGGGTCCATGTACAAAGGTACCATCATTCCAGAAACAGAGGTTCACAAGGGTTCAACTTTACCTCCACAGTATAGTATTCAATGTACAACCTCAGTGGCAAATGCTTTACTCCTGATGTTACAGCACTTTCAGAGAGATCAACAACTTCCTGTAGCAGATTGAAGAGAGTGAACCTCTATAATTTTGAAGGGGCATCAATCTGTCCTGACTAGCGTACATACCTATTCCTTAAATAGATTTGCTATGATGACCTGCCAGCACTATCATCCATGAATTTATGAAAATATTTTGTCATTCATCATAGAATCCCACAACACACTGGAGCTCATTTCACAGGAAAAAGTACAGCTTTACACCCATGAGGTTCACTTGTATTGCAGTGTACCCCATTGCCCAAAGGAAACTGACATAATAGAATAGTGAGTGCTTACTGATGATTCACTTGTGAAGTCAACTGGGAGACCACATCCTGGTAGTGTTGAGTGCTTTGAAAAGTGGACCAGTATAAGGTCTACTTCTCCCAGTCCAGGATATGTAAGGGTTTGGGAACAAAGGAGTAGAAATAGGAGTTACTATTTTCATTATTACGCCAAATATTTATGCTTGCATCATTTTTGCTTCCTGTCCTTAGAACTTCACACTCTAGATTCAGAAGTCCTAGTTCCCAAACGAGAAATACTTTCATTAAGGACACAACAGTTGTCCCATTGAATTATAAGTTGAAATCACCACTTGGATAGTTTGGGTTTCTCCTGCTATTGAATCATCAAGCAAAGAAAAGGGATGTGAATGTTGATCCTGCTCACCAACATGATGTAATCCACTGGGGACCTCACTCCCTTAATAACTCCAAACCCAGTAGTAAAATCCACAGCAGTTACCCAATGGAGCCAGAACCACTAAGTGTTCAGACCCTTTGGGAAAGAAGTCTTGGGTCACCAACCGTATATAGAACCCTGACCAACTGAGGTTCTGGTTGAGGGCAAGAGGTACATAAAAGGGTGGATGGAAGAAGTACCCTCATGATTAGAGACAGAAATTAGGGCTATACTGGCTCTGCATATTTTTGTCATACGCAATATGTATGCATATGGTATCGTCTCCTCTTCCTCCACTATATATACATGAAGATGTTGGTGCTGCTTAAATCTGCATTTTCATTCATAGGCCACCATACTTTGAGGAACCACACTTAGATCTGATGAAGAAGGCATTATATCACCCGGAGACACTCAACTTTAAGAGTGAGCAGTGAATGATGGTGAGACTTCATGAGCCCCTTTTGTGGGGAGGTGTGAGTGTCTTTAATTTGTGTTTGGTTTGTATTTTCTTAGGCGGAAGCATGAAGTTGTTGTTATGTGGGAATAAATTACATATGGTTGGGGAGAATGCATACAATGTAGCAAAAAGGGTGGACTGTGACATTCACTTGCAATTTTGCTCACAGATTCATTCCTTACCCTTACTCTGCTCTCCAGGAATTGGCGTTTTGCAAACAACATTTCCAGGGCTACTTTTCTCAACCGCCCTCTAGCCAGGTAGGGTAAATGGAAAGATGTGATATGAATTTGGGGCTAAAGGAAAGGAGAATTCAAGCCCCCCACTCCAACCCTCTCACTGCTTCAAGTAGAATGTCTGGTAGTAGCCTCATCTCTCCATGGCTCTAATTCTAATCAAGATTATAAACAGGCCCTTCCACTGTGATTTCCTTTCCTGACAAGTGGCCTTGATTCCTTGGTTCTTCTCCCTTTGCTCTCCATGCCTAAGAATGGATGTGCTTTGCTGATATACTTAATATTGGGGTTGAGACACCATCCATGTTTGGCTTTTCAGCTTTTCTAATAAGTTTGTAATACATTTTATGTTCCTAAAGCTCAGCTACCAGGCATTGGCTTTACCGTGATCGCGAGGCTATTTCAGTAGTTCAGGTGAAAGATAATGGTGGTTTAATCTAAGGTACTGGGATGCCAGCAGTAGAGATCAATATATTTGGACAGAGTAGAGGACTTGCTGATAAACAAATTGCAGGTGTTGAGGAAAGGGAGGAATCAAGGAGGATGCTTGGTTTTCTATTTTGTGCAATTGCATCATAATAGTGTCATTTGCTGTGATGCACTTGGTAGGGGAAGGAACAGTTTGGAAGTAAGAAACATTCCATTCTAGATGGGTGCACTGTGAGATCCCTGTAGGATAGCAAAGTGGGTTTCTTTAATGGCAGATGGTTAATGGAATCTAGAGATTTGTGGGAAGACCTAGCCTCCTGATCTTCATCCTTTCATTCTAAACTCTCTTTTTTACTTGCAATTAACTCCTGGGTGGTTAGATCTCAGCTCTTTTTGTGGTTCTTATCCCACCGGGGGAAAAATGGAATTTCTAGGAATATTTCCATTTAAACAACTATGTTTCCGTAAAGTAAAATAATCTGGCTGACTGTTTCAGTTTACTGAAAAGTATTTTGTCTGATTCTGAGATGACAAAAATAAGTGAAGGTCTAAACAGGGAAACCGTGAGGCAATACTCAGGCGCTTATTTTGATGCTCTGAGAGCAGTGAGAAGCCTAATTACTGAGCAGCCAACTGCCCTTAACAAGGTCTTGAGAAACTGCCCTCAGTCAACATTCTCTTTTTAGAACATAATCAATTTTCTGCCTTAGTCTCAGCTAAATTTCAGATTTAAAATAGGAGGAAAACTAGGAGGTCTTCCTGACCTCAGAAAGAGATTGTGGAATCTAAAAAAAAATGTATAAGCACTTTTGTACCTGACAGGGGTGTAAAAGAAACACTAGTAATGATTTAGCTTTGTGAATTTAGTCATACTCTTATGTTTCTATTCCAAATAGTTATAAGTCATTCACATATAAAACATAATCAGAAATCAGGAACTATTAACAAATAAGAATGGGTAAGAAAACAAAAATATCACTCTAATTTGGAAAAGGAAATTAGGTGTCAAAACATCTGTCCTAAGTTTCATTCATTTAGCATTAGCTACTTTGTTTTCTTTCAACATTTGTGCAGTTTATGTAATCTTTTTGTGATGGTATCTTCCAAAAAGTTTTGTGGGGGGATTAAGGTGGGAATCCAGTCTTATAGCAAAGCTTTCCTTTATAATTACGCAATATACTCCTGAATTTCCAGTAAATGTGTTGGGACATGTGTGTGTGTCTTCTGAATGCATTATTCCCACTGATAGCTGGCCAAGTAGGGGGAAAAAGTGATGAGAAGTAGAGAGGAATGGGGGGGTGGGGAATTCCCCTTTTTAAGCAGTCTTATGAAACTGAAGATTCCCATGTCTTGAAAGGTCAAAGAAAGAATATAATACACTTAGGAAAAAGAGACAGGCTCATCATTAATCTAGTTGTTCTTGGCCCAGTCAGCAGAAGAAATAGAAATGCTGTCATCACTTACGGGCGAGATAAAGGATAAAAAGTGGTAATGTGTTGGTTTACTGCAAAGACCATTCTTTTGGTTTGAGAACATTGCTGGAAATAACCTGAGCTGAGAAAAGCTCCCTATGAGGAATACATGTTATGGGAAACTGTTAAAGGCGAAGTTTGGTCACTGACCTTCTCGATGTAGTTTAATCAAGTTGCAAGCACAACACCAAAAAAGACAGCTGCTTAAAGAAGGCAGCCTTCAACAAGCCAAGACATTTTACCTTTTCTCTATTACACGAGTCAGGGAGAAGACACGAGTGTGCAATAAATCTCTAGTTCATGTGCTCAGAGGCTGCACTATAATAGTGATAGACTATAAATCACAAAAAAATGTTACCTTTATTTTAGGAGAGTCAATAGGTAGAAAAAGTGCTCACCAATAGCACAGATGTCTAGTAGATATAAAAACAAATGCTTGGCAGTTATTTAAAAATGGGAAGTACAAAGATCTGACCTGAAATATATTCGAAAACAGCAGCAGTTTCATCCTTTTGTCAAGGTTCCAGTATTGCATTTCATTATTTTTCTTAAAAATTCCATGTTCCTTTGTTAAAGGTGGGACTGCAACTTTGAAAAGGTGAAAAACTTTTCTGTCATGTGTTTCCCAAAAAAACTTGTAAATATTTGGGAATCATATATACATACATGAGTTTTTATGTAAATTTGGCTTTCTTTGAAAGTTTAAGGATAACTGACTGCTGAGAAGTGAAGATGAGGTAAACAAGTGGGAGGCTCCTACAAGGACCCAAGGGGACTGGAACCAGGATTTCAATATGCCAACTATTAGCTAATTGTGAGGATGACACTGTCTGGCCAGACTCACAATCCACATCACGGCATCTGCCTCAAAAGAGCTGTTATAAGAGAATGCTCATTTATTGCAAATGTGACCCAGTGCTCTGAAATCCAGATATGTGCTTTGGAAATGGAGATCCCTCAGATGACTGTGACAATGCTAAGGGTCAAAGAGGCTTCTGGCACCACTCCTGGAGAGGTAGGGAATGCAGAATATGTATTTTAACTACCACAGGATTAATAGGCTGTGCTTTACCACTTTTTAATTCTTTTTTATTTAATAGAAGTCTGGAGAAACTGTAAGCTTATGGAAAAATGAGTTATACTTTTAAAAAAATCATTTTTTCCTTACATGTTTCTTTTTTTTCTTGCACCCCACCTTTTTTGGTCGGGTGGGGAGTGGGAGATATGGTCAGGAAATTGGGCGAGTTGACCTAGTTAAACAATTGAAACTCTAGAGAAATCTGAATCTTAACTTCCCAGAGGTTTAAAGTAAAGCTCAGTTTCCTGTGATTCTCCATTTCCTGGGTTTAACAGGGACATGGATCTCAAGAATTACAATATGGTGAGAAAGTCTGTCCTACTAAGATTTTCTCACCCCAGCAGGAAAGTACCATACCAGAAATTTCACAAGAAAAATCGGCTCTCATGAGACTCACAGCCAGACTTTTAACCATTTTGATAAGTTCAGAAGAGCTTCAATCAAAAAGCTTTCAAATCCTTGTCCCAACTGACCCCGCAGATCCCTTTGAGAGCCACCCAGCACCACTTCATAGTTCCCATAAACACTTGGACCTTTCCCTGTGAAAGCTGACAAGTTTTCCCGAAAGTCCTTACATACCACCACGCTCAGCCTCATCTTGCCAAGTGTGCTATCTCAGTGGAAACTGCTGGAACTTTCCAGACAGATTTTATGCTAAAGGCAAAAAGTACCTCAGTCACCAATGTGCCCACACTGGTTTTCTGAGACTGACGGTACCTAGCAATTTCATATGCTAAATATAGAGTCCCATACCTTTTTTCTCCCTGTATGACCAAGTATTGCTCTCGTAATGCTTTATGAAAAATATTTCATAACTGCCGTAATTACTGTTGTCAACACCCCTGTTAATATTCTGGAACTGCAAACATCTCACATCAAATCTCCACGTGGAAAAGGGACTGTTCACCTCTACTCTGTAAATTAGGTATATGATTTATCTGTGGGAAACATTTCAAAAATATAGATTCAGAAAGACATCTACCACATGATGGCTTTTCCATATGGCATCTCGTAATTATTTTGCTGTGTGTGAACATGATGAAAACAGTTTCATAATTCTCCAAGGGTCAGAGTAAATTATTTCAATTAGACATATTTCAGAGCAAACATTACCTTAGGGTTTATTAATAATATTACCTGAGAAGGAACAGCTGCCTTTTATGCATAAAAAGCTGTCAGCCTCTTACCACTCCTTACTATAGAAACCCTTGTGTGACTTTTAAAAAATGGCAGATTTTCTCATGCTTTACCTAAACACAGAGCTTGGCAGGAGGGACCTGGTTGTAATCCTCAGCATGGGAGCTAGTGGGTAGATTTTTTTTTCTCTATAAACTCTTGTATAAACCACACCAGTCTCCTGGTATTTATTCTGGGTAGTGCTGGAAATTGTACACAGATCCAACAAGCCATGTAAAGGAGTTTTGTAACTTCCTGAAGCCCTTTCAGGCAAAAGCCTTACTCTGAATGCAATTCCAGAAAGATGGGACATTACAGCAGCTAAAAAGGAAAGGTTTATTCTGCTGTCTCTTCTTCCTTCTCATTGGAGTCTCACATATATGAAATAGGTCAATTGGGGCAAAATAATAACAACAATTAATATGACATTAATTGACCTATATTGAAAATTCAACACTCTTTGAAATGTCATCAGAGATAAATCACATAGGTAAGTGTATTCATATTAAGGATTGGAATTTTTCTCTACAGGTTGGTTGCCACTTTATAAGAGTTAGTTGAAGCTACATATTACTGCAGAACATCTATTAAGTTTAGCTTTATTATTACCATTACTAGTCTCTGAGCATGCATATTAAAAGATTTCAAGACGCAAAAGTCTTTGAAGTGTATGGAAAAGAGAAAATCTTCCCAGTGTCCAAGAAATGCATCACCTTATCACAAGTTTTTCTTCCCTCCCTCCCCAAAATAATGATGATTGTGACAAAGAAAATGATGAGGGGATGATGTTGGTAAGGGCTCCTCACCAACATGTTCTGCTTTTGACAAAATCTTCCCAAGTTAAATGCATATTTGTCTCAGTAGAACTAACAAAGGGTTTATTTTGTAGCCATTTGTTTCTGGTTGGATGAAGGTTGGTATGGCAGGTGGTAGAATTAGTCAACATCAACTCTTTAAATATTACTCTCTTGGCCCAATGTGTCTTAAAATTCTCAGAGGATCCTAGCTGGGGCCGTAGCTGTGACCTTATAAGCTTTTCTTGAAATAAACTGAATTTAAGCACTATGAATGGAATGAAAAGAGAAACTTAAATGTAAACACAATCTTTCAAATACCTGCAACCAATGTTCCTTTTCACAAACATACATGAAGCCACAGTTAAAATGCTGCCACCCAAGGCGGCAAGGAAAAGCTGAAGGCAAAGAGGATTATTAGGAGATTGACTGTCAGTTGTCTATTTTGCCACTAAACACTTAGCTGTGGGTGAGGCACTGTACTTTAAGAAATAGAAATGAAAGTTGTAATCAGAAAGGTCATTTTTAAAAAACAGGGACATCACAGAATTTTAAAGAAGCCTTGTGCTGTGTCTTTCATATTCCTGATAGAAGAGCAGAATGTCTCTTTTGCTTTGTTGTAACCATTCCAAGGGAAAAAAAAATGCTCTGCCACAAGCATTGCTTCCCTGTCACTCTGCAATCTTATGCTTTCCAGTTCTCATCTTTCCTAATTTGGCATTCTGGCATGTCACACTCTTATTTTGTACTTATTTTAACCCCAACTAAATGATGAAGGACTAAGAACCAAAAGCAGAGCCATAATTGGGTAAGATGAGATTAAAAACCTCCATCATGTCATGCATGAACCACTGGCAACAGGTCAATGCTACTTATGACACCATTTTATTTCTTGTAATAGAGGGCTCTGTCTCAGTAAATGGTACCATCACCCACGTAGTGGATGATGAACCCTGAGAGTCCCTGTTGACTGCTCTCCTGCTCTCACATCCAACATCCAAATCATTAGTAAATCCAACAGCTTTTCATCATCTCCAGGGCTATCACCATAAGCCAAGCCATTATGACCATTTATCTATACTATTGCAATACCCTCCTCAATACTCCTCATACTATTTGTTTCTACAGTCACTCCCTACTGTTTCATGGCCACACAGTAGTCAGTGATCCTTTTAAAAGATAAATCAGATTATATGATGTCCCTGCCCTCAATCTTCCAATGCCTTTGCAATACGCTTAGAATAAAGTTCAAAATCCCTATCATGCCTTCCAAGTCCACACAAGATCCAGCCTCTGGCAACCACTCAGACTTAATTTGCTAACTACTTCAGCTTATTCATTTTACTCCAATAGCACTTGCCTTGATGATTCTTTTATACCCCAAAGCCCTTCCCATCTCAAAGCTTTTACACTCTGCTTGGAATACTTGTGTCCCAGCTATTTGCATGGCCCCACTCTCACTTCATTCACCTCTCCATTAGAAATTAACTTCCCAGAGTACAACCTTTACAATTCTAGAGCAGCCTTTGATGGCATTATCTTTTTACCCTACTCAATCTTTGTTTTTATAATTTACTTGACATTATAATATAAACTTATGGATTATGCTCATTTATTTACTTACTTGCTTTCTTACTGTTGTCTCCTCCACCAGAAATATAAGCTCCATGTGGTCAGAGACTTTGTGTGTTTGCTTACCACTGTACCCCGGCAACTAAAACATTGCCTAGCACACAGCAGATACTAAATAAACACTAATGATATAAAAGAGTATTTTTTATTCAATTTGAAGTTTTGTAATACACGAAAATAAGATAAGGGGCCGGATATGCCATATAGTTTCATTATCCATTTTACATATTAAAGGAAGTAAACATATATTAATAAATGGTTAGCAAAACTTGCTAATTAGCATGAAGACAGTTACACCTTGATTACTACAACTTTCTTGGTTCATATCTACCCCCAATATTACATATGCATTGGCTGTTTTGGGGTTTATCTTTGACTTGTGGCTCAGTCAAAGCATCACGTGTACTTTTCATGTTTAACTCTAAGATCATAGTTTCAAGTTCTACTTTATAACAATTGAAAAGGGTGAATTACATAATCTTCAAGATCCCCTCCAATTACATAATTCTACTGAACATGTAAGAGATATGACAGAAATCTTTTAGAAAAAGATGGGAACTTAATGGTAAGTCTCAATTATTTAATATCCCCATATGTTTTAGTTCATTATCTATCCTATACATAGTTTTAATATACAATTAACGCCACTTGACAGCCTAGCTATTCACTTCCCAAGTTTGGCATTCTTATTGAATATCCCTGGCAAGTCTTACAATCAGAAGAATGAGAGGCCAATCAGATCATAAAACCACAGCACTGATATTTAATATGTAATTCACAGTTCATCCCAAGTAAGTTCTTTTTGTTTGTATTTTGATTGCCTAATCTAAAAAACAAGGTTGATGCACAGAATATTTATTAGAAATCCTCTTAATAAATATGGTCATATTCACAGGTTAGTTTCTCTGGAAGCAGGCACTGAGAGGGAATTTGATGAGCAGAATATGACAGAAGAGGCAACATTGGGCAGAGGAAGTTGCACAGCCATGGAAGTCCAAAAGCCTGGGAGCTCTGGGGTATATACAGCCCTTCAGAGTTGTCCTGTCTTGGGCAAAAATGGCTGGATATTTATATCTGCCTCAATCAGTCATTGGATGGGGAAGGAGATGGGGTGGGAGGAGGAAGAGCCTGTCTTGGAGAAAGCCCACAGAAACTTTGGCAAACCTTAAAAGAACTGACAGATGGAGACTGCTGGCAGTTGGGGCAATAAGTCCCTTCTTGTAGGGGGATCTGACACATTTCCATTTTTTCCAGTCATAGAACCATCTAGCAAATCCTCTTATACCTTTTATATTAACAGCAAAGAATAAGATACATCCTATCTGGGCACTTTCCCAAAGATCTCCAACGTGTATGTGTATTATTGTGCATTCTAGTTTTAACCTGTAATGGACAACGGTAATAACCTTTATGATCTAGATTGAAATTTATGCATATCTGCAAGTGCCCATGGACTTGTGGGGATAAGAAAGAGAGCTTGAAGTATGCCAAAGGTCATCTGTAGGCTAATATCCCTAGCAGACAAGAGCAATTATCAGTTTCATAAATTACACTTTGGCTAGACTTCTCCTTCCTAGACTTATCAAGGACATTGCGTTAAGTCATGGGCCTATGTAATTGTCTGTGTTTGAACTCTACAAACCTCACATCTCACACCATTGTAAAGAGTTCATCAACACATTCATAGATGTAACTATAAAAAAGCACAGGTTTAACTAAATATAATTCTTGAATTTTCTAAGTGTTCTTTGCTGTCGATATCATTTGTCCTGGGTTAATCATAGAATATCCATGATTTTTTTTCCTCCCTCTCTCCCCTCTCCACTTAAATACTTTAAAACTCATGCTGGCTTTTTTTTCTTGGTTTTTGAAATACTCAACCAGTTGGCTTAGCCCTCCCCCCTTTTTTTCTTCTGCTGTGTCACCTTTTAATACAGGTTTTCATCACCTCTGCAAAAGGGATTTTTTTTTTCCTCCCCAGTGAAAAAGATGGATTGGTAAGAGGTCCCACAGCCTATAAACTATTTCCTTTTAATTCGGGCCCTAGTCGTTTGGCCTGGCTTGCGTTCAGGTAGTATTATAACTTGTCTGAACGCCTTCTAAAGAGCCTCCTGCTTGTGTATTTATGCCTGAGCACTTGGGTGAGCTTTGAAATAGCTTCTCTAAAGAGTGATGGGATCTGTGTGCTCACCTCCAGTCCATGTTGTAATGAAGCATGCCCCTTACTTTAAACTCCAGAGGTTCTGACCTCACCAGGTGAGGCTTTTCCTGGAAATGGCCCCCTGAGGCTATTCCCAACTGCACTTTATGTGTAGACACCAATAACAATGCTCACTCTTACGGGGTTTATTTTCCCCCTTAACACTGTCAGCCACTTTTATGTTTCACCTTAAAGTCCCACATAGGAAGTATTAGGAGGAGATTTCTAAAACTCCTAATGCTAAACCTGTTGAAGTTTTCCTTTAGCATTCAAAATAGTCAGGTCTTTGTGCAAATTGCAAATTTTGCAATAGTGTGTTCACTTTAAGTAGGATGGTATAATATGCGAAAGAACGAAGAAATCTTTTTGTTATTAATGTCACTGCCAAGAATAGGAACTGATGTTATTTGACCTTTGATCTTTGTTTTTCTCTCCCTCCCCCCACTGCTTACTTCAATTATGTACCCCTCCTTTACATAATACAAGTACCACTCCTCCTCAGTTCCTTAACTGCAGACTATTCAGGGGTACTAGCTGTCCTGAGATTGAGCCAGTATATTTTGGCATTTTTTAAATTCTAACTTCCAACAGGTACTGCATGTTCCAGACAATTTGCTTTATAAGGTCCCCAAATATGTGACTACATAGATAATAGCTCATTCAGTAATGAGTAGATTATGAAGTGGTTAAAATGTAGATGAAAATTAATAGATAGATTGAGACAAGAGGCTACTTAGATTCCTTTGAGCAGACGATACAGCAACTTACATCTAACCTAACTGTCTGCTACTCCCTTGCACCCAATTAACTATGCAATTGCAAATTTTGTGAAAATATTTCCAACTATATTTATATTTCAGGACTTGTCAAATACAGTGTTTAAGTAATTGTGGTCAAGGATTGACAATTTAAAAAGGAAAATTAAAACTTCTTTCATCTTTATACCTCACCTTCTTACCTAACACTTGGACTAGCATCCATTATTATGCTCCTTTTTGCGGGGAAAAAAAAGTAGGGAAAGGTATGTACTGATAATTGTTAGTAAAAGGAGATAGCTAGCACATCATGGTAGATTTTTAAGCATGTTCCTGTGCTCAGCCTAGTATAGATCAAACTAAACTCAAGAAGATTCCTGTCCTCTAGAAGCCTAACACCTGTGTCTGGAAAAAGAAGACATGAACAAATAAAAAAGCATTAAGCAATCATTTGTATAAGTAGTTAGATGTAAAAAAAAAAAAAAAAAAAAAAAAGTTGGATGAAGTAGTGTTAAGGGGAAAAGGAACCTGTGGAATTAATTGCAATCTCTCTTTCAAGGTTTTGTAGCAAAGGGATTTTAATTGTGATGATGAAGTATGAATTTAATGAACCAAAGCTGGGAAGGTCTCCCAGACACGAAGTCTTGTCTGAGAAGACCAGAGGATGAGCTGCTCTAGATGTCTCTTCCTTCTAACACAGGGAGCCAACTCCATGTTATCGCTCCTGATAGCAACATTTGATTTTTCTTTCTTGGTTCAAAACATTTCCATAAATTGCAATTACTTCCCACAGTGTCGAATACATTTTCCTTGACAAAGGTGATTATTAGGTATTAAAGTCTAATCCCATAAGAAATTTGTGAATTGTTAAGCCTATTTCTTAACTAGTCAAGAGCAAATCCTTCCTTCTCATATGTCTTCATGCTTATGTTGCAAGTTATCACCTGCATGTCAGGAGAAAATTTTTCAGGCAAAGGTGGTCCTTCCAGAAAAAAACAAGTGCAGTTACCTTGCTCTAAAGAGATCATTATGGACTTTGATCTTTCCAGTTCTCATCAAAGGACTTTTACTTTTACCCAGAAAACTTGTCCATAAGTTCAGTTGCATGGATGAAAATATTAATGTAAAACCAAAATGTATTTGAAGGAAAAAGTAATCAGATTACAAAAGGCCATTTATACAGAAAATCTGCACTTTACAATAATAAAGTTGTAAAAATGTCACAAATCTTTATATGCTAAGTAAACAGCATTAAAGAACATTATGTACAAAACAGAAACAGAATTTCTGTGGATGACTTTAATATTGTTCTCTGTCTCCGATACCTCCAGTAGATCAAGAAAAAAATACAAACCATTCAAAAAAATAAGTAATATGATTAAATTAATAATATATTTTAACTATACAATCTACAAAAATGTGAAATATATACTATTCATGAAACATGTAGAAAAATGTTATCTATAGTTTCACGAATAATTCAATATATTCCACACAGCAGAAATTATGTAGGGCACATTCTCTGACCACCATGAAATAATATAAGAAATAATAATAAAATACTAAAGAAACAAACAAAACAAGCAAAAATTCTAACTATAAGAAATTTGTAATAGTTTTGCTAAATAATTTTGTTTGGACCAAGAGGAAATAAAAATTAACAGATTGTTTACAAAATACTGAAATTAGTACATTACATTTTAACTCTTATGAGATGCAGCCAAGGTGGTATTCAGAGACAAAGTCACAGCCTTGGAAAATTTTTATAATTACATAAGAAAAAAAATAAAAATAAACCAAGCATTCAATTCAAGAAATTAGGGAAACATTCTTAAGAGAAATAGGAGAAAGATAGTAGTGAACATAAAAGGAGAAATTAATTTATTATTAAAGAGAAAGATAATAGAAATATTAAATACAAGAAGTATAAAAAAACAGAAAAAACTTCTGCAAATAAAATTGAGAGGGAAATAGTCACCATGATTATTGTAACGATAAATAGGTATGATATATTGTATGCCTTCTCTGTAGCAGATGCTATCCTTAAAGCTTTGTATATTAATTCACTTAATCCTTAAAGCAAAACTGAAGTGTTTCTTTTTTTTTTTTCAAATGTGGTCACTGAATTGGGGGATTCATTTACTTTTATCACAAAGCTCCTTATGTATCAAAGACAGATTTTAATGCAGCATTTCATCACCTTAACTCCAAAATCTGTTCTCCTAACAACTATACTATTTCTAACAAAATTCTTTTATAAAATGGTTATAAAATATATGAATGAATAACTCTTAGTTTGATAACTTGAATGAACTGGGAAGTTTTCTGGTAAAATATACATTTTTCAATTTTACTAACTTTAAATAGGCAACCCATACATGCAACTAACTATTGTATAAATTGGAAATGTTACCAGAAAAATCTTCACACATGGTTCTAAGCTAACATGATATTTTATTTTACCTAATGAACTTTTGTTTTTAAATTAAATAAAGAACAAAATTACAAACCAATAAATTGTATTATTTATTCTAGAGCCTAGAAAGGATAAAAGGTAGTCTTTTAATTAAAAAAATTAAATACCTGATATCAAAATCTGATAAGGTTAGCAAGAAATAGGGAAATTGTATATTTAGCTCAGATATATAGATGTGAAAATACCAAATACAAACACCAGCAATCCAATTGACCATTATAAGGGCATTTGATTGGATAAAATGCAATCCCATTACTTATTAACTGTGATATAAAATAGCTCTTAAATCATTAATCAGCCTTACCATATTTTAAATTATAGAGATATTCCCACTAAATACAGGAACAAAGGAAGACTTCCCACCACCATTGTTACTGCATAATAATGTTCGGAAGGCTCTGGTTAGTTGAACAGCCAGTGAAATAGTTTATAAGAAGTAAAGAGAACACATTTGGAAAGGAGGAGACAAATGACTACTCCACACAGGAAACAAAACATACAATTTAAAAAGTTAAAATTAGTGAATATTGGGGGCTTCCCTGGTGGTGCAGTGGTTAAGAATCTGCCTGCCAATGCAGGCATGAAAAATAAATACACAAGGAAACATCTGAGAGTGAAAAGTGCTATAAGGGATAAAACAGAATGATAGTCTAGAGACTCATGGACTACTTTTGGTTGGAAGTTTAGAGAAGGCCTTCCTCAGCAGGTGACATTTAAGCTGAGACCTGAATGATGCAGGCCAGATACATAAAGATCAAGTTGAAAAGAATTTCAGAAAGAATCTCCTATTTTACTTAAAACTTAATTTAACCTTTATGTTGGATTTTATAATATGTGCATGCGTCTTTTAATGTAAAGGTAATGTGGGAATCCCCCGCCTATGCCCCAGTATTAATGTCATAGATATTGAAAAGTCCTTTGGACTTAGCCTTCTGACTTTAGCTGCTTTGACTTCAGTCCATTTTGATACTTCTTATGAACTGTTAGATATTGTCTTCCTCCTTAAACTATCTCATCCTCCTTTTTTTCATCTCATCTCTGACTCTCACTGCCATGTGAACTCATTATTGAAATGAAGGATGGGGTGTCTCATTTGAGATATTACTTGTTAATAAAAATTGTGATATCCAAATGGCCTCAATAAATTATGTCCACACAAATTAAGGAAATATCAAATTGGCTACTTCACAATGTTCTATTTTACCCCTTAACAGACTGGCATTCACCTCTAATGGTGACCATTTAAAAAAAAAAAAAAATATATATATATATATATATATATATATATATATATATATATATATGAAAGAATATAACCAACAATTCAATTCTAATTCTAGTAGAAACATGGCAAGAGGTTAGATCTGAGAACGCTCCTCTCTTGAAAACTATACAAGAAAGAAAACAACAACCACAAAATTCATGAATTCCATTCCAGGGAAATTTGAAGACAAGTTTAAAATTGTGTAAGTGCTAATTAGGCAGCTGAGACTGACAAAGCCTTTCAGTAATCCTTGCAGAAAGAGGCAACAGGAGTGATAGTGAAAAAATGAAAAATGAGGGAGTGGGATAGTTAGTGGTGGCAGATTTCAGAAAGTGTCAGATAAAAATACCTTCTATATATGGACTATATCTATTGATGATAGTGGCCATGAACACACTAAAGAAGCACAGGAATGACTCCAGAAGCACAGGAATGAGGGAATGGGTTAGATTCTGAGAGGCAGAGAAGACAGGCCACAGGAAGGGTACATATTAAGAAAGCTTTCATCCATAGATAATAATATTTCTAAGTCTTAAGGGTGTTGTCCCTACACAATTTCACAGGGAGCTTAAGATAAAGAAGGACTAGTCTCAAAGAGATTTGTACACATGCCTTTGCCTGATGGAGTAGATTATTAATTGATAAATAAAAATTAAAAAAGTTTATGTAATTATATTAGGCTGAACCAAAATGCACAGAAACTGTACAAAATAAAAAGAGATCTTTGAGCTTCAAACTTCTACAGATACAAAGCATGTTGAGAAAACTATGTAGATGCAAATATTGGCAAATTCTAATGGAAAGGGAAGGATGATTCAGAGGGAGAAAACAGGAACTAAGAGAGTGTAGCCAACACTCTCAAAGAATCATTTTTAGGGAGCTTAATTAGACCATGAACACTGCTGAATCTCAGAACTGCTGTGAGCCATTGACTTCTAACTGCCTCCTGTTCTCCATTTTCCATCGGAGTATCTACTGATTCTATCTTTATCCCGTCATTGCATGTTGGGGTGGGGGTGGGGGTGGGAGTAGAGAGCACATAGACCTAATTTAGATGACAAAATCCTGGACTGCATGACGATACAATAAGAGGGTAAGACATTTGCAGATCTTGGAAGGAGATGAAAGTATTTCATATGTTGTAGAAAGTAAATAATTTGTAGCCGGAGACTGGATGGTGTAGATTAAAGATAGCCACAATTAATTGTCTACTCTTATTATTAAGAGTTTAATTCCCTTCCCCTTAAATCAAGGCTGAATCTAGTGACTTGCTTACTCAATAGAAGACAGTTGAAGTATCATTCAACTACTTCTGAAGTTGAAGCTCAGTTATAAGAAGCTTTCAGCTTCAACCTAGGCCTCATGTAATACTTATTATTTGTGCCATGAGCTGCCATAAAGTTTGACTACCTTGATGGAGGTACCACTTAAGGCCCTAAGACTACATGGGAAGGGAGAGGGTCCCAATGGAGCCCAACCTTCTGGCTACCTCTACCAAGCCATCAAAATGTAAGTGAAATCATTTAAAACCTTCAGATCAGCCAAGCTATCAGCTGAATACCAACAAGTGATTCCAGCTGATGAAATATGGAGTAGAAGAATCGCCAGCTGAGCCCTGCCTGAATTCACAAAATTATGAGATATAATAAAATGTTGTTTTATGCCACTAAGTTCTAGGATGGTTTGTTAGGCAGCAATAGATAAGAGAACATTCATAGTAGAAAAATGCTATGCTATCTGGGAAAATAGGGGAATAAGGGTCTTATAATGAGGTATGATTATAATGCTAACCACTGGAACACAAATACAAAGCTTAGGAAACATCAAAGCCTCAGTAAGGAAAAAGCAAAGAAAACAGACTATGGAATTTCACAATGGGCATATGTTTCTAGGCAACAATTTGTCAATATGCATCACAAATCTTAAAATTTACTATATGTTTTAATATGTTTACACAGAAAAAAATATCTTCCAAAATAAATAATGAGAAATGTTCATAAAATTATATATAAAGGTGGTTTATTTATAATAGTAGAACTTTGGAGTCATCATTACTACTTCAAGTGTGATATGATTTAATAACTTGTGGTCCAGTATATAACAAAATAATATGCAACCACTGAAAAACATGTTCTTAAGAATATTTAATAGCATAAATCCATTCAAGATAAAATGCTAAGTGCAAAAGAGCAGAAAACAAAACTGTAGTATATGATGCCATTTTATAGGAAAACAAAAAATTTAATATGTAGTTTTGTGAAAAATTGAAAAAAACAAACAAATGCAATAATGTTCACCTTTGGGGTTGTAGGAAGAAAATTTTGTTATATTTGGGGGATACTTTCTTGTATTTTCATTTATTATGTTAAAATTATAGAAAGTATTTGAATCATTAAATAAGTACATTGTCAATCAAACTAAGGATCTGCCATGTTCCACAGGGTGAAGCTCACCACTCTCTCTTCTACAATTATGGGGTGGATTCCAGAAGAGGTAATGGTTGAACTAGCACAACCAAAATTCACAATTTACACTCTATGGAGACATATCTGGATCAAAATTCCTAAGCATAATTTATTCTTTAGGTTTCCTGGAATAGCTATTGTTCCTGAGGTGTCCACGGATGTCTTGTTAAAGGGGGAATTGTCTAGCTACCTAATCATTCTACATGTATTTTTGTTTCCTCAAAATCTAAAGGCAAAACCTTACTCCTGGGGCCATCCAGGTAACATTTCCTGCTAGACGTTGAACTTTGAACATATATCACTCAATTATACACAACATGGAAATATCGTATCTCTGACAAGCTGTGTAGTGTGTCTTTAATTAATGCTCCCTAATAAAGCCTGGATAGTTTGAATTATAATTACCAGGACCCTTAAACATTGAAGAAAACAAAAGAGAAAGCTTCCTAAGACACCACTCTCTCTTGGCTTTCTACTATTGTTGATCCAGGTCCTTTTTTTGTACATTAGGTAAGTTTGCAAGCTGCATTAATTGTTTTAGGACATTAGGTTGCTCTTCTTTTTTTTTTTTTTTTTTGTCATTCCACTGTCTCCTGGGATCATGAAAGAGTTAAATCTCTGCCAAAATCACCATCTAAGAGCAATGTGGACAGCAGGAGCATCTGCTCATTATTAGATTATGTGGGCACTCGTCTGGGTAGAACTCTGAACAGACTAATAGCAGTGGAAGCACAGTTGTGGAAAAGCAACCCACAACTTGAACTGCCAGGACACAAAATTACCATTTGGTCTTGGCACAGAGATTGCCTCCAATTTTTTTATGCTGCTCTTTTTACTTCAAACAAAAAACATTCAAACTCATTAGTTTATTTTACTTTCAATCAAAGACTTGAAAATATGAAAAGATAAATTTTTAAATGTCTACATATTCTGTCTTCTGACTAGTTTTCTCATACCCTACTTTCCCACCCAAAAAGGAAGAAGAAAGTGCCTGGTATTTAACTGGGCCTGAAATCAGAGGAGCCCGAGTACCACAAGAAAGGCTGTTCTTTTGATATTTTTGGCGAATGCCAGGGGTGGATGTTCTAGAAATCTGGCCAAATTTTCAACCCAATTTTGCAGACTAACTTGTGAGGTTCTGAGCATTTGAAAAGAAACAGATAAGCAACTCAGCAACAGATTTTATTTAAACAAAACCCAGACACTAAAGGTCTTTGGGTTCAACAAAGGTGAAATTTTTGCAACTCACACAGTCCTGTTGCCTGACTCCACTGACTAGTCAGAGGTGAACTTGAAAGCAGGGCAGATTCCCCACACTAGGGGACAGACACACCACAGAGCCAGAACAGGATTTCCTCGTGGCTTGATGGGTCTAGTAAACGATTCTCTGGTCACATCTAGACTCCACACTAGATATTTGACAATCCTACTCTATGCTTGCTGTGTTTGGAAACACAACCATGAACAACACGACTTAACTTCTAACTGTAACTTTTCTTTTTATTAAACAAATATTTTCTTGTTGCATACCACCCCAAGAAACGAAGTAAATGGGAAGTGTATAGGAATGTGTAGAGAAAACATTTTACAGGTCTTTTCTAAATAAAGCAGAAATTCACTGATTAAAAATAATCGCAAAACATTTTACAAGTTATGTATTTGGTCTGAATTGAGGAAAAGAGTAAGGTAGTCCTCTCAGATATAAAAAGTGAACCACCATGTTTGAAAGTGAACAACTGCCCCCTTTCAATTGAGTTGAGGATGACTTTTCAGAGCCCTACCCCGACCATCTCCCTATCAACCTTGTTAGGCCATACCTAACTTCTCATAGAGAAATTATTCAATATTTTTTTAATTGCTACCATGTGCTATGAAGATTTCTTTCAAAATGTAATATTTTGAAAGGGAGG
This sequence comes from Mesoplodon bidens, assembly GCF_964165515.1. Classification (NCBI taxonomy): domain Eukaryota; kingdom Metazoa; phylum Chordata; class Mammalia; order Artiodactyla; family Ziphiidae; genus Mesoplodon; species Mesoplodon bidens. The sequence goes on from NC_138165.1 coordinate 51,649,050, forward strand.
CTATTATGCTATTAGCTGTTCAACACATGATTTGATTTTCAGATTAGCTAGCTGAACACTGAGGGAATAGATCACAGAATATGAGTTTTTTATTTAAAGGAAATAAATGCCTCAGATGTTTTTCCAACCAAGGTGGATTATTAGCTATAATAAGTGGAGGCATTGCCAAGAATGTCAAACTTTAGCTTGTCCCTGCATTCATATATTGATTTCAGAGTGTAAAAGTCTTTGGGGTGTGCACAGAAAAGAGAAGAAAAAAAGTGGTAGATCCAAAAATGGAGATTCAGATAATGAGTGGATATATTTGCAGGAGACCTAGATAGTCCAGGACGAGGTGAAAGTTAATGAGGGTGAAACAGTGAGTGAACTAGGAGCCAGGAAATGTCAAATATTGGCTCATACTTGTCCTCTTATATCGCTGAATTATTTACCAGAGTATTACCAATCCAGAAAGATGGAGGTAAAGTAGGGAATATGGAATTAGAAGCCCCATGATACATGTTACATGTTATGTGCTTCATCCTTTATTGCATTCTGTTCAGTGAAACTAATATAGTTAAAAGACCTTGGGGTTATTGTTACTGTTATTGTTCCAAATATCAATTATCATTTAACGTAACTATCCTTCTTCTTTAAAACCATAATATTCCCTTGCTTTCTTTGACACCACTCTCCCTCGGTTTTCCTTTAATATCTCTCAATGCTCCTTCTCAATTGTTTCTTTTATTTATTATGCCTCTACCTTTAGTAGTGCCCAAGGACCAATCCTTGGATCTCCTCTCTTTTCTAGGTGACTTCATCTAGTTTCATAACTTTATATGACACCTATATGTTGACAACTCACAAACCTATCTGCATTCGTAATCTCTCCCTTAAATTCCAGCAGTACATGTACAATTGTCTGTCAGTGTCATCTCCACTCGAATAACTAAGCCCCCGGAAACCTAACTCCTTAAAGAACCCACTCCAGACCACCCTCTGAGACCTGAACCTCTGCAGCCTTCTCCTCAGCCTATGTCAGCTTCATTCTTTCATTCTTCTAATTGTTCAGGTCTTAAAACTGGGAGGAAACTCCCAGTATCCCTGAGTCTCTCCCACACGTCTCAAAACATCCAGTTTGTCAATAAATCCTATGGGCTCTACCTTCAAAATCTACTCAAAAAAGTCCACTTCTCACTACCTCCATTGCTATTTTACACTCTCAAAAAAACATAATCATTTTTTAAAAAATTTCTGTAGGGCTTCCCTGGTGGCGCAGTGGTTGAGAGTTCGCCTGCCAATGCAGGGGACACTGGTTCGTGCCCCAGCCCGGGAAGATCCCACATGCCGCAGAGCGGCTGGGCCCGTGAGCCATGGCCGCTGAGCCTGCGCGTCCGGAGCCTGTGCTCCGCAACGGGAGAGGCCACAACAGTGACAGGCCCACATACCGCAAAAAAAAAAAAAAAAAAAAAATTGTAATTGACCCCTAACTGGTTTCCTGTTTTTTAGTCCCCACTTAGCAGGCGTATCCTTTTAAAATTCAATGTAGACTATAGCATTTCCTGACCTAAATTTTCCAGTGACTTTTCATCTCATTTGGAGTAAATGCCAAAGTTCTTATGCTATCCTATAAAACCCTGCAGGATCTGGGTCCCCATCCAACTCTCTGAGCCCATCCCCTTGCAACCTGCTACTCGATCTCTCACTCCCCACCATCTACATTAGCCTTCCAGGAACACATCTAGTCTGGGGCCTTGTCACTCACATGCTTTTCTCTCATGGATACTTCTCCAAATATCTTCATGGTTCATTCCCTTCCTTCTTTAGGTCTCTGCTCTTTAATCATATCATCAGAAGGCTTCCTTGACTACTCAATATAAAAATAGAATCCCTCTCCCTCTTCTAATTCAAACAGGGTTACCGGATTTGCAGGAGGGAGTGGAGATAGGTGGCACTCAGCTATATTTTAACTTCAAATGAACAACAAATAATTCAAATTTTAGTATAAGTATGCCCCAAATATTACAGAGGACAATGCTTATACTAAAAAATCATTCCCAAATATTGCATGGGACATACTTAGACTAAAAAATTATTTGTTGTTTATCTGCAATTCAAGTTTTACTGAGTGTCTTGTACTTTAACTGGAAAGTCTAAACCCACCTTAATACTCCCTCTTCTCTTTCTATTTTAGTTTTCTCCATAGTATATATTGCCATGTGATTTATCACATATTTCTTTGTTTCTTGTCTGTCTCCTGAACTAGACCAAGAGGAGGAACTTTGCTATATTCACTGTTTTATCTTAACACCAAGAACAATGCCAGCATGCAAAGATCTGTCGAATGAATGAGTGAACAAATGAATGTTGATAGGCTGCTGTGTAGAGCTTGGGGATGTGGTCTACTTGCTTCTTGGATCACCTCCTGTGGTTTTCTCCTTTATCCTTCCCCTGCCCCTACTGGTTTCTGGCTAGAAAAGGGCCAGGATCTGAAGTCCTGATGTGGCAGTTATGGGCATCCGGGAAAATTCTCTTAAGCCTCCCCATTGTGCAGGCTCCTGTACCAAGCCTCAGCCAGCCAGTTTCGGTTTCTCATGCTTGCCTGGTGCATTACACAGGAACCAAGGAGGTGGAGTAGTTTGGGGATTCTTAGTGGGCTATGTTTTCAGAAGGAAAATCCCTGTTGGATAGCAAATGTCATTCTGAATTCTTTAGATGTCAGGGCAGAGCTCACAGAAAGTCATTGTTTATGTCTGAAACAAATCTTTATGATGTGATTGAAAATGTTCTCAGTTACTCTAACTTACTTTTATTAAAAAAGTTTAATGTGTTTTTATTTCTTCCAGGCAGTAGATAAAAAGGTGTCACACAAATATTGATTTAAAATCCTAGCAAGTTTGCCCTCTTTTCCAAATCTTTTTTTTTTCTCTTTGAGAACAAATATATGCTTTCATGGACTTGTGTGTGTGTGAGTGTGTGTGTGTGTGTGTGTGTGTGTGTGTGTGTATGCTAGGATTACTTTATGTCAGGGAATAAATCACTATTCTTTTTATTTTTAGGAAACAATATATTATTTTCCAGTTCTACATTAACAAATGAAATTCAGCAATGCAATGTATTGTCTAATTTATTGAAATTAATGTTGTAACAGCACATTTTATGAAAGTGTGCATGAACTCAACTATATCCCTAAGTATATTTGCCCAGCAGAATTTATAACACATGAAATACTATATATAACACATGAAATATACTATATTTGCCCAGCAGAATTTATAACACATGAAAATTTAACTAGAAATAAGATTAAAATGATAATATACTTGATTTAATAATATCAAGTCCATTTTACAGGTAAGAAAACCTAAGAATTTGTAGAATAGATTTTAAAAATCTACTAAAATCAACAAAAATGCTATAATTTTGAAATTATAAATTCCAAGTTTCTCAAATCCCGAAGAATTAGCACTTTAAAGTTAATGGTTACAATTTAAAGAGATTATAATAACTTTTTGTGATAAATAATCCACCAATGATAATGCCCTAGATTAAGCACTGAAGTAAAAACTCCAGTATTTTCTTATGGCCTTACAGCCAGCCATATACATTTTTCCATATATTTTTACCATATCTCTGCTCTCCGATATGTTTTGTTTGAAAGTTTCAAACATAGTCCTTGCCCTTCCTCATGTCTTGCTTACATTCTTCACTAAAAACTAGGCTTCCATAATCTCCAGGCATGTTTCTCACTTTGAACTTACTAGAGCATGTTATACTCACAATAAAAAAAAAAAAAATAGTGAAAATTTACTATTGTATACCAAGTACTTTTCTTTGCAGTTTACAAATAGTAACTCATTTAATCCTAACACAAATTTCTGAGTAGGTCCTTATCTCTACTTCTCAGAAAAGAAGACTGAGGCTTAGAGACAGAATAACCTAGGATCCAGCCAGAGGTTAGAGTTCCAGAACCCTGGCTCTCACCTACCAGGGTGCCTTCCCTTGACCTCTGTGCATGCATATCCCCTGCCTGTGAGATCCTTAAGTTCAGGGGCTATTTATTAATAAGCCTTGTATCTCCAATGTGAGACATACCTCCTTGAATCATAGTAGGAATTACATACTTGTTGCTAAATTAAATGAAAGGAAGGAAAGAAGGAAGAAAAGGAGGGAAGGAGGGAGGAAGGAAGGGAAGGCAAATTAGAGAAACACATTTTTTTTTTTAAGCAACTCACTTGGTACTTTAAATTGTCTGCATCTTCTGAGCTGTCACCCATTTATTCTACCAAAGACAATGAAGCAAACAAACAAATAACAAATCTTCACCCAACCAAAACAAACAAACAGATGAACTTTTTAAAACATAACTAATTTCTTCCAGGACACTGAACACAAGACAAATCTAGAGTGTGAAGTACTATTCATTCAGTCAATCACTTGTGTAAATGTTTATTAAATAAATATTGAGTGAGCCAATTCCCAGGATGCTTGCCCTGTTTTATTTTTATTTTTTTTCAGGGAAAAACATCATCTCCTAACATACATAATTTACTTATTAATTATATTAATTGTTAATTACCTGTCTCACCCTTCTGGAATGAAAGCTCAACAAGGTACACTTCTTTGCTTTATCCCTGGATATATCCTGGGCACCTACAACCACGCTTGATGAAGATTACACATTCAGTAAATATTTATTAAATTAATGAATCAGTGTGAAAAAGTGTAAAAATTGGACAGAGCATGGTGCACTTAGTAATAGAAAGGAACTGACAGGGTTTGGGGTCAGACGGGAGATATATTAGTGAAGAAAATTAGAGTCAAGAGTCATTGAGAACTGGGAATGAGATTGCCAACAACCAAATAGGGAAATAGGAAAAGAGAAAGAGGGTTTGGGTGAAAGAGTTCGAGTTAAGTTTTAACTAGGTTTAATTTGAGTTGCATGTGGAATATCCAGGTGAATTCCAGTAGGTAACCAAAAATGCCTACCTACTTAAGAATTCCCAGTAGGCAATAGCATAAGGACCAAAGTCTTTAACACCTAATTATGAAAGTCAGTATTGTGATAGAGCTCATAGTTGATTCCTTGCTCCTTAACCTTCTACTGTGAAATTATAAATAGGTTGGAATATATTTTGAAACCAAAAATAAAATACAATATATTCTTTAAAACTCTATATATGTGTGTATACATTTACCTAACTACCACAAAGATATTTGGAGTATGATATGAAATGCTCCCCATTTACTGATAGGAAGGATGAAGGGAGCCAGATAATGGCAATGATTTTGTTATATAAATTAGGATTATGTTCACTAACTGAGAAATGGAAAGACTGGTGTTACAAGAGAGAAAAGATTGATGAATCAGAAAAGAATTATAGAATCAAGAATATAAGTAAAAGTTTAAATTTTAGTAAAGAGGAAGGACAATAGAAAGAGAGCTAAGGAACAGAAAATATAGGTGGAGCACAACTATATGATAATTGATATTCTCAGAAAAAATATAAGGCAAATATATCAGTTGTAGTTTTCCAGAGAGATGGAACAAATAGGAAACAATACATACATAGGCTATCTACATGTATAGCCTATCCCATCCTGTCCTATATCAAGAGATTTATTTTAAGGAATTAGCTCACAGGAGTGTGGTAGTTGGCAAGTGTGAAAGTTAGAGGGCAAACTGGAAGGCTAGAAACTCAAGCAGTAGTTGCTGCTTCTTAAACCGACTGAATGAGGCCCATCCACATTAACGAGGGTTATCTGCTTTACTTAAAATCAGCTGATTGTAGATGTGAACCATACTCTTTCAACACTGAGATTTAGGTTTAAGTAACTGGGTATTATAGCCTCACCAAACGGGCACATAAAATTAACCATCACAGCAAGAATATATACAAAGTTCAGGTTGAGCAATAAGACAAAGGATACAGCTGGTCCAAATTAGCTCCCAGTATGCATCTTACCATTTTTTGAGAAAGGTAGAGGAGAGAAGACCATGAGAGCAGGAGATGGGCAAAGCCCACACTAGAAGACAATGGTCTAGTGTGAGTGAATGCTGGGCACAGGGACACTCCAGGAAGATCACTGGACCGGGAGCCAGAACACCTGGTTCTCATTTATTAGCTTTTTAAAATTTGGACATAAGTAACACCATTTCTCTGAGCCTAAGTGGAAATAATTTTACCTGTTCCACCCGCATCAAAAAATATTTTTTCAAGTCAAATGAGATAATGTATGTGAAAGATTTATATAACTATTTATATATGCATCTATGATTGCTATTACCACTATCAAGCCTTTATGAGCAGAAGTCTAGGTTACTCCAATAGAGACGGAGTTGAGTGAACATGTCAACTTAAGAGATACATGAAATTCAAGACTGAACGGAGATTGTCACCAAATGCCACTGTCCACTTTATGCTGCCCACTTTGTTCCCTCAGTCTTATCCATTAGAGCTGCACAATTAGAGGCCACTGTTGTTATAACGAAGCATCAACATCCAGTTTAAATTCAAACTATGATCTGAGTGAATATGAATTGCTTTCACCAGGTTATGGCGATCAATATGGAATTAAAATCTACAAGTTCAAATGAGACTTAGAATTATCCTCTGAGTGAAGATTTAGCAACAAAAACTGCAGAGTGTTTAATCAAAAGGTGATTCATAGTTTTAATCCTGTTATTATTCCTTCTTCTAGCTTTAGGAATGTTTTAGTAATCAAAATGTCTACATGGAAGACAAATAATTTGAAAGTCTTGAGTTATTGGAGGTTCACAAATTATATAAGCAAGCTACATTTAAGCATAATTAATATCATATATTATATTGTGATTAATGGGTTCAGGGAACAGCAGAAGAAAAATAATTCCCTTTTTTCCAATAAAAAGAGAAACATCTATGTGTATATACTATTGACTTTAACATATTTGTGGATCAGAGAAAAGCATTATCATTCAAATGAAAATGGGGAAAAAATTCCAAGTTCAAATAAAGGGCACCAGCAATAAGGATTCAAATCTTTACAAACCTGACATAACAAAATATAATCCAAGATAAAATTTATGAAAATACACATGTTAGCAAGTAAGCAATTGTGCTTTTACCAGCAAAGCACTATTTATTCTTAATAGTTTTTTAAGTAACCACATTACTGGTACATTTAAATATTTATTTACAATGATTATTTGTTCATTATAAAACATGGAATGTATCCTAGGTAAGATACTAAAAGACAATCAAGTCCATGCCAGTTAAAGTTTCATAACAGAATAATGATAGAGTCTTTCTAAAGTTGAAATGTAAATCAATGAACAAAATATTGCTTTAGAACAATTCAAATTATACTAAAAAGTTTCAGAAACATCTTAATTGGGTAATGTGAACTTTGTGTGCCTATACTGATCCAATAGAAATATCCCTTAACTTGGGTTCTTCCCAAAAAACAGCCTTCTGAGAAAGGTTTGTGGCCAGGTAGTTTAGTCTGGAAAATTCCCTCCAGGGAGCAACTGGGGATGGGGCCTGGAGAAAGCAAAGCAGGAAAGGAGGAGGGAAAGTATCATTGAGTGGACTACCGCTGTAGAAATTGGGGCTCAGTGTTTTGGGGAACCTGCAAAAACCATGTAGAATTCACCACAGAATTTTCCACCTGAGACCAGTGTAGAGGAGAGTATTTCTTCATGGATTTCACCCTCCAGTGGTCAAAGGTCTCTTGAGGATATGAATGCCCAGCCTTTTACTTTGAGGCTACAGGAAAGAAGCCCAGGGCAGAAAGCAAGAGAAACAGGATGCTTCTGAAGCCAGACACTATTAGGCCCCCCTGAGCTCCACTGGACACCATAGCAATGGCACATACGTGCACCACTAGAGGCTGTGAGATAGGGCACAACATCAGTAAGGTGTTTGCCTTCTTCAGATTTCATTGGCACAGTTTAAAGTCAACCTGGATAGCAACAGGTTTTTACAAAAGGCTAGTTTTTTGTTTGTTTTTGCTGCTTGTTTGTTCATTTGTTTTCAGAGAGATCTGCTCCTAAGTTTTCACTGGATTTAGGTAAACAGATTAATGGAACTTTAGATCAGACATTATCTTGGAGGCCTTCCACTCAAAGCATATGGTTTTCTATAGTAAGAAAGTGAGGCTCGTAGATGTTTTAATAAAACAGGACCCAGAGGAGCAAGAGACCTAAGTCTTTCCTTTCCTAATTCAGAGCTTTCTGTCCTTTGTTGCACAACTGAGATGCGCTCATTTGTTCCTCAACAAATATTGCATGCCTTCTAAGTACATGTAGGCTCTATGCTAGATGCTGGGGCACAATGGTTAAAAGCTAGACATGGTCCTTAAAATGAAAGTAAGACATACATAGAGATAGACATAGAGATAGAGATGGGGGTGGGGGGAGAGAGGGGAGGAAAGAGAGAGAGAGAGAGAGGAGGAGGGTAGGCAAACTTATAGTTACAAACCAGATTAAGTGCTTTGAAGAAAAAATTAAGTGCTTATTCGTGACCCCAAAATATAATAATCACCGATCAAGCTTCACTTACTTGATTCCAGACATTGCATTCCTGTTTCTGTTTATCTGTCTCAAGTCAGAATGGTGTCATTAGATTTTTTTTTTTTTTTTTAGTATACACGACTATTAACAGAGTCAATAAAGAAATGTTAATTCAGTCTCGCCTCAGGACACGTAGAGAACAATTTTGTTTTATTTTTATTCTCTTCCATCTTGAGTCATTCTCTTTCTTCAGCTTTCATAACATGAGACTTTCTTCTTTTCCTCCCACCTTCCTGACCGTTGGTTTGGTTTTTTGATGTTACCTTTTTCTCATACTTTAAACATTGCAATTTCCCGGGCAGGTTGTGTCCCTCTTTTCTTCTCCCTCTTCTCTCTCCTTAGGCAATCTTGTCCGTGGTCCATGGGTTTGAACGCCAATTACGGTTGTGCACACAAAAGCGCACAAAAGCTGTATGGTTGTACATCAATGGTCTAGACCTCTCCTCTGAGCTTCAGGCCTGTAGCCCTCTGCTCTTTGGATATTTCCACTTGGATATTTCAAAGTCAATAGCTCAAAACCAAACATGTGGTTTTCCTTTAATCCTGGCCCTCTTCCTCAGCACCTCTGCCTTTCCCCACTGAGCACCAATGGCACATCCAGTAACCCAGGGACATTTTTATAAAATGCCCTCTCTCCAAAGCTTCTATATTATTTGCATTACAAATAAATATGCAGTGACTCCTTTCTGCCCTCTTCTTTTCTCCCACCATCATCCCAACCCAAACTCTCATCTCTTCTTTCTGGATTACTTCAGGAACCTGCCATGAAAGGTACCCATGTACAGTCAATGTGGTTTTCCATACTGCAGCCAGAATATTCCTTTCAAAATACAAATTCTGGCCATACTGTTCCCTTTTCCCCCCTCTCCTGATTAAAATGTCTGTGGTTTCCCATTGCCTTTAGTGTGAAAGTTCAAATTTCAACACATAGCTTGATCTCTGCCTGCTTTTTGTATTTCACCTTCTTCATTGCCACACTGGGTCTTCCCTCCGTGGACTGTTCCTCCCTTTTCCTTTCTCCGTCCCACAGTTTTCTTCATGCAAGAACACCTGCTGTTCTTTTAGATCTCAGTTCAGTCCTGACTGCAGGCAGGAAGTAGTTCCTGACCTTCCTAATTAGGCCATAGTCTCCTAGCACCTTCTTCTCCTTTAAAGCACTTATACTGTGGCAGTTTCATATTTTCATAGTTATCTCTGTAATCCTTTGCAGAATGCTGTCCCCTCTAGAATGCAGGCTCTGTATGTAGGGGTCTCTCTCACTGTTATGCATGTACACTTGTGCATGTGTGTGCGCATGCACACACAAATCCCACAGGCACTTTTCTCACCTTTAGAGCTTTAGTTTCTAGAACAGTGTCAGCCCCAGAATAGAATCTCAAATACTTACTTGAAGTAATAAATGGTATCCAGACGGAGTTCAAATGTGAATTTTATATCAGTTTGTTTTCCTTAAGATTACATGAACCTACATGAACTAGATTTTGTTCAAAGTATATATATAGATAAGTGGAAGATGGTGGTATATGCATTTAATTCACCCACAAAAATAAATGAATATTTCCTAATATAAATCAAAAATTGTTTTTTCTATCTCAGTCTTAATCAATACTTTTAAAGTTAGATTTTAAAAATTCCATCATAAATGCAGATATTCCTAGTACCACATATTGAGGCTAAGAATATACTCAACTTTATTTAATGAGATTTGGTCATATTCCAGCCAAAACAAATGTTCTCTCCTTCCACCACATAGAAGACATAACGCATGGATCTTAGAAATCCATCACAAATGTCAATATGAATACCTGAACTTCATATCTTAGGGAAAAGGCCAAATCTCTATAACAGCTTCTGGTTTCAACATTCTTCACCCGCTCTCAAGAGCAAGAAAGGTAGACACATGTTTGGAAGATTTAGTGACGTTATTTACATTCCATTTAAATGTACAGTACAATGGTCACTAGATGCCAGAAGCCATGATTATCGAAGACTGAAGTTCTGGCTTTTGCACACTTACAGAACTGGAGGAGGAAAAGTGAGGGAAGAGAGGTGAAGAGGAAAGAAGGGAAATTTTTAAAAAGAAGGTGATGAACAACACAGAAGAGATTTTAATCCATTAGCAGCATCTTGATGATAACATTTGACAAGGCTCCACTCCAAAGATTAAGACCTATCCCCCGAGGAAGGGAAAGAATATGAGCACCCCCAGGACACTGAGAATCTTTTATTTTTCACAGAGCCCATCCACAAGTGACACCTCCTTTCAGTTTATGATGAGGGTTGCAGTTGTGCTCCTGAAATGATCATACTCTTATAAGCATCAAATCAAAAGAAAGAAATACAGGGAGGAGGAAAACACACCTTATTTTTTAAAAAATCCACATACACCTAAAATACATACCTCAAAAAACATAGCTTTCTTCCTAGCTTTTCTTTTTCAAAATTTAAAAGGCAGGACAAATGTCCGTAACAATAGGGAAGAGTTAGAAAAACTACAATATAAATATGTATTTTGTGGTCTTTGCTAAAACCTGCATTTGAAGTTATACTTCATGGTGGCAGCTTTAGAAATGTCAATGCCAGGACAAACTCAAACTTCCCATAATTTGATCTGTTGCCCAAGACTGATGTGGCACTCGTGTAACTGTTTTATTTTTCTTTGAAAAAACTATTGCTGATTGCTTCTACAATTTAAAGAATTCCAAATATGAATGAATATTTAGTACACTTTTGAGTGATCAGTGCAAAAAGATATGCAGGAATTTAAAACAAACAAATGGCCTTTTCCCAACACTGAGAAGAAGCCTCTGGAATTATCCTTAACATATAAACATCAGTAGAAATATCTAGGAAAGTTACTCCTCTTTTTCTGCTTAAGCTGAAGTGAAGATATTCAGTAACCATTTAAAAAATACCAAAGCATGTTGATTGACTTCCTCTACCAATTAAATTTATTAGCTAATTGCTCAGTGTTCCACCCAATTTTTTTCTAGGTCATGAGCTTTCAACTAAATCAAGGAACTATTAAAAAGAAAAGTGAAAATATGACAGTAAGTACTTAGTAAGTACTTAATACAGGTTGATTAGCTACAGTTTTATCTAATGTGTGTTCAATACGTATTTAATGTTTTTTCAAAGTTGCATTTTACATTATTTAATGAAGCTATACCTGGACGACTAAACTGATATTTACCTTGAGAAGAAAGTCCAAATTAGACCCACAGTAAAGGAGAGTAAACAGCATCATTGATGCCACATGATCTACAGGAAACACACCTCTCTTCTTTTGCTGCTGTCTATGTCATTTTGAGTCTAACTACACAGATTTTCCACAGATTAGTAGTCACACACACACACACAATCTTTAGGAAGCTTACAGTCTATTTTAAAGGAATCAATGACTAGAGTGGAAATATTCTCCTCTGTGAATCTACATGTCCTATATAGTTTGAAGTAGATATTTATTCTAGTTTTCAATTCCCAGAATTGACTTACTTTCCTTGTAGGGGTAAAAATACATGGTTTAGTGGCTTCTGCATGCACACACACACACCACACACACACTTCTGTCACTTACAAGAGAGATACTCTCTGGAGCCTGGAATTCTCCCTTCAGCAACGTACATTTAACCTCCATTTAGGTCAATGAGAAATACAGGCAGGTACGAGGGCCTGGGGAGTAGGAATTTTTAGCAGGTAATTGTTACTGAAACAGAGTGTAGAGAGCACTTCACAGAAGAATCAGAGGTAAATTCACCTTAAATCTTTGCTTTGAGCCAAGAGTAACCTAAAACCTAACGTATTCTTTCAAAAAAATCTTACTTTATAATACTCAGAACAAAATAAGTTTCCATGAGTCCTCTGTTTCTCATTTCAACCCAGTATACTTTGTATCATTACATTCAAGAAAAAAATTAATTAATTAACTACTGTAGGCCAATCAATCTGTTGGAAATTCTCCATTAATCTAGAAAAGTACTTTCTCTCAATACATATGTTCAAAACACACTCAGATCAAGTGGTTTAAAAAGAACTCTACATTTCTGGATCTCACCTAATTTTGCATTAAAAAAGTAATAAATTTGCAAAATCAGGGAGTAAAGAAAAGTCTTACTAAACATTGGTTGCAACCAGTAGTTTCCAGAGCTAGTAATGGATAAAATAAACCGAGTAAGGCCCTTTCTGAGGGAATGGTGGGGCATGTCACAAAATAGTAACAAGAATTGCTTAGGTATTTCATTTATCATTTTATTTATTCAGTTATTCAACAATATTTATTGAGTATTTACTGTGTTTCAGGCAATGTACAAGGTTCTAGGGAAAGAGTGATGGGCAAAATGATGTCTTCGCTGAGTTTAGATTTTAGCAGGAGAGACAAGTATTAAATAAATATGGCACAAATAGTTGTGGGGGGGTGATATTTTGAAATGTTAACTCATATTTTCTACGTATTTCCAAGGGCTCTTGGACCTTCCTGATTTAATTGATTAACACCTTCTACAATTTTTACCTCTAGGAAAGGATGCCACAACTTAAAGAATAAATAAACCAAACAAGTCTTAGCTTGGTCCTCAGGAAGAAGCAGGAAAATAAAACTCAGGTAATAGAAAATGTATAAATTAATGAATTAGGACCACGATTGTACTCTATGCTGAGAGTACAGTTTCTTGGAGCATAATACTTGGAAAGCTAAGAAAGACTTCCAGCTCCCTGCTTCCTCCTCCATCTGGTCAGGCTCCAAATGAGGAAAGAACAGAAATCCTAGACTGGGTTGGGAATCCAGTGTGGAGAGACCATTGCCCCCCTCCATGTGGAGTCTGAGATGCTGGCAGAGTGCAGGCTGCAAGGTGAGTTGCGGCAAGTGGACCCGAGTTGGTTCAGAGAGCTTTTTGCATCCCATGACAGAATAGTTCCCTTGTGCCAAAAAGATGGCAAAGGGCCTCTCAGAGATCCCTGTGTCCCAGTGGACCACAGGCCTAGAAATCTTTTGCTCAGGGATCCAAGAGGTTCTTGGGAAAGAAGGAAGACAGAGAAAGCCACCAGACCTGAATGAGTTCGGCAGGTAGGGCTCAAGATGTCTGTGTGAACTGGGCATTGAAGCCCAGGTCACCAGACAACTCAGAGGTTCTCCTCCTGGCCGTGACCCTGATCCTCAGGGCCCTTGTCTGAAGCCTTGGCTCTGTGTAAGCCCCTTGGGACTTAGATGCAATCCTGCTAAAGATTATTGTTGCCCCACATTCCCTCCCCTCGTGCATCCTTCTCCCCACCCACCTAGAGTCAGCCAATCACACTGGGACATGGGCCTTTTTCTTTTCTTGGGGACCCACCCATTCTAAACCCTCAATGCTTATTTTCCAACTTTCTTCATGCCCCAGCCCAAGGAAGTTTTAGCTAATGAGCAAGAGGACATCTGGATTCTTTACTTATTGGGTAGTTTTCCAAATATTTTGCCCATGCCTTCAGTTCTTTTGACTTTCCCCAAAGAGCAGGATCTTGAAACCCGAAAGCTAAGACTTTACTTATTTTCACTTTGCATTTTGATGTGTTATCTCTTCCCTGAATTTTCTGGAAAGGACCAAAGGGTTCAAAGAAAGGGGTAAGTATCAGTTAATTTTTTAACACTTTAACCCTCCTCATAATTTTTTATGTACAGTGTAATTAGCCATGAATAAAACTGCAGAATTAATGGAGAGTTTAAAATACAGTGAAGCAAACTCAGTGTATGAAAGAATTATAAGGAATGAGAGAAGGAACAGAAAAAATAAAGAAAGTGTGTATTTGTGTTCAAATATGTGTGTTGGACCCACGGGTGGAAGATGGCATCTGGGTTCAAAACTGTGGAACCTCTGGAGTATTACAGGAGATTTTTGAAAGTGAATTGCCATCCTGATGGAAGAGAACTTGGTGAACTGAGAACCACAACTGTCAGCATAGGTTCAATTGGTACTGCAGATAGTTCTTCTTTAGTGAAGCTGGGAAATACTACAGTAATTTGTGGAATTAAAGTGGAATTTGGAGCACCACCAACAGATGCCCCTGATAAAGGATATGTTGTTCCTAATTTGGATCTATCACCTCTGTGTTCCTGGAGATTTCGGTCTGGACCTCCTGGAGAAGAGGTCCAAGTGGCCAGCCAGTTCATTACAGATATCATTGAAAATTCACAGATAATTCAGAAAGAGGACTTATGTATCTCTCCAGGAAAGCTTGCTTGGGTTCTATACTGTGATCTCATTTGCCTCAACCATGATGGAAACATTTTGGATTCTTGTACCTTTGCTTTGTTAGCAGCTTTAAAAAATGTACAGTGGCCCGAAGTTACTATAAGTGAAGAAACTGCTGTAGCAGAAGTTCATTTAAAGAAGAGAAGTTATTTGAATATTAGAACTCATCAGTTTCAATTTCCTTTGCTGTATTTGATGACACTCTACTTATAGTTGACCCTACTGAAGAGGAGGAACATCTGGCAACTGCAACCTTAACAGTAGTAATGGACGAGGAAGGCAAGCTATGTTGTCTTCACAAACCAGGTGGAAGTGGACCGACTGGAACTAAACTTCAAGACTGTATGAGCCAAGCAGTTTTAAGACATAAAGAAGTAAAAAAAAAAAAAAAAACTGATGGATGAAGTACTTAATGGTATGAAACCCAAATAAACAACCACCACGTTTTCAAAACAGATTTGTAAAAGCTGTATTTGTTACACTGTGCACAAACCTTTTATACTAAAATAAATATCAAACTACATTCTTCTGGAAAAAAAAAGTGTGTGTTGGTGAGGTCTGCATGCTTTGATATGACATTGAGTAAATAGAATTGGTAGTATACACCATGATGTTATTTGAGATAGATCTTAGTGTTTGAAGAAAGACATGAAAAAAATCATGGAAGTGCTCTGTTGTAACATCAGATTTATTAAATGAAACAATTCTAATAATAGGTAAATAAACTTCTAAGCACTGAGATTTTAAGATGCACATCAGTTTTTCAAATCACTATTCAAAAAACCCTACATTTTAATTGCATTTAGCAAAATTGCTGAATCCCAAAACAGGCACTGTCACTTCTAAAATCTTCTAAAAACTCCCACAGAGAAAAATACCCACCCTGTCCCAATTCTAATCTTCTCCCAGGGACCTCTCTCCCAAGCTCACTTAGTGTTTTGGTCACAGGGTATAGATGAAGAGATAGTATGAACAGAGCCAGTAATGTTTCACTCATTTTCATTTTATCAAGTTCACTAGTTTTTAAGGTAGCAACAGAAACAGAAGGCCCAACAAGAAAACACCAGAGACTCTCGCTAACTGTCCCTTGATAAACATAACTCATCGAAAATATGTGTGAATAGATGACATTTAAAAAGGCAAAATCTTGACTATTCTTAGCTGACAAATTCTTGGGAAGCTTCTTAAAGGAATAAGCTGGCAATGCTCTCACATTTCAACTTTAAAATGAAAGGAATCTCTGAACTTTCCTTCTTTAGCAACAAACTCCCTTAACCCCCTGCCCCACTCCCATAAAGAAAAACAAACAAACAAACAAACAGAATAGGTTAAGATCCTTAGTATGCATACTCCCCTTTTTGCCTAGATCCAGGTATAACCTGGAATCTGGATTTATCCTTCATACCTCATTAGTCAAGTTTAACACTTTTGTTTTCCTCTTTAGTTTAGATTGCATTTTCTCACGATTAAAAATGGATAGCTGTGGCTTGGAAATGGGAAACTAGACCATCTATGAACTAGAGCAAAGTTGAAGACAACTCTAAATATTTTGAAAATATTTTTGGTAATTCCATGAGCTTTCCTGACAATTGGTTACTCTACCCTCACTGAATCCCATGGTATAAAGTTATACATCCAAAGTTTATGGTACAAGAAAGTACAACTTCAGAGCTAGTAGTAGCAGTTTTTTTTTCTTTTCTTTTTTTAATTGAATGGTCTTTCCAAGCAAGTCTAATTAGCTAACAGTGTTATAGCTCTGGAGTACTGAGTTCATTAAAGATATTCAGAGTACTGGTCCTGCAAAGCTTAGCTGCATGTGGCTATTGGATCACATATCTACTTTTCTGCCATGTAAGAAGAAAACATCTCAGAATATAACTATTAGTTGGCTTTGTGGTGTTGGGTTAGTGTGCCAGTCTGAGGTTAGAGCAGAGATGGGATCCCAAGCCCTGGGCTTTGTATTATATAGTATTGTATTTTTGATGTTGTACTTAAGGGTCAATTACTGTTTCCATTATAAACCCTGTTTTTCAAGGGTTTATAGCTCACCAATTTTCATTTTGGTATGCAAGCTGCATGAATACACAGGTTTTAAAAATAGCTTAAATTGAGCAGTGCCATTTTTAGATATAAAGCAGTAAAATATACTTTTCATTGGTTTCAGTTTGTTTTGGAAGTTTCCAATCTAAAAGTTTATTCTATCTTAAAATGCAAAAATGCGTGTTTTTTTTCATTCATTTTCATAACAACTTTGATGGTAAAAGGAAGCCAGAGGGGATATCAAATGACACTTCAAGAAGGAAAACAATTTAAAAATCTTTTTTGTGTGAAGATTTGTGGGTAGATGTCATTCCAGTCAATGTTCTTAAAAATCAATAAGCTAATCAATCAATATTCCCTGAGCATGACCACTATTTCATGCCACTGTTGTGACAGGTACTGTGAGAAATGAAACAGCTCCCTGCCCACAATGTGTTTGAAATTCTAGTTAGAGAGAAATACAAAGACAGTAATATTAAGTATCAATATAACAGCAACATACATGGAAGCATTTAAGCGATAAATCATGTGGCCAAGAATTTAAGAGGCAAAAGCAAAGCAATTCACAGAGTTGTGCAACTTACTGATGCCTTGCAAAAAGAACAAGAAATTCTAATGTATGGTAATTGCCCAGATAGGGAAATTTACCCATCTAGGGTCATGCGGTCTTAAAAACTCTTTCCCTGACCATCAGAATTAGAAAATCCCTACTTAAGGGCAAAGTTGTTTTCTCTGCCATACTGAATGTTTCCAAATCATAAAAGCAAATTTTCTCTTGCATTAATTTAAACTAAACTTCTTGAAATGGTTCTCTCCACAAGCTATTTTCACTCTGTCACCCTACTCTCACTCCCCAATCTATTCCAGTCTGGTTTCCAGCAGCACTACACAGCTCATACTACCTTTGTCAAAGTTACCAATGACCTCCTGTTGCTGCTGCCAGTGAAGAAGTCTTTGCTTTTCTCTTTCACCTAAATTTATCTCGATTTAGAAGAGGGATACAGTTTTCTATCTTTTGTCTCATAATGATGTTTGTCATTTCTTGTTCTACCCAGCATCCATTCCCCTCCCCTTGTGATGGGCACCTCTCTTTCCCTTTCAGGGACTGCTCCATTGGTGTGGAGTTTTGGTGGGAGATAATGGTTGCTTCACATCAAGGAAGCTGAAGGGCCAGAACCTCCTTCTCTTTTCCCCAGCACAGGAAATAGTGCCGTAGGCAGGACTCAGCCAACTATACACTTTCTCCTGGGACTTTAATGCCTGATCAAGTCAGAGTGTAGGGATGGTTAGACATCATATTCATGTACTGGTAGTGACAGAAGACCCCACAATTCTTGCTGCACCACACTTGTTATAGTTCATTCTATGCAGTTCCCCAGATCTCATTTTGTTTTCCAAAACTAGTTCTCCGTTTTCTCTTCATTTCTGTTATGTCCAGATATTCTTCAAGTAAATTTAAATTTTGCTTGAAATAGAAAGTCAGCCTCTGCTGCTTATAAACAGAATGTTAATAGATATAATTTCCAATGTTTGGCTCTTCTTTATAGCTTTTGCAGATTCATTTTCCACTGTCTATTCTTTATATGTTGCAATTCTTCCGGACACTTTTTAATGTCCCTTCTCATTTCACCCTCTGTTACCTACATGGGCTATTTTAACTACTCCCCTGACTTCAACTATTACCCACATGCTAATGACTTCTAAATCTAGCTAGTCATTCCAAATCTCTCCTCTGACCCTCATATTTCTTTATTCATGCCATTTGTTTTTTCATTTATCCTATAAATAACTTCTACTATGAGGCAGATATATGATAGACAATGGAGAAACAAAGCAATATAGTTTTCCATTTAATGATGGTTAGTCTAGTGGATTCCATAATCTTGTGAAATGCATAATTCCATAAACTTTAACCTAATGGATGTCATAGTCTAGTGGATTCCATAGATGTTATGTAATATTCAACAACTCCACTTGGATATCTCAAAAATAGTGAATTCATCATCATTCCCTGACATCTGTACTCAAACATTTCTCCTACTGGGATCCCTATTTCAATGAAAGTACTCAACTGCTTATACCAGGAACCTGAGCATTACACTAATTTTTCCTCTTCACTCCGTCCCCACCTCTGCACCAATTATTAAAGCCTGTTCATTCGGCAGTCTCAATATCTCTAGAATGTGTCCACTGTCTGTCATCACTTTTGCTGCTGCCTTATCTATATAGGCCTCCATTCCCTTTTTCTAGGATCAACACAACACTAGTCTTGGTTTTTATGTCCAAACTGAAGCCAGAGTGAACTTGACAAAATTCAAGCCTATTTGTGATGATATTTTAGTTAAAACCCTTTGAAGACTCCATAATAATCTCAAAATAAAATGTAAGCTCTTTTCAAATCCCTTCTTGTTACATTTCCAACCCCTCACTCACTGGCCTACAAACTTCTCACTCTAGCTACTGAAATTCTCTCACATCAGCAAATGGATTGTGCTCTCTCTCAACTCTCCTTCCACTTGGCATATCTTCCCAGTTTCATATGAATTCCAACCAGGCCAGCTCCCCTCATTGCTTAGGTAATTTATCTCTCCCTCTGAAGGTTCACTCTTCCTAAAAGACTGGGTTATGCCCCTTTTTACAAGTTCTTAAAACATCTTATTTTCTCCACATCCTAACATTCATTACTATGTATCATTAATTACCATGTTTTATGGGTAGATTTCACTAGACTGCAAGGCATTTGAAGGTAGAAATCATATCTCTTTCTACATTGCTTTACCCACAGCACACAGCAGATGATCCATAAGCATTAGCTAAACAAATGAATCTTAACATGGCATTATCAAAAACTCAATATCAAACTGTAAAAAAATATTTTGTTTTTGTCCAACTTTAAATACACTGGATTGATCTGACCATTGACAGATAGAGTTATCTATCTGAAAAGTAGGGTACTTATGTTTATATGCTGTGATCTGTTGCATCAGTTATCAGATGATGAAACGACAGGTTCCAGATGTGTCCTCCAATCATACCTCAGCTGTACCACGCAACACACTATCAATACTTTATTTGCTTTGAAATTAGTACGCTTCTGAAACTATTTTAGAATCCACTAGGATTGGCTACTTAAGGATTACAGAAATCCAGGACCCCAGATATGTAATTACATCCTTCATAAGGATCCTAAGAACCTATTTTTTTTCCATTCCCACTTCCTTATCCTTTTCTTTCTTAACCTTCTTCAAAGGTAAAGAAAAGTGGTCCTGAGAAATCTAGGGTGAGAGAATGTTCTCCCTCAGGTACACATAAAAGATCATTAAGACCTGAAGCTATCTGAGCCCTAAAGCATAAATCTAAAAGATTTATTTTGAGCTGGAGAAGAATAATTGGAAGAGAAATAGTATTGAGTACCTAGTATGTGCCAGGTGTTGCACTGAACTCATATGAGGTAGGTAGATAGACATACAGCCTCAACACATTATAGACCAACACTGTAATACATGAGGATACTTGAGGGTTCCTGAGACCTTTTCAGGGATTCTACCGAATCAAAACTATTTGCATAAAAATATTTTTTGCCTTTTTAACCCTCATTCTCCCATGTGTATACAGTGAAGTTTTCCAATGGCTACACACTATTTGATATGGCAACAAATTGAATGAAGAAGCAAATATGAAACCCAGACATTAAAGAGATTTGCTAAAATATAAAACAATGCCACTCTTCTCACTAAATATTTTTGTTTTGGAAAAAGTCATTACTTTTTCTGAAAAACAGTTTCATGAAATGGTTTGGTTGTTTTTTAAAATAAATTAATAAATACATGTTTTTAAATGTCAGCTTAAATTTCTATTAGGGTAAATACTGATAGATACCACACCCTATTACTGAATGCCCTCAATAATTTTTTAGTAAAACAAGGTTATTGAGACCAAAAAACTTGAGAATTGCTGACATAGAAAGTGGAATAATCATAAGAGAAGGCATCTAGCCATCAATGATACCACACTGAACAGCACTGGAACTGAAACAAATCCAAGTTGATGACCAGTTTTGAATTAGTGCCCCATTTTGCCATCTTTCAGTCAGTCTTCCAGGACTGCAGTGCTAGGATAAAGACAGAATCATAACCAGTACATCCATGAAAATATAAGCAGTAAGCTTTCAGTAAGTGGTTGAGGACATTCCTTGTAGGAAACTACATCGCCCATTCTCTCGGATCATCAATTCAAAAAGCATTGTTATTTGATGTTATGGAAGTCCACTTTATTGGACATAGCTCTACTGTGAATTAAATTTTGTTTGAAGTATGCATAAATTAAAGAAAATCTTTGAGTACTTATCTTTCTCCATTGTGTTTGTCGGTGTGCTGTTTCAGCTAACTCTCAACACTTACTTGAGTATCATGGCAAGAAGGTGTGCAATCAATGTTTGTAAGCTAATCAACTGATTGATTAATTCTTGCCTAAAACCAGAAGAAAGCATCACTTCATTCTTGGTGGACTAGCCTATCAACCATGTAGCAACTTACTTCTATGAGTAGAAGTATTCAACTACGATCTTACTCAATGTAACCATCCCATATTCTGAAGGAGTGAATACAAGGTTAATGCAAGTGTCCCCAGTGCCTTGGGAGAAGATTTTAGGGTTACTTTTTTTTTTTTTTTTTTTGCGGTACGTGGGTCCCCCACTGCTGTGGCCTCTCCCATTGTGGAGCACAGGCTCCGGACACGCAGGCTCAGCGGCCATGGCTCATGGACCCAGCTGCTCCGCGGCATGTGGGATCTTCCCGAACTGGGGCATGAACCTGCGTCCCCTGCATCGGCAGGTGGACTCCCAACCACTGCGCCACCAGGGAAGCCCATATTCTTAATAGACTTTTCCTAAGAGTAGCAAAGCCACCATGAAAAGAACAGTTAATGAAACTTGTTTTCTTCATTACCAAACTTAATATAAATACTTTCACATGAATGTTCTTTTCTCTTTTTTAAATTATTCATGAAGTCTATCTTTGCTAGAGTTGGGGGGTGGTGATATACAGGAATAATCTCAGAAATTATTGCAACAGGAGAGAAGTAATATAATATTTTAAACCCCAACTAATATAAGGAACAATTCATAATCCCAAAAAAACACAATACAATAAAATTAAGAATGCAGGTTAATCCTTAATTTGACCTACATTAAATAATTATCATGTAGAGGTAAAATCAGATAATTTCAAGGTCTCCAGAAGACCTCAGTTTAAGTAAATGAGATCTTAGATTTCACATTCTGACATCACATGCTTTTATTTTTCCCTCTGGTACAAACTCACATCAGGATCCTTTTCCTGTGCAATTAGCAAGATAACTGTCTTACCTAACTGACAATGCCCCTTTTCATTTTGGGGTCTGCAAGCATTTGCCACTTACACTCAGATCATGTTTTTGTGATAGGCCACAGAGCAACTTTCTTTAAAGCTATCAAAGCCTTCCTCATTATCCTTTATGGGCTGTGCAGAAAACATCTCAACTACTAGACATTTAACTGGAGTGCAGTAGAATGGGTTTGCTGGCCCTCTCCAGTTCCTTGGGTAAAAGCTCTGTTCATAATCAGTGTCTGGTTTTTTAAATCACCCTCAAGAGGTTCCTTCCGGTCCACTTCAGTTCCCTTTTTAGTGTCCCACTGATTTTCCAGACTTTAGGAACGTGTCCTTAACCGCCCGCTTTTTCAATGACTTTCTCCACTGAATGCGAAAGTAACACTTTGATACTTCAGACATTGAGAAAGGAACATCTTGAGAACTAACACACCATTTATAACAGTACAGTTTACAATAGCATTTCCTGCAGAAAGAAAGTGCCTTCTCAGAAAGAGAAGGATGATTTCTGCACCCCATTTAGTTTCAAAACTACAAGCAACACCCTTGTTTCTTGTCAATAAAAAGGAAGATAGACTAGAGTAGCAGTCACAATACATAAATGATATTATTTGTCCCCAGAGTGCATACCAAACTGTAACTCACTCAAAGAGCTTGTATGAATTATGAATGGTAGGAAGGCGCAGAGAGGAACTTAGCACAGACCCACCCCACACTGCTGTTACACGAATATTTTATAGGCAGAGAAGCCACATGAACTATGTGATGAGATGGCAAAGGTATATATTTTATGTTTAATTCCCGTCCTGCTCTAAATCTCATTTTAACTAATATAGGGACACTACAGAAGCTGTGCATCTGAAAATATAATATTGATTAAATTTTAATAGCAAATAAGCTAATCGGGATAAAATCTGAAAAACCTCATGGGAATGGTGGGATTTTCAAAAAGATGTCCCCTTGGCCCCCAAATAATAACAAAAACAAAAGCAAATGAAGAACAGAATACACTGGGTTTTAAACTGTACACAGAAGTGGAAGACAGAAATATAAGGAAACTTGGGCATTTATGTAGCATTTGGAAAGGTAATGGTGGGCACTAAAGGACTCTGCTTTGACCTGAAAGTCAGGGGCAAAGCCATTATTGTTTCTGTTGCCTAGATAAAGGGTATTCATGTTGTAATGTAAGATATCGGTATATTGTCCAGTTCTTTTTTAGACTCTAATAAAAAATTGTAGTCATTTTCCAAAGAAAAGTCATAGAATGATCAGATCACAGCTCTATAAATAAAAATATGCCAGAGACTTTCAGTCTTGTCTCAGAATACAGTATTCATGTGTCCTATTTTCTTATTTTTTCCCTCTAGCATTTTCCTTGAGGTTTTTTTGAACTAAATAATCAGGAGGAATTGAGAGGGGAAAGGAGGAAAGAAACCTTTTCCTCCTGCAGAAAAAAATGGTTGTATAGAAGAGTTTTTTACATACACACGCACACATACACACACTCACACATACCTCAAAAAGGAAATAGTTGAGCTGAAACAGAATCATTATCATGAAGTCTGTGTTAGGAAAAAGAGGAAAATATATAAGGGCAAAGACTCATCTGAATGATCCTAGTTAAGGGCCTTACCAAGGAGACAGCTTAAGTTATCTTTGAAAACTGGTGAGTCGCCCTGCTTGGCTGAGTATGAATTGAATGTTCCCAAAGTAACATTTCACAAATAGGGATACCCTTCCATTTCACACTGCTCTTTCTCAAAACAGCAACACCATTTATCAATATTTCATATCAAGACAATTGCATTGTAGAATTATTATAGTCTTAGTGCTTCATTAAAATTTTAAAAAAGTTAAATCCCTGTTTTGTTGAACACAAGAAATGAATAGTAAATATTGATTTAGAGTGAATGCAAACATTTCCCTAGGAGTGGATAATTACTGTCTTTCTATGCAAAACACTTATATTTGAAGAAGCACTTCACTTACTTTGCCATGCGGTATACATTCTTTAGTACATTTTAAATTATACGTTGTCCTGGACAATGTCTGCTCTATAATTTCTTGTGTCTCTACACCAGAGTCAGTATGTAATTTTAAACTACCAAGTTTCTGCCAACTAGGAGAATAGGCTTAACTCTTTCTCTTTGCTGGGTTCACAAATACTTACACAAGGAGATCTGGAAAGACACAGGACTGATGATCTCAGACCTGGAGCAGTTTGGTCTCTTTTTTCAGGCCAACAGAAATGCCACTAGTAACTGGACACAGTTTACAAAGCAGAGACTAAATGGAATATAGAATTTAAGTACCTAAGCCAGTTTACACCCCATCTAAAAGATATGAATTCAATAATTAACATTAGAAATTTTTGATGAATCACTAGTGGTTTGAATACTTCTTATAGAAAGGTCTAGTTAAATAAGGGACCATTATACTTTAGAATATATCTCTTGTCAAAATCTTTTATTATTGTAGTTTTACCCCTCTGCCAAGATATTTGCAGCATAGCATTATTTAAATTATGTAAAGGAATTCATCTTAACCATTTCAATGTCACCTATGTAGGTGGTGATTTAATTCAGCAGTTATGTTAGAATACTTTTAATTGTACAGAATATACAAAGCTTATATTTGTATAAAAATATTAAATAGTACAAAGTTATAAAAGATCATGTATATCGTGGTATTCATCATTTTTACCTGTAAATTTGCCATTCACTTAAGTAATAAAAATACTTGCAAAATCATCTCATATTAAAGTACCCATCATTCTATTCTCTGTTTCTAAGAAATTGGCTTTTTTAAAAAGATTCTACATATAAGTGATAACATATAGCATTTGTCTTTCTCTGTCTGTCTTATTTCACTTAGAATAATGCTCTCAGAATGGTTGCCAGGAGTTGGGGGGCAGGGAAAAGGGGGAGATGTAGGTAAAAGTGTACAAACTTTCAGTTAGAAGAATAAGTTCTGAGGATCTAAGAAACAGCATGGTGACTATAGTTAGTAATACAGTATTGTATACTTAAAAGTTGCTGGGAGTAGATTTAAGCATTCTCATTACACATACACAAAAAGAGTAACTATGTAAAGGAATGGATGTGTTAATTATCTTGATCTTGGTAATCATTCTACAGTGTATAGCAAATCATCACTTTGTACACTTTTAATAGACAATTTTATGTCAGTCAATCCTCAATAAATTTGGAGAAAATTATAAATAAATAAATATGTACATAAATAAAAATTTAAAAGATTAAAGTATATGAAGAAATGAAAGCAAAAAAATGCTAAATTTGGAGTAAAGTTACTCAGTGGGAGATAAATGAGATGAGACCAAGGGATTGTTTATGTGCACAGATTGGTTATGTGTCCTGCTTCCATAGAATCCTCACATTCATATATTGTGAGATTTAGTCTCATTTGTTCTCTCTGGTTTCAAACTGCATACAACCTCCTACCTTTTGGATATATTAAAGATTACAACATAGGAAAAATGTACTCTAAGAGGAACAAAACAGTTTCAGTGGTTATACCAACTATGAGTGTACTTGAAGAAGATTCATCAAAGTTTCAACCTTTTGCATGTCATGTAGTGTCTTGTGGCATCCACTGTGCTCTCTTCTGTTTATACCCCCTCCCATTATTGGCTTATTTTAGGCAAACTTGTCTGAACACAGGAACTGCCTGGGGAATTCATTAAAAATGATTCTCAAGACCTTATTCCAGAGAGTCTGACCCAATGAGTCTGGAACAGGGCCCAGGAAACTTTTTTTTTTTTAATGCTCCAGATAATTTTATGATTAAGTTTGGCAAACATAGTTCTAGACCTTCATCTAACCCATCCTCTAAACTCAATTTTATTTTTAATCAGTGTGGGCCATATTTTCACTAGCCGTACTTGAGGAGGAAAGGGGGAAGCCTACTCTCCAGCCTGCTCAGTGAGAAATATCCTTACTGTTCCTATTTCAGTGTAAAAGGAAAGCACAACTAGGATTGACTTTAAGTCATACCAAAGTAAAACTAATTAATACCAGCCCTATTTCTTGATGGAGGTTTTGATAGAGGTGTGTTTTAAGGAACAGGGAGGTCTGAGTTACTCAAGTGCAGATTGAAAAGGATGTGGGCACAATAAACTGACAAAGAACTGAGAGGGCTGGATGGAGAGAAAACTGATAAATTACCTAGGTCACAAATGAGACTAAGCTCTGTTCCTTGGAAATATACTAAATCTAATAGTTGTCTGAGAACACACTTAATCTGCAAAAGACTATGAGGATTGTACTGATGTTAATTTTTTTAAAAAATGCAAATGACAACTTAATACTTCAGCAGAAATTATGAATAGAGACATAATTCACTAGCACATAGTAAAAAGCTTAAATGCCAGATTTGATCACAACCATGTGAGTCAAATCCAACTTCGATTGTGTCTCTGCAAGTGGTATCAAGAGATGTGTTGGAAGAGAATGGAGTAGATATCTGAGATGACAGTACTAAGGTAAACAGCACTGATGAACATCAGAGGTGCTGTAGCAGCAAATAGTCAAATTTAAAAAATCATAAAGATAATACATGGGTATGATAATGTGTTTGACTTTGTCCATTATGCCCCTCCATATTCCACCACTCTAACCAGTGAATTGTGTAGAAATTTTTGGCTTCCTTAGTGTGTTTCTTAGCAGCATAGGCAGCAGGGGAGCTGTGGGCAACACACACCAAGACTCTTACTAAAAGAAGAAACCCCCAGAACACGTTCTACAATCCAGCCCTTGACTCCGGTCATTCACTGGTTTTAGAAACTCCTTTATTTTATCTAATCTAAACTACTACTGATTGCAACACACTTCCCAATTTCCACAATGTTAAAAGGTGAAAAAAAAATGTGCATCTTAGTATCAATAATATGTGAAACCCTTAGAGAAAAAAAAGTAAAACAACAGACAAATAGCCTCCTGAGGTTTTAATGGTGTTTATCAAAGAAACTCCAAGTTAGGCAACTGAAGTTCTGGGGGAATGGTCCATCCCCAAGTCAATCCCCAGGGCACTGATACCATGTGAGGATGCCATGAGCTGCTGACAATCACTTTGTCACAGCAGGAGAACCTTCGCCCTCTCAGATGAGGTTATGATAAACAATGGACAAGGGACATCTCTCAGAGCAGATCTCAGAGCAGCCAGATTGGGGACCATGGAATCCTCTCCACCACCAGAAGGAAGAGACCCTGCTGATCTAGTCTAACAGAATATGGTATATGCCAACAAATCTTGACCACTGTATAGTAAGTTGTTTCCCCTCCTCTTTTCTAAATGGTAGTCTTAATGGATTTATTCTCTTTTTCCTCTTCCATTGTTTGTGAGAAGGTAACTGAAAATACCATTTAGCACCCAGTGAATGAACCATGAAATTGCTACATCTGCATCAGACTCCGAGCAAATACACATCCCTCAAAGATTCTGAACTTGGACCTGGGATGCAGTAAGAGAGTGAGATTTGAGTTTTATCTCTTTTGGAAGGAGTAAATGTGTTTATAATATACAGGAAGGTTGCATTATTTTAGTCAAGGGCATTACAAAATATCTATTACCGATATTTGGGGGAAAATCTAGCTTTCACTATGGGAATTGACTCTGTGCCACATCATTTTGATATGTTTCCTCTAAGATTGCTAGCTGTAAGATCACCTATGCTACAGGGCATCTGCCATCATGTGGAGACAGCTTGCCTAGAATGACTCCATCAGAGAGGAAAGTAAATCTTGGAGAGTGGTGGGAGAGAGTAAAAAAAAAAGTGTGTGTGTGTGTGAGTGTGTGTGAGTGTGTGTGTGTGTGTGTGTGTGTGTGTGAGAGAGAGAGAGAGAGAGAGAGAGAGGGAGGGAGGAAGGGAGGGAGGGAGGGAGGGGGGAGAGGGAAGGAGAGAAGAGGAAAAAAAGAAGTCAGAATTCCTAGAAATATGAGAAATTATAGAAGAAAGTTCAAGTTGGTTTTCTGTCACTGGCAACTGAAAGATGCCTCATTAATACAGAATAAATTGTCTTGATTCAAATTTCACAATAGCTTTGCAAAGGTGGGGACAAATAAGAAAACTGTTATTGACTCACTGTGGTTAAATCAGTGAGAGTGGAAACAGAAAGCAGATCTCATATCTTACTTCCACGGGGAAAGCTGAATCTAAATTTATCACAATACACAACCAGGAAATATCCTGCTAATGATGTCAATATCAAACAGCCATATAGCTAACACTTGTTGAATTCTCATCATGTGCCAATCATTACACTATTAATGATATATTTATATTAACTCCTTCCATCCCCTCAACAACCAAAATAAGTAGTTTTACTTACTCCATTGTACAGATGAACAAACTGAGGCTTAAAGAAGAAAAACAATTTGCCCCAGGTCACACAGCCAGCTGGGATTACAACCCAGGCTCTTTGCCCTTACTCATCCGTTCCCTTAACCACCATACTCAACTTGGGACAAGTATAGTACTTCCCAAACACCAATGGAATTCTTGTATTTATCTTTCTCTCCTTTCCAAGTCCAGAATGAGAGAAAAAGTGTTTTCCCTCTGCCAACAATACCACTAACATTGCTACATTGACATTATTCAGCAAATTGCTTTCACTTAGTAAGCATGGTGAGAACTCCCTGCCTAAACATTAGAGATGGTTTTCCAACAAGCACAAATCCAACTAGAAATAGACCAAAATATTCAAAAGTAGAAGTGGAATTTATTATTATTAATTCCACTTCAAGATTTATTTCAAGACTTGACTGACTGTATGTCAGTGCTGGACACCAGAACAGAATCTAATTAGCCTGGCTGTTATTCAGCATCGATGCTCAGACTTACCCTACTTGAGTCCTTGTGGCAGGACACGATTTCAGAACGCTGAGCGTTCAAAGGAATGTCACCTCTACAAACAGCATTCTTAATGTTAAAGGATAAAGCATCACAGTTGTGGGGAAAGTTGTACATCTACCAGGAAAATATTCATCAGCTACCCAGCTGGTCATTCCCTTTGCCTTTGGCTATTTGGACATACTTTAGTAAAGACACCCACAAGATCTCCAATCTTAACTGTAAAGCTTGAGAAAAAATGTCCAGTGAAAGTTGTTTTCAGGTATAATATAAGAAACTCCTTTTACCTCCTTTGCCTCAAGATATACATAACTGTAAGGGCAAACAAACTAAACAATAAAAATAAATACCAGGTACTACAGATTAGAAATGAAAAGTAAACCAGCCGCATGCCAGTTTCTTGCTACAAGTTCCAGCGGATACCAAAGTCAATGTGACTGAGAGAAGATGTAGTGTGGAGAGAAAATCTCCCAGGATAATCAAGGGATATACTTCCAAGTCTATTTCCCCCACAGAACTGTTTTGTTTTCTCACATCAATGAGCTAGAATAAAATGTGGATCCCATGATCAAGCTGGCAGAAGTCATGCTCCCTACCTGGATGCTCGAAAATTGTAAATCACAACTTTACAAGGATTTAACTTTTCCCTTTCCAAAATAATCAAATGTTGTGGTGAGGGGGCCACTAATCATGACAAAAAATATACTGCAAATGCTTTCTTTTGGTGCCAAGTCCAATAAGTTCTCTGAGTGAAATTAAATGCACGATCTTATTCCAAACCACAGCTTCCCTTGGGGATGTGCAAATCTCAAGAGGGGGCTGAAAGGCCAGTTTTATCAAAGCCCAGGGTTACACCCATGTTTTTCAAGTTTTTTTTTTTTTTTCCCCTGTTTTAACTACTGCCTGTAGTATAAACGGCTCAGGCCCCTCTGCTTTCCAGCCTTCATAGTCAAATCAGCGCTTCATACTTTCCACATTCGGCCTCTAAAAAGTGGGCCAGTCCCTGACTTCTCTTAGTTTCTCACAGTTTTTGTTTATTTTAAGAGATTCTCTGCTGAACTCCAGGGAAGGGGGAAAAAAGGGAGGGAGAGAGAGAGAGGAATCTGTTATGTTGTAAGCAATTACTGGCTCCATCTCTTAGATCTGCAGTATCACAGGAATTAGAGATGGAAAAGACCCATTAGGTCATCCTGTACACCCTGGGCCAGCACAGCGCTATTCCGTACTATAGATTATCTCTTCTGAGAGTTTTTAATATGTTTAAAGGGAAGCCAATGATAACATGGTTTCACTTTATTTCTTTTGGGGCTTTGTTCTGTCCAGTCTACAACATGCCATTTCTATGGATGGGCCCAGGGTGACTTTTCAAAGGACATTTGACTGCCCATAAGAATTAAAACAACATTTGTGCTTTCCAATAACTATGATCCATAAGTTCAGCATGGAAGCATTCATAAAAACAAATTCTAAACAGCCAACATTTAGTCCCAGGGATGGAAATGTGACACGGAAAAAACTGTACATAGACATAGTCTATATATCGAGTACATAATACCACAAATATAACTGTGTTAGTGTGCATACATGCTCACATAAAGTGCATACAACTACTCATCATTACCCCAGAGTGTTTCTGTTTCCTCAGAGTTGTGCCCAAATGCTGCATAATTCACGAAAATGTGATCCAAAATATTTAAGGTTATGTTTCTCACAATTTTCTTCGGATCTCTCTTAAGTCACGCATCTTAAATGTCAACTTGCATAGAGAAATATTTAATTTCAAAAATACTCCTCCATTGGGAAATTCTTTAGCTCTTCCTTAAGTAGCTTTGTTTTTTTTTTTTTTTTTCTCCTTTGTTCTTATCCTAAGGTAATAGAGTGTTTTGGTCTACTTTTGATGTGCCAGCCTAGGTACTCTTAGCTGCGAGACTACCAGTCCCATCCCTCAGGAAAAGAAATACAGTGTGAGGGAAACCTAGCATGAAGAATGAACACATTGTGTGTTCTTAAGTGACTACCATCTTAATCCATTGGCCTTGAAGGCTATCTGGAGGAGATCAAATCAATACTACTATTTGAAAGCATACGATTTTATGCTAGGATCATAATCAATACTGATAGAATGTGTATTTTTTTCTTATAGTATGTTCTAAGTTATATAGTATTTTTGAGGTATAATGCAGGATATATTTTCATTTGAATATGTTTAATAAGCTGGCCCATCTTTGATATGTGTGGTAGATAAGAGTGATTTCTCACTGCTCTACTAGGAGGCAGGGTAGTTTATTAATCAAGAGTCTGCAGTATGGACCTTTTACAGGGTTTGTGATTGTGGGTACTACCAGTTACCTTTCATTTGATCAGTGGTTTATATGATACTCTTCAAGAAAAAGAACCTAACTTATCCCAAAACAAATGTATATGATAGAGGGGTTCACTTTACTCTGGGTAGCTTAAAGAGTAAAACTAAATTAGAGAACTTTAGAGGAAGAAAGCTTGGGCTCCAAAACCCATCAGGTTCTTCCCATCCTTGCTGGGGAAGCCATTGAGTTTTTCCTCCCTTGACAAGGACTCTTCTCATGACTGTTTCTTAGGAATACTCCTTCCCTTCAAAGATGTCCTCTCTGACCATTCTGGCTAAGTCTCTTACAGAACCCTCCTTATTTAACTCTAATAAGAATCAATTATTGCATTGTTCATTTATGGTTTAGCCAGCTCCCTAAAGAGTGGCATGGTGTCCGAGTTAAGGGCATGGGCTCTAAAACCATCACCCCTGGCTTAAATTCCTGCTCTGTCACCTATCAGTTGTTTCTCTTTGGCAAGCTACTTGTACTCTCTCCCTTACCTGTAACTGGGGAAAATAGAGTTTCCACTTCCCAGCCTTGTTGCAAGGAGTAAAGGAGTTAACACTTGTAAAGCCCATGGTAATTAACATGCAGTGTGCTCCCAAAAAATATCAGGAGCTATTGTTTTAGTATTATTTTCCTTTGTGTTTCAAAGCCTAGTTTAATGCCTGGTACATGATTGGCACTCAATAAATGTGTATTAAAGATATGAAAGAGTGGATATTCTGAAGAATGTTCCTAAGCGGAAAATTCCAACAATGGGAGCTGTTGCTCTTTGAGGTCATAAATACCTGTCAGTCAACAAAATTGCTGAAAGAACTTTTAGAAAGATTTTAGAAGTCATTCCATAATAGTGTGGGAGATGTAGCTAATCACTAAGATTTCTTCCAGGGCTTCCCTGGTGGCGCAGTGGTTGAGAGTCCACCTGCCGATGCAGGGGACACGGGTTCGTGTCCCGGTCCGGGAAGATCCTACATGCCACGGAGCGGCTGGGCCCGTGAGCCATGGCTGCTGAGCCTGCGCGTCCGGAGCCTGTGCTCCACAACAGGAGAGGCCACAACAGTGAGAGGCCTGCGTACGGCAAAAAAAAAAAAAAAAAAAAAGATTTCTTCCAGTGGAAGATGATATTGATCTAAGGTTGTGCTCTCACCACTTCCCCTCTTTGGGTCCTAGTTTTCTCAAAGATAAAATAAAGGTTTTTGACTAGATCATCTCTAGGGTCCGTCCTATTCTAATATTCTATGATTCTATATGTGAGCCACCTGACTCTTGTTATTACTTTTTTTTCTGCAAAAATTCCCATAGAATAGTTTTTCATTTGGCAACCAAAGTAACTTTGTTCAAACGGCACCTGGGACAGAGTTATTCGACCCCAGGGTCAGGGAGCCCTAAAAACTGGTGACTGTGCTGTAGTCACTGCCACTTGGTGACAGGAACATAAACAGTCCATTTCCCATGCTGCCTCTTTCCACTACCATATTCTCTTTCACTTCCCACCTTCCGCAGCAATACAGACACATCTTATGCATCTCCAAAGCACAAGAATTCCACCCACGCAGCACTGCAGAAATTAGAGCCAGAAAACCCCTATTAGGTCATGCAAGCCACACCCCTTCTAGAGCAGGAACATCCTCTTCAACTAACATTTGAGCTCTCCTTCTGGCTCCAAAATGTGGCCATGCTTTAGTGATTCCTGGATATGGTTTGAATAACAGTTTATAAGCATTCTGGGATCCTTTGAAAATAAAGGTTCCATATAAAGTTATCTTACTATTTTGTTTATTATAAAGTGGTTTTGTTGCTGTTGTTTGTTAATCTTCCTGGGAATAGTCACAAGAAGATTTCTCAAAGAAGAAATTGTACCAGCAAGCCTTTGACCTGATTTTTATCAAATCTGATAGCCAGCCATTAAGAACCTAGCTGATTAAAGCCCGCATTGCCCTGTTGTAAATGTGCAATAAAAAATAGTTTGGAAAACAATTAAAATATTTAAAGTATACGTGTTAATTATTGCTAATATATTTGCTCACATTTTCCTCAAGTTAAATTATATATTTATCATCAATGTAAATTCTGTTTATTTTTAATCGTATAACAATGCTTTATTGCCTTCGGATATGAAGTCTTATAACTGCTAATTTGCTAAACGTTCAACATTTTAAAAATGTTTGCCTGTTTCATTGTGCTGAACATACAAATCCAACTTATTACTCCAGGTGACAAGAAAGCCAGCTGATTAACACAAATGTCAAACACCACCAGGGATTCAACCCAAATCCTTGGCTACTATCCAGCCACTCCTCTGGCTCATAGACAATTTCATTATTTCCCTGTTAGAAAGGGAACATGAGGGTAGGAAACTGTCCTAGATGACACAGTAAGTAGGACTCCGCATTCTACTTAAAGCTTTCTTCTCTTGAAGAGCTTAAGGCAAATAGCCTAGGATAATATTTCTTTTTACCATACACACAAACAAAATTAGCATTACTGTACCCATTTTACAGAGATGAAAGCTTGATTGTAGAGAAACAGGGCCACTGGTCATTGTTACCCAAATCATAGTGGAGTCAGAGAAGCCCCAAAATCTGTCTGCTAAGTGCTAATGCATCTTCATATCCAAATGACCACATTTTCTTAATGAATCACTAGTAATAGGATCTACAAAGCACTCTGCAAAATGTAAAATGCTATTAAAATGTATAATAGGCATAAAATTCTGAACTGGGATAGTTTTTTTTCTCCATCTGAAACTATATTAAAAAGAAAAATTATTATAAGGAGTGGTACTAAACTCAACATATTATTAAGAAATTGCTGTTATTTAAGATAATATAATAGGTTCCATATTTATCAATGTTTCATAAACTAAAGATAATTTCCTGAATTTACAAAAGCTGCTATTCACATCGGAAAGCTCTGGATAATTGCTGTCTATCTGACACAGAAATAATAATGCAGAGGAACCCAATTGTGGGCCATAGTTGGAATAAACCTCAACTTCCAAAACCTTCCAGCGAAACAAACCCCAGAGAGGGATAGAGACAGATATACACCACTGCGAGATTTCAAATGTCCAGGTTTCAGCAAAACTAGAACAAGTTTTCAAAATAACAAAAAAAGGGGCTCAAAGGATAAATAGCTATTGAAGAGAGTATTAGGAACAATTTTTGGATCAGATTAGGAGGACATAGAATGGGTATAAACTAACAGAAAGTATTTTAAGGTTATATTGAATATGGGGCCAAGTGAAAAACAAAAGGAATACAACAGGTTCAGCAGTTTTAAAACCTTAATGATAAATGAATGAATCAGTGTGGGAGGATGTCAAAATTTCCTTAAAAGAAAGCATTCTGCATAGAAATGCAGCAGTTGAAGGCGATATAAAAACACCAGCATTGGGCTTCCCTGGCGGTGCGGTGGTTGAGAGTCCGCCTGCCGATGCAGGAGACACGGGTTCGTGTCCCTGTCCGGGAGGATCCCACATGCCACGGAGCGGCTGGGCCCGTGAGCCATGGCCGCTGATCCTGCGCGTCCGGAGCCTGTGCTCCGCAACGGGAGGGGCCACAATAGTGAGAGGCCCGCGTACCGCAAACAAACCAAACCAAAACAAAAAAAAACACCAGCATTTATGCCATACTCACCAAGATACCTATTTCTCCATTTAACACATCTGCCCATTTAAACATAGACACCACCTCATGGTGAAAAACACTATTAATCTAGAATTTTTGCATTTTAGGGACTAACATAGCCAACAAGTCTCATTTCAAGTTCACTTTGAGTGATGAAGACCTTAGGAAGGCTGCTTGGATTACTGCTTTGAGAATTTGGAGGCCTCACCTGGCTCAGTGGGAAGAGTCTGTAATCAATTATTGCTGCCTGTCATGGCTGTGGGAGAGGAAAATCCAAGCCCAATTGCTATTTATTTGATTTTCTGATCCAGTATAACCCTCTTCACTTACAGCTGAGGAATCTGAGGCATTGGTGGGATATGGGGTTACATTTACGAATAAAGAGCTAGAGTGATTGGCCTAAGGGTAGACTGATATTGGGTTGGTCTTCTTTGCAGAATGCAGGTATCCTGATGTCAAGTTCCCTGCCCTTTCTTTCTACCAATTGCATTCCAAATTCTGATTATTTGGAATTCAACAATAGATATGACAAATATCCAGTTACACTATAATAATATAGTCTTAGTTCATTCTACCAAAAAAATCATAATACTTAAATATATTCTTAAATGTTTTCGAGCCCCTAATATCTATCTTTCTGGAAAAAAAATAATTTCTTACTAAAACTTAATTTCTCTAAGACATTAAATCCGATAAGTGTACTGTTTTTCCTAGGCTTCAAATTCTTTAGCCTTCTTTCTCTCTGTTTAGAGAGTTTATAAATCTAACTGACTTAATCCCATTCAGTGTGATACTAAAACTAGCAACGAAGTGTAGAGGAACCATTAATATTCCAAATTCCTCGAAAATGCACACCATGGTGCCCTTGAGTAATCTCAAACTATTAGCCATAGTCCCTCGAAGCTTACAGCAAGCAGTATGGAATATCCATTGGCCCATCATTTACCTTCTATAACCACACCCTATATAGAATGACTTTTTAGAAATTCAAATGAAATATTTCAGGTAAGCAAATAGTTGTTGCCATTTTCATAACTGAATATCTAATATCCATACAAACATAAAATAATGCAGTACTAACAGGTGTTGCTCTTCACTTAAATTTCCCCATATAATCTAGGTTTTTTCACCTCGTATACAGATATACTTATTTTAAAACTTGAGTGCACTCAACAAGGTCGAGAAAACAATGTCTACAAAAGGCTCCTGGTGAAGAAACATGCAGAAACCAAGAGGATGGGTTGTAATGTATGCCTCGTGAGCACTTGGATTCTTCCACCATATTTGTCAGAACTCTCTGTACTATGTGTGCATTGGAAAATCGATGGCAAGTCTCTATTATGTGAGCCTTCTCTGAAAATCCTTTAATGCAGACAACACTTTTTAAAAAGTAGCAAGGGATGGGGTAGTCATAGGGTATATCTTATGACTTTTACTGCTTTGCCTCTCCAGCTGCCCATTGAAGAGATATTTTCGCTCAGGTTTACCTATCATGGCAGCATAGGCCCATGGGGACCCATGGAAGGTAATGAGGGGCTCCATTAACCAGTTTCATTATTTCAGAAGGCCTAAGGGAATAACACACTCACCAATAATAAGGCTGCTAAAGCTAGAGTGTCAAATTACTTTGGGGCAAAATCTTATCAACTTTGTATGAAAACTCTTATTACTTCATGCTGATAAGAGTCTCTGACTGGCAACTATGTATGTGTTTGACTAATAAAGTGTTAAATAAAAACAAATGAATTGTTTTGTTTGGATATTAAAATTTTTCAAAACACAGAGTCCCAGATGTAGAAGATAATCAGAGAAGACTCATTTATATTAAGGGCTCAATGTCAATTTAATAACTTTAGTAATGATGGTGCTGACAGCACAATAGCTAAAACTTACATGACATTTCCTAAGTGCCAGGAGCTGTTCTAAGCATTATACATACATTTATTTATTCAATCATCATAACAACCATATTAGGTAGGTATTATTAGCCCAAAGTAGAGTTATAAGCTAAGAAGTGAGAAAAGGGAGACAGAGGACCATCAAATGACATGCGCACAGTCATACAGAGAGTAAAGGCTGAAGCAAAAATTTGAACCCAGGCAGTGTGCTTTAGAACACACTCTCTCAATTCCTTCCTTCAGGAAATACTATGGTTAAGGTCTCATTTTTAATTGGAACAAAGATAACAGAGCAGAGTGGCTTCCTTATCTGTAAAATTAGGGATAGTGATAGTAGTTTTCTCAAGTTGTTGATAAGGTTTAAGAAATTCATTTTTGTAAGATTTGAAACCCATACCTGGAACAAAATAAGTGTCATTAGGTGTTTGCCAGTGTTAACAACAAGACTTTTTAAACTACAAAGCTTTTTTTCTCCTCTTGAGCACAGATCGAAATCCTGAGGCCAACCATCTCACAAGTGTTCAATATGGGTAACTTTAAAAATGATGTTGCTATTGTCTAACTACCAATAGGCAAGGAAATTCAAATGGCTGCCTAAAAACAAACCATTAACTTAGCTTACTGGTGAAAGCTCAGCCCTACCTTCCCTCTGCAATGGGAGGGGGAGAGGAGGAGGATGGGACACTTTGTGCCTGAGTAGAGGTGTGTGTAAGCAGAACCTGAGCACTGCCAGGGACCCTTGATGAGATCTTCATTCTTTTCTCCCTGTTCACAAACACTCCTGAGAGCCTGGTAATTTACCACTAAATCTGTGTGCATAGAAACAAACTTTTAAACTATAACATTCACTACATGATATGTACATTCCTTGGACTAGCATATCATTGCATAATATTGTTCAGTTTTAATAAAACTATCCTTTGAAGCTCTGTTGTGGAGGAGAGTAATTCCACAGCAGCTTTGAAGTATCCTCCCTTAAATAAAGTCAGAGAAAAAGCCATTGTTTATTTCACCACTATTTAAGAGTTAATGAGAGATTTGCACCTGTACAGCTGTTGTGGACTGAAACTAACTCATGGAGTGAATGTGTTTTCTGCTTGAGACAGTTGTAAATGCCTTGAGTAAAAACACTGAGGACTGCTAATGGATAGGTTTATTTTAAAGCATGCCATCTGCTATCAATCATAGAGAAGTATAGGAAGCAAGTTTGGCTGGGCTCCCTCCTTGTGAGCCTGATAAAGACAGGGCTCCAGGACTCGGGAACATTGAGTCCTCAAGAGAATAAAACATCAAACCTACTCAGCAGCTCCACTAACAATAATAAAAATGCCTCTGCCTAAAGGTGACATTCTGAATTTACGATTATTTGTGTCTATAAAGTGTATTCTTTGGCTCCTGACTCATTCTGACTGTCTCACTCTAAGATCAATACATTAAGCCTGCCTGGAGTAAATGGAAATCCTATCCTTTTATTAAACCAGCAGCCAGTACCTGAGTCGATCTAATGCCCTATAGGATCGCAGGAAGATTTTCAGCTCTGTTCTCTTCTGTTTTTAAGATTTTTCATGAGAAAGTTACAACTGAAATCTATTTTAATTCACTAAAATACATAAGTAACATAGGCAAGTTTATCTTTCCTAGAAGACAAAATAAAATGAAAGAAAATAAAAGACTGAATTGGAATTAATCCTACTATTCTTCTATCATGTGCCCATGATGATGCTGTCAGAAAATTACATATTAGAAATATGTTACAGTAAAATTTAGAATCGGTGGCTCAGAGTTGTTATGTTCTTTATGCCATATGGACCAAGCATGTTTTCAAGAGGACAAACATTATTTCCTCGGAAATCTTCCAGCTGTGGAATTATAACCAATATTGCTTTCAAAAATGGATCCCAAAGTATTCCTTGAAAAATGTCGAGCCTGGCTTATTAAAAGTGCTGCCTGCTGAAATCCTCAGTGGATGAAATGAGTTGTGGCATTGGAAACTTCCACAGCTTATAATGTTAGAATCGGCCTCAAATCTGCAGCCTAACTTAATTCTACTGCTAGTCTGGAAAACAGAGTTGTGAGTGTTTAGGGAAAACCCACCTGGCCAGCAAACTCATGAGCCTAATTAAAGTTAATAGAGAAATTAAAAGAGGAAAACATTGGCTCAGTAGTAGTAAGAAGAAGTGTATATGGCAATAGAAATTCAGGGCAGGAACTTATATTTTGTACTATGCATTTGTTAGAAATACTCTTTCCTGAGTACATGAAAGAGGAATTTGTATTATTTGACTTGCTAGGTATTATGGGTGATATGTTACAGTTCAATATACTGTTTTCATGCTGAAGAAAATGAATGTTTTAGGTTAAATAGTAAAGTGGAAATACTGTTTCAGTCAATAAATACACTTGCAGATCTGCTATGCACTCAGCAGATTCGGTAGGTTCTGTGATATTAGGAATATCAGCAAATTAATATTCCTACATACACCATTAGTTATGTTAGTAAAAATATCAGTAATATGTGTAATATTAGTAAAAGGCATTATCCTTGCCCTTCATGGAAAAAATATCTAACATTGAATTAAACTGAATTCTAGAGCAATGTAATAGTGCCAAACTTAAGAGACAAATTCTTAGAGAT
Organism: Mesoplodon bidens; assembly: GCF_964165515.1. Lineage (NCBI taxonomy): Eukaryota > Metazoa > Chordata > Mammalia > Artiodactyla > Ziphiidae > Mesoplodon > Mesoplodon bidens. The sequence continues at coordinate 51,688,591 of NC_138165.1, forward strand.
AAAAAAATGTTTTAAGAATTTAGGAAAAAAGAGAGAAAAGTAAAAACTGCAGTAGCCATGAAAAACTGGTTAAGAAGCCTTGCATCATTTTCTTAAAAATAAAAAGAAGAGACGAAATGAATAAAGACAGTCTATAATTCACACTTTAAAGGATATAAAAGACACTTACCTATTGATATTTCAGTGTCCTTTCCAATGCAACATGGGATTCAATGTTGAGTCAAGTTACAAAACATATCTGGGGGAGAAGGAAGCACCAGTAATGCTTTATTCCTTTGACAGTAATTTAAAAAAATGAAATTTCCATACTGATCAAGCAGGAAATATATTATTATACAAGTGAAGCAGAAGGTCAGAGGAGGAGTGCAGCCAGTGAAGGGCACCTGCCTCATGGAAACAGGCAGCCTCTCTCTACCCAGGACAAGCTGACTAGTGCCTTGAGAGGAAGAAAATTCAATCTTACCAGATCCTTCAATTTATCAAAGGAAGCTGAAAACCTGGCTTTTAAGTAATACTTCCTAAAATGTTAAAGAGAATTTATGGTCAAACTAAACCCCTTCTACCACTTGGGACAGGTCTACCAATCCTGCTCTGGGTTTTCAATAGTCCATGTCATAGAGAATCCTGAATCTTTAATTCTAGGAATTCTGAAAATAAGGCTATACATGCTTCCCAAGGCTCCTGTTTGACATTTGAATTCCTTCTATATGATGGCATTCTGTAGCTCTTCATGAAGCCAATTCTGTGAACTATTTTAGAAGAGCCAGTCCACTTCTGAAAGTGCTGAAGATTGGTGTGTTTCTTACACCAGATTTCCAATCACTGACAAATAATTCAGTAGCACACTAATGAAAACAGTACTGTGATGGGGCCTGTGCTTCTATGATTAGACATTAGTGGCCACGTCAAGAAGAGAAACTGAAGATTAGCACTGTGATTTGTTTCCCCAAACCTGAATCATTTAATCTTCTTTCTTTAGAAACCAGTGGCCTATGAATATGGTAAAAGAATTAAAACCACATTTATAAAGTGATTTCTAAAAGATTTTAACATTTTTGATAAAAAGGTTCAGTCATTAAAATATAGTTAATAAATATTATTCAGAACTCATTACCTTAAACATTCCCTACTTAGAAAGTGTGAATACTCACTGACTGAATTGTGAGAAGGTTATAATACCAGATAGGTACTATGTGATGTTTTCACAGTTAATTTCTGCAGCATAAGAGCTATACATTGGGAAAAGGAAAAGTTTAAACCAAAATAAATCTACTCTTGTGCTTCAGGAAGTATTATTTTATCATACCATTTAAGTTAGGACCTGTGTGAATTATTAAATATTGCTGCCAATTCTAACTACATGTAATTCTATACTATCAGGTAAATGTTTCTGAAAACATGCATTTACTAATTCCATCCATGAGTATTTATTGAATTCTTACAGGGTTCTATTCTTGGTGCAGAAAAAATATATATCTTACTTAAAGTTACTGAACTGGAAATCATTAACTTTGGCTTATTTTCCTTGCAGTTTTCATGAGACAGTCTCTAACTCAAAATTATCCATGTTAAAAGTCAGATGCATAAATAGCAACAGGTTCTAAGACAGAAGGTCTTGCTGCATACCAACACTTATCAGACATCATCTACACACTGTGTAAGTTGCTGTTAATATTGTTGACAACCCTTTTGAATTTAGAACATCAAACACTTGTGATATCAAGAAACAGATGAACATTTGGGAGGTAAATATTCCAACCAAATAATTCAAATGCTAATCAAAATCAATGACCTACAGTAAACAAAGAAAGAACAACATTAACAATAAAATCAATCTGTTGCATATCAGAAAGAATTTTGGGCTAGGACTTATTTGGACTTTATCACAAAGTAACTTCAACCTTGCTAAAAAAGATGACCTCTCTGTACTTATCTTTTCTCCTTGAGAAAGTAGAGAGAGGAAAGTGGTCTCTTACCTCTCTGGCTAGAATTTTTTATATATTTTTAAGCTACTTCTATTCTGTGGAGATTAGACTTATGAAACAAAGATGATGTTTTCCTAAATGCAGTTGGATGTGGATATGTGAATAATTTGTAATATTTACAGATTGGGTAAACATTTTTAATATACAATAAAATGCTTTTTCTACCTATCTATCTATCTGTCTGTCTATCTATCTATCCATCCATCCATCCAACCATTCTACCTAAAATGCCAAGCTACAAAGATAACCACTTTTACAATTTGGCATATTTCCTGATAGTTGTTTACTCTATGCTATTATACATATATATTTATATAAAGTTGTCACTGAACTGTATTAATTTCTTATTCTTCTTTTACTCTACATTATATCACAAATCTTACTCCTTATCAGTGGATATTCTTTAAAAACATAACTACAAAATCTTCCATTAAATGGACATATTCTAGTTGATTAACCTTCCCTAAATGTTAGACACTTAAGTTGTTTTCACTTTTCATCTTACAATAAAAGTCATTGCTAATAAATCTTATTGTACATTTATGAACATTTCCTTGAGATCAGTTCTTAAGTATAGATGTGCCATTTTTAAAGCTCTTGACTTGTACTAAAATGCCATCCAAAGAAATTGTGTCAATTCACTCTGCCACCAGTATAGAAGACTGTCTATTTTTGATCAACACAGTGGTGTGTGTTACATCAATATGATATGTGGCCCATAACATGAGAATTTTTATGGCTTCCTGGAGAGCAACAGGGGAAGGAGTGCCACCTTAATCTCTAATTTTCTTAATCAGTCTTTGAATATTCTTAAAAGCTTAAAACTAGGCACTGTGCCTACCTCTTACACACACACACACACGGCTGTCATGGTCATACATGTAAGATGAACCTTCCTATGACAGCAAACAGACCCCCACTGACATACACAATCAGGGAAGGGAGGACTTTTCTGAGACCACTTGGTTATAAGCCAGCTGTCAAGAGGCCACGGAGAGTGAGAGTGAGTCTTCAGGGGATCCTGCCTGGTTAAGAATATAGCTTCTAAGGTGATAGAAGTGTAGATGGAAGAGATCTTTCCCTTTATCTACTAGAGAAAAAAAAAAACTGTTGCCAGGAAATGAAGTATTTTCAAAACCCAACAACAACAACTAAAAGAAAAATTTGCTAATTTTGCCAGCTAGCACAAGGAACTCGGCCACCAGTCAAAAGGCTCTGTGTCCAATTCAGAGCTGGATTAACTTTAACAAAAATTTCCCCCTTCAGCCACCTAAGTGTCTGTTGAATTAGGCAGGAAGCCAAGCTGGGATAGAAACAGTCACTCACATGAAATGTCCGTTTCCACTTGGATCTCTGTGGCCCTTTCCCATGTCATGGTGAAAAAATGCTTCCTTTGCTTGGATGTTTTCAGGATGCCTTGGTTTGAAGAGGAAGTCAGATTTGCTGTTCAGAAGGCGTCTACAGGAGGGGAAGCCACAGCTTTGCACACTCAAAACCAGGCTGTCCATGCCTTAAAAAAAAAAAAGAAAGAAAACTATTCCTCTCCCACTCCTACCCATGATTTTGATGTTGAAAGGAACCTGTTGTGGTTTAAATGACTCGGTCAGTTCTTCTGGGATTTTCCAAAGTTTCCTATAAAAAGAAATCTGTGGGAAATGAGTGATTGCATAATCACTAACATATGCCAATTTCTCTAAACCTGTTATCTTTTGGTGTTTTGAAATGCATTGTCCCAACTACTGAATTGCTATTTTCTAATAGTTTTAAGTTGTGATGCAAAATGTACAGTCTCTCTCTTTTTTAACATTTGAAGGGTACCTAGTTAAAAAAAAAAAAAAAAAAAAAAAGCTAATACTACAAAAAGTAAGGCCAGGTTGTGTATGCAGCAAAATTAGGAGGACAGGATAATGAAGGGTGGGAAAATTAGGCAATTATCCAGATAAAAGGTGAATGGAGGGAAAACTTGTTTTTGTCAATTACCTATGTACCTTAAATAATATTTTTAGCCTGACTTAAGACAGTAAATGCCTCTATTTTCTTTTTCAGAAGTGTATATTTGGCTAACTAGTAAGATCATTTGTCTATTTTACCCAGAGTAGACACAGAACTTATTCATTTTTTATTTAAAAAATTAAAGCACCTGGGCCCAGAAAAACATCCTTAAAATTGAAGGAAGGCTGGAGATAGAGCCTAAAGAGCATCACATTTCTATGTGGGGTGGGTGAAGGAAATAAAATTAATGCTATTCAGTTTCCATGAGGATGAAGATCACTGATGCCTGGTCTTCAGTTTATTAACTGAGTTATAGATAAAAAATTTCAGAGTCTGCTCTTCCCAGCAGCTGCATAGCAGAGAATCCACAGGTTTGTCACTTACTGACACCAAAGATCCCACAAGAAAACGGAGGCTAAAATGAACCAGATCTTTTTTCAAACTTCTTTCACTATTACTATCTTTTGTGAAAAGTTGAAGAGTCCAGTGAGGTACTGATGGTTGACCAGAGGGACATGTGTCAGTACCCTATAAACTAAGGCTTCCCAGCAGGCATTCAGCTAGGGGACCAATGGTTCTCAACCCTGGCTGTAAATCAGAATCACCTGGGGAACTGTCAGACTACTCATGCCTCAGGTCTGCTCTACACCAGGTAAATTTGACCATGGGCACAAGACCAAAACATAGTTGTTTTTCTATAAGGTCTATGGGTGGTTCCAATGTGTGGCCAGGGAAGGGACCCACCTGCATGTTGTTACGGCATCAAGGACTTCTCTGTCTTAAACCTCAGTCCACTTGATTGTGGATACATTTTTGAATGTAGGATCTTTATAACTATATTAGACTATAAGAATGTTTATTTTGCTACTGCTGTATTCACAATACCTAAAATGACACCTGAATTAAAGTAAGTTTAATGCATATTTACAAATAGTAATAATAATTGAATGAATAATTATAAGGCAACTTTTTTTTAACAGTGAATGATTATTTTACGTGATGAAAACGTTATGAGAGGAAATTTTTAGCATAGGGCATTATTGTTCAGAGAAATTTTTATGAAAATAATGAATCTTTGCCAGGGTCTTGAAGGCAGAATGAACCATGGCTTGTGGAGAAGAAGAACTGCATGAGTGGAGATAGAAAAGGCTAGTGCTAAGCATTTTGCAGGATGAGAGAACTAAAAATTCCTCTTAAGAAGTATCTAGTACCACCGTCTATGCTTATGCCAGAATATCTGAATCTGTGAAAAAAAATCTACCCAGTTTTAAAGGAATTCTAGAAAATATTGAAAGCTAAATGTACACAAAAAATAATTCACATTCACAATAAAAAGGGAAAGCTAGGTGCTAGCAAATATCTACAGGTAATAAATAACATTTCAATAACTTAACTTCATATTACAGGAATGTTTTCAGTTTGGGAGAGTAGGAAAAAGCAAAATAATATTATATCTTTACTCACATCAAAACTTATACATCATATCTTCATTGATAAGATGGAGATTTTGAATTAAATCATGGTACAGTTAAGGGGAGTTGTATCTTGTTGAAGTTTTCATATTTTATTTGTAGGATAATAATACTGTGTAGTTAACATTGAAATAGTTTTTAACGTGCCTTAGTAAAACAACACAGCCAGTTTTTCCTCTAGCTATGGAACTAATAATTTTTTCTATGATTGAGCATTAGATGAAGTAGTTGGCTCATGTTTACAAACCACATTGTATATCTCCCTGAAATCTTTGAATACTAGAATCACAATCGACTGACAAAATGATCAAACAAAGAACTTCATGAAAACAAGGAATCCTATGAGAACTGAAACTACCAGGCATACATCAATTGAGGAGAATGAAGGGAAGTAGAGTCTCGATTATGTACAGCGGTCTCTTTCTCTCTACCTCTCTGGATCCTCCCCATTCTTATTTGTATTGTGTAGAGAATACAATTGAATTAATGTAAGTTAAATTCATCTCTAGTGAAATGCAACTGAAGTCACTTTATCATTATCAAGCTAAGAAGCATATTTGGCATGCTATGATGTGGGCTTCTGTTCTCTTATCTCTGCTCAAAGTTTTTGGGTATGGTTTAGATTAAGAGATGCAGAAAGAAATGAATTCATTTTTTTAATAATAACAAAGTTTGAAAGAGAACTAACATGTTGGAACAGAGTCAATATACAAACAGATCTCAACAATCTAGAATTGCAAAGAACTGTAACAACAGATCAAAATATAAACTTGTGGATTTCAGTTCCAAATATCAGTCAGTTAATTTCAGTGTGACAAATACATACATTTACATGAAAAAGTCTACCTGTTGAAGATGAACCCAAAATCAAGAACTATAATGGTAAGAACTCTGTTAGAATAATGATAATCTATAGGCTAATCAAAAACAACTATGCAGGACTTCTCTGGTGGCGCAGTGGTTGAGAGTCCTCCTGCCGATGCAGGGGACGCGGCTTCGTGCCCCGGTCCGGGAAGATCCCACATGCCGCGGAGCAGCTGGGCCCGTGAGCCATGGCCACTGAGCCTGCGCGTCCGGAGCCTGTGCTCCGCAACGGGAGAGGCCACAATAGTGAGAGGCCTGCATACCTCCCCCCCCCAAAAAAAAACAACTACACAGTAGGAATGCACTTTTAAATTTAATTTTTAAGGATACATTTAGAAAGGTAGTGATAAGGTGATAATAAAAGTTACAGATAAAAAATAAATCTGAATCCCCCTGTTCTAATTTTTCCAAGTCTCCAAATATTTTTAACATAATAAAATTTTAGCAAAATAAATTTTATCAGTGATTGCCTCAGTGGCATTTATCAAGGTAAATGAATAAGTCTTAAGGCAACTTGGAGTTGCTTAAAAGGAGTTTAAGATCTAGTAGTTTTCATAGTTGTTTCATATGATTTAAATGAAATAAAACAAAGAACTTTTTATTGTGGAGAAATAAAATGGTTCACCTGGAATGACCACGGATTCATGATCATTATAAAGGTAGAACTGTAGATTTGGAAGGGACTGTAGCAACCGTCTAGTCTGAAATCCCTCTTCCTGAAATACTTTCTTGATAGTACATGGAATCCCAGAAGGAAAGAAATCTTATAAGTTTATTAATACAAGTATCAGTAAGGTGTTTGAATCTCTTTTAAATCATATCTTCTACATACACATTTAATGGGTCACCTAGTCACTACTAAAACATGACTCTGAGATGCAGACTCTTAACTGTTGGAAACTTTTGGTGATTCAAATTGACATTTTCAGCCTCGACCTCTCTCTTGAACTCCAGACTTCAATATTCAAGTGGTAACTAATCATCTCTACTTACCATATCTAAAACTGAATTCTAATTTTCATTCTTTCCTATCTGTTCCTCCTCCAGGGTTTTCTTCTCAATTTATATTGTTAAACATACTGTCATCTTAGTTTCATAGAAAGAAATTGCTGATATTTGGGTTTATGTCTGCCCTCAAGTTATTAGCTTTCTAGTTGATCTACCTGTGTTATACATTTTTCTTGAAGTTTCTTTTTGATTAATCAAATATTCTAATCATTTTATTTCTCTCTTCTATTATTTTGCTAGCTGTACATTTCTAGCTTTCCCTTCAGTGGATATCTTATAAATTACAACTTGCTTATTACTGTCTATTACACATTTCCTTGTCTTCATAAATGGTGGTTTCATTTTTATAACTACACAGGCCCAAACCTTGGAGTTAACTTTGATTCTTTTCTTTCCCCCACATATACAACACACCAGGAAGCCCTTTGATTCAACTTCAAAATATGTTCAAAATTCAACCATTTCTAGCTACCTCCACTCCTAGCCATCTAAGTATAAACTAATACCAGCTTTTATCTAGCCTATGCAGACAGCTTCCTCACCAGTCACCTCTCCTCTTGCTTCACTAGAATCTGTGTTCCACTTACTGTCAGAGGAATTCTTCCAAATAGAAGCCATATGATATCAGTACTATGCTCACAGCTCTACAGAAGCTGGCCATCTCACTTAGAATAAACTTCTGAATCCTTACCTTATCCTTTGAGGTCCAGCACAATCTGATCCCAATCGCCTCTGTAGCCTCACCTCCTACGAGGTTCTCTGTCTGTCCTCTCTAACCCTCACTGGTGCCCTTGTTATTCCTCAGATGCGACCCACACAGCACCTGCCTCAGAGCCTTTGAATGTCTACTATCCTGGCCTGGAACAATCTTCCCACAGTTACCCACATGATTTGTTCTCTCACTTCAGTCAGATCTCTGCTCAAATGCCACCTCCTCAAAAAGGGATTCTTTAAATACCTTTGCTAAATCGACACGCCCTCCCTCTTTATCCTCTTGCTCTATTTTCTTTCTGTTCATAGAAAAGCGTGATGCACTCACCATTTGTCTACTTGTTTATCATCTTTCTATTTCCCTTTATATGCAAAAATCATGGAGATAGAGATTTTGTTTCTTTGGTTTCCTCCCCACTATCTTAAAAAAGGCTCCAATAGGCCTCAATAGAAGCTCAATGGATATTTATGAAATTAAGTAATGAATTAATCAATGATTTCTAATTGTTAGATAGTTACATCCCTCCCATGTATTCTCATTTCTCTATTCACGTTCTGTCTTACACAATTTTTCAAAAGAACTCCTTATATCGGATTATCCACATCCAGGTCTCACCTGGAATACACATTCCTGGAGAGTGTCACGTCATTCAGAGCTGACTATTCCTTATACATGGTCCTCAGAGGCCAGGCAGAGACATCCTGTCATATGCATCCTGCTGAGCTGCCATCTCTCCTCTCCATTGTTACTGGCCCAGCCACCCAAGAGATGCTTGCTCTGGGATCTTTCTTGATTACTTACCCTCTTGATTGCTAACTGCTTAGCCTGTTTTTAAGTGAAATTCACACATAGTCAAAACTGTTGCTGCTAAGGACAGAGTACTGCTGAAAGTAAGAAAATGCATTACGTTATTTTCCCTAAGCAGTCATGTATTTCTCTCTCTCCCTCTCTCTATCTCTCTTTCATTACCAGATAGAACGGAGCTGAGCAACAGAAATATAAGCCACAAATGTAAGCCACATAAGTCATTTAAAATTTTCTAGTAGCCACATTTAAAAATAGAAAAGAAATTAATTGTGATAATATATTTTATTTAACCCAGTAGATCTGAACGTTATGAGCCCAATATGTAGTCAATATGATGGTACAAGTTCTTGCACAAACTATGCAGGGGATGTAACAGTCTGGCCATATCATGAATCTTTCTGGGCATTAAACTAAAGCAGTGGTCATTCCCACATAAAAAGTTAAAAAACTATGCATGATTCTCAAGGTGCTGGGGTGGAAGTGGGATGTCAAGCAGGGTACAGGGGCTCAGGTCAGGTCATTGGTGCAGAGTGAGGGAATGAGAGGTGGGAGTTAGAATCATCTCAAAGACATTTTGAAATTTTCACACAGAGAGAATAGAGAGAAAAAGCATATGCGGTTTGAAAAAATGCCCCAGACAATTTAGAAGTCACCTCATTTCTTCTCTCAACTTGAGACCCAAAGTGGAAAAGAGAGGTCTTCCAATGGGAATGGATAATTAATAGAGACTCTTCCACTTCCAGCACTTGAAGATTACATGATACAGAAGCTTGGCATTCTCCCAGCTCTCTCCTAAATCATCCCACATCATGTAACACTCATTTTTCCAAATAGAGGTGAAAGATTATATCCTTAATGTCCATTTTAGCTGAATACATCCCTTTTGGCCTAATGTGTGAAACATATCTAGATTAATGATCAAAGGCTATGAAATTTGACTAATGATCAAACTATTAATCAAATCACTGCTACCTGTCCTTTACCACCCTCTCTCTCTGCTGGGTTTCCTCTAGCACAGGATTTTTCACAGGATAACACCTGGTCTTTGTGTCCTCTGGACTCAGACTTCTAGCCTCTTTGAGTTGAAGAGGATGAGGTGGCATATTAGAACATAAAGTTATTAAGAAATCCAAAATTAAAAATCAAAGAGTTGTCATGCCATTGGGGACAATTCCTATTTGGATTTTCTTTCTCACACCATTTTATATCCCATGATAGAGGCCGTCACATGTGGGGGAAGCATTCCAGTTAGTTGACCAATGGTCTGTGAATTCATATATTGGCATCATCCTAATTCTGCTCTGTGACTGGATTCCCTTCTCAAAGATTTACATTGTAACAACAGTATTCTAGATATTTGAGTTTCTCTGTAAAGACAATAAAAGACTAGGTAAATAAATGTTTTCAAAATGCTTTGGAAAAAAATAATTTTAAAATCACCAAAAGGCTTTGTTTTTCATTGTCAGATGCTGTCTTTCTCATTTTTAGATGACAAGCACAATGACAGAGACTTAATGTTCCTGAAAGGTTTTTTTTTTCTAATATGCAAACTCCTTGCTTTGAAGATTAAGAGTTTAGTGGCACACAAGTCTGTGTAGCTTTAAATGCTTTAATTATTTCAAATACATATTTAAAATTCAGACACCTAGTGTTACTTAAATGCACCCAGGTTTTTGTGGTTTAATAATAACATCTGTTTTGGTTTTTCAACCACAAAAGTGCGTTTAATCTGTTCTTCCTTTAGTTGAACTTTTCACATCTGCTTCAGCTCGGTTCCCATAAGCTAAAGACCAGATCTTTTCCAAAAGTAAGAAGTCTACCTGTACCACTGTTGTTCTAGCTCAAAAGATCTGTTTTTAATACCAGCTGAATATTTCAAAAGAATAACAGAAATAAACTCCTACCCATAATGCACTTCTTATACTTTTTTGGCTTACGTATTATCATGCAGTCATTTTGTAAACGCAATGCTGGGTGGAAATTTTAAATTAAAACAGTGAACTGTCAGATCACACATACCCAGTTTGTTCGCGCACACCTAACTTTCTGAATGATGAATAAGGAGCATATTTTTATTAAGTTAGTTATTTGTGAGAAAGTTACACCAAGGATGGACCATGTCTTAAAAACACTAGTTTGTTTTGGACACGTACCTAATGCTTATCTGCAGCCCATGGGTCCTGAAAAGTAGGCTGGAAAATGTTGCAAGGACAACATTACTTCACAGATTTTCCACAATTGTTTGCTGCCTCCAGACTTCAGCTGTACTTCTGCCCTATTTATAACCAATCCTGAGAAACATACCTAAAATCTGGGACCCTGAAACGAGATCCTTGGGAGTGTCTTTGCAAAACAACCAAGATGCTGAGAAGAAAAGTTTTTCTTCACTTATAAATTTGGTTGAGAAAGTTATTGAATAAATGGGTTAGATATGTGTTATTTGTTTCTCTCAAGTGGAAGGATTAACTCTCATTATCAGCATACACGAGATTGAACAAAGCTGAATAGTCACTCTTTACTTGGACAAGATTTAATTGATATCAAGTTAGTCTAATTATTTTATTTAAGAAATTATTTTTCCTGACACATGATTATGTAATTATATTTGGTCCTGTTTCCAGGACAGAGTAACACAGAATACTGCAATTAGTAGGTGTTCAACTCATGTTTGGTGAATGAGGCCTAATGAGGCAATATAATGGGGAGAGCCTTTGTCTATGCAAACAAGATGATTTCGTGATTTGAATAATTTCCCAATGCCTAACTAACGTAAAAAGGGACTATCAGTGGAGATGATTCAACTTAACTAAAAAATATTTATTGGTTACATGATATGCACTAGTCACTACAATAACCACGATAAGAAAGGCTGGGATGAGTAGGCACTTTACAAGGTTAAAGTATAAGATAAGCCTGCCAATTATTAAAAATGCTTTAAGAAAAATTTTAAAAGCACGGATAAGGTGAAGCTAGCATTTGAGATATGCCTTAAAAGAAAAAAGTAATCAAAATTTTGAGAGCTTTGAATAGGAGATGGTCAGGAAATGAAAAGCAAGAAGGGAAGTGACCTGGTAAAAGATTCTGGGTCTAGAGAACAGTACTAGGAAAGGTAGGGAATGACAAGAAGTCTAGTTTGTGGGGGCTTCCTTGGTGGCGCAGTGGTTGAGAGTCCGCCTGCCAATGCAGGGGACATGGGTTTGTGCCCGGTCCGGGAAGATCCCACATGCCGCGGCGCGACTGGGCCCATGAGCCATGGCCGCTGAGCCTGCAGGTCCGGAGCCTGTGCTCCGCAACGGGAGAGGCCACAACAGTGAGAGGCCTGCGTACGACAAAAAAAAAAAGAAGTCTAGTTTGTCTGGAGCACAGGTTTAGAGAGGATTAGACAAGGGTAAAGTTAGAAAAGTCACTCCGTGGCATGCTGTAGAAAGCTTTAAACGCTATGCCAAGGAACTTGTACATAATTCAGTAGGAAATGACAACCTGGATCTTCAAATCAGGTTTCTTTAATGTAGTATTCAAATAATTACCACACATTTTCAGTTATTTTGCTAGCATTTACAGAACCAAAGAATTAACATTCTTTTCCAACCTTGGTCAAATATATTTGGTGTAGTTTTTAGATTCATTTTTTGTTTAAAAGAGAATTCATGGGTGGGGGTGAGGACAGGGGATAGGAGGATGCTGTCAAGTTTCTTGATTCTTAGATTAGTTACTGGGCTTGGAGATAAAGGAGAGATGGCTCTTGTAAGGTTCATAAAGCAAAACCACACATTCCCTGGAAGAAAGAAGGAAATTCTAAAAAATATAAGTTTTTCTACTCATGCCTGGAACTTCTTGAACCCAAATACTCAAAATTAAGTGCTTATCATGATCTATTAGACTATTGGCAATTGTAAGAAGTAACCTCCATATATGGGCCATTAATCAAATGACAGTAAACAAGATATTTTTTTAAAGACAAGAAGCAAAGAGAATTCAGTTTTTTACTTTGTTGAGAGAATCATATATAAATTCTAATTGAGAAAGGCTCCATGATGAAATATCTCTATGGCTTTAAATAGGAGTGATGACATGTTGAGAAAAGTAGAATTTTGTTTTGTTTTTTCCCATGATGATGTCATAAATATATAAACGTGGATCATATCCTCACTAATTCACTCATTTATTTACCTTTTACTGAGACCTGACTATGTGAATGGAGTCTTAATATAAAGGTAAAAAAAAGATTCAACATGCCCCAAATGCCCCAAGCTAAATTACTATTCTTATCCCCATTTTCTCCACCCTCAACCTCATCCACTTTCAATATTCTCTCCCAACTACTGAGTAATACAAAGCAACACTCATTATCACACCCTCTCCTCCTCCCCCATATCCAATTCAACATGTCTTACAACTTTACACATGAAATCTTTTTCAATTCCAATTCCATCACCAATATGACCACATTCATCCAAGCCACCATCATGCCATATGTAGACGAGTACAATAGTATGGTATGTAATCTACTTGCCCTTCTCCAATTCATTCCCCATGCAGCAGGCAGATCCATACGACCTTGGCACTACCTCAAACCTCAGTCTCTATCCCTTCCCACTACTATTAGGATTTTGCTCATTGTAGTACCTCTAACATTTAGCTAAGAGTGGAATTGAATTCAATTTAATCAAAGATGTGGTCATTATACTCAAATGGGAAGAAAGACTGGTAAACAAATACTGGAATAAATGAGGTAACTGGAAACATGGAAAGACTGGTAATTTCACTCTTACTCTCAGAGGTAACTAACTTTCACATGAAAAATAAAACATTCTTTTCCACGAGGCAATATTATCTTTGCTTTTTCATGGTGTTCCCATGGCTGTCATTGGTTTGGTATTTTGGAGTTGGTAGACTTGATTTAGAATATGAGAAACCAAATTCTTTCAAAGTCAAAAGCAAGTTTTAAAAACTTAATTCATTAAAAAAAAAAGAATTTCTCAAATATTTTTATAGTCTTCCTTTAAAATCTTCCCCATTTCATTGGTCACAGTTTTTCCAGAAGGACTATGTTATTACCCCAGATTTGGGGTAGGGCTTCTATTAAGGAGGCTACCCGGACTCAGTTCTTAACTTATTTCAGAATTCCACAATGTGTTTTCCCTTCTCGTAAAGGATTAAAACCACATCATCACATCATGATAGAACAATCTGTAAGAATCACAATGCTTTTAACAAGTAAGAAATGGATTAAAAAGCACTTTATGTCTTGTTAAAGAAATCTCCCATTCCTCAGAAGCACTTTTTAGCATTTTAGAAGTGGCATTTGATCTGACTGACATATTGACCAGTAATTTGAACAGAAGATGGATCATTTCCACTTAGATCACAAAGGGAATATAAATTTGTGACTGTAAATTCAAGAGGGACAACTTCCAAAGAATTTCTGTAGAATAAACCCTCTTACTCTAAAACAGCTTTTAAAGTTGTTTTAGATTCTTCCTCATACTCTTTAATAAATCAGTGTCCAAAACCATACACAGTACTAACCTATTGTTTTTATTTGAATTTGTAAATAGGCCAAAGTAGAATTTGTCTTACAGTGAAAGGTGACAAAATACCCACCCTCTACTCCTATCAATAGAAAGCACTATACTAATAGCCAAAAGATTACTGGGCAGTGTTTTTTTGTTGCTGAGTTTGTGTTTTTTTTTTTTTTTTAATTGGGTGCTGTCTCAATTATCCTTTATTTGTAGTTTACCTTGAATTACTCTGGTAACGTATTGAGGGTTTTTTTTTTTTTTCCTCCAATTCGCACTGTCTCGGTGCACGTACGTGTCACCAGCTCTTTTTATTTATTTATTTATTTATGGCTGTGTTGGGTCTTCGTTTCTGTGCGAGGGCTTTCTCTAGTTGTGGCAAGTGGGGGCCACTCCTCATCGCGGTGCGCGGGCCTCTCACTATCGCGGCCTCTCTTGTTGCGGAGCACAGGCTCCAGATGCGCAGGCTCAGTAATTGTGGCTCACGGGGCCAGCTGCTCCGTGGCATGTGGGATCTTCCCAGACCAGGGCTCGAACCCGTGTGTCCTGCATTGGCAGGCGGACTCTCAACCACTGCGCCACCAGGGAAGCCCCTGAGTTTGTGTTTTTGTTTTCCATTTTTGCTATTTGTTACTACTCACACATGAACACTAATTAGTTTTGGTACCATATTCTCATTGATTAACAGCTCCTCAAGTTGGAGATGGAGAGTTATCACATCTTTTTCTAAAATTCTTTAAATAAAAAGCCAAATTTGTCCGACTATAACACAACAGTAAACCGATCACCATTTCACCACTATGTGAAACGACGTACTGAGTCAGCCAAGCATCTCCAGAACATATTGAAACATTTCCTTTCAACTACACGATTAAAGTCTCTCAGTATCTAGATCACCACCAATATTAATTACTGACTTTTATTACTTGGTTTTGTTTTCATTGTTTATAAAACAAGGAAGGACTTAATTGCACGTATATAAAGGAAAATACATATGTACATATGCATTTTGAAAGGGTTTTGGGTAATTCTTATTCCATCCAAGAAATGTCACAACTCAGATCATGGATGTTGCGTGAATACTTTGAAGGATCTAACATGATTTTCTGGAAATGTAACCACACAAAAAGTAATTTATGGGCTTCCCTGGTGGTGTAGTGGTTGAGAGTCCACCTGCCGATGCAGGGGACACGGGTTCATGCCCCAGTCTGGGAAGATCCCACATGCTGCGGAGCGGCTGGGCCCGTGAGCCATGGCCGCTGAGCCTGCGCGTCCGGAGCCTATGCTCTGCAACGGGAGAGGCCACAATAGTGAGAGGCCTGCGCACCGCAAAAAAAAAAAAGTAATTTATTTATGGCACTTAAGGATTTATCACCTAAACATATAAGTTCATGCATTTCCATTGTATTGATCTTTATTTTGCAAATGTTTCAGCAGCATTTACTATCACTGAAGTAGTGGCAACATGTTCTACTTAAGATCAAACAACCTCCCGAAATCTGGCAAGATTTAACAGAAATTTAAAACAATGTTTTCCTGGGAAAACGCTAACCATCTGCAACTGTTATTATTAACACTATTCTTTTCTCTTTTTTCTTCCTACATTATTTTTACTTCCTGTTGTTCTCAAAGCTTTCTATCTATCATTAGCAATTAATTGTAAACAAATGGTTGAAGAAGATGTTTGCATTTATGACTTTTCTCGTAAGTCAAACAAATACAGTGTCTTGTTTTAGTCATGAACGAATTTCCTGTCCACACACAGGTCTACCTGAGCTCTGCTAAGAAAAATGCATAGCAAAACATGCAAATGATTGCTTTCAGAAAAGAGAGATATCATCTTAAATAACACTCTTAATGTACTTATAATAGTTGGATGAATTTCTCTAAAAAGAAAAAAGTGTTAAACATGTTACTAGGGGCTACTTTAAATTAGTAGTTTAAGTCAGTGTTATTTAAAGTAGAAAACACACATTTAGAAACATTTTCACATAAAGATAAATTGAAAACATCAGAACATAACCTGTTGTTCTGTATTATTTTGTCCTAAGCACGTAAGCCCAGCCACACTGAAGGAAGCTGTCATAAGCCAAATTATGTCCCCATTTTTTAGTCCTTGTCATAACCATCAGGATACATTGTCCAACGCCACTTACTTGTATCTCTGCCAGAGTGAATACACAGTTACTTGTTCAGTTCTGCAGTAGAGTTGCCTCTTTGATGTTGTTCAGCCACCATTTCCTTTCCATTCACTTTTATCTATGTCCTGGCACTCATTCCTGCAGCATCCTCCTCTCCAGATGGTCTCCATCTCCCCTTCAGAAGTGCCCCAAATACTCCAGCTTCCTCCTCTTGATCTTTTCCAATCAACAGCCACGTTATTCCTCAAGATTTTAATACCAACTATCCCCTGCTTTATTCTTTTATTCACAGATTATTTTTATGGGGAGAAAAGGGCCTCAAGAAAAGATCACAAAATCCTCAGCAAATATTGTTGCATTATTAATCATACTTCTCTATTTGCTGGGATGCTTATTTGGTTCATTGTTTAACCCAACATGTATTGAGTAACTATTATTTATCAGGAAGAGTGTTAGGTACAGGGGGTTTGGATATAAATTAAAAATGGTTAAAAACAGAAGATAAATGAGGTCTGGACAAGGTATGGGGAAACAGGCACAGGAAACTCAAGGAGATAACCATCAATTGTGCTTATGGGGAATATCACAAAAGGTTCATGTAATTGGGTCTTGTAGGATAAAGAGGAGTTCACCAGGTTGATCATCATGGGTAAAGGACACTCCAGGGAAAATAAACAGTGTAGGGATATAGATATAAAATAGCACTTCATGTCTGGAGAATTATATGTAGTATGTACGCCTATGGGGCAGCTTCTAAGAGCCAGTCGGGAATGTCCAATAGATGAATTTGGAAAAGTAGGTACAGAAAAGAAAGAGTCTGTAATGCCCTGATATTTGGACTTGTCTGTAAGGCAACAGCAAATAGTGAAAGGTTTTAAATAGGTAAAATATGGAAAAATAATGGTCATATCTCTAGTTTTAAATAATTTCTATGACTTCACTGTGGTGGTTGAATGGGAAGGGAAAAAATTGAACAAAGAATACTGATAAAACACAAATATACTAGCTCTAGTGTGAAGTGATAAAAGTCTAAACTAAAGTACTATCAATGGGTTTGGAGAAAAGAACCTGGTAAGCTTATAGATATCTGATTCGTCATGTTGGGGAAGAAAAACCATTGGTTCTATTTGAACATGTTGAGACAAGTGATAGTGAGGTATCTGAGTAGAGCTAACTAGAAGGCAGGTAGAGTTCAGGATCAATGACCTGACTACAGGGGATAATTTGGAACACAGAGGTTAGCTAATGGTTATGGAACTCAAGTATGAATTAGAAGCCTGGGAGAAAATGTTAGAGAAGAGGTCAAGACTCAACTCCCAGAAAACAACAAAGTCTCATGTTCACTGCAAGTTGGGAAGCCTGCAAAGAATATTGAGAATGCCTTGGAACTAAGTTCAACAAGGTAGGGTGTAATTGACAGGGACAAATGCCAGTGAGAAGGGTTTTTTGGTTTGTTTTTTTGTTTTTGTTTTTAAATGACTAGTGACTCAATTAGTAATGAGAAAAATAAGGAAGGTAAGTAGTGAAGCAGTATGAAATATTACTCTTGGATCTGAAGAGAAAGAATGATATAAGATGAGTATTACCATGGGTCAATTATTTTTCAATGTGGGAGTGTTAAAAAAGGGACAACAGGCCCAAAATGGAGTCACTTGTGCTAAGTCCACATCCCACATCAAGACTTAATACCTGACCTAATCGCAATTTCAAACTTCCCCAGGAATGCAATCTTAACCAGTCAGTCTGAAATGTCCTGGTCAGCACAACTGAGGTAATCTGCCAGATAGCTCCCTTTCATCTCCCAAAGGAAGGTGACTTTGCCTGAAATACTCTTTTTCCTTATCCCACTCACTTTCTGCCTTTACAAACCATTCTCTTTCTGTAGCACCTTGGAGCTCCCTTCCATTTGCTAGATAGGATGCTGTTTGATTCGTGAATCACTGAATAAAGCCAATTGATCTTTAAATTTACTTGGTTGGATTTTGTTTTTTAACAGGAGAAATTGTATCATGTCATGAATGGAAGGAATCAGCCAAATTTAATAGAGGACAAGGACATATAAAATAACTACCAAATAACATGAGTGCTATGATAGAAGAAAAAACAGACTGTGGGAGCATTGTTAGAAGAACTACATTCATCCACCCTTCCATGAGTGCAAAAGTCAATAATATCTTAACTCTAAATTTACTGAATAATAACTTTCAGGCTACAAGCTGTTTGCACATGCATGAGCGTGCACGCACACACAAACACACACACAAACATGAAGAACAAAATTCTATTGACATATTATTAAAAGACCTGCCATGGGGTTTGAATTACAGTAAGTCCCCTACATACAAACCTTTAAGTTGCGAAATTTCAAAGATGCGAACGTGCGTTAGCTACCTAAGTTAGTTCACTTGTCTGGCTTACATTGTCAGGTGCATGCATCCTCTAAAAGTGGTTGTGCTTTTGTGTACTTTACTGTACAGTACTGTATAGAGTACAGTAGTACAGTATCTTTATTTCAAGCCCAGGATGTCCGGAAGCAAGCGTAAAGGCAGTGGTGATGTAGCTGGTACTGTTAAGAAGCGCCAAGCGATAATGATGGAAACAAAAGTGAAAATAATTGAGAGAGTGGAGCAAGGCAAAAAGATGGTAGGTGTCGCTCATTCTTATAATATGAATAGTTCAATCATAGACACAATTCTAAAGAATAAGGACAAGATCATGGAACATGTGAAGTCTGCTGTGCCAATGATGTCAACAATAATATTGAAGAAGCTTGGAGAAGTGATGGAGGAGATGGAGAAACTTCTCAACGTGTGGACGCAAGATCAGCATCAGAGTCGAGTCCCGCTCAGCTTAAGGCTGATTGAAGAGAATACTAAAAGACTTTATGAAAACTTGAAGAAGAATCACAGCAAAGAATCAGTGGGCGCATCTTTTAATGCCAGCCATGGCTGGTTTCATCAGTTCAAGGCGAGAGCCAACATTCACAATGTAAAAATAAGTGGCAAGGTAGCAAATGCGGATACAGTAGCTGCCCAGGAATTTCCTGAAACACTTCAAGAAATTATTGATGAGAGCGCATATTTACCTGAGTAGGTTTTTAATGTGGATGAGACAGGACAGTACCGGAAAAGGATGCCAGACCAAAGTTACATCAGTAAGGAGGAAAAGTTGATGCAGGCTATAAAGCAACAAAGGATAGGCTAACTCTGCTGTTTGATGGCAATGTTTCCGGTGATATGAAGCTGAAGCCTCTCTTAGTTTATCATTCAGAGAACCCAAGGGCCCTTAAAAACATAGCCAAGGGCTCTCTTCCTGTTGTGTGGAAGAGTAACCCCAAACCTGGGTTACACAGGCCATTTTCCAGGACTGGTCTTTCCACCACTTTATCCCAGAGGTAGAGAAATACTGCTTGGAGAAGGACATCCCATTCAACATTCTTCTGCTGCTCGACAATGCTCCGGGCCACCCCCCATACATGGACGACTTTCATCCCAACATCAAAATAGTGCATCTGCCACCAAATACATTACTCATCCAACCTATGGACCAGGGAGTTATAGTGATTTTCAAGAAATATTATTTACGTCACACTTTTCATCAGACAGTAAAGGTGAGTGATGAATCAGGAACAACCCTGTGACAATTTTGGAAGGACTATAACATCTACAAGGCCATAAAACATTGACTTTGCTCCGCATGACGATACGGCCTTCACCATGAATGGGGTTTGGAAGAACCTTTGCCTGCAGGTTGTTCACGATTTCCATGGATTTGAGGATGTGGATGAGGAGTCCAATGAGATCTTCAGCAACTTAGTGACCCTCAACAAGAAGGTGGAACTAGATCTGCAAGAGGACGACTTCATTGAACTCCTTGCTGTGCAACACGAGGAGCTTACTAATGAAGACCTGATGGAATTGGAGGCCCAGAGAAAGGACAAAGAGAGACAAGAGGAAGAAGAAGTAACTGAAGAACCGAAGAGATGCGTGACACAGGAAACGGCAAGGGGATTTTTTTTACTTGAGGAGGCACTGTTAGTTTTTGAGGCACAAGCCCCAAACCTAGAATGGTACACGAAGGTTGCAGCAGCCATTCAGAATGCAATCCAGTGCTACCGTGTCATCTACAATGAGAAAAAAAGAGCTACTACCCAGACATCACTGGATCATTTTTTCAAAAGGGTAGATAAATCCAGCAAGGAACCAGAACCTGTGCCATCAACGTCAGGAGTGAGTGAAATTGCAGCTTTCCCTCCATTGCCCATTGCTGATGACCCTTCAGCTCTACCATCTCCCACCTCCTCTCCCTCCTCCAGTCAGCAACTCTTCTTGCCTGTTCACTCGATGCCAGCTCCTATATGCCAGCTGTTGTACTGTACTACTGTATTTTTCAAGGTACTGTACTATAAGACTAAAAATGTTTTATTTTTTGTGTTTTTTAATGTATTATTTGTGTGAAAAATATTATAAACCTATTACAGTACAGTATATATAGCCAATTGTGTCACTTGGGTACCTAGGCTAACTTTGTTGGACTTACGAACAAATTGGACTTATGAACGCACTCTCAGAACAGAACTCATTTGTATGTCAGGGACTTACTGTACCTATTTTATGAAACAATGTGATTCACAGAGTGTTAGAACAGAAAGACATTAGAAATTTTGCAGTTAATCCCCTCATTCTATTAGATGAAGAAGATGAAGCCCCACAGATGTTCCCTGGCACACCAAATCAGAACACCAGGGGCAGAATTAGAGCTAGTTTGTACTGTAGTAGGTTTATTATCATGCCTGTTGCCCTACCCTTTCAAAGTCTAAGCTTTAAGTACAAAATTCATCTGTGAATAAGAAGTTTTTTTGTGATTTGGATTTATCACAATAACAGACACTGTTTTGGGTGGTAGATATCACTTTATCCTGTTTCAATAGATACTACATTTTCAGAATGTCAAGTTGTAACTAGACTGAGTTATATTATTTATTGAGTATTAAATATGTATTGCCTGTCATAAGTTGTGGCATAAGAAGTTGTGACAATTTTCTTATTTCCTCAAGAAATATAGAAATATACTTGGAATGACATTCTCTCACTAAAAATAGTGCAAGGAAGACACAAGTTTGGTTTTGCTGTGGTTCTCTTGTTGTTTTGGTTGTTTTTGTTTTTCCAGTTGTTGGAGCAGGAGTGTAAAAAAATCATAAATTTAACTTTCCTTTCTGAATAAGCAAATACAAAGCTTTATTTTTCAGCCTCAATCCACTTCAAATCTTTTACCCTAGTCCCACTGACACTCTCACTTCAAAATCACAGCATAATGCAGTACGCTATTTTCTAATGTCAGTAAAACAAAAACTTTATTGAATAAGTATGTGTGAAGTGCTACAAACAAAAACATCTCCACAGGCAGCACCTGACTGGCTCACAGCAATGCTTTCCATTGTTATATCAGAGCTCAGAAAGTAACTTCCTAGCATATCAGGTTAATGTTTCTTTCAAAGTTATTTATCTTTGTTAAAAGAAGGAATCAAACAAAGAAAATTAGGGTAAATATTTTCCTAGCCAAACCTGGGATTAAACTGTTCTCAAATTTAAGAAGATAGTAACCCAGACTACAAAAGAAATATATTTTCATGATATCTCTCCTTTCATTCTACAAACATTTAAAATAAGTTTTGAAGGTGACTTCCTCCCTTTGTAAAATCTCCAGATGCCATTGCTATAGTTTTACTTTTAACTAAGGAATAAACACAGTTGCATCTGTTTAACTACATATTTTATGAACATTCAGTGTCTACCTAATAGAGAATTATAGACTTCTCTCCTTTGATCCTTGCCCTTGTATCTCAGCACACTTTACCATATCCTATAGCTTAAAAATTACTGCAGTAATACAAAACTCAGTACTGTAGTAGCCAAGTCAGAGCCAACACAACTGTGCTAAGGTCTCTATAATTTCTCATTTTCTCTAATTTTTCCTCTGCTTTTAGGGCAGTTACTCTCATAAGTGTTTAGACCACAAAAATCTGGAATCTCACTAATTACAATTAGTTTTGTTTTCCTCAACCTCGACAGCTGTGCCAGCAACCAAACCACTGCCTCATATATAGAGTTGCCTCTAACTGCCTACAAGGTGATGTTGCCAGCCAAACTGCCCACTGAGTTCCATATGAGCCCAGTTTGGATTTCTGTTTTTCAGAGATCTGTGTCTTGTCACTTTGCTATAACTTCATATTTTAACTTACTTGAAAAGTATCTTCAAAAATCATCTGTGATAGAAACAATCTGATATAAATGAATACATTTTTCTACATTGAGTTATCTAACAAGAATTCTAAATTGCAAAAGCTAACTTTGTAAGCTATGCTAAAAGTGCTTCATGCACAGTTATTTCTGACCCCTTAAATGGCTTTAGAAAAATATACAAATGCTTTCAGAGCAATGGCTTAAAAGAATTCAACCAGGCTTTTGAGGTAAGAGCAAAAGAGTGGACTGTTATAAAAAGTGGGAAAAGCTAAGTGCTATTAACTGTGATCAGGTGTTTAATTTACAACAGGAGTTAACATTTCTAAAAATATAGACTTGGCAACAAATCTTATGTAGTGTTCATGGGATGTACACTCCTACTTGTTCATTAATTCAGCCAGTCATTTATTCATTCAATAATTATTCATTGAGCATCTACAATGTGCTGGGCACTGAATATAGATCTGGAAAAATAAGAGGCAAGCCCCTGCCATCCTGGAGTTTACATTCTAGTAGGCAATACAAGTAATAAAAAGTGTATATATAAAACAAAGAGAGGTAGAATTAAGTACTATAAAAAAACATAAAGTAGGGTCATGGGACTTGAGAGACAGGGGATACTATTTTAGACAGATGATCAGGGAAGGTCTCTTGGAAGAGGTTATCTTTGAGTAGAAACCTGGATAAAGAGAGAGTCTAAGTCATGCAACTCTCAGGATTGAGAGCCTTACAGAAAGAGGAGTAGAGATACAGAGCCCCTGAGCAGGAATGGGCTTGGAATGTTTGTGAAACAACAAAGACATAGGAATGGAGAAGAGTGAGGGGAAAATAAGTTTGAAGCACAAGAAAGGATCTTGAAGGCCATAGGAAGGACTCTGGATTTTATGCTAAGTAGGTTGAAAAACCCTTGGACGATTATGAGCAGAGTAAGGATATGATGTAATATCACACACACACACACACACACACACAAGGTCTCCAAACATTCGTGTTTCCAATGCATAAAAATTTGTTGGCAACCCATGCCCTCCATGGGCTACAACCTTGGGCATTCATTGCTGTCAATTTCTGCCCCCCAATCTATTGAGTGTCTGTTTCTTCCAACAGAGAGAATAGAACAAAAGGGAGGGTCAAAGGAAAGACTACTGCAAGAATTCACATTTTATAGTATCTTCTCACACATCCTCTCATTTGGACCCCCTAAAAATTCTGTTAGGTATATAAGGGAACTGTGGTTATCCTTATTTTATAGATAAGGAAATGAGGAGTCAAATTTCCTTGAATAATGCCACATCGGTGGAGAGTAGAAGAGCTAAGACTAGAACTTAGATCTTCTGCTGTCAAGTGCAAGGCTCATTTCTATACAGAAGGCTACCTTTCAAAAGAAAATTAAATTTGGTTATTCTTCCACCTTCTTCCGTATTTCACTCACCAAAAGCTAAA
Organism: Mesoplodon bidens; assembly: GCF_964165515.1. Taxonomy (NCBI): domain Eukaryota; kingdom Metazoa; phylum Chordata; class Mammalia; order Artiodactyla; family Ziphiidae; genus Mesoplodon; species Mesoplodon bidens. Next base: position 51,712,776 of record NC_138165.1, read on the forward strand.
ATAAGTTTAAGATAATAGAGTCCCATTTAGAAAAAATAAAGGCATTGCCTAATGAGATGAGAGTAGGCATAATGTATTGTTCTCCTAGGACCAGAGTTATAACATTTTTAGTATGTCTGATAGCACCTTGTAAAATCCTGTGCAAACACATCCTCAATATAACTACTTAACTGATTGACTGGTTTGTTAAGAGAGAAAATAAAGAGAAGAATTAGAAATTTTTATCTCAAAGAAAAAATAGTGTGTCTCATCCCCATAATCTCCTTCATACTTCACAGAGATGAAAGTAACATGCATTTTTAAATATCTTATATGCATTTTAACCTTAAGTATTTGTTGTATTTTTATGGACAGGCTGGCTCACGTAACACTATTTGGGAATAAAAAACTTTCTTGTGGGAAAGGTATATATTAAAGAACCATTCAGAGCCATTTTTAAAACTAGATAATTGCCATTTCAGTTCAACATATATTGAACACCAACTAAGTGCTTGATATAGCCTATTCGATACTGGGAATGTAAAGATGAATCAGATTGTCATACCATATTTTTGGTAGATCACATTATTTTGTAGTATTAAGAATGTGAGGGGGGAATGGGCAAGATAACATTATTTTGGACATAAGTCAATAACATTGCTCACTATTCCCCTTTCTCTGACCTTCCCAAACCCCATCCCTGAAACCTTCACCTAAAGTCCACTTAGGCCCTTTTCCTAATCTGTTCTTGCAGCTCCCCCATCTACCTCATCCTATCTCCACTTGACCATACCTCCCCACACAGAAAAGCAAACTGATGAGAAGAATCCTCTGAAGAAGGTAGTTGTCTCTGCCTAAACAGGTTCTTTATTCTTCAGTTGGCAGAAAGATAAACAAAAATTCTTCAAAATAGTCTCTGGCCAGAGGAGAGCTGCTGCCCAGAGTTAACGGTTCTGAAAGTTTCTTTTAGAGGAATCAAACATGGCAGGAAGATATTGAAGCCCCACTGGACTAACTACATCAAAGGCCATGTAAAAAATCAGCGACAGAGGATAAAACTGTAGTCCAAGGAAGCAACTGTACTAGTCAATGCCAAATAATTCAGACCAGGACTATTCCAAATGAAATCTCTATTATGGTATTTTAAAAATTCTAAAATTGGTGACATCAGCAAGATGGTGGACCATGAAGGTCCAGGCCCTCATTCTCTTATGAAAACACTAAATAAAAAACTTGAACCTGACTAAAATAATTTTATAGGCAATCTGGAAATCAAAGTTGTACAGCAACCAAGCTAATGCCCAGTCAAGAAAAGGCCATATACAAAATGGTAGGAAATTCATGGTCTTTTAACTCACCCTTGCCCCACCCAGTTTGGGGGAAGCAGCAGTCTAATCAGTCTCCAGTCCCTTTCAGTGACCTGGAAAGAAAAGAGTGGGCCAAACTTGCAACTTTCTAACTTATCTCCAAGCTGCCTGAGGGACTGGTCTATGTTTTGCTCAATTTGGAGCACAGAAGGACAGAAGTGGCACAGATCTAAGGCTAGAAAAATCTGCAGGAAGCAACAGGCATGACTTGTGAAAACCATAAGGGGACTACTGACCCACTGACACTTGAGGGTAAGAGACTAAGAGCAAAGGAAGCAAAAATTCTGAATTTGAAAAATATACAAGCATACTTCATTTTATTGTGCTCCACAATATTGCACTTAGAAGATATTGCATTTTTACAGATTGAAGGTTTGCGGCAACCCTGCATTAAGCAAGTCTATAAGTGCCATTTTTTTCCAGCAGCATTTGCTCACTTTTTGTCTCTGCGCCGCATTTTGATAATTTTCACAGAATTAGAAGTGGAGCCTGAAGATATGACTGAATTGCTGCAATCTCATGGTAAATCTTGGATGAATGAAGAGTTGCTTCTTATGAATGAGCAAAGAAAGTGGTTTCTTGAGATAAAATCTACTCCTTGTAAAGATGCTGTTAAGATTGTTGAAATAACAACAAAAGATTTAGACTATTACATTAACTTAGTTGATAAATCAGAGACAGAGTTTGAGAGTATTGACTCTAATTTTTATAGACATTCTACTGTGGATAAAATGCTATCAAACAGCATTGCATGCTACAGAATAATCATTTGTAAAAGGAAAAGTCAATCTATGCTGCAAACTTCATTGTTGTCTTATTTTAAGAAATTGTCACAGCCACCTCAACCTTCAGGAACCACCACCCTGATCATCCAGCAGTCTTTAATACTAAGGCAAGACCCTGCATCGGCAAAAAGATTATGACTTGCTGACGGCTCAGATTATGGTTAGTAGTTTTTAGTAATGAAGTATTTTCTAATTAAGATATTACATTGTCCTTTTAGACATAATGCTATTGCATACTTAATAGACTACAGTATGGCATAAGCATAAATTTTATATGCACTGGGAAACCAAAAAAATTGTGTGACTTACTTTACTGCAATATTCGCTTTATTGCTGTGGTCTGAAACCAAACCCATATCTTCTAGTATGCCTGTAATAACTGAATTGAAAGATACACAAGAGGAGTTCAATATTAAGTCCATCAAGCAGAAGAAAAAAGCAGTGAACATGAAGACAAGTCATTTGAAATTATTGAATCTGAGGAGAAAGAAGAATGAAAGTGAACAGAGTCTAAAGGACTTATGGGACCTGTCAAACAGACCAGTATACACGTTACAGGAGTCCTAGAAGGAGAATAGAGAGGAAAAACATGCAGTGAACTTATTTAAAGAAGTAACTGGCCCAAATTTCCCAAATTTGACAAAAGACATGGATATATTTACAAAGATAAGAAGCTTAATAAACTTCAAGTAAGATAAATTCATAAAGACCACATGAAGATGGTCTAATCAAACTTTCAACAGACAAAGAAATAATTCTGAAAGCAGAAAGAAGAAGGTGACTCATCATGTACAAGGGATCCTCAATAAAATTGTCAGATTTCTTAGCAGAAAATTTGCAGGCCAGAGGCTGTGGGATGACATATTTAAAATACTGAAAGAAAAAAAATGTCAACCAAGAATTCTATATATAGCAAAACTTTCCTTGAAAAACTGATGGAGAAATTAAGACAGTGCCCGATAAACAAAAGCTGAGTGAATTCATTACTACTAGTAACTGCCCTGCAGGAAATACTAAAGGGAGTCATTCAAATTGGAACGAAAGGATGCTAGACAGTAATTCAAATCCATTTGAAAACATCAAGTTCTTTGGTAAAAGTAAATATATGAACAAATATAAGAAACTCTCGAGATCAGCATCAATGAAAATTTATCAATTTATGATGAAATCACTTGCTGAATGAACATCCTCTCTACTCAGGAGGTATATACAGCATTAAAATCACAAATGCTATAAAGGCACTCTCACTTAAAATTATTATTCTAAAATTTCATTACACTCGATAGCATTCTATAGGACTTAGAAAATAAGAGTTGACAAATTCTTACTCTGGCACGAAGAATTTCTGAGCAAATGGAACTCAAATATGATAAAGTAACCCTGCATTGAATTTTCCACCTAAATGCAATGAAAACAAAGGAAATAAAGATGCACTAGAAATGTTTTCTTTGAAACAAAGCTACATATGGCTATTAATGGAAGGGTTGGATGAAGTTGCAGAAAAGTTTACAATGTTCTTTTTTCTTTTTTTTTCCTTTTTTTTTTTTTTGGCTGTGCTGTGCAGCTTGTGGGATCTTAGTTCCCTGACCAGGCAGGGATTCAACCCCAGCCATGGCAGTAAAAGCACCAAGTCCTAACTACTGGACCGACAGGGAATTCCCTACAGTGCTCTTCCAAAATTATCAAACAAAAACGATTTTATTTATAGATGAAGTAATTAAAGGAATATATTCAGCTTTATATTTATCTCCTTGATATTTCTCCAAGTGGTGTAGATCTAGAAATAATTCACCCACTGAAAAAACGTTTTTATGAACACATTTTCAACTCAAGCACTGAAATGTCTTATCCTATAAGACTGATTATTTTTAAAAGATCAACTATTTTCTCACAATTTTATTTAATACATATGTCTCCTTTTGTATATTTTGTTATTTTAAATAATCTTTCAGCTATCACTTTAATTTGCTATATTGGAATAAAAATGTATGTATAGTTTTATAAATTTGAATTTTACTTAGTGCTTTATAATATGTTTATAAATGTTTATACTTGAGATGAATGAAATATTTCATTTTATTTTCTTATTTAAAATTTTGAATGCTCAGCATTTTGTTTTATAAAATACTAAGGAGCAAAAAAATCCTGATATATGATCTTTTTATGCTAAAATGATGATTACCATATCCTGGAAAAAATGAAAGAGATAGACATATGAGAACATTTCAATATAAAGTCTAAGTGATCTAAGAGACATTTGCTCATACCATATGCTAACACAAAAAGGGCAAGGACATTTTATTATATTAGTAGTCTCAACGCACTACTAGTCTTTGAGGTCCCAGTCCATGTCATAGCAAACCTATTAAAATGCTGCCACACATCATAATGAATGTAATTTTTATACACTATAAAATATTTAGTTGGGTTGCAGTAGCAGTTGATTGGCTGATATAATGACATGTTATGTTCTTAAGTATTTAATTAAACATTTATTCATTTCAATTTTGCAGCATTTTTTCGGTTCTCCCTCTGGTTGCTAACATTTAGAGTAGGCCTTTGTTAACCCAATAGGACATCTGCCTATGTCTCTAATAGGTAGTGGTTAAAATAACCCTGAGAAGGATTCTTAGAAACAGATATGTTTGGGATGAATTTTAAAGAATGAGTCTGAATGATGAGTCAAGAAGAATAGGAGTCTTATTCTAGGCAAAAGGAACAGAATGAGCAAAGGCGCTGAGAGATGTAAAGTAAGATGTATACACCTAAAGTACAAGCAATTTCAAGTTACTAAAATGGGAAGTCTTCAGTAAAGAAGAGTGAAAGATTAAGATAGGAAGGCAGCCAGGGAAAGGGATGTAAAAAGCATCATTCAAGAGGGTTTAGACTTCATCTTGGGAGAGATTGCCCCTGAACCACTTTACACAGCAGAGTGACAGGGCCAAGTACACATTTCATATGAATCACCTTGACAGCTAAGTAAAGATGAATTTAAGGGAACAAATTAAAAGGGAAGGGCACATGTTAAAATACTCCTGTCATACCTGAGGACAATAGTCTCCAAAAAGGAGTGCATGGGATGTATTTCTCTCAAGGAGAATACAAGACAATTCAGTTGGAGAGAAAAGGGATTGAAATATATATCTAATTATTTTTATTTTCTCCTTCAAAAATTGTCAACTTTTGGCATGCGTTTTGTAATGTACGTATTAATACAACAGTTCATTTTTAAAAGAAATAAACTGGAGGCAAAGGCTCAAAAGTGTTTATCAGTGGGGGGGGCAGGAAAACAGAAATTCAGAGACCCCATTGTTCTGGATAAGAGTGATAAAAGTGTGTTCTAAGCTGGTGATTTTGCTGATGGAGAAATACAAATAGAATTGTGCAAGTTCAGAAGCTAATATCATCAGGGTTTGATGGCTGTTTGCACATAATGGTTAGAGTTATCAAGTATATTCATATGAACATTCCTGTATGCTAGTCAGAGAGCAAAGCTAGAATTGAATTTAGGGTTACGAGGTGAGGCAGAGTAAAGCAGCTCCATAAAAGAGGAAGTAGATCAGTGGAAGGCAGAGGTATTCTAGTAGCAAATTAAAGGCAGATGGCGAAGGACTATGTGAAAATTCTTTCTCCTATAAATCAAAAAGTACTTAAAATATATGGAAGCAAGAAAAATACTCCTGAACTGCAGCATAAAATATTTGGGTTAGCTAACAGAAAGAACCTTGTCAGTAGTCACTGTTAAAAAACTATGTGTGAACACAGAAAGTTATCACTTCTATTTGCTATGGTTTAAAGATTCATCCTGTGTCCATGCAGAGAACACACCAAAACATCTTCTCCTGGTTCAGTGTTTTTCTCAGCTGTCAAGAAGTTTACATGGTAGGTTAATACCCCCTCAATCAGAATCTTCCTTACTGCAGCTTATCACTCATAGACATCTTAATTAATTCTTTGATAATTCAGGCTTATATACCATAAGAAGTAAAAGATTATGGATACTTAGGAAGAACATGTTTTCACTACTACAGAATAGAGGACTAGACATTTTGCAGAAATCACACATGTCTTTTGATCCAGTTATCAAAAACTCCAGTTTCTGTAGGAATTAGGACGTGTTTCCAAGCAATATTAAACGCTCCGATATCATCAGAGTGAAAACCACAGGCTCACCCTGATGTGATTAGTAGATGTGGCTGCCTCTGCTATGATTCAGGGCTAACAAAAGTAGTCACACACCCAAAATACATTCCCCAGTGGTTTGCTCTTACACAGTGAAAAAATTTTAGAGACTTAGTATATTTAGGTTAGAAAACAAAACCAAGGCCCTCGTCTTCTGGAGGTCACTGTTAAACTGTACTTTACCCTGAAAGAGAAGAAAGGCCTTGAGAACTGTCCTCAATCTTATCCCTTAACATATCAACATGGCAACTCATTCTGATCAGCCAGTTGTAACCTTGGCAGACATAGGAGCCCAGCCTTGAGAAGATAAGATATGGGGGATAGGTAAGCTAAGGAAAATCGTTGCCTCCCATTTCATAACAGTCACCAGAACAGGCCTTGGGCAAATTACTGCAAGCTCTTCACTTCGAATATTCTAAGCCTACAAAAACCATAAGATAAGCAAGACTATATGAAAATGAGTGTTTGTAGAGTAGAAACTCACCTGAGAAATCAGCTTTCTTTTTTTTATATTTTGGTGCTTTTATTTTTATGGAGTAAATTTCTTCACTTGGGTCAGTATATTTTATTTATTTATTTATTTTTCAACATCTTTATTGGAGTATAATTGCTTTACAATGTGTTAGTTTCTGCTGTACAACAAAGTGAATCAGCTATATGCATACATATATCCCCATATCCTCTCCCTCTTGCGTCTCCCTCCCACCCTCTCTATCCCACCCCTCTAGGTGGTCACAAAGCACCAAGCTGATCTCCCTGTGCTATGCGGCTGCTTCCCACTAGCTATCTATTTTACATTTGGTAGTGTATATATGTCAACGCTACTCTCTCACTTCGACCCAGATTACCCTTCCCCCTCCCCATGTCCTCAAGTCCATTCTCTACATCTACGTATTTATTCCTGTCATACAGAGTGAAGTAAGTCAGAAAGAGAAAAATACCGTATGCTAACATGTATATATGGAATCTAAAAAAAAAAAAGAAAAAACTGGTTCTGAAGAACCTAGGAGCAGGACAGGAAATCAGCTTTCTTATATCCTGTTTGCATTTTGAAATAATTAAAGACAACTCTAATTCTTTTTAATTATAATTTTATAATTCTTAATTAAATAAAACTATAGTATAATTTTATAATTCTTAATTAAATAAAATTATATTAATGTTAATAAATAATATTTTGGCAGGATAACAAATATTAAGTAAGCACTAAGAGGCAGAATCCAGTATAAAGGTTAACTTAACTTTCTTCAAAGTTTTGATCCTGAAAAGTTGTGTAAATTCATTTGTATATGTTAAAGTACATGTTGCTATTAAATATGCTTATTGGGAAACTTGCAGTGTACAACAATATTTAACATTAATTTTCTCTGAAGTTTATTAACTCTTAATACCATATGTAGATGGCTGACTGTACCAAAGACTGTATGTTCGTTATACCTTCTCATTTCATCCTCACAAAACTCACTTTACAGATGAGAAAATTGAGGCTCAAAGAGGGCAAAAGTAGCATGACCAAGATTACACAAACAGGAAGCAGCACAGCTGGGATTTGAACCTTGGTCAGAATATTCACAGATCATTCTTGGATCCATTATGGAATTATTCATTTTGTACACAGTTCTTGTCATGTATCAAAAGTATTTAATGTCAGAGGCGAAAGCACAAATTGATATAAATTGGATACACTACTGCCTTCAAGGAGATTACTTGCTAATTGATGGGTTAATGTGTAAAAACATGTAGTCATATTAAATAAATATGCATCTACAAAGATACAAATTTTAAATCTGATTCCTATTAAATGTACAAGTTCTTTCATGACAGACACTATAGGCATATTCTGTTCAGTGCAAGGGCACAGATTGTGAGACATGAGCACACAGGATAAAAGAGCTTCATATTAGGCCAGTATGGTATTCATACTGAATAGAGCTGTATTTCCAATATGGTAACATATTACCAACTGTGTCAGTACTCCTAGGAAGCCAAGGCAGGATTTGATATGCAAAATTTGACAGGGGGAGTGAGTTAAACTTTTCTTGTGAATAAAAGGGAAGGGAACAGGAGTAGATGGGAAGAGATTTCAGATCATAAGTCTGGTCTGATACCTGTGAAAGAGAGGAAAGGAAGAATTATATAGTAAGGCCCTCAGACCACAGAACACTTCTGAGAAAGTTTCAGCCACGTCAAAAGGGAGAAGTCCTGAGTCTCAGGAAACAGGCCAACACTGGCCATGCCAGCCATTTGTGCGAGCAGCCAGCGAAGCATGGCCTCAGTGTTCTCATGGAGGGGACAGCTAGGACTTCCACTCAACTCTGCTCCAGGCAGTAGGCTCTGTTGAAGGTCTGAGCTGTGCATCTCCATGACTGCAACCTCTAAAATCAACATGCAACAAGAGCTCACAGAACAATGTCTTTAGTCTCCCAGCACACTCAACAGTTTCTCTAAGGAGAGGTGAATAGGCTCAGAGCACGATCCTTCCATCCATCTGAGCCTAGCCCCTGTAACCTGTCATAATATCCAGCGTATGTTCAAACCATGAAAATAACCCTGTGTTTGTCTGTCCTTTGGAAAAGAATCAAACTCTTTGCTGGGAATCAAAATATCTTTGGTGGCAGAGTAGGATGTTATTGACATATAAGAGGCCATGAAAGAATAAACAAAGGAAAGTAAACACTATGAGATGCTAGTGCTCACTGGCCGAGAGGGTGATTGAGCACTTTATTGGTTGACCCATACCTTAAGGACTCAGCTTGTTCAGAGCTAAATGAGGTCTGCCTGGTGTCTTATCAACACATTATCATATGCAACAGGAAACCTTTATTGACCACCTATTGATTACAGGGCCTTTTCCCTAGTCCTGTGAATTTAATGAGGTGTTAGAAATAGTCTCAATTCTAGATACTATTAAAAATGACCCCCCACACTTGTAAGGAGTTTTGCAGTTTATAATGCACATTTGCATTATTTTGAATACGTGAAACTTGTGAACCAAGATATGTGCATGTTACACTTGTATGATAAGTAAATTTTGATGAACACTCTATGCCGGACAATGTGCCCAGGATGTTATAGTAAATGTGATATTTAATCAATTCAGCAGCCCTATGAGGTGCCATTATCCCACCCATTTTACAGTTGAGGAAACTGATAATCAAATTAAGTGATTCACTCAAGTTCACACAACTAGCAAGAGAAACAGTAGGAAACTGAATCAAGGTTGAATAACTACAAAGTGACTGCTTATAACAAATCTTCCTCCACATTAAGTGATATCTAACAGTATAGGTTAGCAGATTGCACATATCAAGTGATTACTTCAAAAAATCAAATGCACCAAGAATTCAAAGAAGTCATAATACTGAGTCTCCTATTTCTGATGTGGTCCCAGTTTTACTTGTTGAATGGATGACCAAATGAAGGGAAGGATTAAATGCACACATAGCAATTGTAAGTCAGTAAAATCACAGATGGGATGAGGGAGATACTCCTCACTCTAAGGGTCAGCATAAACAAAGGGAAGTAGAGCCATGGACTCTATGAGAATATAAAGCAGAAGTGAAAGGAATGATTCAATATTGTGAACAAGATAGTCTAGATTGTCTGGTATTCAGCTACTATTTACTTGATAATTTCTAGTTGTCATATACTGTAGTAAATTCTTTAGATAGTTTCTAGTTGTCATATACTGTAGTAAATTCTTTAGAGATATTTATAGTCGCTCTATTCATAGTCTAAATTATTTTATACATATTTTAGTATCTCAATATATAGACCCTCTCTCTCTCTCTCTCTCTCTCTCTCTCTCTCTCTCTCTCTATATATATATATATATATATATATATATATATATATATATATATGTAGTCTCAATTATTCCCCAAAAGTCATGGCTTGTAGTATATTGTGCTATCAATATCAACATATGTGAAACACTCAGAGAGACTAAGTAAATTTCCCAAGGTCAAATAGCAAATAAGTTGTTCAGCTAAACTTCAAACCAGAACTGTCTTGCTCCAAAACCAACATTGTTTCTACTGTATGGCAGTACCAAATCTCAAAAGTAATTTGTGAGTTTTCAATCAGTACATAGGGTAGCAAACCAATGTCTACAATGAACTACTTTGTAAAGAATATAGAACTCCTAAAGAGAAATTGATGCTATGAAGTTATCCAGGTGGCTACCATTTTTGTCTAAAACATCCTCACAATCCTGATAGTCTAGTAGAGGCTGTCATATAACATAATCTGACTCTTTATATTTTAACCTAGAAAAATAGTAATGAAATTTGTAGGAAGTTCATCAAAATCATGTTTTTCTTATAATTCAATGAAATGAATATTTGGGAAAATGTCCCTAAATAAACCACTAGAGTTCATACCCACTAATTCTTGACAAAACTCAAGCGCTGTAAAATCTTTAGACATGAATTGGTCAATTGTCCTTTTCTACTAACTTTGGCATTAAAGTATAAATAAGTATATTCACTCGATTCAATTCAACAATATTTATTGAGCACTTACTACATAAAATCTGTTGCCAAAACCCTGGGGGAAAGGAGTTCAAAGATGAATATGTCATAGACCCTGACCTCAAGCAACTTTATAGTTTTATGCAGGAGAAAAGCCATATATGTGTGAAAATAAAAGAAGGAAGAATTTGAAATGTGCTGAAATACCAGTACACACAATGCATACTAGGAACATATAAATAGAGATAGTAGTGCTTATTGGAAGAATTCTAGAAGGTTACAGGAGTTTAAACCCACTGCTGGTACCAAAATCTGTATTAGTTACCTATTACTATATATCAAATAACCCCCTGAATTTCATGGTTTACACAACATTCGTCATCTCAACAGTTTCTGTCACACATCCTGGTGCAGCTTAGCTTGATGTCCATGCCTCAAGATCTCTCACAAGCTTGTCATCAAAGTGCCATTTGGGATGCAGTTTCTTCTGGAGGCTCTAATGGGGATCTGCCTCTAACTCATTCACATGGTGGCTGGCAGGATTCAGTTCCTCTCTAGCTATTGGATTGGGGCCCTCAAGTTCTCATTGGTCATTAGCTGAAGGCCTCCCTCAGATCCTTGCCATCTGGGCCATTCCATTGGATGGCTCTCAAGATGACAGCTACCCTCAGAGTAAATGAACAAGAGTGCAGAATGAGCAAGAACTAAATCACAGTGTTTGTGTAATCTAATCTCAGGAGTGACATCCATTTGCCATACTATATTTATTAGAAATGAGTCACTAGGTCCCACCCACATTCAAGGGGAGGGAATCACACAGGCATGAATATTAAAAGGCAAGATCACTGGGGCCATCTTGGAGGTTGTATGCCAGAGTATGCACACCTTGAAGGATAGGTAAAATTTCAACTGGTAGAAATGCAAAGAGGTGAGGACTACAGATTGCAGGAAGAGAATGAGCATATTTGCCAAGGTGAGATCACATAGGGGTTTGTTTGAGAAGAACAGGTAGTTAATCCAGTTTGTGGAAAACCTGAATGCATAAGGAGTATTAGAAAATAAGTTTTCAAAGTAGGTCAGGGTTTAATGTTATGCTGAGTTAGAGCTTTATTATTTTAAATTTCGGGAATTGTTTTTTTGTTTGTTTCTTTGTTTTTCGTGGTACGCGGGCCTCTCACTGTTGTGGCCTCTCCCATTGTGGAGCACAGGTTCCGGACGCGCAGGTTCAGCAGCCATGGCTCACGGGCCCAGCCGCTCGCTCCACGGCGTGTGGGATCTTCCCGGACCGGGGCACGAACCCGTGTCCCCTGCATTGGCAGGCGGACTCTCTCTCAACCACTGTGCCAGCAGGGAAGCCCTTGTTTGTTTTTTTAACATAACAGTAACAAGATCAGATGTGCCTCAAGAAAATTAACCTGGATGTCCTGTGAAAGATGTACTTGAAGTATAAGGCATTGTGTGTAGGCAAAGAGTACTTTAAGGTAGCTACTCTAAAAGACAAAGACAGAGCAACTGTTAGGACCCAAATTTGAATGGCAGCAGTGGGAGGGGAAGTAGGGCTTCTATTAAAATAGCATATCTATGCTTTACTGTGCATTTCCTATAAATGAATTTTTTCAACTGCTGATTCTCAAAATATCTAATATTATATGGATTTTCAAAGGTTTTCCAGTTTCTATTATTCTTCCCCCTAACTCTTTCATGCCCTGCTTCAGGGCAACTGTTACCTATTGAATGTCATTCTAGCAAAAACATTTGATCCGAACCTTGCCCATTTGCCCCTGCTGCCTCAAAGAAGGAAACACATGACCTGGCTTTGATCACACTTTTTTCCTAAAATGAAAACATCCCCCAATATGTGATTCTTATAAAAGGTGAGTGTTAAAATTCTGGGATAAACCACATTTAAGCCCAGGGACTCAGTTAAAGTTAATGAAAACATATTGGGATGAGACAAGCTGTTGCAGGGGGTGGATATTTAATTCTTTTGCAAACATCAGAAAACCTGTCTAGTCTCAATATAGACAAAAGCTGGAATGAGTGCTCAATTAGTAGCAGTTTCTCAGTATTTTGTCCAATTATCTAATAAAGAAAACGAGAACCTCGGTACATAAATTTGCTCCATTATGGAAGTAACCTTCAGTGGGTAAGCCAGTCAGCTTTATTATTCAAATCATCAATGTGATGCTTGTAAAATGAAACAAAGGCAGCTCTTTAATGATAAATATTACAGTACAGCTACTTTTCACATGTCTCCACACACACATACACCCATTGTGAACCATTCACTGAAGTATAAATAAGAGACAACCAAGTGACAATTCAGATACAAGAAAAATAGACAAAGCCCAAAACAGAATGGATTATCTAGTTACCACTTTGACATTATTGCTGCTTTTAGGGAACAGCTGACTCTAGTCATCAGTTTCCATCATCTGTTCTATTTTTCTTTTGCAGACATTTGTGAGGAAACTTTTCAAAAAGATGCTGGGTGAAAATCAGAAATAGATAAAAGTCTAGGAAGCAATTCTTCAAATTAGCTCTCCCTCTCCCTTTAATTTCAAGAAGGGGGACATTTCTTAGAAGTGTTCGTCCTTTGACAGATCATTCAGAAGCAGAGACTTTGGAATCTTAGGCATCAACAAGGTTACTGCCATGTTCATCCCAGTCTCCTGGAGTGCTACAGGCTGAGAGCAAAAGGAGGAAGGCTCAGAAACAGTTTAAGAGATAAGCTGACAGGACCGAAGTCAGCGTCAGGGCTTCTGGAAACTTAAAAGCAGACACATATCACCAGAAATATTACCATTAGCATGACTTGACTCACTTATGTTCTCGTATTGGTCTCCTTACATCTGGACACATTTTTTCTCTTGAACACAAGGAACAAGTTGCACACATTCCAGCAGTTTCCTTTAGCCAGATTTGCCTGATTTATACAGACACCTTTTACAGAATCCTTATCACCTTTGCAGACCCCTGGCTTCTAGCTCCGACTCCCATCTTCCCCTGGCTCTCCCTGAGTCACACCCAACAAACCCCTCATATTCCAGACATCACAATAAAAATCATGAGCATCAGACATCCATTTTCAGTAGCACCCGGTAGAAGATCTTCCTAATTGCAAAAAGAGTGCAACTTTCCCCAAGATCCTTGAGATCTACTGTATACCTGGCCTCAGTTCTCCTTATTCCAAGAGTTTTAGATATTCCTCTTCTTTCACTTACAAATGCCTCCCTGAGCACGTTCTAAGTAGCATTACTCTAAAGGACTCCGCGAATACCAAGACAATGACACAGTCTCTGAAACTGCAATATCCATTCTGACTCTCTCAACCCATCAAGTTGCAAAATCCAGTGATAGTGATACAGTCATCCTGCTTAAATAATGTTATTTTATTGTCAGCTGCTCAAAGAGCATTATTTTACCAGTTGTACCCACAAATTTTCTGATAACCTAACACTAACATTCATTCACATCATCTTAATGAACACTAAAACCATTGGGAATGATTTTCAAGATGCACCATAATTTCTCTAGATCTCAGAGTAAATCCACACCCTGGCACAATAGATGTCCATGACCCCCGGCTTTGAGAAAGGCACATGTGATTTAATTTCACCTATTTTCAAGTGAAGAATAGGACCCCATAGACACCCCCACTCCCCATCCTAAAGGATGCAAAAGTTATGCTAGATATTTTTAAATCTGTTGTATGAATTTTGTCATCTTAAGAGATAACTCAAAGTACAGAGCCAAGAATCAGAATCACATGGAATGGCCCCAATACTTAATTCTCTGACCCGTCATCATGCAGACTTTTCCAGAAAGCATGTGTCACACTGTTTGGAAGCCACACTTCTTCACAGCTAGCACATGATTCTCCTTCAAACTGCTGTCAGGTAATTCTACTCTCTAGCAGAGTAAATGAAAAAATAAAGCTAGTTACTCACATATGAAGGATTTTCCTCAAGGGCAATCATCTTAACGAGAAATTTTTTCAAAATTAGCTAATCTGCAGTTCTATTAAAACACGGTGACTCTAGCCCTGCCCTCCTCACCCCAAAAGAAGAAATCTAAAGACAGAATCCCATTAGAGAAAATGCTTAAAAGGCTAAAAAAATCCAGACAAAATTCTCAAGTGTTCTAAACTGACATAAAGGTACTGACACACATTTGGTCCTCACTACATACCAAGCTAAGATTGTGATTTAACTAATTATCCTAACATTTCTAATATTGACAATTATTTCAAAAATTTTTGTAGAGAGTGGGAATTTAATGAAGTTTTCATGAAAAGTCCCTCAATTAGAAGAGTACCTGCTAGAGATGGATTATTTTTAATCAAATGACAATTGGTGGTTGGGAGCTGAATGTACAGTCAGCATGGTCATGGAAAGATGTTATTTTTTCACACGAAATACTGCATACATATTAATGAATTTCAGTTTCTTTTTAGTTATAACTTAATATTTAAGTTAGTTTTGCATGAAATAATATCTAAATTGGTGTGCTAACACGTTTTGAACATCATTAGTGAAGACCAGAACAGAGGACCACTCAGACTGTTCCATATAAAAGTGACCATTTTTAACTTTTTTTTCTCTTCTACTGAAATAGTATATTACTCATGTCTAATTTCTAATAGCATTGGTTAGTATATACTGAGGGCCTAGTATGTGCCAGGATCTTTAGATAAATTATCTTTAATTTTTACTAGGTGATATTATTGTTCTGAGGTTTACAGTTGAGGCTCAGAGGACTAGTAGGGTGCAGTGTCTGTATTCAGTCTCAGCTCTGTTGAGTCACAAGTCTCATGCTTCTCCTCCTATTCCCCTCTGCCCACATTTTTTAAACTCAACCATGGCTTTAAAGAGAGGGAAGTAGGATGGTGCCAACGATTACATTTCCCTATCCTTATCTACAGAGAACTTCAGAGTTAGATATAGTTTTTTTATCTCGTCTGCCAACTTGAGCCCTCATGAATTCTTTGCAGCAAATAGGTGAGAACACAATCCTATACATAGACATGCACACTCACACACATATCCCTAGAAATAAACTTTTAGAATAAATAACTGAATAAATAACTAGTGGCATAGCATCAGCATTTTAAAAAATGTGATTTCCAAGTACATATGAAATACTCAGTAGTGTGCTAGGTATTATGGCAATTAAAAACAGATGTAGATATCACAATGTGCAACTGAAAACACTGACATGGACACAAAAATCAAAGGACATGCAGACATATTAGAACTTTATCTTGAGCACCTACTAATTTTAAAGAAAGTGCAAAATCACAGGACACATGAATTTTGTTGTATTAGTAATGAATGCAATGTAAATCATGAATGCTGTATATTTAAACTTTGTTGAGCCAATTAAAAAACTACAACACATTCTTTCCAGGTATGTGGGAAAAATTTAGAAGGAAGGATGTAATTTTCAAGAGTCCTTTAAATGATGGGACAGTGGCACTGTGGAAAATTGGTATGGGAGACAAGTAGAAAGTACATTCTGAGTAAAGATGCTGGAGTTAGACTGTGTTGAACAGACAAAGTGGGTGGTGAGGAAGTCTGCCTGTTAAGAAGTGGAGGAGACATTTATTATAAGCAAAGGATATGTCAAAATTACCCTTTTTAAATAGATGAATTAATGCTTAAACCCATAAAAGATCCAATTTACTGAAAATTATCGAGTCCCTTATGGAAAGCCAGTAGTGACTACAACTGAGAGAGCTGTCACTCTATAGCCTGGTACATATATGCCATATGTGTTTATCTTTTTCACTAGCCTACTTACATGCGATAACACTACAGCAGCTTTCAAGATGAACATTTGACAAGCCAGCTCACCGCCGACTGACACCTCCATTTCAGCTGGCCTGACATACATAAAAAGAAACTGAATGTTTATCCGTGCGTGTTCCGGATTTGACATATGTGCTATATAAGAGTCACAGAAGAAAACTTCAGAAAAGAAATTAAGGAATGTACTTGACAGTTTATTAATCAAAGCTTACCTGCTTCACATTACACAGAGACAAATTAAGCTGGCTACTATGGTACTTCGAAAACATCTGCTAACAAAGTCAGAAGTAATGATAAACAAAAGAGCTTCCTTTGTGGTTGATTTCCATCCAGCTGCATTTGATTATAATAGTGCTATCAAAGAAAGTTCCCCATTAGCTGCTAATTCAGAAGGACTTCAGAAGAAACTCCCAGAGCCTCCAGTGATATTTCTCCAACTCCAACAACTTCCTAATCTCTACCAAGGTTTGTGAAGAGCCATATTAAAGAAGCTTGGTTATCAGTTCTGGCTGTTACTGACTGCCAAGGTGGTATAAGGTGGGTTCTTTTCCCCCCGACTTTGTAATAACGTGAACAATTAAACTATAAAAATGACAAAATTTATGACATCAATATTTTATTCCAACTTTAGAATAATATACCAAACTACCTCAAAAAGGAAGGAAAAATCTCATCTCAATGCATATTTTAAGTAAAATGCAACCTCAGTCATGTTATTTATTCCATCTACAGTCACTATAGTTAAAAATAACAGTGATGCTGATTTCTGAAATTCAGATTGAACTGGTTTTCTAATAAACAAATATCCATCTAAAGCCTCTCAGAAGAGCACTACTTCTACCCAACTCAATAATAATCACCAGCAAAACTTGCTCATTGATCAACATTGGTTCTTACAAATTTCCAGGTATGTATTTTCAGTTTGAAAGCTCCTAGCTTGAGACAGGAGGGTGGAAATACCAAAGTAGCACCTCTCTTTCTCATGTTTTCTAGAGTACAAATATGAGTGATTCCTCACCGAAATCTGGCTTCTGCCTGGCCAGGAAGCAAACACAAAATCAAAAGCTTGCATGTGCAAATAATGCACAGATATATGCGTGCCTTTGTCAATCCAACCTGAGAGTATGCTACATCTCACGTATTTTCATGGGGTGATCTGGGGAGGTACAAGTTAAAAGTGAAAATGTATAACCTAGGAAGGCATCCACATTTATTTTGTACTATCCTCTTTATCAAAGTAACAAGCCACAAGTAGAGAAATTTCATGAAGAAAATAATGAATGCAGAGTAACCCAGACTGGGAACAGTAACTATTCGCCAGAGCTGTATCTGGCCAATCTCCAAGGACCCATATTGTAATATATTTTCCCGGCATGTGAAAGAACTTATTTGATCATGGAAGGAGCATGACATTAGGAGAGGATGAAGGCAATGTTTGCCCGGTATCAACTGAAAATGTTGATACCGTTGGAAGGTTTTATGTATTTGTCTCTTTGTTTTCAAGGAAGAACAAAATATCTCTAAATTAAGCTAAATTTTTAACTTCTGAACCTCCTCTGCTATTTCTAGTCCTCGAGAAGCCAGTGTTGTTTATGAGAGTCCTTTCACTTATCAGAAGGTAAAATGGAAGTGAGAGAGGACACCACTGCTTTTAAGTGCACGTGGTGGAAACTTCCGTCCAGTCATCCATTGGACTAAGCACACAACGTTAATTTCACCCTTGGCCCAAAGATCAAATGATAATGTCAATGTCATTGTTCTGGTTATAACAGTATTTGTGATGACTTAAACACTGTCCTCCTCCAATTGGTTTGAGAACAAGCAGTATTCTTCTGTGTTTGGTTTCATAATGTTGGGGTGTGTCCCATTTCAAAAAGAATGTACAGGAAGGAGCATGGTTTTTGGCAATAGTCAACCAAAAGTAAAGAGTTTTTAAATGTTGTTTTGGGGGAGGCACATTAATTCCCATAATCCCACTTCTACTCTAAAATTGTCCAGGCTGAGAGCCTGAGCAAATGCAGGTATAAGACCATATTTTCAAATGAGATTTGTTCACCTATCTCTTTTTCTTTCTTTCAGATAACCAGACATGTTTTGAAATATTAATTATCAAATTCAGCATATTAATATTAAAGAATATTTGGTACAAGAACTCATATTCTCCTCTATAGTGTAGATCTACCAATAGATGCTGGTTGTTCTACTTACATCTTATATGAACACTTGAGTACACAAATATACTCATAAGGTATGTTTCCATTTTAGAACATCAATAAAGTCCCAAGATTTCCCCATTATATAAATATATAACTAAATGGAAAAGAAAAGTTCACAAAATTTTCAGGAAGTTCCAGCAAGTAAAGTGAACCCTAAAGAGCAAATATATTTACAGATCCAGGATGGTGAGTGTGCCAACTCATGTCCGTGACTTTTCTGTGCTTCAGGTTCTGTATCTTTAGCTCAGGAATTAAACTTTCCTTAATCTCATTCTTGCTTTCTTAATATTAACTGAGAAAATTGATTGGAAAGTACATTTTACTCTATGCAGATAAGGAAATGTTCATTGCAAAATATAGAATCTGAATGCAGAAACAAATGGAACAGGCAGTCTGCACCAGAGGTCTTCTACTTGTATTATGTGGATCTGTAAAGGTCTAGAGTCAGTTACAGGTGCTGCAGGGAAGCAGAAACTGCAGCCCAGTATCCCCTAGACTCAATACTCCATTCAGCCATAGCAGATCCAGTTTTACCTATTTTTTACAGTGTAATTCTGAACATGAATTTGTTTGGGAAAAAGATGTTTACTGCTAAAAGATCTGAACTCATCTAGTTCAATACTCTCATTTTACAGGAGGAAAAAAAAAAAGAAAACTTAACGATGTAAGTGACTTGCCTATGTTCAACATTTACCAGCAAGAACAAATTTAGAATATGAAAAAGGTTAGTATGTCTTCTGCCTGCAAGTTCAGTGCTGCCTGTTTGTGGTAGCTCAAAGGAAAAAATGATAATGTCTTATTATGTTACCCCACAACTAAATTGTATTACTACCTATCATCTTATCTTTTGCTAATTGTTGGACACTGTCAAACATTCTTCCTCCTCTTGTAAATTATTTTCTTGACTACACAGCATTCCACATGTATTTCTAGTCAATCCATTTCTGGACCTAACAAAATCGTAAGGTTGCAAGTTGCTCTCAGAGAATTGGGAACAATTTATTTAACTTATTTGGCATGCTGCTTATCACATCAATATGTAAATGTGATAGCTTAATAAATACGACTTATTGATGTTGACTTCATCTGCAACTTCTTTGCAGTTTAAAAAATGAGGCTCAAAATTATTCTAAATTGTGAATTCTATTTTCACAGCAATATTAACCCAGCAAATACTTCCTAAATACTTCCCGTGTATAAATAACTGCTGACCCTCCTGACTGTCCATGGAACATGGGAAACATAGGGACATGATTACATAAGTGTAAATATCAACATGTTATTGGAGTCCAAGGGAAAAGAGATAATTTCCAGCCAGGAAATATGGGAAGATGCAGGCAAACGTATTTGTGGAGGTGGCAGCTTTATAGCTGCCCCAGAGGAATGGGTAGAATTTCATTGCCAGAAATAGAAAGAGGATTTTCCTGGTGGTATCCAAGCTGCTTGCCCAATCTTGACAGGTAAGGCTACTGGACTCAGTGTAAAATGTGCCTATACAATGTGCCAGTAACCAAAATCTTCCCAATGTCTCATTTCCCATCTTCACTTTGAAACCTCTGCCAGATCTGGTGCTCCCATTTTTCATCTTATTGCTCTCTGCTTAGGCTCTGTCTTTCTCCCCTTTGGTTTGACACCTCACCTGCACTGCCTGACAGGCTTTCAATTTTAGTTCCACACATGACACACATGGACATTGTCTGTCAGATCACCTTGCATCTGGGTCCCTCTTCCTGTAGGCCAGTCCAGTCCCTATTCATGCCAAGCCCAAATCCTTCAGTCCCTCAGCCTAGCACCACGTTCTTCAAATACTGTGGAAGAGAGAATGACATGAGAAATAGATACATGTATTCAGGAACTGTCTCAGTGAGAAAGTTCTTTATTTTTCCCATCAACCACTCAATCTCACCATAGTCTATAACCTTTCCCTTCTCTATCCTTTGAAGACCAATCCCACAGACACCTGATCCCTTTCAGTATTTAAAATCTAGTCTAGATCAAAATATTAATTTCATATCCAAATTAAAGTATTTCTTTCCTCCTACTTGAATCTTGGTTTGTGGCTTGGGTCCCGCAATAGGGAAAGACAGCTAGTTAGCTCTTTTTACTGTTTGGCACTTTCACTGCCCCTCTGCTTTTCTCTCTGCTATTTTGCTAGTTCGGGTTTCCCTTGCATCTCAACATTGTTGGGCTCTCCAAGGAAATAGGGGTGAGGTGAAAGTGTGAGGGACAGCTGCTTAAATGCCGATCTTTGTACTTTTTGGGGATTCTGCAGAGCCCCCATTGCCCAGAGGTTTCCTAAGACAGACAAGCATTCTATGGTTGACATTTTTCTCTCTCTTCTCTTGCTCCTGGCTGTCTGCCCAACACTTTCTTTACGGGTGCAGTTCCCATGACACAGGAGGCCTCTGAGGCCTCCACTTGATCCATGGAATATTTGCACATCCTTGTCATGTAAAACACTGATGGTGCAGGCTGCCTTGCTGTTGCTATCTTTTCTTGCTCTGTGTTGAGGATGCTCCGGGTATTTCTCACTCAGAATTCTGTGTTTGCATAACGTTAAGCAAATTCCATGATATACACGTGAGGTTCTCTTAAGAATGTTCCTTTACTCTAAGCATGAGCCTCATGAACTTCTAGGACTCAGCAAGCTTTCATGAGGAGAGAAAAATGTCAGTCTCCTTTTTTGATAGATACTCCAGTGTCTATGAGCAATTTTCTTATAGTCTTTCTCAGCAGGTTTAGAAGGAAAAGAAGAAGATAAATCAAAACACTCTCCCTCTATGCCTACAGCTTACCACTCATTCAATACATTTCAATACCTAGTCATCTGCTTACATGGGCTGGATGGGTAGGGTGGGCTGCCTATGTCCTTTTTGGATTATGAGGCAGGCCACTTATTGCCACCTATTCCTCTCAGCTTTGGTTCCTCATACAAAATTCTGAAGCAGCTGGAGACATTCCATTTAACACTGTTTACAATAATACTCATGTAAAAGGGTAGTGATAAAAAGTCTGCAGGGAGGTACCAGTTTCTATGGAGATGGAATTGTATTCAAGATGATATGGAATAGAAAAAAAAAATTTTGGATCAAGGTAATGCAAACATTTGCATTACAAAATTGAGTCTTCCATGCTTCACTTAAATATATAGATCCTTAAGGTTGAAAAATCGTAATTTTAATGGTTTAAAAATTATTTTGCTCTCTTATGAATGCACAAGTCATTTTTACTTTTCACCAAATATGTCCAGTCTCTTACTTGGCAGAAGGTAAGACTGCACTTTGCTGCCACCTTGGAACAGATGTAAACACACAACTTACTTTGTACTATGAAATGTATGGCAACTAATATCATACTTAATGGTGAGAAACTCAAAGTTTTTCCATTAAGATTAGGTACAAGGCAAGGATGTCTCCTCTCACCACTCCTTCTCAACGTTGTACTGGAAGTTCTAGCTAATGTAGTAGGACAAGAAAATAAAATAAATGGTATTCAGATTGAAAAGGAAGAAATAAAAATGTCTTTGTTCACAGATGATGTGCTCATCTATGTAGAAAATCTAAAAGAATCAACAACAACAAAAAACCTTCCTGGAACTAATAAGTGGTTATAGCAAGGTTGGAGGATATAAGATTAATACACAAAAGTTGATCACATCCCTATATACACAATGAACAAGTAGAATCTGAAATTAAAACAAAATACCATTTATATTAGCACTCAAAAAACTTAAATATTTAAGTATAAATCTAACAAAATATGTGCAAGATCTATATGAGGAAATCTACAAAACTCTGAAGAAAATTTTAAAAAAACTAAATAAATGGAGAGATATTTCATGTTCATGGATAAGACTCAATATTATCAACATGTCAGTTCTTCCAAAATTGTTCTATAGATTCAGTGCAACCCCAAACAAAATCCCACTAAGTTATTTTGTGGATGTTGATAACCTCACTTTAAAGTTTATATGGAGAGGCAAAGGACACAGAAAAGCCAACACAATATTGAAGGAACAAAGTTGGAGTCTCCCACTACATGATTTTAAGACTTACTATAAAGCTAGAGTAATCAAGACAATGTGATATTGATGAAAGAATAGATAAATAGGTCAGTGGAACAGAATACGGAGCCTGGAAATAGACCCACATAAATATAGTCAATTAATCTTTGGGAAAAGAACAAAGGCAATAAAATGAAGCAAAGATAGTCTTTTCAACAAATGGTGACAGGAAAACTGAACATCCACATGTGAAAAAAAAAGGAAAACTTAGACTCAGAGTTTATACCCTTCACAAAAATTAACTCAAAATGAATCACACACCTAAATGTAAAGCACAAAACTATAAAACTCCTAAAAGATAACATAGAAGAAAACTTAAATGACATTGGGTATGGTGATGATGTTTTAGATATAACATCAAAGGCACAATCCATAAGAGAAATAATTAATGAGCTGGAAACTGGACTTCCTTAAAATGTAAAACTTTTGTTCTGTGAAAGAGCATATCAAGAGAATGAGAAGACAAGTTGAAGACTGAGAGAAAATATTTACAAAGGACTCATCTGATAAATGACTGTTATCTGAAATATACAAAGAACTCCTAGAAGTCAACAATAAGAAAACAACCTCCCAGTTATAAAATTGGCCAAAAACTATAGCAGACACCTCACCAAAGAAGATTTGCAGATGGAAAACAATCATGTGAAAAAAAGTATGTGGCAAGTAAGAGATACCACATCATATGTCATCAGAGAAAGAAACATTAAAACATCAATAAGATTCAACTACAAACCTATTAGAATGGCCTAAATCTAGAATACTGAGAACACCAAATACTGTCAAGGACATGGAGCTATAGGAACTCTCTTTCATTTTTATTGGGAATGCAAAATGGTGCAGCCACACGGATGTTTATAGAAGTATTATTCATAACTGTCAAAGCTTGGAAGAAACCAAGATGTCCTTTA
Organism: Mesoplodon bidens; assembly: GCF_964165515.1. Taxonomy (NCBI): domain Eukaryota; kingdom Metazoa; phylum Chordata; class Mammalia; order Artiodactyla; family Ziphiidae; genus Mesoplodon; species Mesoplodon bidens. The sequence goes on from NC_138165.1 coordinate 51,736,558, forward strand.
GTAGGTGAATGGATTTATAAACTATGGTACACCCAGACAATGGAATATTATGCAGTACGAAAAAAATGAGCTATCAAGCCATGAAAAGACATGGAGGAATCTTAAATGCACATTGTTAAGTGAGAGAAGCCAGTCTGAAAAGGATACACACTGTATGCTTCCAACTATATGACATTCGGAAAAAGGCAAAACTATGGAGACAGTAAAAAGATCGGTGGTTGCCAGGGGTTAGAGGAGGAAGGATGAATATGTGGAGCACAGAAGATTTTTACGGAAGTGAAAATATTCTGTGAGATACTATAATGATGGATATTTTTCATTAAGCATTTGTTCAAACTCATAGAATGTACAACACCAAGAGTGAACTATAATGTAAACATGGACTTCGGGTGATTATGATGTATCAATATAAGTTGATTAGCTGTAACATATGTACCACTCTGGTGGAGGATGTTGGTAATGGGCGAGGTTATTCATGTATGGAGCAGGGACTATATGGTAAATCTCTGTACCTTCCTGTCAATTTTTCTGTGAACCTAAAAATAGCCTTAATGAAAATAATAAAGTAAAAAGTATGAATGGAAGTGACATGAGGAAGCTTTCAAAGCCAGTGCATAATATACGACGTACTCTCTGTTTTTCTGCCACAATAACTGGAGTGTTCCACAGTGCTTTCTTATCCTGGTGCTACAGACTGAAAGTTTGTATGCCTCCAAAATTCATATTTTGAAACCTAATCCCCAATGTGATAGTAGCTGGTGGTGGGTTTCTAGGGTGGTGATTAGGTCATGAAAGTAGAGCCCTCATGAATGGTATTAGTGCCCTTATAAGAGAGACCCCAGAGAGCTCCCTTGCCATGTTAGGGCACAGCAGTAAGACTGCAGTCTATGAACTAGGAGGCAGCTTCTCACAGGGCATTGAATCTATCAATATCTTGATCTTAGATTTCCCAGCCTCCATAACTGTGAGAAACAAATGTTTGCTGTTTAAGCCACCCAGTCTATGGTATTTTTGTTATAGCAGCCCAAACTGACTAAACCCAGAGTGAGGACCACAAAGCAGAGATTCTAACCGCCCTGTAATTCATATTCAGCACAAAAGAGTAAGAAACCTTGTTGTTTTAGGTTCCTGATATTTGGGGGCTATTTTTTATTGTACTATCTACCTCTCCCTATTGATGTAATGAGTACATAAATATTTTACACTACAGAGCCAAGTAGTATACTATGGCTAAATTCTCCAAACCTCTTAAACTTCTCTACATTATCTTCAGCCCTGTGCTCAAAGGAAATAGCTTTCCCATTTTATATCCTATCAACTGCTTAAAATTATGCTGTAAATTAGTCTCTATTTTCAGCTATATGTCTCATGCAATTATGATCTTAATTGTACTTACCATTAATGCCATACATAAATGTTTGGTTTTCCTTAGGAGTGGTGATCTTTAACAGGTTATGGTAAAGAGAGCAGAAGTTGGACTCCAAATTCATAGATATCATATGATATGAACAGGGAACGAGACTAATAGGGAAATTAACATAAGAAGAAGTAATGTTCACCTACTTTTTTGAGAAAGGATAAAAACAAACAAACAAAAGGTGTCTAAAAAATATATGTGCACTACAGGAAAGTTAGTATTCAGGGAATAACCTCAGTTAAATTAGAAGTAACTTCATCTCCTGAGAGTCCTAGATGGGGGCAAAGTATAATAAGAGGTATCCTTAATTATACAGATATTTACTGAGCAGTTATTATACCAAGGCTTATTGAGAATTAAATTATGTCTAAGTTAGCTCCTCTCTAATAGGTGGGAACATCCTCTAAAAGGGAATACAGTAAAGAGAATAACAGTATGATAAAAACTGCAAAAGAAGTACACGTGCTTCCTAAAATTCTGTTTCAGTATGGAAGATAGACAACTTTTAAAAAGTAAAGGCAGGAGGGGCTTCCCTGGTGGCACAGTGGTTGAGAGTCCGCCTGCTGATGCAGGGGACACGGGTTTGTGCCCTGGTCCGGGAAGATCCCACATGCTGTGGAGCGGCTGGGCCCATGAGCCATGGCCGCTGAGCCTGCGCATCCGGAGCCTGTGCTCCGCAACGGGAGAGGCCACAGCAGTGAGAGGCCTGCATACAGCAAAAAAAAAAAAAAAAAAAGTAAAGGCAGGAGAGACTTTCAAGATGGTGGAGAAGTAAGATGTGGAGATCACCTTCCTCCTCACAAATACCCCAGAAATACATCTACATGTGGAACAACTCCTACAAAATACCTACTGAACACTGGCAGAAGACCTCAGACTTCCCAAAAGGCAAGAAAATCCCCACGTACCTGGGTAGGGCAAAAGAATAAACAGAGACAAAGAATAGGGACAGGACCTGCACCTCTGGGAGGGAGCTGTGAAGGAGGAAAGGAAAAGTTTCCACACACTAGGAAGCCCCTTCACTGGCGGAGAAGGGGGTGGGGGTGGGGAGAAAGCTTCAGAGCCATGGAGGAGAGCGCAGCAACAGGGGTGCAGAGGGCAAAGCGGAGAGATTCCCACACAGAGGATCAGTGCCGACCAACACTCACCAGCCTGAGAGGCTTGTCTGCTCACGCACCGGGACAGGTGGGGGCTGGGAGCTGAGGCTCGGGCTTCGGAGGACAGATACCAGGGAGAGGACTGGGGTTGGCTGCATGAACACAGCGTGAAGGGGGCTAATGCACCACAGATAGCTGGGAGGGAGTCCAGGGAAACGTCTGGAACTGCCAAAGAAGCAAGAGACCATTGTTTCGGGGTGCACGAGGAGAAGGGATTCAGAACACCACCTAAATGAGCTCCAGACATGGGCAGAAGCCGTGGCTATCAGCACGGACCCCAGACATGGGGATAAGAGGCTAAGGCTGCTGCTACAGCCACCAAGAAGCCTGTGTGTAAGCACAGGTCACTATCCACACCTCCCCTCCCGGGAGCCTGTGCAGCCTGCCACTGCCAGGGTCCCGTGATCCAGGGACAACATCCCTGGGAGAAAACACAGCATGCCTCATGCTGGTGAAACATCATGCTAGCCTCTGCTGCCGCAGGCTCGGCCCACAATCCATACCCCTCCCTCCCCTGGACCTGAGTGAGCCAGAACCCCCGAATCAGCTGCTCCTCTAACCCCGTCCTGTCTGAGCGAAGAACACATGCCTTCAGGCGATCTATAGGCAGAGGCATATCCAAATCCAAAGCTGAACCCTGGGAGCTGTGCGAACAAAGAAGAGAAAGGGAAATTTCTCCCAGCAGCCCCAGGAGCAGCAGATTAAATCTCCAAAATCAACTTGATGTACCCTGCATCTGTGGAATACTGAATAGACAATGAATCATCCCAAAATTGAGGCAGTGCACTTTGGGAGCAACTGTAGACTTGGGGTTTGCTTTCTTCACCTAATTTGTTTTTGATTATATGTTTATCTTAGTTTAGTATTTAGAGTTTATTATCACTGGTAGATGTCTATTGATTTGGTTTCTCTCTTCCTTTTATATATATATATATATATATATATATATATATATATATATTCTTTTCCTTTTTCACTTTTTGTGAGTGTGAAGGTGTATGCTCCTTTGTGTGATTTTGTCTGTATAGCTTTGCTTTTACCATTTGTCCTAGGGTTCTGTCTGTCCATTTTTTGTTTGTTTTTTGTTTTTAGTATAGTTCTTAGCACTGGTTATCACTGGTGGATTTGTTTTTTTGGTTTTGTTGCTCTCTTCTTTCTATCTTCTTTTTGGATTTTTTTCCTCTTTTTATTACTTTATAATTTTAATAATTTTTTTAATTTTTTATTTTAATTATTTAATTTAATTTATTTATTTTCTTTCTTTCTTTTTTCCTCCCTTTTCTTCTGAGCCATGTGGCTGACAGATTCTTGGTGCTCCAGCCAGAGGTCAGGCCTGTGCCTCTGAGGTGGGAAAGCCGAGTTCTGGACATTGGTCCACCAGAGACTTCCCAGCTGCCTGTAATATCAAATGGCAAAAGCTCTCCCAGAGATCTCCATCTCAAAACAACACCCAGCTTCACGCAAGGACCAGCAAGCTACAGTGCTGGACACCCTATGACAAACAACTAGCAAGACAGGAACACAACACCACCCATTAGCAGAGAGGCTGCCTAAAATCATAATAAGGTTACAAACACCCCAAAACACACCACCGGACGTGGTCCTGCACACCAGAAAGGCAAGATCCAGCCTCATCCACCAGAACAGAGGCACCAGTCCCCTCCACCAGGAAGCCTATACAACCCACTGAACCAACCTTACCCACCGGGGGAAGACAACAAAAACAAGGGGAACTACGAACCTGCAGCCTGCAAAAAGGAGACCCCAAACACATTAAGTTAAACAAAATGAGAAGACAGAGACATACATAGCAGATGAAGGAACAAGGTAAAAACCCACCAGACCAAACAAATGAAGAAGAAATAGGCAGTCTACCTGAAAAAGAATTCAGAGGAATGACAGGAAAGATGATCCAAAATCTTGGAAATAGAATGGAGAAAATACAAGAAACGTTTAACAAGGACACAGAAGAACTAAAAAGCAAACAAACAATGATGAACAACACAATAAATGAAATTAAAAATTCTCTAGAAGGAACCAATAGCAGGATAACTGAGGCAGAAGAATGGATAAGTGACTTGGAAGATAAAATAGTGGAAATAACTACTGCAGAGAAGAATAAAGAAAAAAGAATGAAAAGAATTGAGGACAGTCTCAGAGACCTCTGGGACAACATTAAATGCACCAACATTCAAATTATAGGGGACACAAAAGAAGAAGAGAAAACGAAAGGGACTGAGGAAATATTTGAAGAGATTATAGTTGAAAACTACCCTAACATGGGAAAAGAAATAGTCAATCAACTCCAGGAAGTGCAGAGAGTCCATTACAGGATAAATCCAAGGAGAAACACACCAAGACACATATCAATCAAACTATCAAAAATTAAATACAAAGAAGAAGTATTAAAAGCAGCAAGGGAAAATCAACAAATAACATCAGAGGGAATCCCCATAGGTTAACAGCTGATCTTTCAGCAGGAACTCTGCAAGCCAGAAGGGAGTGGCAGAACATATTTAAAGTGATGAAAGGCAAAAACCTACAACCAAGATTACTCTACCCAGCAAGGATCTCATTCAGATTCAACAGAGAAATTAAAACCTTTACAAACAAGCAAAACCTAAGAGAATTCAGCACCACCAAACCAGCTTTACAACAAATGCTAAAGGAACTTCTCTAGGCAGGAAACACAAGAGAAGTAAAAGGCCTACAATAACAAACCTAAACAATTAAGAAAATGGTAATAAGAACATACATATTGATAACTACCTTAAATGTAAATGGATTAAATGCTCCAACCAAAAGACACAGACTGGCTGAATGGATAAAAAAAACAAGACCCATATATATGCTGTCTACAAGAGACTCACTTCAGACCTAGGGACATATACAGACTGAAAGGTAGGGGATGAAGAAAGATATCCCATGCAAATGGAAATCAAAAGAAAGCTGGAGTAGCAATTCTCATAGCAGACAAAATAAACATTAAAATAAAGACTATTACAAGAGACAAAGAAGGACACTACATAATGATAAAGGGATCGATCCAAGAAGAAGATATAACAATTGTAAATATTTATGCACCCAACATAGGAGCACCTCAATACATAAGGCAAATACTAACAGCCATAAAAGGGGAAATCGACAGTAACACACTCATAGTAGGGGACTTTAACACCCCACTTTCACCAATGGACAGATCATCCCAAATGAAAATAAATAAGGAAACCCAAACTTTAAATGATATATTAAACAAGATGGACTCAATTGATATTTATAGGACATTCCATCCAGAACAACAGAATACACTTTCTTCTCAAATGCTCATTGAACATTCTCCAAGGTAGATCATATCTTGGATCAGAAATCAAGCCTTGGTAAATTTAAGAATACTGAAATTGCATCATGTATGTTTTTAGACCACAATGCTATGAGACTAGATATCAATTACAGGAAAAAATCTTTAAAAAATACAAACACATAGAGGCTAAACAATACACTAGTTAATAAACAAGAGATCACTGAGAAAATCAAAGAGGAAATCAAAAAATACCTAGAAACAAATGACAATGAAAACATGATAACCCAAATCCTATGGGATGCAGCAAAAGCAGTTCTAAGAGGGAAGTTTATGGCAATACAATCCTACCTCAAGAAACAAGAAACATCTCAAATAAACAACCTGACTTTATACATAAAGCAATTAGAGAAAGAAGAACGAAAAAACCCAAAGTTAGCAGAAGGAAAGAAATCATAAAGATCAGATAGGAAATAAATGAAAAAGAAATGAAGAAAACAATAGTAAAGATCAAAAAAACTGAAAGCTGGTTCTTTGAGAAGATAAACAAAATTGATAAACCATTAGCCAGACTCATCAAGCAAAAAAGGGAGAAGACTCAAATCAATAGAATTAGAAATGAAAAAGGAGAAGTAACAATTGACACTGCAGAAATACAAAGGATCATGAGAGATTACTAGAAGCAGCTATATGCCAGTAAAATGGACAACCTGGAAGAAATGGACAAATTCTTACAAAAGCACAACATTCTGAGACTGAACCAGGAAAAAATACAAAATATAAACACACCAATCACAAGCATTGTAATTAAGACTCTGATTAAAAATCTTCCGACAAACAAAAGCCCAGGACGAGATGTCTTCACAGGTGAATTCTATCAAACATTTAGAGAAGAGTGAACACCTATCCTTCCCAAACTCTTCCAAAATATAGCAGAGGGAGGAACACTCCCAAACTCATTCTATGAGGTCACCATCACCTGATACCAAAACGAGAAAAAGATGTTCCAAAGAAAAAAATCTACGGGCCAATATCACTGATGAACATAGATGCAAAAATCCTCAACAAAATACTAGCAAGCAGAATCCAACAGCTCATTAAAAGTATCATATACTATGATCAAGTAGGGTTTATCCCAGGAATGCAAGGATTCTTCAATATATGCAAATCAATCAATGTGATAAACCATTTTAACAAACTGAAGGAGAAAAAACACATGGTCATCTCAGTAGATGCAGAAAAAGCTTTCGACAAAATTCAACACCCATTTATGATAAAACCCTCCAGAAAGTAGGCATAGAGGGAACTTACATGAACATAATAAAGGCCATATATGACAAACCCACAGCAAACATCATTCTCAATGGTGAAAAACTGAAACCATTTCATCTAAGATCGGGAACAAGACAAGATTGTCCACTCTCACCACTGTTATTCAACATAGTTTTGGAAGTTTTACCCACAGCAATCAGAGAGGAAAAAGAAATAAAAGGAATCCAAATCGGAAAAGAAGAAATAAAGCTGTCACTGTTTGCAGGTGAAATGATCCTATACATAGAGAATCCTAAAGATGCTACCAGAAAACTACTAGAGCTAATCAATGAATTTGGTAAAGTAGCAGGATACAAAATTAATGCATGGAAATCTCTTACATTCCTATACACTAATGATGAAAAATCTGAAAGACACTGATGAAAGAAATTAAAGATGATACAAACAGATGGAGAGATACACCATGGTCTTGAATTGGAAAAATCAACATTGTGAAAATGACTATACTACCCAACTCAATCTACAGATTCAATGCAATCCCTATCAAACTACCAATTGCATTTGTTACAGAACTAGAACAATAACTTTCACAATTTGTATGGAAGCACAAAGGACCCCTAAGAGCCAAAGCAATCTTGAGAACGAAAAATGGAGCTGGAGGAATCAAGATCACAGACTTCAGACTACACTACAAAGCTGCAGTAATCAAGACAGGATGGTACTGGCACATAAACGGAAATATAGATCAATGGAACAGGATAGAAAGCACAGAGATAAACCCACACACAGATGGTCACCTTATTTTTGATAAAAGAGGCAAGTATATAAATGGAGAAAAGACAGCCTCTTCAATAAATGGTGCTGGGAAAACTGGACAGCCAGATGTAAAAGAATGAAATTGGAATACTCCCTAACTCCATACAGAAAAATAAACTCAAAATGGATTAAAGACCTAAATGTCAGGCCAGATACTATCAAACTCTTTGAGGAAAACACAGGCAGAACACTCTATGACATAAATCACAGCAAGATTCTTTTTGACCCACCTCCTGAGAAATGGAAATAAAAACAAAAATAAACAAATGGGACCTAATGAAACTTAAAAGCTTTTGCACAGCAAATGAAAACATAAACAAGACAACAAGACAACCCTCAGAATGAGTGAAAATATTTGCAAATGAAGCAGCAGACAAAGGATTAATCTCCAAAATTTACAAGCAGCTCATGCAGCTCAATATCAAAAAAACAAACGACCCATTCCAAAAATGGGCTGAAGAGCTAAGCACAGATTTCTCCAAAGAAGATATACAGATTGCCAACAAACACATGAAAGGATGCTCAACATCCCTAATCATTAGAGAAGTGCACATCAGAACTACAATGAGGTATCACCTCACACCATTCAGAATGGCCATCACCAAAAATCTACAAACAAAAAAGGCTGGAGAGGGTGTGGAGAAAAGGGAACTCTCTTGCACTGGTGGTGGAAATGTAAATTGATACAGCCACTATGGATAACAGCATGGAGCTTCCTTAAAAAACTAAAAATAGAACTACCATATGACCCAGCAATCCCACTACTGGGCATACTCCCTAAGAAAACCATAATTCCAAAAGAGTCATGTACCACAAAGTTCATTGCATCTCTAATTACAATATCCAGGACATGGAAGCAGCCTAAGTGTCTACTGACAGATAAATGGATAAACAAGATGTGGCACATATATACAATGGAATATTACTCAGCCATAAAAAGAAACAAAATTGACTTATTTGTAGTGAGGTGGATGGACCTAGAGTCTGTCATACAGAATGAAGTAAGTCAGAAAGAGAAAAACAAATACCATATGCTAACACATATATATGGAATGTAAAAAAAAATGGTTCTGAAAAACTTAGGGGCAGGACAGTAATAAAGATGCAGTCATAGAGAATGGACTTCAGGACACAGCGAGGGGAAGGGTAAGCTGGGACGAAGTGAGAGAGTGTCATTTACTTATATCCACTACCAAATGTAAAATCGATAGCTGGTGGGAAGCAACCACATAGCACAGGGAGATCAGCTTGGTGCTTTATGACCACCTAGAGGGGTGGGATAGGGAGGGTGGGAGGGAGAAGCAAAAGAGAGGAGATATGGGGATATATGTATATGTATAGCTGATTCACTTTGTTATAAAGCAGACACCATTGTAAAGCAATTATAATCCACTAAAGATGTTTAAAAAAAAAAAAGTAAAGGCCAGTGTATATGATTAAAATGACATTTTATCAAGAGAATGACATGAGAAGCAAGATGTCTTAGTAATCCAACTTAGTACCTTTTTTTTTATTGCTAGCTGTATGTATTTCTGAACTGAAAGTAACTTTTTTATGATTATAAAAATAACAAATGTTCATATAGGTTTCAGCAATACATAATTTATCCAATACTTTTAAATGAAGAACATGAAATATAAGTACTCAAAAGTCTACCATCCTTAATAATGGTGCTATTTATTGAGTGTTCTCTGTGCCAGCTACAGTAGGTGATTTACACGAACCATTTCCTTTATATAAGGACCTCCAATGCTACCAGTTATACTATCCACTCTTGTGACCCCCATTTTGCTGATGGGGAACTAAGGTTGAGAGAAGTTAAGTAATTTTTGCCCAAGGCTGTGGACCTGGTAGCATCAAGGGTTCCTATATAGAATTCAGGAGGTCTTCAAACCTGACAAGAAACCCAGATTTTTTAACTTCATTGACCTCTAGCTGACATTTAGCCTTTCTTCGTCATAAATGTATGCAAAGAGCTACATTATTATTGTTGTACGATAGACTTTTTCACCAATAGAAATCGCGTGTATATTCATATCACATTACAATTGCTGCACAAATTTCTCCAAATATTGCTTACACTCATCACTGCTTTGAAATGACAATAGTTATTAGATGTGCTTCTAGATCTCATGGTTTGTATATTACTATATCATCACATTTAAAAATATTTTGATAACTTTATTTTAATACAATTGGCCTGCTTTGTAATGCTATGTATTTTATTTTAGACATTTAGAAACATTGAAAAAGGGGTCTTCAGGCTTCATCAGACTGCCAAAGGGACACATGGCACAAAAAAGGTAGGGGCCCCTTGGTAGGGAGTGAGCTGAAATGCACACCCAGGTGGTCTGACTCCAGAGCTTGGGCTCAGGCTTGTGACAACTCTGCCATTCTGCCTGCCTTTGGACTCATGTTCACATTTTGCTGAACATATTTTCAGCTCGTTCTTCAATTTGGAGAGAATTGATTAAGTGGTGATTAGGCAACCTCAGGGAAAAGTCAAGGAAACATTCCTAGGAACAGAAACCCTTCCCTCCTTCCTCCTGTTCTCAAGGAGGCAGGAGGAATTGGGGCTTGCCATTATCTGGGCCTCTGGGGTGAATTGGGGAAGCAGTTTCAAGGACACCAAGGAACTGTACCCCTGGGAGTGGGATAGGTCATAGACCAAGTTGACCTACAAGTGTAAAGACATCAGAGACATTCTCAAACAGAAAAAAATCCCAGAGATACTACACTTGTGAACTCGGGGAAAAAATAAAACCAGATTCCTTAATGATAAAGTCCAGTCACTCAAAAGATTGGAAAGGACTGGGTGCAGTGCTCAGTTTTGTTTGTTTGAATTTTATTTATTTATTTATTTTTTATACAGCAGGTTCTTATTAGTTATCTATTTTATACATCTTAGTGTATATATGTCAATCCCAATCTCCCAATTCATCACATCACCCCACCACTAGGAGTACCTATTTTTACGTTCAGTGAATTTCAAAGCAACACACATTTCTAGAAAAGCTGCTATGTGTAAATTGTTTCAAAATGTTTGTCATCATCTCAAATACCACATATTCCCCTACTCACAGATTTAGAGAAACTTATTGCTTAAAAAATCTTAAGCCAGGGCTTCAATACTGTGTAGTAAAAGAATCCTTCATGCCTTTCTCTATTCAGCTACAGTTGGCCTGTGAACAACACAGGGATTAGGGTTGCCCATTTCCCACGAAGTCAGAAATCCCACTGTAACTTAGAGTCCACCCTCAGTAGCCAAGCTTCTTCCATATCCTTGGTTCCACGTTTCAGATCCAACCAATCACCAATCACATACTACTGTAGCATTTACCATTGAAAAGATCTGCGTATAAGTGGACCCATGTTGTTCAAGGGTCAACTGTATTATAATTTCACAATATATTTCAATACACTGACCAAAACAAAGGTAGCCATCCCAAACAAATTATTTAATGAATTCTACCTCTATGCCTCAACTGCTGCTGTCCTTCACTTAGCGTCACCTGGGAAAACCCTCTTATTATTTTCTCTTTCTTCCACTAATCTTTTTCCCTGATATACTTCAAAACCATGTTCCAAACATTTATCTACTGGGATGTCTTGCTTAATTAACTCCAAGCCGATTCTGGTCACTGTTTTATTCTGGATTGTATCATTACCTATAAAATAATCCAATTTCATTGCTACAAGAAAACATGTTATAGGTGAAAAAACTAAAGCCTAGCAATGAGCAGAGGTTTGCCCAAGACCAAAGTTATCCCCAACAATTCAATGAAATACCTATTATTATAATTGTTATTTTTATTATTTTACATATGAAAATTTTGAGATAGAGGGGGCCTAAATAACTTTTCCAAGATCACACAGTGGCTAACCTGGGATTTAAGCCCAGGTAATCAAGCTCCAAAGCTTACGCTTATAACCACACCACTCTAGAGGGATATTTTGTACCCAAATAAACCAGACTATCTATCTATCTATCTATCTCCAAATCAGTGTGGACTCTTTCAAGGCAGTCAACTTGGAATATTACACATTTATGCCAATGATACTGATATTTTACCAGAATATATTCAGACTTGAGCTTCTGGAATTAACATGAGAATATCTGGTGCTCTCTTTTGAATATACTCAACAAGAGCAAACTCTTTTCCTATGTAGACAATTTCTATTTGGAACTAATCAATAGTCACAGCAGGGCTTACAAGTGAGATGGCTAATTAAACTTTATAAAATCTTGTTCAATAGAAAATGTACTAGAAATATAGAATAATAAGACATTTTTGAAGGAATGATTCATATGCTTTCCATACTAAGAGTTCCAGAAACATCTTGAGTAAGGCTAACATTCCATAAATGCCTAAACAGATGCTAATGTGTGTGCTTTCTTAGCATTTGCTTCCTCTTCTTCCAGCAATACTCCCTAATTATTTGGAGACACTGCACTTCATGTGATGTTGGTGATGCTCTTTGCTGGAATCCAACAACGGGCATGTGACCTAGCATTAAGCAAGGTGAGCACCCATTCAATGGCCTCATGATTGGTTCAGAGGTGAACACATGGCTGAAGCTTGTCTAGTCAGAGTGACTCAGTCTCAGCACTCTTGCAACCACTCCCAACATGGAGTTGTGAGGTGGGGAGACTGTAGGTGGAGAGCCAGCTTGCTCACAAATATTGAACCTGAATATGAAACCAAAACATGGAGAGAAGCAGGGTCCAGCTAAGGGATTAAGAGAGACTAGGTCCCTAGAGCTTAGTTTGAATCCCTGTATCAAACTAAGCTTGAAACCAACTGCACCTCAGGACTAGATTCCATTTTCTGTCACTTGTGGAAAGTTTTAACTAATATATATTTTGAGGTGACTATATAAAAAGATACCATTCACTAGCTGTGAATCATTCACCCCCAGTGACTCTAGTATTATTTGTATGCACAGTAGGGATTTAGTATAAGTCTATTATAATGTACTTCTGAAAATTTTTTAGATCAAAGCATTCTGTTTTTACTCAAATGCCTGAAAACATCTGACTTGCATGAGTTTAATCTGAGTCATATCCATTTAGCATTATCTTTATTCTATGAGGGTGAGACCAGAGGGGTAGGGAAAGAGCAGAAAACATTTTATTCATATATTTTATAAATTATACACAATAAATTAATCTTTCATACAAGGATACAATACCAATACCTTTTTAAAATTATCTTTAAAGTTACAAGTGAGAGCTATGACTAAAATACTCAAATATCACTAAATTGTTGATTTTGAAAGTCAATTTATCTGGAGAATCTGAGACAGGGTTAAGCATTTTAATCTGATTTTATGGATATGATTTGAAAGTCACTCATAATTGAGGCTGATCCTTTGTATCTTGCAAGACAAAATTATATACAACCAGTCATTTTCAAGTGATACAAATCCAAATTAAATAAGGCAGATAAAATAATACACAATAAACTAGAATTATTATATTATGTGAAATATAATCTATAACATCAAAATAGCCAATGTCTCTTCAAGACTAGGCCTATCATCCAATTGCTACCCAAAAAGTACCAAATTTACTTAAATATACTGTTGTTTCCTATTCAAACTTTTGTAGGTTTCTTCATTACCACCTCTAATGATGAAAATTGCACTGCCCTGTGATATTTAAGCTACATTAAATTTAATTTTCACACATTCACTTGAGTTATATTAACACAGATTTTTTTCCTGAATTTTGTTTCTATTTCTTCAAAAAAATGTGTTCAAGACAGTAGTTTTCAAATAGAAACACAATTTGACCAAGGAACAAACTGATTTATTATGAATGATTCCAAATTATATATATATATATATATATATATATATATACACACATACACATCAAGGCATATATATGTATGTATATATATATATGTATATCTATATAGATGGCAGTGAGTAGGACTCTCAGCAAAAAGAACCAACTGATAAGCTTTTCTCTAAGAAATATCATTTTCCCTACCATCAAGCATCATATTCTCTTCTACTCAAAAAAACATACCAGAGGTATTAAGTGAAATTCCCGGATATCATAGGGTGGAACAAAGTTTCCAAAGACAAACATTTCGTGGGTTGACAAAGATAGCAGTTAAAAAAAAAAAAGCCATAGAGGTAACTGGTAAATATATATTTTGGTAACAACAAGAATATTGGAAGGTATACAATTTCAAATGTACTGCTTTCAATATCCTAGTTTTTCCCTTATCTTGTATGAAATATATCACTCATAGCAGAGCAATATTTAGATCTCCTCAATTTTCAATTATTCAACCACCTTTCTTATCACCTCCCCATTTTGCAAAGCACAAAACCCATCAGCTTTTTCCCCAGATCCCTCATTTCTGGATTAATCTGTACTCTTGACAGATGCAAACTATTTGGGAGTTTGTGTTAATAGGCACCTGACATCATTCTCGTAAGTTTCTTTTGATACTACCTTTTAATTAACAGGATAGAGACCGAATAAGCCTGTCGGATGTTTCAACAAAATAAAAAGGAATATATTATAAACCCACAAAAGTACATTGATTATGTCTACAAAGATATATAATTAAAAAGGATAAATCAAGGACCGCTATTTTACACTTGACTTCAGTTATTGTGAACACTTGTGGTCTAGTAGCACTCATTGTTAAGGATATGATTTTATGTGTTTAGAGTAAATCTGCTGTAAGCAATTTTATAGTTTAATGAAAATAATTATAGTCTGAGTAAGTAGTATGAAGTGTATCTGGTGCTACTTCCCCAAAATAAGCTATGATATAAATTATCATGATTTATTATGGTTATTCTTCTGGCTATGTTTGGAGTGGATTCTAGAAACTAATGATGATTCTAAAATTGCAAAAAAAGCATTTCAGGCTATTTTTCCTCAGATCTCATCTTTAATTTCTCTATAAAATTGAAACAATTTCCACCGTGGTACAGTATGCGATACTGTGAAGATGGCATGATTGAGCTGTCAATTTGACAGCTTACTTTAATTTACACCATTTGGTCAAGGAATACATTTTTCAGTCTTTTTGAATATATCATATGCCACTGTTGCTACTTTCTCTTCATTTTTTAGCCTGTCAAACAGTAGTGCTATTCTCTAATGCAAAGCCATGTATATACCTATTTAAACTCCTTATAGTAGCTCCAACTGCAGTGTCTTTTTCGGGTATGTTTTTAACTTCTTATCAAAAGTCAGAATAATAGATACTTTTCTTTTTTAAATTGAAAGTGTTTTCAGGCCTACCCATAAGTTATAGACACCTGAATCCAACCAACTGCTCCTTTGAGGGATTAAAAAAATTTTCAATAGCATGTAGTCATTCCATGAGCTACTAGATGATTGGAAGCAAGGCTCAAAGAACTCTATGCTGAGTAAAGAATCTGATTAGAAAAATCATGGCTCAGTTCCAAACTTCCAAGCTCTTCATTCCATAAATCCCATCAACTCATTTTTCCAACAGACATTTACTGAGAGTCAGCCAGATGTCTGACTGTGAGCTAGACACTGGCAAAAGTGATCAAGCCTAGATAGCAGATGAACTATTGAATACTAGGCTGGCAATGATACTAGACACAAGGTTCTACTGGAGCACAAGGAAGGACATCTGATTCACTACAGGAAGGTTAAATCCCAACGCCACAGACCAAGCCTGTGCCTAAACAGACTCAAAATGTCCAAAGGAGCAAAGAGTAAGTTAAAAAATATATTTTCAGATAACAGAACTTGCAATATCATTCCTTCTCATTATCACTTGGAGCATCTTTTGCCCCTTGAATTTCGTTGTTAGAGCAAGGTCAGTCTATATTGCCTTAAGGTTATGGAAATATTATGGGTCTTTTAGAAAACTCTCTCCTATTTTTTCCTAAATTTGACTCCAAAGCTTATTTGAGGGTGTAAATTGCTGCTCCTTAAGGACTTACTTAATAGTCATTTGAAACACCTTATTAAAGGAGTCAGCCATTCTTCATCACAGAGGTCTGTCTTGGTTGACTGTGATGATCACATTCATTGTAAACACATGAAATTAGGGGCATGCATATAGAGAGCCTCTTAAGCCCAACTGCTTAGAGAAATTAAAAAAGAAAAAAACCTTTATTTTCTCACCACTCAGACTTCATACATAACAGGAAAATTATTTTTTAATTTACGTCTTAGAATGAATACATATCAAAATATTTACATTGGGGGTTGGTTATTTTTGTCTGCCACTGATTCTTATTAGGAGCAGCATTCGTTGGATATTGATGCTCACTAATTTTATCAGCATAGGTTTGAAGTTACATAGACCTGGATTCTAATTCAGGTCCCATTACTTTTACCTGTTATATGCTTGCAACTAAATTATCTAACCATTTGAGGCTTTGGTTTCCCAATTTGTAAAATGGAGGCAATATTTCTTACCCAAAGGACTGTGGTGAGAATTAATTATATAACAAAGTGCCTAGAAATTGCTCTCTGTCATTAATAAGTTGTTCATAATATTTGATCCTATTGGATACCAATTACCAAACAGGAGATAGGAAACAGTCATTTTCTAGATAAGTCATGGCCTGGGCAGGTCTATTTAGCTAACTGTATGCCAGAGGGGAAACAATTAACTACTGGTTTTCTTTTATTAAGCCAACATTTTCTGATTACTAACAGCATCAATTTTGCCACCATTAGTATCGTGATTCACTACATACAGCAAATGACAATAATATCACAAGGATTATCTGGGAAGCTTTCAAGGAACTCAAATTCCTGGGTCCTATCTTAAACCCATCAAATAAAAGTCTTTTTTTTTTTTTTTTTGCGGTACACGGGCCTCTCACTGTTGTGGCCTCTCCCGTTGCGGAGCACAGGCTCCGGACGCACAGGCTCAGCGGCCATGGTTCACGGGCCCAGCCGCGCCGCGGCATGTGGGACCTTCCCGGACTGGGGCACGAACCCGTGTCCCCTGCATTGGCAGGCGGACTCTCAACCACTGCGTCACCAGGGAAGCCCAAATAAAAGTCTTCTGAGGTGAGGCTGAGATATCTATGTTTGAAGTTGCTTCCTAGGTGACTCTTATGCTCAACTAAGTTTAAGAAACACTGCATTAAATGACCTAAGTCAAGGTTAAGTACAGTAGTGCAAGTAATACCTTCCTATTTAACCTACTTCTAAGACTTTAGTACAAAAGACTGACCTCGATCTAACTGAAGAGCAATTAACTCCTATCTATCTTTATTCATCCATGTAAAAAAGGGCAGCGAAAGATAACACTGGGTCAGTTAAGTACCCTTTACACAATGCTCTACTTAATGTGCTATTTTTTATGTCAATTTGCCATCATCTTAAACCTTAGAAGCATTTTTCCAAAAAAAAAAACATTTAGAATGTGGAATTTAAACATACCTTAGTTCATAGGTGCTCGACCCTCTTTATGCAGTGCTACCATTTCGGGAGCTTTTGAAATACTGATACTTGGAACCCACCTCCGGATTCTGATTTAATTGGTCTGGGGGCTGTCCAGGTGTTTAAAATCTCCTGGTGACGCTAGGGCGGGGCCCAGGCAAAATCACTGCTGTTGTGATTGACAACTCACCTTGAGGATGATTGACTTCTCTGGCATACTTTTCCTCCATCCATCAGGGTGGTTTCCAAACTCCATGGTCCTCAGACCCACTGAGGAACTTCGCAGCACTAGAGATTCCCAAGAAGCCAAATCAGCAGCTATGAAATAGAACCTTGGAAAGTGTATTATTTAAATTTCCCCAGGTAATTTTAATAATAATGATAATAATTACTAATACCCACTAAGCAATTAGGTGCTAGGCAATATTCTAATCTTTTTGCATATATTGATTAATTTAATCTTCAATAAAACCAGTGAGTGAAAGGGTCATTGACCTCCTTTCACAGTGATAAAACTGAGGAACAGGGAAGGTAAGTAACTCATCCCACATCACACAGAGAGTAAGAGGCGGATCCAAGGTTTGAACCCAGACCATGATATACCAGAGACATGTTCTTAATTAATTTATTTTGTACAGCAGCCTTATGAGGTAGATGCACATTATTCTCATTTTATTGGGTGAGGAAATCCACATGGAAGAAAGCAATTATTTAAAAAGAACTTAAAAACCAATATAGTTAAATTATAAGCAGAGCTACTGATTAATTACACCAGCCATTAAACACCTGTGTCCTCTATCCTCTTTTTAGGTGAACTTATTTCACTGCCAATCCCTTTTTGCAGACTCTAAAATCTTCCCAGCCACGAAGGCCAAATGTTAACAGTTGGACCTGGTCATTTTCTAGATGAACTTTTTTACTGCTTTTCTTTGCTAGATTGGTTGCCTTTTGTACATACAGATAATGTCTCTGGCATTGAGCTAGCTGGTATAGCTGGTATGGTCCTTCAGTCCCTTTGAATATTTGTTGATGTCCAGTTTTAAAAAAACTGGTCCTCTCTCTTTGAATGTATATGTTGGCATATCACAGGCTAGGAGGCAGACCTCTTGGAACAATGGGCTAGACAGACATCATATTTATGTTTTTATTTTCTAATACCTAGTGCAGTTCAGAGACAGTAGTGAAATAACACATAAAACACTGACCACTTTAAACTGGTTTTGCTTCTTTAAAACAGGTTGTTGATTAATCAAGCCTGGAGTTGTTTTACAGAGACATCACTACCCATAAGCAAGATAGGAATATGTGTCTCCAGGATGACCTCAGAACAAGAGTCTTCAGTCTACAGAACTCAAAGAATAGAAATGTTGCCACCAGAGCTCTTTACAAAGCAAATCCTTCAATAAGAAAAATCTGGCTTTCAGGAGCCCAAGTAGCTTGATTACTGATTCAAGACCAGCCAGTCAGCTTCCAAGTATGAAATTCTCCTAACTCCTTAAATTTCACCCTGAACCCTGGATAGGAAAGACAGATTTGAGCCCTGCCTCCTGTCTCCTTGCCAGTGGACCTCACAATAAAGGTCTTTCTTTTCTCAAAAGCCAGTGCCATAGTATTGGCTTCTGTGCACCTCGGGTAGCGATCCTTTCCTAACAGTAGCACTTAACAATCTTTGTTGATTGAATTAATAAGATTATGAAGCCAGGAAACCATGTCTCTTGAGCTTCACCAGCTAGCAGACTTGAACATCTCTGTGCTATTCTGTGCTCTAATTTATTTATCAAGGTAGCATTTTCCCTTAGGAAATATATTCTTCCCTAACGAAACCACCCCAGCATGGCCCTAAATTAATGCTTATGTCAGGAGGATCATTTTCTCTGGAATTTCTGGCCATTTTCATTACAATGATTACTAGTTAATCAATTACAATACTGTGTGTGCCACTTTTGGTTTCTCAAGGACTCTAATGCTATGTTGTCCAATATGGTACTCACCAGCCATACAGAGTTACTGAGCCCTTGACATGTGACTTGCTCAAAATGAGACATGTTGTAAGTGAAAATACACACTGAATTTTGTACAGTATGAGAAAAATGTAACATATTAATAGTAATTTTATCATATCTTGAAATAAAAAAGGTACATTTGGTAAAATATATTATTGTAATTAATTCCACCTGTTTCCTTTTACTCTTTGCATGTAACTAGAAAACTTAAAATTATATATGAGGCTTGCATCTGTGGCTCGCATATATCTATTGGAGAACGTTTGTCTACAGTCTCAGTGATTATTCTGGCAACTCCTGCATTTTGACTGTGCCTCATATAGCTGGGTGACCTTATACAACTTACCTAATTTCTCTATTCCTCAGGTACTTAACATGTCCAATCATACTATTTTCTAGGTTTGCTGTAGGAATGACATGCTAGGATGCTTTCGAATTCCCAATACAGGACCAGATTTCTTAATTACTTCTTCATACCACCACCCTCTCACCCATCCAACCCCAAATGCAGTCACTACTTGGAAGCAAAGGATGATGCAGCCATTCTTCTCCATGAGAAAAGGGACACCGCATCCTCAATGAAAATGAATTTGAAAAATTTTAATCCTTCAACTTTACCTGCCCACTTTAGAGAGGGACCATTTACAAACTTCTTGAAAGTTTAAAATTGGATATATGACGGTTTACTCAAATTTCCAGTTACTAAATAACTGGTGATCAGGTGATCCTATCAAAAATGATCAATCCAAGTGTGCTGAGGAAGCATAAATTAAACTGAAATCAATCCATCAATCAGTTAAGTTCCTGCAGCATCTTTAGGCTACGGAATTTAAAATAAATAAATGAAAAGCAAATTATTACATTTACATTATTATAATAATTATTATTATTATGTTAAGTTTACTGAAGCAAAGATGTCATTACTTTTAATCAAGGGACAAGACTAATTTTAGGATAAAATATGCTTAAGCACTTGACAAAAATAATTTAAATTTATTTGTAATCTTATTCATGTGATGATTTTCTCTTCACCAGAAGTTTTCTCATCTGTATAACTCAAAGTAAAATTTCATACTTTTGAAAAGTGCTGTCACTTATAATGTTTAGTATTAAAATCTAAACGGGAATGTGTGAAATTCTACATTTTTATAGGTTTTTTCACATCAATGAGAAAACTGAATTACCATAAGCACACATACACACTAAAGGTTTATTTAGAAAACACCTGAAAATTAGAAGCCATATGTCCATAATCTTTAAAATGGATCTGGGTAAAATATCCATTAGGAGTAAAATCTATCATTGGTTGCCAGGTTATATGGTGGGAAGTGGGGCTAGTGATGGAGGGTAGGGCGACTGGTACTAAAAAATAGTTACCTTGGAGCTTTGCTCATATTTTTAATAAGTATTTTTAAACAAAGACATTTATGCATAAGGAAATAAGGAGGTAAGTGAGTACCCCCCTCCCACTATCCCCCACAAAACAGGTATCAAATCATTCAAGGCTGTAAGATCCTCATGTTTTCATTTCAGTATTTGGTGCATAATGTGTTCACATGCTGGAGTTAATTGACTGGCATAACTTTATAATGAAATAATGCAAAGACTATTTAGCAAACTCAGTTATTTCTATATTTATCGACGATGGTCTCCATGTGTTATTCAGTTGCAAGCAATTATTACAGGAACAATAATTCATGTACCCAAACTGTCTAATTCAGAAGGGCAGCAATTTGGACTTTGTTAAAAAGACACCTATGAACTTTTTAGGAGTTGCAGTCTGATAAATATATAAAGGAAATGTGGTTTACATATGGCTAAAGAGTAAAGAACAATCCCCACATAGGACTCTAGTGCAAAAGTGAGTACCTAAAACATCAAATTAGCTTAAAATACCAACAATGCTACCAGATGACTGAGAAAAAGAGGAAAGAGACAGCAGGAATCTGCCTTTTCATTTTCTATAAGTACAGGTAAAATAACCTGGTCTCCTTACTCAACAACTTTTGAACTGCCAATTTATTTTCTAATAGGTATGTGATGAAATTTTGAGAGCTATAAAATACTTCTCTGGTAATTGATAGATCAAAACAGGTCTCCTTATCTCATATGCCGTAGGGTGCATAAATTTGCTAATTTCATAGATTTATTAGTGTTTAAATAGGAATAATTAAAATAGCATTCTAAACCCACAAGTCTAAACAAAAAAAAATTGAGAGGAGGAAATGAGTATATGGGAAAGTTCAAGGATTTGGGATAATGAAAGAACACATCAAAACTTTTCTCTGTCTTAAAGAATGTCATTAATACCATTGAAAGCACATCAGGCACTTCTGTGTTGCCTGATATCAATCATGAAATTCCCAAATACTCCAAAGACCCTCCTAGCAGTACTTTCAACCCATCAGAAACTACCAAGTAATGGGACTTTTCTGAGAAAGGCTGTCTTCATGTGATTTCCAACTCTGTTTCAATACCAAATAGACCTGAATGCTTATCAGATCTAATCAAAACTGCCAAGAACTGTGAATTCTACCCATCTGTCACTAGGTTATTGGTTCAAGACAATATTAAGAAAAAGAGTAAGAGACAAAATCAGTTGGAAAAAAAGTTTTTCAACTTTCAATCCCTTTTCTTTATTGTCTATTGAGCAGCAAGTTATGTGCTTCCAAACTGGCTTGAAGTTGAATCCCAAGTTTCAAATCAACCACCCTCCGTCAGGAATTAGTTACCACACACACACACACACACAAAATTATTTGAACTACTTTACGTTACTCACTCACCTCTTCTCTTTTCTCGTTTGTCCTATCTTGTCTACTCCCCTCCTTTCCTTTCTTCTCCTATCCAGGGTCTTTGGTGAAAGAAATGCCAAAAACAAGCATAAGGGAACTAGCAGGAGTATAAGCTCTCTACCAATTTAGGCTGTTTCACTGAAAGAAAAGACAGGGAATTTGTATACAGTTAAAACAAAGTTTCATAAGAAGTATGCCATTTGTATTTGCAGGGCTTCTTGATTATAATGTTCTTTTATCTCACCTTGTGTCATTAAAATACAGGACATCAGCAATAAAACTAAAAGTAAATATGCACATATCCTTATCCATGTAGGGAAGCAATAAATCTCCCTCACTGATAGCAGCTGTACTGCAGCTATCATTTGAATAGTGCAGCTGCCACAACAATATCAAATTTCATAGTTAAAAAACCGTCAAAACTTTAATGTCAAAGTGGAGGTAGATATATATTGCACTATAAATAAGCATCCTCTAATGAAGAAATGAATCATATTAATTTTTTTCCATTGAATAGCATATATCTTACCTACTGCAATCTGTCATAATAGAACTCATTATACTCGAATGTCTATAATACAAAATTCTGATTTATACTAATTAGGTTGGCTTTCATTGAGACATATGAGAACTTGAAAGCCCCTGCCTGAGAGGCGAACTTTACCCCTTTCTTTAAAAAAAATTTTTTTTCCATTTCTTTCTTCAAAATATAAGCATAATGGATATTTGGGGGAATCTGCTGCTCTTTTCCTTCCATATAGTTTAAACTTCTGTGTTTGATTGGCAGAGGTGAAAGGTACATGCAGTTTGGAGAAACTCAATTTGGCAAATGTTTAAACCTAAAATTACTAGCTCTAGAGCAGGCTTATTCAGAGCCATGTGACCTCAATCTAAAGATGGCGTCATGCGGATTCTCTGGTCTCTTGCTCACTGCCTTGCAGGGTGTGGTTTTGAGCAGGACACTCAGCTGCCAATACAAAAGTTTGTCTCCATACACATTTTGAAGAGGCCAGCTTCCTCTGAGGGGGAAAAATACATTGTGGATATATAAATATACCCCAAAAAACGTTGAGGCATTTTTATATAGATTTTTGAAAAGGCAAAGTTGTTCCTAGTCCACTAGCTGGTCAGTTGATATCAAAGATGATGCTTAAATGATATGGAGAAAAAAGGGAGACTCTACAGCTCAGCTTCTGGAATGTGTCAAATCTCTCCATTAATAAGCAAAGACAGTTTATCTTAACCAGTCTTAAAATTCTGATAAAGGAGCCCACCACATCTTCAGAAGTCTTGCATTTTACAGTTCTTTTGTGTGCCTGTCACATTATGCTATGTCAGCTGGCACGTGGCAATACCAAAGTGACATATTTTAATTGCCTCCTTCATTCTCTGTGCCATAAATGGTACCTTTGGCATCAGAGAAGCCACTTGAAGTAAAGTATCCCTCACACCACAGAGTATGAATATTTTGCTCATGGTGTTGCTATCTGAAATACAGACAAACCAGCACAAACACTGCTACAAATGAAGCAGCAAATGTATGATCTATAAGCACCAGGAGAGCCTGTAAATGAAGTTCCATTTCTAGGCTTTCATCAACTTGACAGTTGGATGGTGTTACTGTAAGAAAGTCATGAAGAACTAAAAAGTGACGTTGGTGTATTTCATATATCATGTCTCTTTGGCAGAGTATGTCCAAAGGTAGCAACTAGGAGCATTTATTGTAATGGGTGCATTGCAGCAAGAATAAACTTGGTGAATTGGACTAATACCAAGTTCAATTTGGTACTGGTCTAAATAGTCCAAGATGTATGTTGGAACATTTGGGACATTGAACATATGGGACAGGTCATTTTAAAAAATATTTATTAAATTCCCACTAAGTCTAGAGCCCCCAGTATATTATAAGTATTAGGTATTTATATACATATAAATAATGTTCAGCATTTCCTCAAGGCCTACAGGCAGAGAAAAAGATATTTCCATATGCATGCATAATAAGAGGCTGAGTGTTTTGAGTACAACATATTCCTGGTTCTCAGAGAAGTGATTAATTGAAGAACACCAGGGCATTTTACTAGAGTGTCAAACATTTTCACTTGATTGCCAAAATCATGATAAAAGGGAATGCTATATATTCCTCATTTCACAGATGGAAAACTGAGGCTAATCTCCGCCACTTGGATTATGGAAGGACTGAAGATGAGTGGGTTTTCAATACTCAGAGATGGTGAAAGAGATTTTACTCTTAGAGATCAGCATGAATCTCCATTCATAGTCATAAAAACACTAGGCATATTTGAGCAAAAGTAAATGATCTTGTGTCCTGGTGCACAGCGAATGTATGCACAGTAGCTGCAGAGACATTGCATAAGTATAGCAGAGGGAAAAAGAGAACAAAGGTGATACAGTAAAGCCCCAGGCTGTAATGTTAGCTGTTGATTAATCCATTTAGAAATGGAG
Organism: Mesoplodon bidens; assembly: GCF_964165515.1. Classification (NCBI taxonomy): domain Eukaryota; kingdom Metazoa; phylum Chordata; class Mammalia; order Artiodactyla; family Ziphiidae; genus Mesoplodon; species Mesoplodon bidens. The sequence continues at coordinate 51,761,191 of NC_138165.1, forward strand.
TAATCATCCTTAAAAAACTAAATATATAGTTACCATATGATCCAGCAATCCCACTCCTGGGTATATACCCAGAAAAGACAAAAACTCTAATTCAAAAAGATACATGCACCCCAATGTTCATAGCAGCACTATTTACCAAAGCCAAGACATGGAAGCAAACTAAATGCACTCCAACAAATTAATAGATAAAGAAGATGTGGTATATATATATATATATAATGGAATACTACTCAGCCATAAAAAAGAATGGAATAATGCCATTTGAAGCAACATGGATGGACCTAGAGATTTTCATACTAAGTAAAGTAAGTCAGACAAAGACAAATATCATGAAGTACCACTTATATGTTGAATCTAAAAATATAATACCAATGAACTTATGTACAAAACAGACTCACAGACATGAAGAACAAACTTACAGTTACTGAAGGGGAAAGGGATGGAGGGATAAATTAGGACTTTAGGATTAACATATACACAATACTATATATAAAACAGATAAACAACAAGGACCTACTGTATGGCACAGGGAACTATGTTTAATATCTTGCAATAACCTATAATGTAAAAGAATCTGAAAAAGAATATATAGGTGTGTGTGTGTGTGTATGTATGCATATATATGTATATCTGTAACTGAATTACTTTGCTGTACACCTGAAACTAACACAACATTGTAAATCAACTATACTTAATTTTTTTTAATTAAAATTAAAAAAAAGAAATGGAGTCATGGTCTAAATGGAAAATATGTACAATTGTGGAGGTGGAGGGAAGCAGTCAGTTCAGCTACTATGACATACCATAAACTAGGTTGTTTAAATAACAAAAATTTATTTCTCAGAGTATGGGAGCTGGAAGTTCAAGATCAGAGTGCCAGCACAGTCAGGTTCTGGTGAGAGCCCTCTTCCTGATTTGTAAATGATTGCCTTCTCACTATGTCTTCCCAGGGTGGAGAGAGACATCATCTCTCTCATGCCTCTTCTTATAAGGCCACTAATCCTGTTCATGAGGGCTCCACCCTCATGACCTAATTACTTTCCAAAGGCCCCACCTCCTAATACCATCACACTGGGGATTAGGGTTTTGACATATGAATTCTGGGGGAGATACAAACATTCAGTCTACTGCAGGGTAGAAGTAAAAATATGGTATTAGGACCTGTAACTTGATAAACTGCAAAATACATCTCTCCCTCCTGTCTTGTTCCTGAGATCTGTTTCTACTTCTGCATATAAATTATTAAGTACAATTGTATTTTCTATGAAATGAAACATTTGAAAGAGAAATGCCAATATATGCATTCTTGTGTGCATATATTATATATATATTTCTGTTATCTTAACTCTGGGTTAGGAAAGTGCCCCTTCTGAACCAGAGCACACTGTCCCACAAAGAATAAACACAAAAATGAGTGACTATGAGTGTCACTGTGCCATCCTAAGATAATAAGCACCTTTGAAAGGGTATTCATTTTGTCAGGCCCCAGAGGCACCATGTACTGCCAGGAGACAATAATATTCCTACTTATCCCCAGGATACCTGGGATAATCTACTCACTAAGCAAAAATATTGTTGAGAGCTTGAGATAAAAAAGAGTCATAAACAACAAATCTACAGAGGAGAGCTCTCTGCAACCTTATAAGCAAGAAAGATTCTGGGTCCTGGAAGAGATTTGCTCTCTGTATTTTGATAACTTAATAGTCAGTGTGGTCACAACTTTGAAAAAAGTCTGATCTTCCATGGACTGAACTGCTTATCCATAAACAGTCTCAGAGAGCCTTGATAGAGATAAGAGTGAGGTGTGCTAAGGAAACCTCTGTGTTGTGAAGACAGGGAGTGGGTAGCCGTTTCTAACCTCTAGTAAATCATCTAATTCATTAAAAGTTCTGGCCCATTGTCATAGAGCCTGGTGTGATAAATCTTTTCATTCCCCAACTTACTTTTATGAGAAATGCCATAGCGTGGCAGCAAATATATCCAATAACTATTGCCAGATAATGACAAATCTCTGATACGTTTTGTCACATTACAGTCTATGTTGCTAGTTTCATATTTACAAGCAAATTGTTACCTCAGAATATGAAACACTGGCATTTAGAGAGATACAGAAATTACTCACTTCCCTGGAATTCTGCATGACAAATTAGTACTATGCTTTAACTCTATTAAATGTAGCTGTAACCGAGTTTTCATAAACATTCTTGAGACATTCTTCTGGAGTAGCTTTATTTTGGCACCCTACTTTTCCTGCTTAAACAAATGAAAAGGTTGGCTGATATTGTCAAAATACAGCACTTCTGGTGAACCAAGAGCCATTTATTAAAATAATGTATTGATTCGGTGTCATAAAATACAAAATCACATTTCTACAGGAAAAACCTATTACCCTAAGCCAAGATTATTTTATTTTAAAAGAAAAATTATTGCAGTTGTGGATTCTGAAAGTAATACGATATGGTTCAGACCTCCGCCTTTCGGAGGCTAACCAGGGGGCTTTTAATGCACAGTGATATGTTATGTAAAAGAGATATTTGTGTAATTAAGAAGTCTTCTTGTCTTCATAGAAATGCATTAACTGGAAGTAGATTCTGGATATCTTATGACTCAGAATAACTAACTTAAGGACACAAATATGATTTATCACAGTTGTGGAAAGGGTTTAAACTAACACATAGGCAAATGTGACAACTAACACCACACACACACACACACACACACACACACACACACACACACACACCCCTCCTGGAGGGTCAGGGTTCTCCAGAGCTGACCATTTTCCTGACATCGTCTTAATCTTGTCCTTTGTCACAGCACTGCACTTTTTGCTCTAAAGGTTTCAGCACTAAAAAGTGGGGAGGTGAAGCCATAGTTCAATTCAATTTATTTTTATATTGCCTCTCATACAAAGTCTCTCAAAACGCTTTACAGTAAGGGATAAAATAATCGTATAACACTTGCCCATATTTGAAACAGCAGCACTCACCCAGACAGCAAGGGGGTAAAGCCATGCACAGTCATGGGTCAAAGTCCCTGGTGAAGCACCCCTCATTTAGAAGCCATATAAATGAACATTTCAGCACAGTGACGTGGCCATAGACCATTACTCGACAAGACCCACTTTCTCAAGGGACAAGTAAGAGGCTTCATTTTTCTATTCAAATAAAGCATTATGTCTCGTCAACCTGTGGTGATCTCAACTGGTGACCAGTTTCCTCTCACATTCAAAACTAAAGAGCCAAAGCACAGGAACATGTTTTCTATCTATTGTTGCCAATTACTTTAATCACACATGATTTATGGCTTCCTGGAAAGCAGTTATTCTGGGGTACCTCTTTTAGTTGTCTGTGTTCCATATTTTGGCCACAAGAGGTAAAGGAGAAAGGCTGGTGGAAAGACAAAAATGAGTAGGCTCTTGTTTAGTCAACCTACAGCACAGAAAAAAGAAATGCTTACACTTGAAGCTTGAAAACGCGGAATGAATCAATGGCACTCTGGGGCAGGAAGAAGGAATAAGGGAGGATAATGGAGAAAGAAATTTTGCTAGATAAGGCAGCCCAAATTAATTAAGAATTCCCATTGTAAAACAACAAGAACAACGAATGTCTGGAAAGGATAATGAGGAAGCCAATCCTGGCAAAAGAAAATTAGGTCAAATCGATATATCAGGTTTGTGTAGCACGTTTAACTTACAAAAGGGTTTTTCTGGACTTGATGTAAGGAAATTGGAGATGTTACTAGTCTCTGAGAGTGACTGAGTTATCCAGCATCGGAAGAAAGTGCAGTCCACAGTTAAAAGCTACCACGTTTGCAAAGATGTTCTTTTACAAAGCAAATAACGGTTTGAAATTACCAAGCCCCAGTGAAAGTAATTCTCAAAAAAAAAAAAAAGCTTTTCTCCCAACCCCCACTACACCTCACGTACTTTTTCAAGTATTGTGACAAAACACTCTCTATAAAAAACATTTTTTTTTTCAAAATGTACAAAAATTCAAAGAAGCCTCTGGCTCCAGGAGAATTCACAGTATTCGTATCAGTAAATAATCCAAAATGTATTTGTTTAGGAAGCATGTTTCTAGTAGGATATGAACCTTTTCTACCCTCTACTTCTTTAATAGAATCACATCTTTATAAATACATAACAAAACAGAATATATTGTAACTCATTTCTTGACCTTTTAATATTCCTGTCACTGATTGTCAGAGTTGAGAACTACTCTCTATCTTGAGGTGATGGATTATTTAATTAACCATTGACCTTTTCCCAACATTTGTTGACAATGAGCATAGTCCCATGAAAGCTGCCCGCTTTGGATATTGGTCAATTCTGCATTGTTTATCAATAGGAGAATGACATTTTTTGTAACTCAGATCAAGTAACCAGAATTACTTCTGCCATTTATTTGTCCAAACTCATTTTCAAATGAATTCATGTCTGTTTCCTTTTGACTATCTATTAGAAAAGAACAATAGGTTTAGTATACCTTTTTAAAACAAATTCCATGTCAACAAGTATGGCTGATAGAATTTAATTGAATCAACCTACAGAAAAATCATGTTTTCTAGTAATGGATCTTTTCAAAAAAGCTGCAGCAACTTTTTTCTTATGATGTACTCCTCTCCAGGTCTCCAGTTGAATCCAACTTTTTCTAGGGAATAAACCCCTTCAGGAAAATGAAGCAGACCCTTCATTTTCAGACCCTACCGACCCTACAAATAACTTCCAATAGTTATTTGTAAATTCCCTTCATTACTAAGGAAAATGTTCCTGCATTTTTCCAAGGGCTATTTTCTTCATAGAAAGTAAAAAAAAAAAAAAATGTGGAAGATTCTGGCCAATTAAACAGTAAAATTAGAATCTTTTGTTGGAATGACTGGCTTCTTTTAATACACATAGTAAATAGCATCTTTGAGTCCCAGCAGTCCCACACCTATCCACTTTCTTCTGGACAGGCTTTTCATCTTGGATGCCACAGTGAGGGAGGCTAAGGGTATTGCAAGCCCAAGCCTGAGTTTATATTGAGAATGTTCCATTTCTGCAGACACCTCTGCTCCCAAGATCAAGTAATGTGGTACTTCAGACAGGGGAAATTTTTCAGAGAATCCTAATTGGCCTCCTTTCTCTGTTGGCATTATTACTGTATGTTCATCTCTCAAAGATTTTCTTGAGTTCTCAAAGTTTGATTGAGGGCATATCATTGTGTCAAAGGGTTTGGATCCAGATGGTCCTAAACCCCAGGATCTTAGTTCTTTTTCTTTCTGGATGATACTGTGCACCTTATTTATTTTCTTGGTGCCTCCATTTCCTCACCTAGAAAATGGGAATAAAAATACTCACCTCTCCTACTTACTGTGAAATGGGAAGAGATAATATCTGCAAAGCTCCTGGCAAACAGTAAAAGTCCAATAAGACAAAGCTGTTCTAATGTAATACTGACTTTTCCAGTTTGTCATGTGGACATGGCCATTATCTCTGCATAGTGGAATTCAACATATTAGAGATGTTTCAGCAACAACTGAAGTCCATTTCCATCTCCCTAGAGTCTACAGTGTTTAAAGACTTGATATTATGGAAGTATATTGTCTTCATTAATTTATGTTAATTTTTAATGTTAGTGTGGCAGTATGGTATAATATATACAGAAACCTGCGTGTATGTGTGCGTGTGCTTATATACACAGGTGCACATTGCACACACACAGATACTGCAGGGAGAAAGAGTTTTGATCCTAAGAAAGCAGATTTTCATTAAAGCCTAAACCTGGGACATAATATAAAGCATTAATTTAATAGGGGCCATTTTTTTGCTTGACAAGGAAAGAAAAAGAATTCTTAAAATGAAGCTGTTTGGAAATTAGCAAAAACATAATATATTTACTGATCATATTTTACGAAAATGTGACTGAAAGTAAACGATAGAGCTTTACAATTATGTCCAGTGAAACAGCACATGCAAGCTACGTTTGTACTGTTTTCTTATAGGTCTGTTAACCATGTTATTTCCTCTGGCATCTATCAATTTCCCTTCGAAGTCAAAGAGTTTATCTCCTGTTAGTACAGAACCACATGGGCATATCATCTGATATCTAGATGTTTAAGTTGTACGTTTGATACATGGGTGACATTAATGTAATATTATGATGGATATCTATTAGCAGGTACATCACCATAACACGGACTCTCTAACGTCTTTGACAGTGGCTGCCCTTTCCATGTCAGTGTCAATCCACACCAGAATCACAAGAATGAACAAACGTGACAGGAGAGGCTGTACCAATTATAGATGAAGGGATACTGTCTACTCCCACCATTTGATGTGATTTATTTGGCAGTCTTTCTGCATTTGTAGGCAGCAGATTGTAGCTGTTTATGAAGTGACAAATGGTACTCAATGACATTGAATGACTTCTCTAATCAATTTAACTTGTCTAAAAAGTGGTCATGAATTGTAGTGTCCGTCGAATGTGAGTAGATACAGAAAACTTTCAACTTTCTGCACTAAAAACATATATTCCAAATATATACCCAAAAGAGTGAAAAGAATAAATAATAAAATTAGTTTATTTTAATAACTGTCTTTCAAAGGATCTAAAAACATACCATGTTTTATAAGCTTTTTAATCAAGGAGTTTTTTTAAGTAGTATTTTTTATTGATTTGAGAGAGATGTTTTTTTTCTTGGTCAGTTTTATTTGTGAGAAGGGGGAGCACACGGTTAACTACATAAATGCATAATTCTCTGGTGGAAAGGAAAATAATTTAACTAGGATTGTCAGTGAAATAATTGAGGCTGCTATTATATAAAAAGCCTTTGGGCTTATGATTCCAAATATTGACTAAAGTTTTCAATTATTATTTAGTCTATTTAAACAAAACTATTTTAGTCTAAGTGATTTTATGGATGAATTTATTTGAATTAATTATAACTTAAAAAAATTATCCCTTATGCACAGGTTTGGTCACATAAGCAGAAGTCACTTCCCTTACACAATGCAGAAATGTATACCCTTTAAAACTTACATGTATTTTAAACAAGACTTTCATCTCACACATATAACTAGTATAATGGAATAAAGTCATAGGCTAGGCTAACCTTACATAAGTGTATTTAGGTATTTATTTCAATTTATTAGATGTAGATAGTCTTTTACATACTTAATTCAAACCACTACTGCTATAAGCCAAGAATGATTTTTTCCTATCTCTGAATTATTCAAATTTATTAAACAATATTTCACATTTGTTTGACACCATGTCAAACTCAGGACTCCTAAAGCACGGCTGCAGCTTTGGAACTGTTATGCTTTCTCGGACTTTAATCATTTTTGGCAAGGCTCCATTTCCTGTCAGAAAGTGAAACAGCTTTGGAATGTCATTTTCACGAAAGAAAACAGAGAGAATCCGAGAGGAAGTTCTCCTCCACTCCAGATCCCCTAAGATACTCAAACACGCTCACAGGAGGGCTGGAATACATCAAACATTAGCAGAGGGAAAAGGACACAATTTTCCCACATTAAAATACATGGATAAAGTTGAACTTCTGCTAAAAATAGTTCCCATGACTAATCCTATTAAGTTTAAAAAATTGGGCAGTATCTTCCTTGAAGCAGAATTTCTCTCTGCCATCACACTGTGCTGCTGCCCACCGCCTCCCCCCCGAAAGCCAGCAGCCCCTCAATGTTAGGCCCTCATCTTTCCCTTTGTAATGACATTAGGAGAAAAGGAACAGAGAAAAAGACTGGACAGTGCCTTTTATTCAGGTCTCAAATATCAAAGAAAACCAAAAATAAGATAAACAGATCAAAATTATTTCCGAATACCAAAAATTCTGAAGAGAAATATACTGTCCTTATACATCTGCAACGTTTTCCCACTCACTCAATGTCCCCAGGGAGCAATGAGACTGCAGAAAGCAAACTAACATGACTCTGAGCTATGCCACTTCAAAGCCTAGACAATGTTGGATGCAAAAACTGAGCAGCAAATGGAAAAATTTCTATACTGTTTTGGAAATGGAAGCCCCTGATTTTTGCCTCATATAACAAACATATGACCTGGACAGGAATGAGGAGGGGATGAAAACGGATCACTGAAAATGCCCAGCAAAGCTGAAAGACCCTGGACCAAGTACATATGTTGTGTTGTCTAAGAGAGAGGAAGCCATCAGTGTTCCCACCCTCTTCAGCTCACACTGATAATCAATGTTACTTTGGTCTTCCAGAAGGGGAGATATGGGAATATAAAGTAGTCACTGCAGAAGGAGTCATTAGGTACCATGATATCGGCATATGCTAGCTAAGTGATTAGCAATGGTGAGGTTCAGCTGCAATGAAACCTAAACCCAGCTGATGCCATTAACACGCTGGATCTAATGAACTCCACAGACCACATTAAAGCAGAGAAAGCAAAACAACAATTGGAGAATGGCTTTTAAAGAAATCATCAGTCCAGAAAAGGAGAGGGGATATATGTCATTTGAGAAACCTTAGTGGGACCACTGGACAGTCACTTACTTAAGCATTTGTTTTAAAAGGACAGGCAGGTAACCCATCCCAAATTATGAGGAGATATTTTAGAAATTACTTGTGCTTTTCATCTTTCTAGTTTTGCATTAGCATGTAGAAAGTGAATTAACCAACTGACTTAGAGTTTTCCATTTTGTCACCATAGTGTGCAAATGCCTGTAAGCTACATTCGTCATAAAGAAAAGATCTTTTGTTATGGTTTCTAAATCAAAGTATACATGTTTAAGCTAATCTATAATTCACACCCACTCAAGCATTGGTCTTATTCTGTATAATGTACTTCATTGAAAAGTGTGACCTAGAACTCTATCAACAATGTAGTTCTGTCCAGAGAGGATTCGTTCACCTTCACGCTAACCAAGTTTTTCAGTTTGCCTTGCATGTTTAAAAGGTTCTAGCTTAATAGTTACCAAAGCAATTAAAGGGGAAAACCTTCAAGTTTACCAAAAGAAAGTAACTCTCAGGGTAAAGGGCAGTGCAGTGAGTAGTAAAGCATGTGGGTGCAGGAGCCACAAGGCCTGGGTTTAACTCTCAGCTCTGCTACTTACTAATTCTAAAGTGGTAATTTTCACAGCAATGTTGCGCCAGGAGAAAAAGAAAGACTATGAAGAGTTAAGATAGACAAGGAATGACTGAAAGCAGCAAAAAAGTGGGTTTTCTTCCCTTCTGAGCATCAATCTTATAATTCCCACAATGCCAAACTTAATATTGTTAGTTAGTCAGTTAGTGAATTTGGGCCGTGGTCTTCTGTGGATATACATGGTTTGCCTCTGCCTGAACCATCAATGAAGCTGAATCACTAACCCCTGGGGACCAGCAGGATCCAAAAGGCTATGAATTCAAACTTTCAGAAACTTTGTACAAAGGCTGTATGTCAACACACAGAAACAATTAGGAAGGATAAGCCATTGCTCTATAAAGCAGAATCATCCCACATCTAGAAAGGTTGAAATTTTATAAGCCATTTATAAAAGTTTCAGGGCAACATGACCCAAGCTCAGAGAACTTCAGGTTTCTATTTAAAGAGCCAAATTACAATAGATATTTTGATTTTTAAATTTAAAATAAGAGGGATTGTCATTTTGCAACAGGGGGTATAGGCCAGATCTTAGCACATGTGGGCTTATATAAAAATATAAGAAAATATAAGCCCATTTCCCTAGTCTTAGGGGTTTGAGCCATGATTCAGATTCCTGTGTTCTAATTCTGCTTGGCCACTGACTGACTGTGTAAGTCTGTACTAAATCTCTCTTGCCTCAATGTTCCTTCATGTAAAATTGGGACAATAATCATGGCTACCTCATGGGGTTATTGTAAGAACAAAATGAGAAAATACATATTAAGCACTTAACACACTGCCTAGTACACACAAAGCAACCCCAATAAACATCAGTTATTGTAATTTGTTGTGCTAGACATTACTGTAGATGTTTATCATATTATGTGAAACTCTTAATTCCAGATTCCTGGGAACCAGTTCCCCTTCTCTTGTGCCTATATGCACATCAGCTAACCTCTGTACAAATTCTAGCATGAAAGATTCTTCTCCTCAGATACTCAATTCCTCCACATCAGTAATGGCCCTAAACCTTAGGAATCCAGTTAAACCATCACTTCTTCTTCCTCTCTGCTACCTGCTCTGTCCTGCTTCTCTTCTCTATTGGACTAAGTTCTTTGGTCATTGACTGTGAATCTCAGTGTTCCTAAATTCAATAGTGAGGCCTTGAAACCTAAGAGAACTTTTTCGACAGCGTAAACATAACTGGATTTATTGGCCAGCTGAGTCCACCAGCAGATGATTCCAACTGTCCACTGACTTTTCATGGTTACTTTTGTGTTGACTTCTTTGCAAACCCAGCACTGCCAGCCTAAACCTAGATTTCTGAAGAATGCCTGTAGGGGAGTAGTCACCAAAGATCAACTCTGATGAACAGTTTGCTGCAGCTCTAATGGTGAGACATATAAAAGGCATCATACATTAAATTTAATGTTGCCTCATTAGTCTTAATTAGATTCCTACATTACACCAGGATTATGGTTCTCCATGTTTATGATTTCTCCTAAAATGAATCTAGCCCAGGTAATACTTTGGTGTACTTTTTAAACCTTTGAATAAAAATCTCCACTAATGGATTAATATTAATAATAAATATTCTTGATCTTATAAAAATAATAGCAAAGAAAGGCAAACTAAATTAGTGTATTTCTAGAAGTTTCATGTCATGCATAAATCCTATAAAGGAAGTCCTGTAACTTAGGAATAAACTTAAAAACTGCAAACATTTGCTCACTTAGAAAAGTAGTTGGTCTATTATTTCCTTTATTCCCCTTTCTATCATTATGCATAATATGTAATATGTTTTTTCAATTAAAGAATAGTTGCTTCCTGCCTCCTCTCCCCATTTCATAGTTTAGCTTCTGCTTTTATTGGCATTTACTGTGAAGACATATCATATTCAGTATTATCATATAGCTATTAAAGTATTAAGGAACTTGAGAAACCATAGAGTGCAATGCTTTTTTAATTATAAAGAAATTGTGGCCCACAAGTTTTAGAGACTCATGGAGAACATGGAGGTAATGGTGAATCCTTGAGCAGAAGCCAGGTTTTCTGGCTCACAACTCATCATACATATGATCAACTCCCTAATGTATCTGAGAATATATTTTACTGCCATGTTCCAAATGCACACTGTAATGCAGGCCTCCAACTCCTGACTCTGAGTTCACATGTTCATGCAGCTGCCACACCTAAACAGATTCTGAAATACCTGTTGCTTGGCTGCAATTTTACCAGCAATCACACGCTCATAAAAAGAAAAACCAAAGAAAATACACTGTAAATCAGGTCTGTTAAGAAGACTTCTTCAGTTCTCTGTCACTGGATAGTGAAAGGGTTAGTGGTGTAGAAGCCTTAAAAGCCTACATCTCATTTATATTTATATGCTAGTAATTTAAGGATTATAGCAGACATTAAACAACAAATTAAGGACTTCATTCCTATTGTAGACTCAGGACTAACTAGTTTTGACTCCTGTCAAAAATGGACATAATTTCTTCTTGTCACTCTGGGTTCCCCACTGTCCTCCAGCATTTGGTGAAATCTGGCCGATGCCATGGCAGAGCAAAGTCTCATCTAGGAGGAAAATATCAAGATTTAGGGCCTGAGAAGGAGAGGAGAGAGTGACTAGGAGAGAAGAATTCAGAATCAAACAATATTCTTGTGCAACTTGGAAACACTAGCTTAGCATGGAAAACATTTCAAATTTGCCAGCCCCTTGAAACTGTGAGCATGAGGAACAGATAGCCATGGGGAAAGCTGGAAGGCTTGGAAAGAGCCAGTGAACACTGAGAAGTCAAAGAACATTTTAGGCCAAAGAGCTTTTGGTCAATATGTATATATTCATTTCTGTAATCTACATATTTTGGAAATGAAGACCTATTTGCCAAACCAGCAAAGATACCTATATGTTCACCCAGGGATTATACACAATTATCATGAGTCATTTTCCATCATTTATGCTAACTAGTTGTTAATTTAATGACTCCTCATAACAACCCCTTGGATAGTACATATTCTAAAGCCTGGAGTTCCTAAAAAATTATAAAACCAGTTCCAAATCAATTCCAACATTTGAAACAAATGTTAAACAAATCACATTTTGGTGAATAAAACTTTTGAATACACAGTTGCATATTCAGGTAAAGTGAGGTCTGAAAGTTTTCTGAACTATAGAAAGAAATTTAAAGAAGATAAAGACGTATGTGATATAACTGCTTATGACTTAAAGTTATGTAATTTATGATATAATTACAGCATTTTTATTGTGCATATTTTAGAAGAATACAAACTTTTAAAAGTTAAGCATTAGATACTCAAAAAAATGATATCCCATGAAATTTTAACAAATTTATAGTGGGAGATCCAATTCTAATAGTTGTGTAATGAAATGGACAGTAGCTTTGCTATTAAACTTTTGGTTTAGTAGCAAACTATCAAACCACCCACGAAATGTCAAAATAGCTATACACCTCAGAGTTAGAGGTGTCTGACTCTCCGTGATTTATTGTAACATTATTTATAATGTATTTTCTGTTCATTTCAGTCCAGTGCTGTACCTTTTATAAACCTACTGATTAATATCAAACAGTGAACAAATCTGACAAGCAGGATTACCAATCTAACAAAACTGTTTATAGTGTGAATGAAAAAAGCACACCATTTCCAGGCAATGTACTTAATAATAAAATCCTGTTTTACTTAAGTGGTGAAGGGATTATTTAACTGTCAAAGTTCCTTTAACTGTTAAGAGTTGCCACATTAAAGACACACTATTCAAAAGCACCAGCAGAATATTTCATGCCAGTTTATTCATCATTATCATATTTCATATTTAAATATAGTAAAATTGATGTGTATAAAAATTTTAAAAGTTCAACTTTTTGAAATTAAATTAGCTCCCCCTAAGGCACTTTTATGGTAGAGATAAACAAAGATTTAATTATATTCTTATACAGATTTATCTCACTTTCTATAAATATTATACAATTTTTGTCAAGCAGTATGATGTCAATATATATCATGGATTGTACTTGAACATTTTTCTTTAGAAACAGAATTTTCATATCATAAGATTCATAACTTCTGTGAGATATTTTGCAAAACACTTTCTTTAATATTGACAAATGTGCTAGTCTATTTCTTTAGTTACATAGATAGCATTATAAAACTACAGTTTATAGAGAGAAAGTAGTTTTCAATTCCATAAGACTACCAGAACATCAGCAACAAATAAAATTCATATTACTAAAATCAATTATTGGAAACAAATACATTTGATAGATGAATGAAGAGTTGAATAAAGCTAGTCTAAAACTTTTTAAGACTATAAAATTCCCAAAACAAACAGGAAAAAAAATTACCCAGAAGGCTATTCCCATGATGATTCCAAATTGTGTTTTTGTTAGTATAAGACAGGAAATTATTAAACTTAATTTTAACATGACAATTTCCTTTAAATTATTTTTAATTAGATTAAATATTACATCTATGGAAAGAATAATAGTTTTACAGAGTCCAAAACACGGACTTTCATTTCACATCTACATGTTCATCTTGAGCCTATGTTCTTGGAAATCATAAGAGAAAAGTTTCTAAAAACGTATATAGTAATAAACAAAGAATATGAGAAAATGAAATTGTAGCACCTAATTCATTTTCCCCCAAAGTGAATAAAATAATGTTGGCAAGGAGTAACATCACCAAAAATGGTGAAGAAGGAAGCTCCATGGATCCTTTCCCTCATGGAAGCAACCATTAAGCTGGCAAAACCTTAAAGAATTAACTGTTTTGAAACTCTGCATGCTAATAGAAAACCTTACAACAATCAGAGAAGTGCTTAATGTACAAAGAAGGTACTACATTTTAGCATTTAAGGAAATTCCAATCAGGTCACTGCTGACTACTGAGATAATGGAACAGAGACTTCAGTGACCACACATAACAAAGGATACAGTCTTTGCAAGAGTAGTTTGGAAACATTACTAAACAAATGGACAACTGTAGTCCACAACAAGTCACAACAGCAAACTCTGGGGAAGGATTAAAATCTGATTTCCAGGGACTTCCCTGGTGGTGCAGCGGGTAAAACTCCACACTCCCAAGGGGGCCCAGGTTCAATCCCTGGTTGGGGAACTAGATCCTGCATGCATGCCGCAACTAAGGGTTCACATGCTACAACTAAGAAGTCTGCATGCTGCAACTAAGAGTCTGCATGCCACAACTAAGAAGCCCACACATGCCACAACTAAGAGTTCGCATGCCACAACAAAGAAGTCCACATGCCACAACTAAGAGTCCGCATGCCACAACTAAGAAACCCACATGCCACAACTAAAAGATCCCATGTGCTGCAACTAAGACTTGGCACAGCCAAAATAAATAAATAATTAAAAAAAAAAAATCTAATTTCCAGAGTTATCACCTTATAATATGCAAAATGCCCAGTTTACAAGAAAACATTATGAGATATGCAAAGAAATACAAAAGTATGACTTATTCACAGGATGAAAAGAATTTGGCAGAAGCCATACCTGAGACACCTCAGAGATTAAACATACTAGACAGAGAGACTTTAAATCAACTTTCTTCAATATGCTCAAAGCGTTAAAGAAACTCATGGTCAGATAATTAAAGAGAAAACAATGGATCAACAAATAGAGAAAATCAACAAAGATATGAACATAAATAGGATTCAAATAGAAATTCTGAGGCTATAAAATGCAATTGTGAAATGTAATATTCCCTCGAGGGGTTCAACACAGATTTGAGCAGGCAGAAGAATCACTAAACTTGAAGATATGCCAATTGAATTTATCTAGCCTGATGAACAGAGACAGAACAGAATGAAGGGACAATGAGCAGATCCTAAAATACCAGGGGGGTACCATCAGGTACATCAACATACACAATATGGTAGTCCCAGAAAAAGAAGAGAGGGAGAGAGAAAGGGACAGTGAGAATATTTAAAGAAATAATGGTTTAAAAAAAACCTGAATTTGGTGAAAGAAATTAATCTACAAATCCAAGAAACTCTACTAACTCTAACTAGGAGAAACACAAAGAGATCCACACAGAGACACATTATAATCAAACTGTTGAAAGACAAAGAAAAACTCTTGAAAGCATCAAGACAGAGATATGGCTGGTCTTGTATAACTGGTCTTCAATAAGTTTAACAGCCAATTTCTCATCAGAAACCATGGAGGCCACAAGGCAGGAGAATGTCATATTAAAGTGATTAAAAGGAAAAAGAAAACCATGTCAACCAAGAATCCTATGTCTGGCAAAACTATTCTTGAAAAATGAAGCTGAATTAAGACGTTTCTAGATAAACAGAAGCTGAGGGGAACAGAAGCTACAAGAAATGTCAAAGTGGTCTTTTCAGGCTGAAATTAAAAGACATTAGACAGCAACTCACAGCCATACAAAGAAATAAATCAGTAAATGTAACTTCATAGGAAAATATAAAGGCCAGCATTATTTTGTTTTGGGTTTACAACTTCTTTTTTTATATGATGTAAAAGATAAATGCATAAAATAATAACTCTAAGTTAATGGGTATATGATGTAAAAAGATATAACTTGTGACAATAACAACCTAAAATGGTAGTGGGAGATAGAACTGTAAGGAAGAAGAGTTTTTTTATACTATTGAAGCTAAATTGCCATCAATTCAAACTAAATTGTTAGATATTTAGAAGATTAATTGTATTCTCAAGAGTAGCCACTAAGAAAATAACAAAAGGAAATATAGAAAAGGAAGTGAGGAGGGAATTAGAATACTAGAAAAAAACAGCTAAACAGAGAAGAAGGCAGAATAGAGGTACTGAGGAACAAAAACATATAAGGCATGTAAAAGATAAATTAAGAATGTCAGAAGCATGTACTTCCTTATAAGTATTCACTTTAAATGTACATGAAATTAACTCACTAATTAAATGACAGGAATTGGCATAATGAATTAATTAGAAAAAAACCGTGATCCACCTATCTGTTACTTACAAAAGACTCACTTTAAATCCAAAGACACATATATGTTGAAAGTAAAAGGATAGAAAAACATATTACATACAAGTCGTCACCAAAAGAGAGGAGTATCTATACTAATATCAGAAAAAGTAGACTTTAAGTCAAAGATTGCTACAAGAGACAAAGAAGCACTTTACATATTTATAAAAAAAGCCAGTATATCAAGAAGATAAAACAACTGTGGGCATTGCTACAATATAGCAGAATGTATGAGATGCACATTTCTCTATTGAAAATACAACATTAGCTATCATTTCCCTGATGTTAGCCCCTAAATTGCCAGCTTAAACCACTTTAAAATATTTTTTGTTTGTGTAGATTTCCAAGAGGAAGACCATTTATAGAAGCAGCACTTCTTTGTTTTGTTTTGTTACTCAAGTCTTAATTTGCTCTATGAGCAGAAGCATCACCTTGCTGCACATAATCCTCTAGCCTAGAGGATTACCTACTAGATTTGTAATCCACCTAAAAGAATAGATTGACTTTGACAGTCTGGGTTTTCCTTAATTCATGATTTTGTGATTGTTTTAAAATTACTTTAATTGGGAAATATACCACAATACTTGTCACATTTACTAATTGTAATCTTTGTACACTTATATTGCTTTGATAACCACAGAACTAACCTACACACATTTTTAGTATTACTCATTTAGCAAGTTATTTTATATTTATTAGTAGAATACTCACGAGTGAATTAATCTGAAACAAATATATATGGAAATTATAGGATATAATTAAGTTGTTGATGAAATACTCCACCTCAATTGAATTGTCAATTTAAAGAATAACTGAGTAAAAATTACTTGCAGTGAAGTTCACCTTCACTTAAAGTTTGAAGTTTGCTTCATTGTTCCTTGTCATTTTGTAATAGATTCATGGAAATTATATCACAATTTCCTCAAACTTCTTGGACAGGTTACCTTACATTTTTTCAGTATTTCTTTTCTTTAAGCACACCCATTAAAAGCTCTTGTAGATGACTAAAAGAAGAATAAAATCCACAACCCCCACGTCACATTCCTTTAGAAAATACTATAATTTAAATTTGAAAAAGGAAGCCTAAGTTTTTCAGTTTTAATTCCCAAATGTCTGGATTCCCTTCTCCCTTTCAGTGGAATATACACTTGACATTTATAATTTACCAGGTTCAGTGGTCGCAAATGACATATATTGATTTGTTCTTATGGTTGTCTTGAACAATGTCAATTTTATAACCTTGAACAGTAATATAGACTACATGAAAATCATATCATGGTGAGTTAGAATTGGAGTGAGGAGAAAAGCTGGGAAGAAGACATCTGACATGCATTACTGTTATAATCTCCCCAACTCTAATCAAAATATCAACTAGTATTCCAGAACTGAGCAGCTGCTGGGCCCAGCAGGCATGTCACTTCTGCAGGTATAAAAGATCTATGTACCTCAGGGAGAAAAAGTGGTTATAGAAGGCTGGTTGCCCAGAATAAAGAGAAGTCAAGAGTTGCTAAACTGAGTTCTCCCTACCACTGAGACTACAAGTCTGAACTTCTGAGAAGACTAGGAATGAAGACGCTTGGATTTGCTGTCCTAAAGGAGAACAGCATTCACCAGCAGAACACCACAAGCTTGCAAATGTAAGACTACAAAACCTTCCATCATGTGGGGGATTGCCATTGCACAGGGCTACCAAAAATTAAGCTGGCACCACAGGGTATGGAGAACAATAAGCTGGTCCTCAGGGACCAGCAGCTAGAGGGAAAAAAGTAGAACACTTAGACTAGGCAGTCCCTGGTAAAACAGAACTGCAGATGGAGATTGATGAATTTACCTGCCACAAAACAAACTTTAAGTGTACATGAAATGATTCAATTACAAAATTAAGAAAAAACCCAAATAGAAAACATAGTTATCAAATTTTGAAGTAAAATATATACATTGAAGATGAATATGTTACTGATGAGACTTGACTAATTTTCCTGAAAAATGAAGTAGAGGAAATACCCCAAAATACAGAACAAAAATACAAAAACCTAAAAATCATAAAGAAAGAGCTAACAAACTTAGAGGACTTCCCCAGGAGATATAACATACCAGTAATGCTTTATAAAATAAATTCCATATGTATTAAAGATTTGAGTAAAATATAAAACAATAAAAATCATAGGAAAAAATTCAGAATGTCATGCATTTTACCTAGTGTTAGGCCAAAAGATTAAAAGGGGGGAAAGAGAAAATATTTGACTATGCAAACTTATCTTAAGTAATACAGCAAAAGGTAGCATAAATAAAGCCAACATGCACATGTTAGACCTGGAAAAAAATATTTGCAAAGATTATGAAAAGTTGTAGGTAAATAACCAGAATGTAGCAGCTATAAACTGATGAGAAAAGTATAAAAACCTTATGTGTAGTAGTTATCTATTGCTGCAAAACAAATTGTCTCCCAAATTTAGGAACTTAAAATAACAAATATTCATTTCCTCACAGTTTCTGTGGGTCGGGGAGCGAGGAGTGCCTTAGCTAGGTTCTTTCATTCTAAATCTCTCATAAAGTTGCGGTTAAGCTGTTGGACACTATGAACTCATGAAGTCTCAATTAGGAAGAAGAGAGCTGCTTTCAAGTTTACTTACATGGTTTTCAGCAGGCTTACTTCCCTGGTCACATGGGCCTCTCCATAGGGCAGCCTCATGACTTGGCAGAAGACTTGCCATCGGGTAAACAACTCAAAGTAAGCAAGAGAGAGTACTCAACAAGAAAGAATGCAGCCTTTTTTAAACCTTATCTCAGAAGTGATGTCCCATTGTTTCTTCTGTATTCTACCAGTTAGAAGCTAATAACTAAATCCAGTGCATAAAGTGAAAAGTTTACACAAGGGCATGAATGTCATGAGGCAGGGATTATTGAAGACAACTTAGAGGATACTCCCACCCCTATTATGAAAAAACACGTAAAGGATTAGTAGGCAATTTACACAAGAATGATTCCAAATGGAAATATATATATATACATTTTATTTTTCAAACTGCCAATTATGGAGATACATATTATTTAGTAATGAGATATCACTTTGCATCCATCAGAATGGCAAACTCTTAAAAAAGTAAGTGTAATTCCTCTAGAAATTTTAATTTTTATGATTAAAATTAAAATATACATATATACTTCAAACAGGAATTCCACTTCTTCTAATCTATCCTGTAGAAATAAAATCAAGAGTATTTAGAAGTATGTGTGACAAGGCATTATTTGTAATAGCTGAAACTGAGGTTGATTGGGAGTGGGATGAATGACTATTAATAGGAGCAATGGCTCCTATTAATAAATTGTGGTTCATCTTTACCATAGAGTAATATGTAACTTTTAAAAATAACTAGTTAGAGCTGTACCAGTTGTCTTGGAGGGATTTTGGTAAAATGTTATGCAAAGAAACAAACATAATGTGACTTCATTGGTATAAAATAAAAATAATATCTATTGATTGATCAATTATATAATTATATATATACCTTATATATATAATTTTATCAGAAGGGAAAAACATATGGAGAAAAAGAGAAATATATTAAGAAGTAAACACCAGGTTGTTTATAAGCCAAAAAAATAAAAAATAAAAAATCTGCATGATAGATAAATAGCTATTAAATATATATATATATATACATATATATGTCAATAAGATGGATACATACGTAGATACATAGATAGATACCTAAATGCAGGGATAGATAGACATCTATGCATCTATATCTATCTATACATATATTTGTGTGAATGTGTATATATACATATAGAAATAGATGAAAGGACAAAAATAAATCCAGAATGTTTCAATCTGGGCTCCCCTGGTGGCGCAGTGGTTGAGAGTCCACCTGCTGATGCAGGGGACATGGGTTCGTGCCCCAGTCCGGGAAGATCCCATATGCCGTGGAGCGGCTGGGCCCATGAGCCATGGCCGCTGAGCCTGCGCATCCGGTGCCTGTGCTCCGCAGCGGGGGAGGCCACAACAGCGAGAGGCCCGCGTACCACAAAAAAAAAAAAAAAAAAAAAAAAAAGAATGTTTCAATCTTACAAGATCCTTAGAAGCTAAAAAGAAACAAACGAAAAAGTTGCTCTTTCTATCACAGTGTCTTTAAGGTAGCTCTTCCTTGTGAGTAACCATCTTAAGCAGGAAGTTCAAACTATAAATCACACACAGACAGACATAGACATGCCATCAGAGCTAGTACACACTGAGTGGGAGAATCACCTCCAAGTAATATGGGTGAGAGACCTGTGGCACACAGGCATAGATCTGAGGACACTACCCTTTTACCAGACAATTTTTATCCACAATTTCATACATTCATTTATGCTAAGTCACTCCAATGTGTTTGGCTTATGAGCTGATAGCCTTTGTCATTTTATGTCTCTATGATTTTTAGAGTAAACCACACTTAATATACAGGAAAATTATTAGAGTTGGAAAAGGTACTACTCTGTTAGGTAAACAAGAAAGATAACACAAAAGGAAGGTCTTTCAAATATGTAATTGTTGCTTTGTCTCCAGAAAAGTAAAGTGCATTTAAATCACAGGTAAGAGAAACCAAGATTATCTACACTGTAAAGTACAGATCTTCACATTCTAATCACAAATAAAATAAGAGCTAAAGTCTTGTGTTTTCATAGATAGTATCAATTAGCGAATGAATTTTGAGGCACTTAAGGTATAATTTCAAAAAAGTTTATTTACAAAGCATGTGGGAGTTTTAAAAATAAATAAATAAATGTGAAAAACTATCTCTAAATAGCAATCTAACCTCAGAAAACTTTCCCTGACCACAGTCAAATTCAGATCATCTTATTTATCTTTGAAGAGAGGTTTTTTAAACCAACAATTCTCACAATGCTGTGAAACACCAAGAAACAAACAATATTTTAGTATCCTACTTGCCAGTAAAAAAGAAGAGTTCTGTCTTCACATATTTCAAACTCCCATTGACTCAAATGAAAAGGGCCTTTTTACTGGTGCTATTGTGGAAGCAATCCCTCAGCCTCAATTCATTCTTGAACAATCTTAAATGCTTTTACATCACGCTACCTTCTTTCATTATGGCCTATTTACAAAAGAAACAGAGTATGGTAACCAATTCCTGAATCCTTCTCAAAGACAAAACACTCTGCACAGCTTCCCTTACACTTGACACTGCACTATACTGCCTCCATTGATGATGGGCCACACCTAACACTTTCCCATAGACTGCAATTTCGCTCTAATTACTGTTACTTCACACTGCTGATGAATGGAACAGCTAAACTTTATATGCGTACTCGACACCACTTCCTATAATTTCATTCATCAGAAAGGTTTTCAGAGTTGTTAAGGAAGAGTAAAATGAATAACTATTGACCATGTAAAAAACTCCATTATGCAGGTCACTAGTAAAAGAAAAGTTCTAGGAGATAAATGTAACCCAAAGAAAAATACTTCCTAAGTGAAAGCAAAGATAAGTAGTTCATAAAGACCTTGGAAACTCAAAGATATATCCATAAATGACTAGCATATTTAGAAGCAAAGGCTGAGTCATTCATGGAGTGAGAAAAACTATCAGTTCTAAATTAAAAATTGTATATGGTTAACACAAGTATTAAGGGAAAAGTGATTTGTGGTACATCAAAATGGAAGATGAATTTTTAAATAGTCTAATTTTTTTTTTTTTTTTTTTTTTTTTAGCCTTGCAGCTTGCAGTTCCCTGGCCAAAGACTGACCCTGTGCCCTTGGCAATGAAAGGGCCAAGTCCTAACCACTGGGCTACTAGGGAATTCCCAATATTGTCTAATTTTTTAAATATAGGAATCCAAGGCCTTAAAACTGTAAAATATACACAGAAAGTTTCCTTGTTCAGAAAAAAAAAACTGTCATTTTAATTTTTAGGTTGGAAGAAATCCTGAGAGATGCTGAAAACTGAGACTTAGAAATGATAAAGTTATTAAAGATGTCACACAGCTAACAAATGACAGAAAAAGATTCAAGCCCCGCTCTGCATTACATGCTCTTAACCACTCTACCACGTTGCTCTAACTTTTGCGTCCTGCTAACAAATACCTTGCAATATAGTGGGAAGATAGGATACAGCTATTAATTTGTATTTATGAATAAAGGAAGAATAATAGTTTAGAAGAGTTTTAAGGTTTTAAGGCTGGATGACTGGGAGAATTATAGTGTCATTAAGGGCTGGCCCTCTGCTTCCCCAAATGCTGGCAGTCACTCCTCTATTCTCTAGGCACGAGACTAGGAGTTATCTTTCTGGGAAATATACCAACCCAGGAGAAGAAGACCCAAAGATTCTGACAACAAATGCTCCTCAATGAAATGTCCCAGCCAGGTAACCTGACAGAGGGAACCACAGTTAACCAACCCATTCACATACTCAAAGCATCCTAGAAAATTTTTACTGTCCCATTCTTAAGTATTCTCAGATAATTAAGAATATCTCGGCATCTAAAGAAATGTGAAAACAAGAGAAAGAAAGACTGAAGTAACCAGAAAGGAGGCAGCACCATTTGAGAAAACATATTTTATGCAAGAGGAAAAAAGAATCCTTCCCAAACAGCTTGAATTAATATTCTCAAAGAGGTAAAAGGAGGTACTGCATTTATGAACCAAGAATAAGTAGCTATTATAAAGGAACATTCAGAGAAAAAGTACTCTTAAAAATTAAAAATATGAAAGCCAAAATTAAAACTCAAAGAAGTATCAAAGACAAGGTTAAGGAAACCTCTCAGAAAATAGAGAAAAGGACAGAAAATAAGGAAGAAAAATAAGAAACCTAGAGAGTCAGTCCAGGTGGTCCACAATGGACTTGACCAAATAATTGGAGTTTAAAAGAGAGAGAGAGAGACAGACAGACAGAGGGAGAGGGAGAACAAAGGGGAAGAAAACATCCAAAAAGTAATTCAAGAAAATATTCATCAATGGAAGACATAAGCTTCCAGATTGAAAGAATGACAAATGCTCATGATAAAAGATGTCATTAAATACACAGCAAGTAAACCACCATGAAATATCAGAATATGGAGAGCAAAGGGAAACTCTTACAAGCTTCTAGGAAGAAAAAACAAAGAAGAAATTTAAATAACTTTGGATCAACAGCAACACTGAAAAATAAAAAAGCAGAAAGAAACTGTCAAAATTCAAAAATAAAGTGATTTATCCAACCTAGAATTTTATTCCAAAATACTGCTCACATAAATAAAGACATTTTCATGAATACTCTCAAACACCATTTTTCTTCATGTATTTCTTCTTAGAAAGCTCTTAGAGGATGTCCTTAACCAAAATGAAACTGGGACCTAATGAAACTTAAAGGCTTTTGCACAGCAAAGGAAATCATAAACAAGATGAAAAGACAACCCTCAGAATGGGAGAAAATATTTGCAAATGAAGCAACTGACAAAGGATTTATCTCTAAAATATAGAAGCAGCTCATGAAGCTCAATATCAAAAATCAAACAACCCAATCCAAAAATGGGCAGAAGGTCTAAACAGACATTTCTCCAAAGAAGATATACAGATTGCCAACAAACACATGAAAGGATGCTCAACATCACTAATCATTAGAGAAATGCAAATCAAAACTACAATGAAGTATCACCTCACGCTCATCAGAATGGCCATCATCAAAAAATCTACGGACCAAAAATGCTGGAGAGGGTGTGGAGAAAAGGAAACCCTCCTGTACTGTTGGTGGGAATGTAAATCGATACATCCACTATGGAGAACAGTATGGAGGTCCCCTGAAAAACTAAAAATAGAACTACCATATGACCCAGAAATCCCACTACTGGGCATATACTCTGAGAAAACCATAATTCAAAAAGAGTCACGTACAATAATGTTCATTGCAGCACTATTTACAATAGCCAGGACATGGAAGCAACCTAAGGGTCCATCAACAGATGAATGGATAAAGAAGATATGGCACATATACACAATGGAATATTACTCAACCATAAAAAGGAACAAAATTGAACTATTTGTAGTGGGGTGGATGGACCTAGAGTCTGTCATACAGAGTGAATAAGTCAGAAAGAGAAAAAGGAATACCGTATGCTAACATATATATATGGAATATAAAAAAAAAATGGTTCCGAAGAACCTAGGGGCAAGACAGGAATAAAGACGCAGATGTAGAGAATGGACTTGAGGACACGGGGAGGGGGAAGGGTAAGCTGGGACGAAGTGAGAGAGTAACATTGACATATATACACTACCAAATGTAAAATAGATAGCTAGTGGGAAGTAGCCACATAGCACAGGGAGATCAGCTCCGTGTTTTGTCACCACCTAGAGGGGTGGGATAGGGAGAGGGGGAGGGAGACGCAAGAGGGAGTGGATATGGAGATATATGGATACATATAGCTGATTCATTTTGTTATGCAGCAGAAACTAACACAACATTGTAAAGCAATTATACTCCAAAACAGATGTTAAAAAAAAAAAGACATTAAAAAACAAAAAAGAACACTCCTGATACTCTCAACATACTAGGAAGAGACTTCATCAACTGGAGATGAGTTTGGAATAGAAATAGTGGTAAGAATTTATTAGTAGAAAAACTAAGCAGAAGAAAGAAGAATTATCATATATATGTAAATATTATGTATATATGGCTCAGATGTGGGTAGCGTTTACATAACCATAACAATATAAACACTATATAGTGATCTGACTTAAAATATTATAAAATTTGAGAATAGGAGGATAAGAAGAACCAAGATTTTCATGTGGGTGGAGAAGAATGATGGGGAAGAAAGAGAGCTAAATCTCATTTTTCAGGGGTAATTGGGAAACAAGTACCTAGAGCTGAACATTTGAGAAATAAATAACTAGATATAGTTTAGAATACAGAGATAGTAGAATTGAAATTCATTATTTCTAGGAAAAGAAAGTGGGAAAGTGAAGAGCAACCTTAACGAACTTGAACTATTTGATGCTTTAAACTATATACACCTATCTATCGCTAAAAGCAATAAAAACTGGAGAGGAAGAGAACTAGAAATGGAAAGCCTCTTTCAGGAAGAATGATGTTGATTTGGATGTTCAACATCAGATGAGATGAGAGGAATGAGATCTGAGATGAGATATGAGGAATGAAAGAAAGAAGGCCAGTCTAGCAGAAGGGCACCTATCCAACTGCCAAAATGCTAATCTAAGTACTTTGCTGATATCTAGTCTTTTAGTTTGTTGTTTTTGTTGCTGTTTTCAGTGATCCTTAGTTTTTTCAGTTTTAGACCTTTACCTGACCCAAATTTATTGCCAGCTCACCTTCCAAATCATTTAACAAGGTAACTTTACCACCAGAAGTCATCTCAGTGTACCACCTTGTGCTAAAACGGGAACTGAGAATGGACTCTAACACACCCATTTAAAAACTATTTTTAAACTCCTCATTAAATTTCTGCATTACAACTGGATAAGATGGATAAGATGGATAACTAATTGCTTGTGCTAAACTAATAGCACCAATAAATGAAAGATAAGCCCAGTTTATTACCATTTCAATTTATATAAGTCTTAAACCAAAATCTTGAGGGTACAAAATAGCTCCAATATCTCAGAAACTAGAACTGGTATAATATGAGTACTTAATCTTTATTTTAAAACATTCTAGGAAATTTAGAGTAACAACATTATTTCAACAGAGCAATTAGAAAGATATAATAAAATGTTATTTATTTGGGTTAAAAAAATGCATGTTCTTAATATTACTCCAAATACTTTTACAAACTCCTGCTGCATTCTGAAAACAATCCTCTGAGATAGAGGATGCAAGACAGATGTTCCTCTGCCCACTTAGAAATGGGTTCCCACCCTTGCCTGAGGTCCTTGGCTGGTTACGGGAGCCAGAAGAACCAGTGGTCTGACTTCCAGCCCAGAGTTGATTCTATGGTTAAAAAATGGCCCTTTTTCCAAATCTCTAACCAACATGCTTTCTTTATTCTCTAAAATATGCTATAAATTCAGAAAACAGGAATATAAAATGCATGTGGAGGGTACCCATTTTATTTTATGACAAGCTATTATAATATTAATGGAGTAGTATAAATATTTAATAAAATAAACATATAATATAAATTAATAAATAACTATTCTATCCAGTGATTCCATTCTGAGGAATATCGTAGAATTACAAAGAAGACCAAAAACATAGATTAAGTGGGCCCAATATTTTACTTCATGTATTTAGTAAAGTCATGAGAGTTTAAATATGTCCCAAACTAAATATTCTCCAGTCTTATAATTACGGAGTCTCAAAATGAATTATTTTTTTCTGGATAATAAATCTTTATATTCAGAACTTGCATTACTTTAAAGAAACTTAGAATTATGTGTAAAGATAGAAAATCATCAAAAAAATCATGTAAGTCACTGATTTAAGCATATTTGTGTCTTTCAGGGAAACTATAATTCATTGCAACCTTCTTTAATGCAGAATTGTATAAGATTCTTTACTTTAGCATGATTTTGAAATTTGTAAAATGAAAACATAAGAAAAATAGATTGATATATTTTGAAAGTAATAGCATTGATCTTTTCAACAATTAATAGCCTACATTTCAACTTATACTATCATATTGTGCTCTCCAGAAACAATTCAAGCTCTAAATATTTAGAATGCAAAGAACATTGAGGAATTAAACTGTAATGTAAAACAGAAAATATTTCAAGAGTACATTTAAAGTGTGTTTGATGGACAGGCGAAATAATTAATATTGTTAATTTCCCATATTTGACATTACCCCATACACATGCCTATGCATCTTTGATAGGTCTTTACTATGATTATTGCACAACAGAAATTATAAGAAACAAAACAGTAATATCAGTGAGAGAGAAATTCACAGAAAATACTGATTACATTTGATATGGTTTGAAAACTGGCTTTGAGTGAATATCTGCTTAGAGAAATGCTTGGAGAAAGAATGTCCTTGGGAACAATCATAAACAGAAAACACTATAGATTGGATTTACAAAGAAATAAATATATACATAGTCTATAAAGGCAATGTCTTGAGCGTTATGCTGGCAATTTTCCAGGAGCCCTGGGAACATGCCTAATTTCCATCTAAATTTGCACACGTCTTTATTGCAATCTCATACCCTGTGAAGATTTACTCACTCTCATGTCCTTTGGCACAAGGGGAGAAATGAGATATTTCTCTCTCTTTCAATCTCTCTCTCTCTTTTTCTCTCTCTCTCGACAGTCAAATCAGTGATGTTCTTGCAGGATCCATCAGGAGTCTATCTTGAATTCTTTGAGACCTCTCCTTAGCATCACTGATATTTAAAGAATTTTTAAAAACTCAGTCAATGCTTTAGTTATGAAACTTACTCCCATATAATTTCCACATCAGAAATTAAGCTGTACAAATGAATAACTGAATAAGGCTACACCCATCATAATACTCTGTAACTCATCCCACCTGTGCATGTAAAACATGCATTGTCAAATAATTTTACGAGGTTGCTAAAGTTGACATCCCTTCAAATGGACCATTTCCTGCATATCTATTTGAAAGCTTATTCTTCTCAGTTATTCTCATCTCCTCCCTTTCTATTGCCTCCTTCCTCTCAGAGTAAAAACATACTCAAATCCTAGAAAAACACATCCTCAGTTATAACCCCCATTGAGTCACTGCCCTCTACCCTCACATTTACTGTCAAGTTTTTTTAAATAGCTTAGGGTTTCTTTCTCTACTTCTTCTACTACTCTCATCCTCTTGTAATCTGTTTCTGCCCCACAAAGTATGGAAAGTACTTACTTAAAATGTCACCAAAAACCTGTAAGTCATCAAATTTAGGTGCCTCTTTTAACTCTTATTAATGGTGATGATGATGATGATGATACTGGTAGCTGACTTCATTGATCACAAACTATGTGCCTGGCACTGTGCTAAGCATTTTGCATGTGTGTATTAGCACATTCATCCTCACAGCAACCTTTTCTTTAACAAGTTCTTTAACAGCTACTCCGAGAAATTTCAGCTTCAAGAACTGACTTGATTTTCCCCAGTTGCCCAGTTCATAAGCACTTGGTCACTTTGCAGCATTTTGTATATTTTCCATGCTTATTAATAACCCATCATTACTTTCTTGATGTGCTTTCATCTCTTGCCCTGTCCTATCTGACTTCCCTTCTGGCTCTAGGAGATGCTGCCTCATTTTCCTTCTCTTAAGTCACTCTTCCGTGCATTCTCACCCTCTCCAACACATTATCCCTTCATACCATTTTGATCATCTCCTTCTAAGAATGAATTCCAGGTTTAGGTTTCTGGCCAAGGCATTCCTCCTGAGTTGGGGCACATGTGGCAATAGTGTCCTTCTTTTTCTCTCTTCCTGCCCACAAGCCTCTTGCTTTCTCTTACACTTTTCATCTAGTCTATCTTACAAATCCATAGAATCTCCCTTTACACTATTCTTAAAATCAGTTTCCCCTCTTTTCACTTCCAGTTGTGCAAGTGAAGGATCACATTACTTCTGTGATTAATTGTAATTCCTTTCTGATAAGGGAAAAAATATAAACCAAAAATTTTGAATCAGAAATTCCTAAATTTGAACAAACCACATCTTGGGCATTTACTGTGTGCTCTTGAACAAATTGCCTTTCTATGTCTCAGTTTTCCCCTTGGTAAAATGGAAATAATACAGTGTGTGAGGATTAAATAAAATCATAGGCATAGATCAATAACATAATAACAATTCAGAAAAAAAGCTTTTATTATATTATTAACTTGAATTTTTGACTGCAGATTTTTCTCTAACCTGCTTGTCATAAAGTAATTCAAAAACTTTGTATAGTTTCTCTTTATGACTCAGTTCCCTTAAGCTTGCATGATTTTATCCCAAGCCTTCTACAGACTTTCTTTCTGTCTCCCATTTCTCCATTCCCTAAAGTCTCTGCAGTTCATCTACATGACGTCCCTTAAATAATTCTCCCTGCATTTTCTTAAATAATTCTCTCTGTTTAACACATTTTGACCCCAACCTTCACAAATCAAAATTCAACTCACTCCTTTAGGATAGAGAAACTTTGAAACAATCAAAACTATTATTTCCGGGCTTCCCTGGTGGCGCAGTGGTTGAGAGTCCGCCTGCCGATGCGCAGAGCGCGGGTTCGTGCCCCGGTCCGGGAGGATCCCGCATGCCGCGGAGCAGCTGGGCCCGTGAGCCATGGCCGCTGGGCCTGCGCGTCCGGAGCCTGTGCTCCGCGGCGGGAGAGGCCACGGCAGTGAGAGGCCCACATACCACAAAAAAAAAACAAAAAAAAAACAAAACAAAAAAAACCCACTATTATTTCCTAGAATCATCCCAGTTAAGATTAATTTCCTTCTGTTGTGTCCATATCCCAGGCTAAAACTCTATTTGTTGAAATCTGCCCCTTTTTTTGGTATTTTTTAGTTATATCTCTGTCTCTCCTCAGATAAGAAGACAGACATTGTTAGTTTCCTTTCTGTCCTCTCACTTTATCCAGTTGTTTGTACAGAATAAATGCTCAATACATATTATATAAATTTAAATAAAATATTTTCAGACAGTATTCTCTATAAGTAATGACATGGAGGAAATTTCAACTTTCTTAATATCAGAATATCCTCCCAAGAAGAGCTAGTCTTTGTCTAAGGAATACTTTGCTGCACTCATCAGGATGAGGCACCCATCCACAGGGAACTTATTTGGAAAAACAACAGGTGATCTATAAATATTTTCTAAAGGGGGTTGGATCAGTCAGTTGAAGGCTTTGTGAGTGATTGGGACATATGAACTTGAAAACAGAGCTGAATTTCTTATGGCAAGAGAGTGGATTTGAGAGAAAGAGAATTCCATACTGAGAGGAGATGAGGAGATGAGCTATCTTTCTCGGAAGAACAGAGATGTCTGATGGGCATTTTTTCCCATGTTGGTTGGTGCTGTCAATATACCTTTTCAACACCCCCCCATATGAAATTTTCAGTAAAATTCCATATTGCCTCCAAAGCACTGTGAAGTTCAAACGGGTTTGGGAGGGATGAGTTAATGGACTGAGACCTCCTTCAAAATGGACACAGGGCAAGAACTGAATAGGTCAACCATATCTGGATTATATTTATATAATATTATACTTCTGTAAAATCCCGTGTTTCCAGAGTATGGAGACATAATAATTTAGTATAATTATGGCCGTGATCTCGTCCTTTTCTCACTTTATGCCCCAAATCCCATATTTGCCTAGGTATCATTATGACATAACTACACATTTATGGAGAACCAGCAACAGATAGTATTGTATAGTATTAGTGGAAAAAAAAGTAGTAGTGATAACAATACCTACTATTTTTACCAATAATATCTCCTACTGACCATATGCCAAGAACTGTTCTAAGTTTAATATCTCACTTAATCCTACCTATAGCCCAATATTACGAGTATTCCCATTTTACAGGCTTAGAGGCTTAGAGAGGTTGAGTAACTTGCCCATAGTCCCATGGCTAGTAAGAAACAAGGTCAGAGGTTAAGTCTCTTTGCATCTACTTTAATACAGAAGTTCTCAACCAAAGTATTCACTGCTATTAAGGGATCCAAAGGTGTACAATGTATAAAACCCCTCCACCACCAAAATGCTGAAAACTTATTTGGGCAGATTAAGCAAATATTCCTTAAAAGATAACCCAAAATGGTTCGGATTTGAGTTTCAATTTTCATTTTCCAAAATGTAAAATAGAAAGATACTTGAGACTTAAACATTTGATTGACTCAAAGTCCAAATTCAGCAAGTATTTTCAACCAAGTGTGATGGGTCTGACCATCTTGAGACAAGAGGAACTCCAAATTGACACTGTGATGAGTAGCACTAAGTAAGCCAAGAAGATTGGTTGCCTTGGTGAGCCATGTATGGACAATCCAAAAAAGTATCCAAAAATACTTCTAAAAAAACATTCTCTGGGTCTTTAAAAGAATCTCTACCTTATTTTCTTGGCCTTTTAATAAATCTCTCACTAGATTTAGAATACCTTTTTTCCCAAATGCCCAGAAGCAAATACTGTATATAGTCTAATATAATTTTTAATTCCCTCTGCTGTTCTGGGTTAAATGACTATGATGTTTTCAGAATTTCATTTTTAGGTAGTCCTAAATTGTGAGCCAGTAAATTGTTCTGTTTCTACATTATGAAACTCTTAAGACAAACATCATAATTGTGTTTCTTTTCCTACTAAGAAACATCACAGTTTATTCTTGGGAATTATTTAGATGAAAGGAAATCTCAAGGAATTATGCAGAAGTGACATTAACACTGATGTTGTTCAAACAAGGGAAAACCAGAAATTTTGATTGGGAATTAAAACAAGAATTGCTCTCTGGACAGACTTATAAATTATATAAATAAAAATTAATTTAAATAAATATCAGATTTCTATGAGAACAAATGAGAAATTCAAAGTTAAGGTAAACATTAAGTATTACTTTAGGATTAAAATAAAAGCCAATGATCTGAGATAAAGAGATGCCACTGTATACTGAATTTAAAAACAAATAATGCCCTCTTCTTCAATCTGTACCAATGTTAATTGCATGATGGAATTTAAATTTATGCGACAGATGTAAGTAAATTCACATTTTTATGCCTTTCCACTTTGTTCCATAAGCAAAAATGGTTTTCATCTGAAGGAAATAAAAGTACTAGAACATAATATTGAAGGATGCTATCTTTTAAATGAGAAATCTTAGTGGTTTATATTAGGTTCCCAATATGTTGGTTTAGTATATCATTAGTTACATGATTAGGTAGGGTTTTTTTTAATCCTTTTTTTATGTACCCATTAGGCCAGTATGCCTTCTTTGGAGGTTAAGATACAAATTACCTAATTAAGTGTTACAGTCCATGTAATAAAATCAAATATATGAAATCAATGCAGTACATAGTTATCCTGAATATTCCATTGCTTTGTTTTTTACAGAAAGAACAATTAAGTAACTGTTTGACTGTTATTCTATCAAATTCTGCTTTTTATCTTTAATTTTAATCTAATTTATTTTTAAAATATACACTTTTATGTGGAAGACATGCACATTATATATGCATGTGGGGGGGCATATCAGGATATTTTGAGATTATTTTATGGGTATGAAGAATTGAGAACAAATGGTTTGCTTTATGTTAACATGAGAACTGTTTTTCATCATTTATTTGAAAGAGAATTAGATATTTTATAAGTGAAATTCTTATTGTGATCTACTTCTGAGAAACAGTCTAGTTTTTTGTCTCAGGCTCCTACCCCATTCTCATCATCATACCCTCTCCATTTATTTCTTGTTCCAAAACTGCATCAAATAGCTTTAAATGAAATCTTTAAGCCAATCATAACTGTGTACTTCTTGGTAAGGTACTTTGTAACCACAATTCTGTTATAACTAATCAGTTTATCCAGAATGATCATCTTTTTAGTTATTAACTCCACATATAAAGGTATACCTGCTTTATATCAGATTCTGTTCCAGATTCTGGAGATAGAGCAGTGTACCAAACATAACAATCTTGGTTCTCATGCATCCTGATCTCTAATTGCAATTGTTTCCTTTGAGTTGGTAAAATTAGCAAGACAAACCTGAATGCTCATTCCCAGTTACCAGGCTGGACCTAAGTGTGTCAACAAAAAGTAGATTTTAAGCTCTTCAAGGTCATTTGAAGGGCTTCTATTAATTTTGAAAATAGATGGGAAGGGTTTAAGAAAACATTTGCTTTGTTTGCGTGGCTTAGAGACAGTAGGCTCCTGGCATAAGAATGAAGAATGGTAAATGGAACTCAGGGATCCTGACCCATTACTGAAGACCCAGAGTTAAAGAAATTTGGCAGCAGAGAACAAGGTGACTGGAACCAAAGATTATAGAGAGAAATTGATGCCGATAACCACAAGGGAGATGTCTCCAGGAACAAAGTAGAAGTATGGGTTGGTTGTTCTAGCTCTATGAGATGGCCTCGGAGATATCAGGAAGGACTGGTTCTAACAGTGTGGAGAGAAGACTGAAAGCTCATCATGTTCTGGCCCCTAAAGCATGGAGATTTATCTTGTGAAGCAATTACTGAGTATCTATAGGGATGTGAAGTAAGACAACTATAGCTCTGGAACCTCAGCACATATCACCACTGTGAGCTGTGCAGGGGCCTTGACAAATGGGGCCTAACCAAATGGCAGGTAGTAGCCTCAGACTTTGCAGTTTTCTCAGAAACAAACTTTGGGAAGCAAGATATCCAAACCACATCACTTCTATATCAGCCAAGACCCTGAGCTTCTTGAACAATTCAAGAGGTAGGAAGAGACCTCTCCCTACAGTAGACTTCCTGCTAATAAGCACGTGTGGAGGTGGAGTGACGTACTGAAAAAGAAAATTATTACCAGACAATATCCAGGATATTGAAATAGTACACTCAGGTTGAATTAAATTAATATCTAGTCATATTTGTCATTCTTTTTTACATTCTTTATATTTGCCCTTAACATTCAGGATGAGAAAATTTAAACAAGAGGAACAACAAAGATGCTTAAATTCTAAATTTGCAAGGGAACATCTGATTTTAAATGGAAGGAGGTTTATAACAACTCTTCTTCCTGACCCTATAAATATAAATCAAGACAAAAAAAAAAGAGATAACAAAACAAAAAAATGTGCTTCTTTCAGGCTGTATTCAACTTTCTGTTGCATTTTACAATTACTCCCCACTGTGCTATCCTCAGAGGTGATAAAGGAGAGCTGTTTATTACCGGACTTTTCCTAACCTCCATCTTCTTATTCCCTTGGGTCCATATACCTGAAGGCTGTGATTGTGTCTTAACTGAAATAAAGCTTATATGGAATAACTAAGTTCAATAAGGAAGCTTAAACACAACCATACCACTTTTAGATAGAGTGGACAAAACGTTTGCTTCCGAGAACCTCTAAATGTCAGACAGGTAAGACCATCTAAGACAAACTCTTTAACCCAGCTTCCATGACCCTGCAGGATCTGGTCCCACCTGCACCCCATTTCACTCAACCCCCCTGCACAGCCTTGACTTCAGGTACTTTGGTCTTCATTCAGGCCTTTATACACATCATGCTGCTTTATGCTACAAAAACTTTCTCCACTTTATCACCTCTGAAAGAAAATTTCTTCCTTCTCCCTTCATTAGTTAACTCATCTTTCAGATCTTAAACCAACTGTCATTTTCTACAGACAGATCCAACCACCTATTTCATGTTTTTATTGTGGGAGAACCTCCTGTTGCAGTTTCTATTTTGCACTGTGATTACATTTTAATGCCTACCCCCGCCCCCAAGATTGTAAGTTCCAAGAGAGCTGCTAACTTCTCAGTTTTCTCACTTTCTATTGTGTATCTATGCCTAGGACAAGGTATATATTTAATTAATATTTACTCAGTGACTGAATGAAGGAGGTGAACGTCTTGATAACCTGTAATAATTGTGTCTACTATAACAAAATCTAATGTAAAGTGAATAAATGCAAATTCCAACATTTATATCCATAAAATCAACCACAAAAGTACGGAATGAGGTGCATGAAACTTAAGAGCAGATTATACAAATGTATATTTCAGTATTCTACTTAATTACAATTTCCCTATGAATCAACAATATGACATGTTTACCTCAAAACAGAATCACTAGGAAGACAGTGCCCAAAATCATAGAATAGATTTTCCCTTTATACTTCAAATTGATCAAACTGTATCAAGAAAACTGTGGAATACTATTTTTATAGGAATGCAAATAAATTGGAGCATATTCAGAGGAAAGAAATTGCCATGATGAGATGGGGAAGCCATTACAATGACTGAAAAGAGCTATTTTGTGTTTGCTTATTCATTCATTCACTCATTTAATTCATTCAATGAATATGATTGAGTATATCATACCAAGAGGAAATCTGGGCAGTTGAATGCACAAGCAAAATAGACAATGATCCCTGCCTCGTGTAACTTACAGTCTTTAAGGAATGATAAACAATAAATATAATAAAGATGTAAATCATCTAGTATATTAGAAGGTGATAAGCACTATGGGGAAAAATGTTGAATGATTAAAGGGGATCTGGGCGCTAGGGTGGAAAGAGAATGAGCTAACAGAAACATTAATACTGTAATGAGGGTTGGACTTATTGAGTGGTGATATTTGATCAAAGAATGGAAGAAAGTAAGGGATATAAGATATTGCCCCCAAATGAATGTCTGGGGGAAAATGTTTGAGGCAGAGAAACCACTCAAGTGAACGCCCTACTTCAAGATGGATATTGCCTGGCATGTTGGAGGGACAATAACAAGCCAGTGTGGCTGAGGCAGAGTGAGTCAGTGGAAGAGTGCAGGAGAGGCGACCTGAGAAGCAGAGGAGGCCAGGTCAAGGCCTTGAAAGACAGGGCATGGGTATTGGTGTTTACTCTAACATGAGTAGCCAAATGAGACTGGATAAAATTCTGTATATTAAAATGAACCAAACTGGAAAAATTATAAAATGACAAAATTTAACTCTATTTTAATATTATTAGTAAGAATTAACATAAAAAATAGAATGGGCAATCTCATCATGGACAAAATTATTTTTTTAATTCATCACTTTATTAAAATGGATCTTGAATGTACATGCTTTAATTCATGTCCATTCTATTGATAGAAAAATGGAGACAGAAGACAAGAAATACAAGTGATATGAGAGTTCAAGACCTCATAAATCTTTTTGTTTGTTTTGC
Source organism: Mesoplodon bidens (assembly GCF_964165515.1). Lineage (NCBI taxonomy): Eukaryota > Metazoa > Chordata > Mammalia > Artiodactyla > Ziphiidae > Mesoplodon > Mesoplodon bidens. Next base: position 51,797,045 of record NC_138165.1, read on the forward strand.
TTTGTTTTATTTTAATTTTTTTAACATCTTTATTGGAGTATAATTGCTTTACAATGTTGTGTTAGTTTCTGCTTTAGAACAAAGTGAATCAGCTATGCATATACATATATCCCCATATCTCCTTCCTCTTGCATCTCCCTCCCACCCTCCCTATCCCACCCCTCTAGGTGGTCACAAAGTACTGAGCTGATCTCCCTGCGCTATGTGGCTGCTTCCGACTAGCTATCTATTTTACATTTGGTAGTGTATATATGTCCATGCCGCTCTCTGGCTTCTTCCCAATTTACCCTTCCCCCTCCCCGTAAGACCTCATAAATCTTATTTCCATTTTCATTTTATCACATTCCAATGCAGATGGTCTCTCATGGTCCATCAGAACTTAGGGAAAAGTCCCCAAAGAAAAGAATTTTAGTGCAGTTAGCATGTTTTAAATAATATACAACAATGTTTTAAAATATCATATTAAAATATATATCATATGCTTATAACACAAGCATATATAAAGTATATATGTACATATAAATTATAAATATATAAATATTCAATACTGTAAAGAACTATTAGTATATAATGTAATACTTTAAACATTATATCACAAACATTGTGAATGTATATCTTTCAAAACAACACAATTTACTTCTTACCATTTTTATCATCCTGTAGCATTTCCTGTTATATAATGAAAACAGTAAGATTTCCAGGGCACATATTCCTTCCTCATTCAGGAGATTTTTAAAAGTGAGATTTTAAAAATTATCCTTTAAAAATTTGTTGTTATTTTTCAGTGCTCCATAATTTTTGTTGCTTTTTTTAGTGGAAAATAACTAGAGGAATTTAAGTTGACAAAAATGCACCTCAACAGTACACTATTCTACTTTTTAAAAATAAAGGTACTCTGTTTATTTAAGCAGTGCATCCATCCTGCAAATACTTTATAAGGGAAACAATATACAAAGAAACACACACACACACACACACACACACACACACACACACACACACCCTTTCCTAAAAATGTTTCCATTACTCCTCAGAAGTCACCAAACGGCAAACCTAAATGATTAGACTAACTCATCCAGCTCACTAGTCAATTTAGGAAGAGAAAGGAGGTCTACAGAGTGAAGTAAGTGGACAGATTGAAGGACGAGGAGGGGGGTAATGTTTTCTGGAAGTAGCTCTTAGAAATCCTGTTCACAGCCTGGAACCGCATAAATTTTCTCTGCATATGTTATTGCTACCTTGGGGGCCATGATAGCATATGCATTTTGGGTTTAAAAAAATAGATATATGTACATGAATATGTGTGTTTAATGCATAAATATTATGATGACTTTTCTTTCATGGGACTCTGTAGTCCCTTCAGACTGTACTATAGTATGTACAGTAAATAAACAGTAATCCATTGAGAATGCATATATTTTTTGAGAAAACACAAGGTAGGGGTGAAAAAGGGCTGAATATTATTGCTCAATTTAGAATATCTCAGAAGTGAAAAATTATGAAGCAAAATAAACTCAGCAAGACAATACAGACATTTGGCGGTAACACTGACTCCAGCAGAAGAATCAATATGAATATATAAAATGGAACAAAGAATCTTGAAAAAGCAAGAAAATCACACTTTTGCATTAGTGTAACAGCTAGAAAAAATTTTAAAGCAAACTAACATATTGTTAAAATGCATTATGTAGTCTGATTAGAAAAATATAACTTCTGGTCAGGTGACTTTAATAAAGCCAGTAAGTTTAGTTACTTGAACACCTGTAGGTTATTATTATGAAAAGAATGTTATCATTTGAGTATATAAATTCAGCCTATGATGTATTTTGTTTTTCAGAGAAGATATATGTTCAATGTACTTAGTCTTAATATTCTTTGTATACGTGATAGAACAGGATGATAAAAGCAAATGATTATAATATATTTGGTTTCCCAGTAAGTTCCCTCAAACACAGAATGACAAATCTAATATGAATCCCCAGAAATTCAGTTACTTCTAAGCTTCAGTATTCTGGAATACATAAAATAAATATATGATCAATGAAATGAAATATGACAAAATGTTTCATATTGATGTTTTCTTCTTTCAAAAAATGCCTTTTTGGTTAATGCCCCAAGTCACTTTTTCCATACATTTTCTTTTTCACAATGTATAGATTTCCTAGTTCTGATCTCAAGTTCAGGGAGCCTGGGGAGAAGTGGGAGATTTCTTCAAACCAGGGCTGTTCCTCAGCCTTTCACATGAGAAAATTGTTAGAAGCATTAAAGTATTTCTGACTATGCTGCATTCCTTTGTTCAGAGTGAGTTTTGGGAACACATCCTTTTCTCATTATATTTCCATAAAATATATTTGATCTATTCTATTCTTAGAATACCTCTGATGTGGTCTGTGAGTGGAGCACAGTATAAAAATATTTCTTTTTTATATGAGACAAAATGTTTCCATTTCTTAGACACATAAAAAAAAATCCAACTATATAGCACTCTAAGAAAGTAAAACTTGTTCAGTACATTTTCGTAGTGCTCAAAACAGACCACAAAGGCCCCCTATTCCTCTATTGTAGTTCAGAACCTCACCCAAGGCATGGAGCCCTCTGCAGAACAAAAGGAAATCAGGAAGAAAAAGGGGAGCCAGGAGGACTGGGAAAGATCTTGGATAACTCAACTAAGAAAGCAAGTTTATATTTAGAAGAAACAAAAGAAGTTAAGCCTCTTTCTCTAAGACTAAATGAGTTTGACTAAATTTGTATCAGGAACAAAAACATCATCAAAATTTTTAATAGTTTAATGTGAATAGTTGACATGTTTGCTCGATTAATTCAATTTAGAAACCACTAGAAGCCAAACAAGTCTTTCTTGCAGTTTTCTACCACACACCCAGGGTACACAGCACCAGGCCACACATCTACAACCTGGTCTAGTTGACCTGTTTATTATTCCAGTAGCAAACAATTTTTTGAGAACATTTTCTTCAGAAGACTTGTCTTTGGCATTCCCTTATAAGAGAACAACCACTTAAATCTAGTTGTGTCAGGGACAAATGAAACTAAAAGTTAATCCTGAAGGCTTGCCACCCACAAACTCAGTCCAAAACCAAAGACATAGAAGAAATCTACTGTTAACTCTCTTTGATTACTCATGTTATTGTGTATTTATCATTTTTATGGTTACCATAAGCAATGTAAGGGTAAGAATTTGGTCTCTCTTATCACAGTGTCTAGTATATCTAGAACAGTGCATGATACACAGCAGTTACTCAATAAATATTTGCCAAAAATATGAATAAATGAATGAGTAGGGAAAATGGACCTCATTCTCTGTTCACTTTATTGCTAAAAAGGAAATATACAAAGTGACAATAATTGGCCCAGTTAAACTGAGAACTTGCTGATTGTCCAAGAAGACCTTATCCTTCCCAGATGAGATAGTTGACTATATATTTGGGAAACAATTGCTCCTTGTGAAAGATACTATCATTACAGACATGTCTGAATTCTTTTTATAAGAGATAAGTGCAATGTTCCAAAAATTCTAAATATTTCTGTACTGGAGTGAAATACTGAAGAGTGCTGCATTCTTAAGCTTTTATACAGCCTCCAGTGTTAAATCCCCCTACAGATTTAGCACTATCAGTATTCCTGCTATTGATATTGAACCAACATAAGCAGACATATGTACAATCAGTTTTGCTGTAATGGGTTATATGCAAAAATCATGCAATAAAAACAACAGGACTTATGGGGGAAATGATTTGGGGGTACAACATTCAGAAACTTTTGTCAGTGACTCATTAAGAAAAAAGAAACCTAATAAAAATGGTAGCATAGTTTTACATATGATATATGTTTAAGAAATACATAAATACTACAGTAAATGTCACTTTATCTTGAAAAAGACCTGAAGGTTGCTTATGCTGGTGGCCTCAGAAGGGTTTAGCTCATGTCTTACTGTGAAGGGGGGAGAGGAGAGCTACATGAAATTAGACAGAAAGTTGTAATACTAGGTGTGGAAAGGTGTGGCTCATAACTCTTGAGATGAACAAGGTAGCTGGTGAATATCTGAGGTATGTGCGTGTGTGTATTTTGTGTATCTCCACGCAGTTCGATTCTACTGTGTGCAGTTTTCAACGTTCATTCACCTTGTGTTTCTTGTAGACAAAATTGTGCATAAGTAAGTTCAAATTTTGCATTATGCAAATTGTTCTCTAATATATTAATCATGTTGGAACAAATTCATGTTTTCAAAAAGAGTGTCATAGCAGAAATCCCTCTATCATCTTCCAACAGAATGAAAGAGAAACTATAACATAAATCTCAGCCCAATCAACACAGGACCATGCTAGCACAGTTTGCATTTGACTTTTACACCCTAAATAAAATTTGTTTTATCTACATTTTAAACTTCTTAAGAGCAACAGATACTTAATAGCATATCCAGGAGTTCTTTCTCCAACTGCTTTTAATATAATAGGATTCAAGAAATATTGTTTGGTGAAAAAGCCAGAAGAACCATTGTAATATACCACTCCAAGTATGTAGTCTTTAACTGCTCAGGTAGCAGAGATAAAGTATAGAAATTATAGTACAAGAAAAACACAATGTAAGGTCATTGTGGTTTTAAATGTAGTTTGGCATTTGAGACCTCAAAATTGATATGCTCACATATGCATCTAGTAAATTACACCACAGCTACTCATCCAATAAAAAATAGGTGATGTTAAATTTCTATGATCCTACATAACGTTGAAATATACTAAATCATAATTTTGAGGTTCTCTTGAAAATTGAGTGATTTAGCACAATATTTTTGCTTCTCTGCTGGATACAAGTTAAATGGATATATAGATATTTTTGATATACAGTTTCACTGGTTATTTTGACTCTTTAAGGGTAGATCAGCAGTGGATTGCACAAGAATTAACTGTTTATTGAATACCACCAATATGTGAATCACTGTTCAAAACCATACTCAGTATATTGTTTCAAAATCTGCTGCTCCTTTTATATTACCTATTTCGGTTAATCATTTAGTTAATTAACAAATCGAATCTCACTTCCTGTATTGATATTTGTTGGCTGTATTTGTAGCTGTTGCTTAAACAACAAATTTATTTTTTCTTTCCTCCACAAGTTCTGTGCAAGTCAGCTGGGGTCACTTTTCTGCTTTGTCATTAACCTCACTCCAAGACTGAAAATAATAGAGCTATCACTATCTGGAATATAGCTGGTCACAATGACAAGGCAAAATCACGCCTCTTAAAGTTTTTGCCCAGGAATAACACTTCTTTGCTCACATTTCATTGGTGGAAACATGTCATGTGGCCACCCCTAGTTCCAAGCTGGGACGGAATTTAATCTTCTGCTGGAGGCTGTGAAGGTGAGAATGCTAAATTATTTGTGCAAAGTCATAGTAACATTCATAAACTTAATGTTCACTGAAGTCCTTTGTCTTTATTAAATTCTATGGTTATTTTTTAAAAGGGCACTTTGCAGGTAATATATGAGATTTTTGAAATTAGTTGGATTATTTAGTTTGGAAAATTTTCTAGTATGAAATTGATATTAAAGAAATGGACCATATCTTATCCTTCAAAGATCCATTATGAATCACGGTAAAAATTTCAGGAGATTAAAACCTGACACAAACTATCCAACCAGGATTTTAATGGTTAAAAGTGAAGAAAAGATTTTTTGTTTTGGTGTTGAATGTTACTTAGATAACACAAAAACACATAACCTAAACTATTTCAGTGGTCGCAGGAATTGTGCAGGATAAAAGAAAAGAAATATGTTTAGAAGCTTGTAAATGTTAGGAAAGTTTTATAATCATTAAATAGCTAAGGTCTGATGTTAGCGGAAAAACACTGTATGATCTCCATTACCATGCCCTCATTCTAAATGTTCAAGCTCACATGTCAGCCGTGGACTTGCCATGCCTGGTTAGATTTGTCTTCTTCAGTTACCACTCAGTTACTAACATAACCAGGCTCTGTGCCTCCTCTTCAGCATGGCTTGGCTGTCCCATGTAAAAGTGATCTGGTTTGTTTAAACAGAATATTTTCTTACTGTACTCTTTGTTATTATATATCATAGCAGAGAGCTTTGAGTTAATAAACCAGCATTTCACCACTGCTCACATGTCAAAATAGGTCACAGAACCTTCAAGGGAACATCAAATCAAAGGTCAGTAATATCACCATAGTTTGTGCCATATATTTTAGAGTATAACCACTCTGTCTTTTGGTTCACTGCCAATATATTCTGCCTTCTGTTAGTCTCATATTCATTGAATATTGATCGTCTCACTCCAACTTGATTAAAAACCTCTTTAGCCCAGAGACCAAGCTGTGCACTTCTTTGCATCAACTACCATACCTAAAGTAGTACTGAGCACATAGCAAGTCCCTCGGAACATCTTTGTCCTGGTGATATCTATTTAAAATGCAGGGAGGACAGAGGACTTCTATTTCTTCATTCAAAAAAAAATTTTTTTTAAGCAGCTGCCACACAGCCTGGACTGTATAAAGTTTTGGTAAACAACTGAAAACAAGCTACAAACCTCAGAGCAGTAGTTCTCAATCAGGGTCAGTTTTGCCTCCTAGGGGATATTTGGCAATGTCTGGATATCGTTTTGGTTTTCACAGTTGAGGCTCGGGTGCTGCTGGCATCTAGCCGGTAGAGGCGAAGAATGCTGCTAAACATCTTGCGATGCAAAGGACAGCCCCCCACAAGAAAGAATTATCGAGCCCCAAATGTCCATTTGCCCAAGTTGAGATCGTGCCCTATAGTTTAATGGGTAATGTGCAGTGTAATGTTTTTCAGAGAATGAAAAACAATTTTAATACAAACTTGCTAATAATGATGTCTTCTTTCGCCACTATTCTCAAAGGCAATGAGGTCAATATTTGTATCTCATTAAACAATGTAACATTGATTATGATAAATTCAGATGCAGACACATGACAAAAAGTATATAAAGGAGTTACTAAGAAGACTTTTGTTATTGAGAAGACTTTTGAGGATGGAGATATAAACAGTTGTTTCCATTACTTTCTTAGACTAGAAGTAGCATTTCCTCATTAACAGAAATAAAGAAGATAATAATAGGCAAGGTTAAGTTTAGAAAAGCTGTATTTATACTCCAATTGTATTTCTGATACCCTGGTAACTGCCAGGGCTACTCCACAACTTGAGATCTAGTTAAGATTGGCTAAGGCTCAACTTCTTTTTACTCAAGGGTCTTGAGTAGAAAAATAATGTCCAATAATTTCTTATATAATAATAAATATGTAATACAATAATAATATTTCAAATAAATAAGAAATATCCAGTTTATATGCAAAGATTTTTTTAAATCAGGTAAAGATGAATCATAATAGGGCAGAACCATTGGAATTTTGCAAACTTTCTTGCTAGTACTCCAAAGGTCAGATTTAAAAAGCTGTGCTCAGTAATTTAATGCAAATTTGCATTTTTTTAACAGTAAAATCTTCACTATTAGAGGGGTAGCCTAGAGTTGGGGAACCTCCTGGGCACAACCTAATTGTACCTAACCTTATTGTACAACTGCCAAAAAGTAATGCCCCTTCATTTCTATTACTGCAAAACTTCAATAAAGTGTTAACTCTCTGTCCATCAGACCCTCAAATAATTACAGTAGTAAAAAGTTTAAGTATATCCATCACACCTATTTCTTACATGAAAGCTCCTAAGCCTAAGAAACCTAGTAATCTTTGTGTGTTGTTGTCTGTTTCTCTCTCTCTCTCTCCCCCTCTCCTTTGCACGTCTGTGTGTGTGTGTGTGTGTGTGTGTGTGTCTGTTTCTTGGAGAATACAGACACAGGGCACATCCTTCTCTTTGTATTTTTTTCTTTTCTACCTCACCTAGGGTTGAATTAGTAAACTCCTCATCTCTCCATCTTTGTATTTGTTAATCATGTTATTACATTTTACCCTGAGTCTTTTTTTGTTGTGTAGCTATATGTCTCTTTCACTCAATTGACCATTCTTAAAAACTAAACAGATGTTTTCCTTATTTTCATAATTAAATTATTTTATATTTCATTTTAAATGTTTATGCATTCATTCACTTAATCATTTAACATACAATTATTGAATACCTATTGTATTCCTGGTTTATGTTGGAATTTGGAATATGACAAGTAATAAAAACTAGATTTTCCATACCCTTACTGTGTATTATAGTCTTTGGAGAAGACAGACAAGTAACCTGGCAATGATATTTCAGTGTGATAAGCTCTCTGATAGCGGAAGTGGAGTTCCATGAGAACATGTAGAAGAGGCAACTAAGTCAGTCCTAAAGGGGTTGAGACTTGAGAAAACATGCCAGAGGTTTTGAAATCTAGACTTAAATATGAGGAATTAACCTAAATTACCTTTCTGGGCAATGGAAGAATAATGGCTATGACGAGTGGTGGAAACAGCAGCCAAATACTGACATGATCAGATGTGTATTTTTAAAATAGCTAGTGGAAGCAGCAGCATAGCACAGGGAGATCAGCCCAGTCCTTTGAGATGACCTAGAGGGGTGGGATAGGGAGGGTGGGAGGGAGGCTCAAGAGGGAGGGAATATGGGGACATGTGCACGCATACGGCTGATTCACTTTGTTATACAACAGAAACTAACACAGCATTGTGAAGCAATTATACTCCAATAAAGATGTATTAAAAGAAAAATATCACTCTCTTTTCCATACAATACTACAGTGGAGGCAGGATTGGAAGCAAAGAGACCAGCCAGGAGACTGTTACAATTGTCCCTTGAAGAGGTGAAGTTGGCTTGCAATAGAAGAGAGACAGAAGAAGTTGAAAGTTTGTTAGTTGGAGATGAGGATGGGAGACCCAAGGCTGATTCCACGGTTTCTGACTTGGTCAGTTAGTAGATGATGGTACCACTCCTTGAGCTAGAGAGCACAAGAGAAGCAGGAATACAGAAGGCTGAGGGGCAGAAGCTGGAAAGAGAATAGGATGAGTTCAGTTTAGACCACATTCTATTTGAGTTACCTAACAGACTTCTTCATGGAGGCACCCGGGGGAAGTTGGCTACATAGCCTGAAACACAACAAAGAATCAGGTACAGTAGATAAGCTTCAGAGATGAGATTTTTTTTCTTAATGGATAAATACATTGTGCATATATTAAGCTAATTCCTTCCAATATAGATTGAGAAGTAAAGAACCTCTTGTCCAGTCCTTGATATGCATCTTCAAAGGCTTTGGGCATTTTTGTCTTATCACCATACACTTGAGTTCCTTATTAGTGTCATTGTCAAAAGGTTGAATCAAAATAATTGTATTAGTCTCTTACATTTGTATAGTTCTTCACAGTTTACTACAGTTCTTTCCCATACTGCTCTGGACAAAGTCTCAAGTCTGTGAGCTGGCACTGGAGAAGCAGCCTGGGGCCAGGAAACCAGGACAGAACCACAGACCAGGAGTTCTAATGAGGTTGCTGCAAGTATTTATTCTGGGGTCACAGCCAGTGTTCAGAACCAGAAGTCACAGAGTTAACCAAGCCAAGGCCCAATATCCAAGCCAAGAGTCAGAGCCAAGGCCATGGGCAGAGCCAAGAAGCAGTCACAGGATTAGCACATCAGAACAAGCCCCAGAACTGCTGTTGAACCCATGGTCCTCCTTTAGGCCCTGTGTCCTTTGGAGGCATTCTCTCTCCACAGAATGGCACTCTCAGAGGTAAGCAATCCAAGAGGTGGGAATAGAGCAACTGAGGATTTCCTCTGCCTTTATAGGAACTTTGCTTTGGAGAGCACACTCACTACCTAAAGCATCTTAGGCATGGTCTGCACTTTCTTTTAAGACAGGTAAGGTTATTTTTTAAAGATCAACTTTGAGTATTATGTATGAATTTATGAAAACCCCTGAATATAAGCAATCATTTTTTACATTAAATTAAAATCAATAAGAAAAAAAATGCAATGATTCCAAATTCAACTGGATTTCTTTCAAAGAATCTTATAAACAGAAAATCCCTATTTCTACTTGGAATACTTTCCTATGACATCCTATGATAGGTCTTCCTTCATTCACCCTCTTTTATGGAACTTCAGTCATAATCCTTAGATTATTTTCTTTTCTCTTTTTCAGTTTTGATGGAGCCAAAAGACCCTAAGATCTACCCAGGTCAAAAAAAAAAACAACTAAACTTTTATAAACCTGTATACTTAGAAATTTAGGAAACACACTGAAAAATACAAATACATTTGTACTGTCTTTTTAAATACAATTTTGAATCGATAATACATTCATATGGCTCAACAATTTTAAAAGTACATTTAAAAAATATACAGTGAAGTTTTCCTTCCCAGATCAGTCCCCCCTGCATTTCGTTGCACACCACTGCCCATAAAGGTAACAGTTGTCATGAATTTATTGCTATCCCTTCAGAGCTTTGTAAAAGTACAAACAGGTATATGTTCTCATTTCTCCCCTTTCTAAGCAAAACATAGCTCCTTATTGCTCTGAACCTTGCTTTTTTTCCATATAAGTATGTGCAGAGATTTCTCATTTCTTTTTTGAGTTGCAAAGTATTCTATTGTATGTATTCTATTGTATAGGTGTCCCTTAGTTTATTTAACCAGTCTTTTATTCGAGACAATTTACATAGACACTTAGCTCGTTCCTTTACTATTACTATATAGTGATGAATAATCTGTTTATACATCATTTTGACTATATGCAAGAACATCCATAGGAAAAATTACCAGAAGTGAATTTGATGAATTAGGAGATATTTGCATTAATGATTTTAATGGATACAGCAAAATAGCCTTCTGCAGTGTCATACAAATATCCACTTTCCTACAGCCTCACCAGCAGGTACTTTTAACAAACTGTTAGACTTTTGAAAACCCTAAGTGAAAAACGATGGTTCTCTAAATAGTTTAATTAATTTTTCTCTTGTTGTGGGTGTTATCAAGCATCTTGTCATATATTTAAAGAGCCAAAGATGTATTTTCTTTTCATAATCTTTGTCTGTATTTCTTTTAAATTGTTGGTATTTCTAATCATTGATATCTAGAATACCTTTATGACACCAGACCCTTTTCTACAATGTGAGTTTGAGAGTACTTGCCCCAAGTTTTGTTTACCTTTTCACTTTTATATATTGTTTTTGGCCATGAAAGATTTTTAAATTTTAAGTAAATTTATAAAAATTTACTTATCTGTATTTGGCTTCTAGAATATCAATAAAACACATGAGTACCTCAAGATTTTAAAATATATCTCTTTCCCCAATTTAGCATCATATTTATTGGAATACACCAGATGTAGGAACAAAAGAAGAATGTTTAATATCAACAGTACGATTAAAGTTCAATGAATGGTACTGACACACAGAAATGAAAAAGAGAATAAAAATGGAGGCAAAAACATACCTAGACATAACCCCCAAAGTTTGCAGGACCCATATAAAGAAATCTTATAAATGCTACTGAAGGACAAAAAAGAATTCCCTAACTAATGAAAAGACGCACCATTACCTTGGACTAGAAGACCCAACATCATAAAACACCAATTTGCCATAGGTTAACTCATATATTTTATGTACCATCCTCCAAAAATAACTTTCTGGGTTTTCCTGTGTTTGTTTATGTTTCTTTGTTTTGTTTTTCTTGTTTTGTTTTAAAAACTAGGCAAGATAATTATAAAATCCAAATAGAAAAACAAATACATAAGAATATCCAGGAAAAACCTGATTCAGAAGAATAAAGGTAAATTAGCTCTACAATATGTTAAAGTATATTCTAAATCCTCAATAATTAACTTAGTACATTAGGATCACATGAATATCAACAGACCAGTAAAAAATTATAATAAATCCCAAAATATTCAATATATAAAGAAATTTAGTTTATGATAAAGATGACATCCCAAATCAATGGGTAAATGTGAACTACTCCATTAATACTGCTGGGACACCTGGATAATCATCTAAAACGAAATGTTGGATCCATACTTCATACATTCCAAGCACCCGGTAAATTCAAAACGAACCAACATTAAGAGAGAGAGAGAAGCAAGGAAGAAAGAAAAGAAAAGAGAGAAAGGAAGGAAGGGAGGAATGAAGGAGGGGAGGGAGGGAAGGAGGACTAAAGCCCTAGGTGAACCTTGAGATGGGGCAAACTTCTAACTATCAGGCAAATATACATTTTAGTATTTTTATATGTTCTGTGTAATTCCAAAACCTTGCGAAATTGTTTTCTTGGATAATAAAGTAACAGCCTGTGTCAAACCTCAAGCAGAGGTTTTTGAGAAAAAACTGAATAATCTCTTTTCTTTAAAGAAAAAAGATATGTATAAGAATATCAGAGGTCTATAAACACAGAGAGGGAATGGGATTTTAAAGGGCCTCTGGTTGAAATACAAAAATTTTTTTAAAATTCTGAGCAATCTTTCAAGTTAAGTATGTTAAGCCCTTGTATATTTTTAAAAAGAACATGGATTATAGTGATTTATAGTCAGAAGACACAGGTTTGAGTTCCTTCTCTTACCAACCATGTGACCTTAGGGAAATTTCTTAATTTTCCTGAAATTTAGCTTTCTAATTAACAAATGAAATTAATGAGATAATTCTTGTCAAAGTCAGCAAGTTATTGTTTTGATCAAATAATATAACCTGAAAATACTTCATAGTCTATAAAACCTACTCCATAATATGTAAAAACTATATAAATGTTCATTGTTACTTAATATGTTATGTATCTAAGCACAACAGATATATATTTATTTTCATATAAGAAATTCAGATTAAGCATATGATGATACTCTATACAGCATCCTAGCAGCCTTGGGGTTTATAGAGTAGAAGTTAAAGTAAGTTTATTACTGTCTATGAAACTCTACTTTATTGATTTGAACATTATTATTTAAAATTAAACTGGATGAATATGTAGACAAATCATTATTCCAAATGGCATGTCGATGGATAGAAGCGGCAGCAGGTACCATGAGGTATTGAAGCAGAGGCATTTCCCTGATGCCCATCACTGAAGCCATTTCACATAGTGGGGCACACAATAGAGAGTCTCTGTGGGAGCACCTGAGCTACAGAAGAAGCAAAGAAGGCAGCCATCTCTCTATTCATTCTGAACTGCCACCCCTGTGTCCAAGCCTCTCCATCAAAAGCTTGCAAAGGGTCATGCTAATAGCAAAACAGAAAATGATGGCCTCTTTTCCCCTCTGGGTTTTAGTAACATAGAGGATGAAACTCTCAGACACAATGTGTGTTGCATCCTGACAAGAAAAGAAAATTTTTTCAAATAAGGATACTGGGAAGAGGGAGTGGCTTTGGTTTTGATGTGGAACCTTAACTCTAAATAGGCAGGCAGGGCCAATTCAGTCCAGGAAGCCCTACGTAACAATATCCAGGTGGGCTCTTTATTTCTGAAAAAGAAAATGACTTGCTGAGAATGATTAGTCTCACCATCTGAGATGAAAAATGTATATAGTTTACTCTATATACTTCCATGCTTAAATGACAGATACTGTCTTCTGATCCCATTGTCTGTTCTCAAGAACAAAAGAAATAAAAAATAAAAAGCAAGCACTTCCCTTCCCCTACCCACCGCCCCTCCCAAAAAAGAAAATCTTTTGTGATCAAGAAAAATTTTTTCACCAAACTAGTCTATATCTTTTCATTATGTTGCTCAGTTTACATACCACAGAGTTTGCTCTTTTCTCTAAGGTCCACATAATTAATTTTTGAAAATTCTTCTCCAGTGTTTATTTATTTGCCCGAAGGATGGCTTTTATCATTGCATTATTTCAGTAATCATCAGCAAAATTCTATATGGGACTAAACTTCCCTGACTGTGCTTTATAGATTGTTCATGCCTATTTCCACCTAGAATGATTAGGTATAGCTCTAACCTGAGGGCTCTGTCTCTTGGTTCCACCTACTGCCAGGGGTATGCTGGAGTCAGCTTGCACCACTTGCCAGAGCTGATAATGTCCATCTCTTCCCAGCCCTGAAATGAGTGACATCATGGTGGTAGCTTGAAGTTGGCCATGGCACAGATATTTACACCATGGAAACTGGTAAAAACTAAAAGCCAACTCCCCCCACTGAAGAAAGTCAGTCGTTAGTCATTTTTCCAGCATACCCAACTATCACTATGTTCTTTCCTGGGGAGCACTGTTCTCTGACCAGTATATAAAAGAGGAACCTTAAATATTTTGACAGGATGATTTGCATCCTACTTTCAATAAAAACTGAAAATGAGGCTTCCCTGGTGGTGCAGTGGTTGAGAGTCTGCCTGCCAATGCAGGGGACAGGGGTTCGAGCCCTGGTCTGGGAAGATCCCACATGCCGCGGAGCAACTAGCCCCGTGAGCCACAAATACTGAGCCTGCGCGTCTGGAGCCTGTGCTCTGCAACGAGAGGCCGCGACAGTGAGAGGCCCGTGCACCGCGATGAGGAGTGGTCCCCACTTGCCACAACTAGAGAAAGCCCTCACACAGAAACGAAGAGCCAACACAGCCATAAATAAATAAATAAATAAATAACTGAAAATGAGTGCCTACTGATACCAAAACACAAAAGTCATATTGAGCCAGGTATAAAACCATTTGACACCCCCCAAAAGCAGGACCTTGAGCTGTTAAATATATAATCACTTTATGGCACTATTGGGACCCTATTCTTGAAAGGCATTCATATTTCTTGCTGGTACAAACTGATTCCAGTCTTTTTGTAGTGAGTATTTTTGTTTGTTTGTTTGTTTGTTTTTTACTTCTCCCATTGCACTAAGATCACCAGGGTTCAATGGCAACTTACTGAGGCTGAATTCAGTAGGCTGAATGAGTACAGCCAGCTATAAGAAGGTATCATAGTATGACTATTTTCCATGCTCCACTATTTGCAGCAAACCAAAAATTCAAATAAGTTGCAAGATTTAGAGTGTGGAAGATGGGGAGATGGAGGGGAGGGACAGCTGCTGTTCAATGATCAAGTCATGAATTAGGAACCATTGCTTTGGGGCAACAGTATAGGGGGAACGTTGGTACAAAAAGGATTCTATTTTTCCCATACCTTACCTCCTTTCTCTGCTTAGAGCAAATATGATTTTCAGCAAATATGGTGGTGGGAAGGCCCAAAACACTTTTCCTCCCAGATGCCAGACAATTTGAAATCTTCTTTCAACAGATGTCCTATAGCATTTGTTGTGGGATGAATTGCTTCCCCCCTAAAATTCTTACGTGGAGCCTTAGCCACCAGTAGCACCTCAGAATGTGACTATTTGAAAAGAAGACCTTTGATGAGATAATTAGGTTAAAATGGGTTGTTAGTGTGAACCCTAATCCAATATGACTGGTCTCCTTATAAGAACAGGGGATTAAGATACAGACAACAACACACAGAGGCACCATGTGAAAGACAATAGAAGAAGACAGCCATTTGCAAGCCAAGGAGACAGGCCTAAGAATAAACAACCTTGTTGACACCTTGATCTTGGACTTGTAGCCTCTAGAACTGTGAGAAAATGTTTTTGTAGTTTAAGCCACCCAGTCTGTGGTACTTTGTTATGGTAAGGTAACCCTAGCAATCTATTACAGCATTCCTCATTATTATGAACTGAATTTTGCACTGCCCCTTAATTCATATGTTGAAGCTTTAACCCCCAGTGTGACTATATGTGGAGATAGGACCTTTACAGAGATAATTAAGTTTAAATGAAGTCCTAAGGATAAGGTCCTAATCTGAAAGAACTGGTATCATAAGAAGATAAATAAACACCAGAAATTTCCCTTTTCCCACAGAGGAAAAGCTATGTGAGGACACAGCAAGAAGTTGTATAAGAATCATAGTACCCTGGTATCTCTGTATTAGTATCTTCCTTTGTATGTTTTACTGCTGCATTATTAAATGATGTAGTTACCTGTGAGGCTAAATTCAAAATGGAATCTCAGAAGAAAATCATGTCAGTTTGTTTTTCTAAAACTTTAAGTATATTTCAAATAAGAAATGAGTAAGAAAAAAGTTACATATAATACTTTACTACCCTATGGTTTGGGGCTTCTAAAAGGCTTCACTCCTAAAATTAGAAACAAATTAGAGAGATATTTAGTTACTGGTAGACAGTGACCCTAAAAGAGGCTACCTATTCTGCTCATGGGGCATAATTCTTCACTTAAGTCACCCAGCAACACAGTTATTTAGGAGGAAACATGAACAACTTCTTGACCACTAGGTTACCATGTGGTCTACCAATATCAGAGTCATCCAAATGCATGATGAGTTCCTGTGATGTCCCCTTAGACTCTGCATTCTGGAAGACCCCCAACTGACTCAGCGCCTAGCACTGCAGAGGAAAGTGGAAATAGATCTGAACTGTTTCTTCTTAGTCTTTCCATACTTATCCTCTATCCTTTTCAATCCTGCTCTGTACTTTGGGAAGTGACCAGAATGGGTGGCATCAACAAATTACGTTTGCTCTGCAGCTTCTGTATGGGTTTACCAGCAGAGTATCCAAGGACTAGAGGAGACTGGGGCTAAGGTATTTATTGCCCTAGCTGCCCTCTTTGCCTTCCCTTCCCTTCAGATCCCTGAGTATTGATTTTGTTACTCTATTGCAGATCACAGCTCCAGTCAGCAGCCAAGAAAAAAAAAATTGTTTTGAAGAACCTAGGGGCAGGACAGGAATAAAGATGCAGACGTAGAGAATGGACTTGAGGACATGGGAAGGGGGAAGGGTAAGATGGGATGAAGTGAGAGAGTGGCATGGACATATATACACTACCAAATGTAAAATAGGTAGCTAGTGGGAAGCAGCCGCATAGCACAGGGAGATCAGCTTGGTGCTTTGTGACCACCTAGAGGGGTGGGATAGGGAGAGTGGGAGGGAGATGCAAGAGGGTGGGGATATGGGCATATATGTATAGGTATAGCTGATACACTTTGTTATACAGCAGAAACTAACACACCATTGTAAAGCAATTATACTCCAATAAAGATGTTAAATAAATAAATACCCTCTCTGAGCTCTGGTAACCTCTCTTTCTACATGTCTCTTTAGGAATAGGTTGTAAAGGCTCCCTTTTCTTTCTAGTGACTGGGTACTGCCCAATCTTTGCTCATTTCCCTAAACACTGCCCACAGCTTTGTAAAAAATCCTGAATTAATCAGTTTGAGTGAAACATCTCTTTTTTTTTTTGGCCAGGACTCTGACAGGTCCAAGAGCCGGTGAGAGTCAAAGTGTAACTGAGCCATCACACACACACACACACACACACACACACACACACACACACACACACAGAGACACCGCTTCTGCATACCCCACCCCAAATTACTACGTTCTATTATGTTCGCATCTCAAGGTCTTTGTGCCATTTTTCTTTACATGATTGGCTCCATCTCATAATTTCAGCTTCCTTTTCAGAGAGTCCCTTTCTGTATAAAAGAGGTCCTTCTCTTTCCTTGTAATTGCCCTGCTTCATTTCCTTCTAATATTTATCAAAATCTGAATCTATCTTTATACAGTTTCTATCACCCACTTCTACAGGCTCCAAGAGATTAGGGATCATGGCTGTATTACCACATCTCTAGTGCCACAACTCTGTCTCAGACACAGTAGGCTCTCACTAATTCTGTACACCCATTTATCAGCGACTCCCTACTCCCTTCTCTTCACGAACACAAATACACACACCCACACATACTCTCTCCACCATGCACACATACCTTTAAGATTATTCACAAGTTATTTTTAATAGCTAATTTCTACAGGCTACTTTGGATGCTATTTTAATTGTATTACATATATAAGAATTGTTGAGGGGCAGGGCCACTGGGCATACAATCAGATTGCCCTAAACTTAGGTTTTTCACTCTCCCTAGAAATATCTTTGACTAAGGCAACGAAGCAATAAATTATTACTAACATGGAGTGTTTTGCTCTCAGGGAGGAACTTGGGCACTGGGGCGAAATAGTATCAATCATTGATTCATTCGGCCAATTTCTATTTCTTTAACTAAAAAGTGGTACGTCAATAGAAAGTTTAAGGATGATGATGGAACACAATATTAAATGAAAGAAAAACCAAGGAGATGTGGATGAGATATGAAAGACTTTGAAGTCCGCATGAGGAGGGATTTGGTCTTTTGCCTTCCACCTAGAATACATAATTAAGATGACTTTGGCTCCAATGGGGCACATGGGGACTGTAGAAGGTTTGAACATTTTAAGGATTTAGAACATGTCTACAATTGTCTCTGCCTTAATTACATAAGGGGAAAGCTTTTATTTTAACTCTGGCCAAGGAAACCCTAGTCATGAAACTGTTTTTATTTGACGAAATGTTTACTCTCACAGGAAAGAGGCAGGGCTGTGCACATTTGATGAGCCAACACTGAAGCGGTTATACATGAGCGGAGGGACAGATTCAAGGGATGGGCATGGAAAAGTTGCCAAAATTATCATGACATCAAGGTCATAGATCAAATCCGTGACCTTCTTGCAAATCTTGGGAAATTCATGTTTACAAAATACATGGCACAATCATGAAACTTCTAAAGGCATTCTCCAAACAGTCATATATTCCAAACTGCTAAACTGTATATCACAATGAATAAAATGTTAATGTTTCAAAGACTTTGAAAGCAAACATGCTGTATATGCAGATTTCATTTATAGAGAAACCCTTGTCCTCAATCAACTGTGCATACCTTTTCTTTGCACAAATGTAGCCAAACTGCCAGACAGCTTAAAGATAAAGACAAACACTGAGAACAAAGCACAGCACTAGAGCTAAGAGAGATTTGGTTCATGTTCTGAGGGTCCACACCACTTTGACTGCTATGGGATGTTTACTGTTCGTGAAGGACAGAGAGAGTGAACATTGATTATGAGCTCACTCCAGTCTCTCACACCCAATAAACTGTGTTGCATTTCGGAGGTCTGGTTGGGAATGGCTGAGACCATCCTATCAGTATGACTCCTCTGGAAGTTCTGAGATAATCTTGCATGGTCACAAATATTATTACTTGGTCAATAAAAACCTCATTTTGCAAGGCTAGATTGATGAAGATAAATAATACATGCACAATTAATGACTTCAGCAGTCCTGAGATCTAGCCTCAGTCTATCCCCTATTTTACTCTGAAATGCAGGATACTTAAGCTGTTTCCCTCAGTTCCCTGGTTCAATTTTATTTACTACTATGTACAAACCATTTTGCTAGAAGATGAGAGGTACCGAGGTGTATAAGAAATTCACCATGCAATAAAGACTCTAGCCCAGTCACAGTAATATAAATTAATACCTAGTGAATGAGAAACATTAGGATTAACATGTAAGGAATCACCAAGTTTTAAAGCTTAGTGAAAACAAAGGATTTGTATATCCAAACCCCCTGTGTTGAGCTCATGGAAGACAGTACAAGTTAAACATTTTTTTTCTCTTGATTTGTATTTATTGATTGTTCACATATGCTTGACCCTTTACTGAGGGCAAAGTTTTTATCCCTATTCAAATGTAATTCCAATGAGGATCAACTTGGATTTCTATGAGGTATAGACCATACCACTTCTGGGGGAAGTAAAATATGACTGAAATTTTATAGTAAATAACACACCTATGCAACCTTGTCAACTGCTATTATGGCATGGCATTTAGAATTTCTTTCTCCTTTGACTTATACCCCCAACTGTATTATAAATTCTTAGAAGACAAAAGTCTGAGATATATACTTATGGGTTAAGAGTGCTTAGCACTGAAAATAAAACATACTAGATGCTCAAAATCCTTTTCTAGTGTTGGACTCTCACATGAACCTACATTCTCCAATACAATTTCATCTTAATAAGATGAAAGCAAGAAAAAATGCTAAAGGAAATCCAAAGAAGTTTAATGAACATGAAGGGGAGATTGATTAAAAATTGAGAAACAGAAAGGCAAAGATCCCGAACTATGTCTATATGTACATCACTGAGTCTCCAGCTCCTTGAAGAGTGGCCCCCTTTAAATATTTATTCAATGAGTTAATGAATTAATTGTTAGTGTTTCTCTAGGACAAAATATTGAGCTCAAAGGACCTGAGATATCAGGTAGTTAGGCCATATCCCATGAGAGGAATCGCATGATCTGTTTGGCTCAAAATAGCAATATGAAGTCATCCCAGCCATTATTCCCATATCTAGAATGAGAATGAGTGATGAAAGGAAGCAAATGAGGGAAAAGAATAAAATTCATGGAGGACTTATTATGTGTTAAGCACTTTGCAAAGTCCTTTATACAAAAGGTCTTATTTCATTCTTAAACATTCCTATAAATTAGATACTATTATTCATTCTATAGAATTTTTAAAACTGAGTAATAACTATAATAAGCAGACTCGTTCAAGAGAAATAGGGAAAAGTGAAACAGTTGTTATATTTTTGTTGTTAAGTCAGAAATATAAAACATAAGAAATTAAATTATCCTTCAAAATGTTGACATGCTATTTTAACACTTTTACTAAAAGAACAATAAGCAAATGCTTACTTTAAAATGTATGAATATGTTTGCACATAAATGCACATTTCCATTGGATGATAAAACTAAAGTAAGCTTTGTAAAAATATAGTTAACAAATCCAGAAAACCATTTTACCAAAAGCCTCCTATAAATGATCTCAGTTCTGTTTGGGAAGAAACTGTTCTCTAAGGAGAAATGAAATAAGTTTTAGTTTCAACATTCACTGTCTTGTTGTGCTGTTCATGAATAAATTGGACTAATTGTTGGATTTGAGAAGTGATGGTTTTATGGTACATATTACTGGCCCAAAATTATTGGTTGTTAAATTCGCCATCTTTAACCAAAGAGTTAGGCTGAATCTAGAAGAAAGAGATATGATTCTCAACGTGGAGTCCCCTAAGTTCTTTGCAATCCCCATGTGTATCTGCAACAGGTAACCCCAGTTACCAAGTTCGCAAACTTGAGACACTGAAAGAGTTTCACGTATCACATAACATTTCAATATTTAATACGTATTTTAAGCATATCAATTTCTGCATATAAAGAGTGACTAGCACATCATGCATTACAGTGTCATAGTAGTTCTGAGGAACAACGGCTTTCAATTTAAAGAAGAAAACACCCTCCAGCTGAAGAAAATTCTCGCATTACAATATGTTTAAAAGAATCTATTCCAGTTGTGGTTGGTTGTCTATGAGAAATCTTTTTCATGGGGGAAAAAAAATTGAACATTCCCATGTGAAAGTCTTTCTCACAAGAGAAAAACTGTACGTTGCATTTTATACAAACTAGGTGAATTCAAAATGATGGATCATTTCAAAAATATTCATTATACTATTTACTTACATAAATGTGGTTGTATAAAAAGTAAAAAAGGAATGCATTCACAATTGGTTTAAGTAATTTTCTCCTGGCAAACCACCATATAAAACAGGGGCGTCATGGCGCCACAGAATTCTGAATTGTGGTGGAGCATCATCAGTACACATGGCATTAATCTTTGTCTCGTTGCAGGAGACACCCTTGCTTGCATGAGCAGGCTGCCTCTTAAATGTAAGATGGTATAATGTAACTCAGGTTTAAATAACACAATAAATAAGATCTATTTCTCTTTAGCCTTTCTCACCAATCACTTCCAAGCCCTCTTTGTTAAAGTGCTTCATTGTTTACACATTTTAATGTAAATAACAACTTCTTGGAGTGGAAGAGGGACTTTTCCAAAAGAGCATGGTAAAGGAAGAAACTCAAGAGGGTAATATCAAATTTTTTTATTTAACATGTTAAGCAGTTGCAAGATTTTGGAAAAAAAAGAAGTTAGCATATGTATGTGAACATAGCATAATTACTTACTCCCCTTTCTTACTCATCTTTTAGCAAACAATATTTTGGAAATCTCACTGTTTTATATCACTTCCTGTTCCCCATGATAGGGGAACATTTAGCTGTCTTTAATGTCTTC
Organism: Mesoplodon bidens; assembly: GCF_964165515.1. Lineage (NCBI taxonomy): Eukaryota > Metazoa > Chordata > Mammalia > Artiodactyla > Ziphiidae > Mesoplodon > Mesoplodon bidens. Next base: position 51,818,996 of record NC_138165.1, read on the forward strand.
TAATTAAATACTCAAAGCATTCTTAAAGTCTTTTTTTCCAAATATAGATATATTTTAAAATAACAGACTTTTCCAAATGCATTTTTCTATTGAACTGAGAAGATTTCAGAAACTGTCTCCACTGAATATAATGACTATTTAAGGAAACAAGCTATTTATGTGGAAATATTAAGAGGGATGATTCTGATAACCCACACTCGAGGCCAAAATAAGGATCATTGGGACTTTCACTGAAGAAGTTAATGGAGGCCAGGCCATTGGCAAATGACCTTGAAATCCCTCGATGTAGCCTCAAATTGGCTTCAGCACAAGCTTATTATTAATGCAGACAGCTAGTTTATACCATGAAAAGCACATGGTATCTCTCTCTGAAACTATAGCTGTCACTCAGGCACCCCCATATACAAATATAAGCATCAATGTGACAGCAGTTTTACATTTTTTATAAATATCACAAATTTATTAATCAGTATTTTATGTGTGCCTAAAAAATAGAATAAGCAGATAAATTCTAATTATATATGTATGTAGCAGCTTTATATATAAGAATTGTCATATAAAGGTATTTAAATAAAACATTCTTTTATAATACTTGAATCAGATTTTAGACTGTATTTTCCTCTGTGATTTGTAATGTCCCAGAGACATATATCAAACATCTTTTATTTTAGATATCTCAACATGTAATAACTATATTCCTTAACATCTTTGAAAATTGATATGACATATTTCAGAACTTGCACACATACACACATAGACACACTCACTCACTCTACCCAGTCAGAAAGGAATTGTTTGCTCAGTTTGCAGATATGAAATCATTAGGGACTGGGTTTTACTTTGGGAAATTTGAGTACCATGTATTGTTAATGTAAAATAAAGAAATAAAGCCTGGGAAGTTAGAAGATTATTTTTTTTGGAAATGCATGTTTAGAACTGAAAAAAAAAAGAAAAAAGAAAAAACTCTCCTAATGGTGAAGCATTAACAAATACTTTTTCATATGAATAAAATCTGTAATCAGTTAGATAAGAGCAATGTGCCTTTTTTTGGCATTTAATCAAACAATGAAATCATATACACATTTCCTGACACAAAAGACAAATGATGTAATAATCTGAAGGAGTTTCTCTATCTCCTTGGAACTTTGCATACTTGACTTGTTTTCCATATTTTGTGACTTTAAATGGTGGGAAAATTATATTAAAATGTTTGTAGCAGTTCCTCTAAACTAGCATCCTTTTTGTTTTATTGTATTTAATATAAAAGCAGCAATTATTTGATTTCAAAGTTATGAAAATATGTACCTTATGAGAAAACAAGCAATTTAAGCTTTAATTGGTGTCATTTTTCACAGAACTGGCAAGATTCTTGCATCCCTGGCACGTTGTTTTTCTATAAAACTGCAGAACTGCCTTCAATGAATGTTTTACGAACACAAAAGTTGTTATATAAAGGTATATGCGTAGATGTCTGGAAATATAAGATTTCTGGTGGGAGTTATTTACAAAAGATGTATTTCATTTGTTACTGTGCGTGTAACAACTCCTATTATTCTAAATGTTTCTCTCTTCTCAATAAGACTGTTCTTAGCTCATGTCTATGAAACGTGGGGCTTTTGTCTAAAGAATAAAAGCGGATGCTTTGATGAGGGAAAACGTAACACTTGTGAGAAAAGTAAAAAGAAATGATAATTTTAACTGAAAAGAAACATACTGTAATATATTAAAAGGCTAATTCTGGTTTTAATCAGAAGAAAGACAATATGAAATATACACTGGAAGGCTTGCCTTACGTAAATTACATATATGAACCACAAAACTTTTCTATTTTTTGAAATGTTGGTTTACCATGAATACTTTGACTTATTCTGTTCAGATTACACATTTCCCATATTTTTCAAAATTACATTTCACTCTGAAGGACAACAGTTCTATGTATTTATTGAGAAATTTCACAACCTTAGCATCTCTAAGGAGTTGAGTGGTTTATCTACCTGAGGAGGTCTGTGCTTGTTTATTGTTGTTTTAATGCAAATTCCCAGAGCTATCACCAAGATATCTTATTCAAAAGATCAGAATAAACATAAAGAATTATATTTTTGAAAAAATGTCTAGATGGTTCCTATGACCAGCGAGATTTTTAGGCAAACTGCAGATTAGTGGACATTTTACAGGAAGTCCTTGTTGGGAAACTAGAGATTAGGATAGACAAGTATTCTTTATATTCTATTTACATCTTTGACTTTTGTTTTATGTTGGCAATATTTATTGATAACAATGATTAACATATACAGAGTGTTACTATATGTCAAGGACTGTGCTAACCACCTTACATGCTTGCAACCCAACAGTCCTATAAAACAGAGATAATCACTCTCTCCTCTTCAGAGATGAAGGAATGATTTGTTAGGGAGTAATTTACTACAGTCACACAGCAAGTAATGAACAAGTAAAAAGTGGAATCCATGTCTGTGTGACTCTAAAGGTGAATTTCCTAACCTGTTCTATACTAGGAGATTCAAACATAAACATGACCATGAGTGTTTTGAAAGCCTTTTTCTGTTGGCTGCCCAAGTTAAGGATCAATGCTACTAGGACTGATGTGACCAAAACTATTGACATCTGCTCATTATTATCATTATTTGTTTGATTCAATTTTGATTCAAAATGAACCACCAAAACTGACTGAATTGCATCAGAACAAGCTTTCCCTTGCTACCGTTTTCTATGAATATCAGTAATAAAAGTTTTAAATAGCAGCCCAATGGGAAAAAAGTATATAAGATGTTCAATCCATGTCTAATTGCCACCTATTAACTCACCAATCCATGACTGCATTGAAACTACCAAAATATACCAAAGATACTGGCAAGGAAGTTAAAAAGATTTTTCTTCTGGGACCAACAGATTTATTTCCAAATGGATATCAAAGCACTGTGCATCATTGAGAGATGGCATTTTTGATGCTGAGAGTTTCCCATGATTCTTCTAGTTTGGGTTACAGGTCCCTGCATGGTTTCTCCCAGCACTCTGGATTCACTCCTATCAGAACACTAGCCTGTGAACCCCTGAGGTGCAGGGCTCCTGATGTTTGTCTTTCTATCCCCAGATGGAGACATATTGTTGTTGTTGTTGTTGTTTTATAGAAGTAGAGTTGATTTACAATATCATGTTAGTTTCAAGTATACAGCAAAGTGATTCAGTTTATATATATATATATATATATATATGTTCTTTTTCAGATTCTTTTCCCTCATAGGTCACTACAAAATATTGAGAATAGTTCCCTGTGCTATACAGTAGGTCCTTGTTGGTAACCTATTTTGGAGGCATATTGTTATGGGCATAATCCAGGCCATGGTCAACAATATTTTTTCTATAAAGGACCAGATAATAAATATTTCAGGCCTTTAATACTATACAATATCTGTGGCAACTATTCAACTCTGCTGCTGTAATGAAAAAACAGGGATGGACAATACATAAGTAAGTAGGTGTGGCTGTGTTCCAATAAAGCTTTATTCGTGCAGTGCACACTAACATTTGAGTTTCAGGTAATTTTTATGTGATACAAAACAGTATTCTTGTTTTGATGTTTTTTCAACCATTTTAAAATGTAAAAACTGTTTTTGGCTTATGGGCCATACAAATACAGTCAGGGGGCCAAATTTGGCCAGTAGGCAATAGTTTGCCTACCCCTACTCTGGGCAATCAATATACATTTATTGACTGGTTGAATGACTAGGTAATTGTGAGAAATTAGTCTCTGCTCAGGCTGAACACATGATGAGACTGCACATGTGATAAAGGCAAGCTTGTGTCATGACTTTCAATTCCCATTTTAGAAATAATCATAAAGCACAGGAAAAGTAATCCTGAGGTAGTAATTAGTAGGCAAACCAAAATGACACAGGGCCACATAACTGATACCAAACTAAAGATTTCTGGAAAAATCCAGGTTACATGTAGGCTGACTCAACAAAAAACTATTGCAGTTCATCCTCACCAACAGGTAAGGACTTTTAGCTGCTTCTCTGATCTCTTGCTCAGCATCCTGTTTGATCTGCCTTTGGGGACTGGGGAACATCTATTCCCACACCTCGCTCTCATTCTGCTCCTTACCCAGGCTCATATTAATTATTTAATTCTTTGAGCACACCAGTTGCCTTGATTTTAAAACTCAAAGTTTATTCATTGAGCAGATCTGAAATTTTTCACAGATAAGTTGCATTGTTGGGCCCTGGCATTTTGTGTATTTAGTTTGTCTGGGAAAAACATCTTACAGAACAGAGTCCATCCAGATAGACCTAGGATGGTACTCGCAGGGCTGGGTTAGTGACAAAAACGAGGGTGAGCCTTGAGGCACTGGTAGAACTGGGCATACCCTGTCCTTGCCTGCCTTATGAAATCCCTAAACCCAGAGGAACAATCATGTTTCAGTCCCATGAATCCCTGTTAAGAATATTCAGCATTAAGACTTCACATTAATGGATTCCATCACTTTCTAGTATGGGTTTCTTAAAAGCACAATACCCCTCCCTCTTCGGACATTGCTGAGATGCCTGCACTCCTAGGATACAGACAGTCAAGTCCCTGCCCTCTCCCTATTAGCCAAGCCAGGTCAATCCCATATGCTCACATGTCATCACTTCTCCTCTCCAACCAAAATCACTCAAAAGCAAGAGAATACATGTAGAGTTACTTGATTTATTAATTAGGGAAAATAATGTGCCTTACTTTAGAAGTTGTTCTTTGAATTTTATGAACTGGTATCTGACTGTTTACAAATATAACATTTAATCTCTGGCCTGAAATACTTGACTTCAAAAGGAAATGGTGGATGGCGTTATGATATAGAGGAATTCAATAGGGGATTCAAGAGTGCTTGCAGCAGTCATCATAATATGTGATCATAGATTTATTTGCTAAGTACTTATTCATTGTTACCCTTCTAGACTGTGAGCCCCATAGGAGTGAGGACTGTGTTTCTACAGTAGTGTAAAACAGAGCCTGATATACAACCAGAACTCAATTAAAATGTATTGACCAAATAAATGATTAAAGTGATCAAGAGTTAGCTGACAAATGATCATAGCTGTTTACTTGTAACAGGAAATAAAAAGACACTTCCAGCCCCACTTATACCACAGTGTCATGTAAAACAGTTAAGGGTCTCTGCTTTAATTCAAGGTCTACTCTTGTCTAGCACATGTGTGTCAGCTTCTGCTTAACTAGTGCCTCGTGATTTTGACCTTCTGCTTCACCCATCTCATATTCTACTTTCCTTATTGTAGCCCATACTACCTCACTGGCTTCTTCTTTGTTTATTTTTTATTTTTTTTACCTCTGCCTTCAGGTACATCCATTGCTCTTCTAGGCCTAAATAACATCTCCTGCTCCCTGGGATAACACTTCCATGGTTTATGACACTAGTGAGGACATTACTAGTTTTCCCAATGGCCACTTCTTAGAGTAAATAAAAAGGATGACATCTCTATCTATATGCCTACATCTATCTATCTATTTTTCTATCTATCTAATCTATATCACTCGCTTTAATGTTGAAATAATGCTGTCACATCGTGATACATGCCTAGATCCACCTGCTTCTGAGCACTGTCATGAAGTCCAAGGCTCCTGTAATCAGGAATACTGAGAAGTGGTGACTGAATTCCAGGGAGCTTATGAGTGTCTACACTAAGACGGCAGCCATAGAGGTATAAGGATATGAATACAAGATAGATTATAAAAGGAAAATACTATGATTTGTCAACAAAATGATTATGTTATGCAAAGGCAAATTAGTTAGGATGCTTGTAGTCAACTGTCAGAAACCCAAATTTAGCTACCTATACAAAAAGAAAATTTATTATAAAGGTACTAGGCTGTCTTGTGAAACTAAAGGCTAGAAATGTGGCTCAGCCTCAAGGAAAAAATGCAATCAAGGACTCATAAGTATGAAGTTTCTCTGTCTTTCTCTCTCATCTCTCTTCTCTGCACATGTGTTCAATTCTTCCCTATTTTTCTGCTTTCCTCGGCTTCTTAGGCCATATGGCTTATTTTTATGACAGTAGAGAACCTGGTTCAACCAGGTTGAGGTTCCAAATCCAAATTTCTAGAAAGAGATTTCTTAGTCCAAGTGTTTATCCCTAGACTAAGCTGTAGCCATGTGGAAGAGGGTGGATCAGTGGAGGAAAATTTCTGGAAAAGGTGCCAGGGTGGGGGCTACTTGACAAGCAATCTCATGAAGAGTGTACTACAAAAGGGTAAGAATGAGCTAAATATGCCTCCAAAACCCTTGATTTTAAGGTATGATGGAACTCTCCCTGTGAACAGACAAGACAAGGAAATGGAAGGATCACAAGGGACAGAGGAGTAATTCTCTCCAACCCACATCCAAGATGTAGGAGAGTTCTGACATTGTTAGTTTACTCTAAGATATCAAAAGTTGTTGGATGAATTACTAGGCTTTGAGGTCCTCATCTCCTCCTCTATTCTAAATGAAGCTCAGAAAGGATGGAGAAACGAATATTAGCTAGGACTAAATAAATTTAACATTAGGTAAATCTAGTGAAATTCTGAAGGAGAATTTTATGTTAAGCTCAAACTAGACAATCAATAGATATCATTTATTGGTTCCACCTTTACGTGGCATGTTCAGGCACAGTGCTAATGACTACAGGTGTCAAATTAATATGAGATCCCCTTCTCTAAAGAATCTCATGTCCAAATAAATATCTGTGAAACAGTGTTAACTGCTGTAAGAGAATATATATATAGTCAGAATTATGGGTTCCTGATGGAAGGTATTATAATTCAGCTGGACCATCAAGGAAGACTTCAGAGAGTAAGTAGTATTTCACTTGAGTCTTCAAAAATGAGTAGGAGTTCACCAAGTAGAGAAAGTGGAGGGAAGACATTCTGTGCAAATGGTGCTGCAGAAAAAATGTTTGACAATATCATGTTTTTTGTTTTGTTCACTCTGAGGACCAGACGCTCAATGAGGAATAATTAAATCTGGCTCACTTAAGGCCAGCTATCAATCCACTTTATGAAGACACAAAGTAATAGATGAAAATGACTGGAAGAAATTCCTGGAAATAGAAAAATACATACAATTGTCCAAATCATAATTCTCTGCAGCAGTCTAAGTGATAGTCTAAATGCTTTGGGATGAATGCTAAAAGACTTATTCCTGTTCCAGGCTGGACATCTCTGCTTCCACCTGTTCAATTACTTCTGAGCCTCCCACTCTCCTTGACCCTCACTAATATGCACTGGTCTTGTGTATCATTTCTTGTTATTTGTAAGAAAATTCTTATTCTTTGTGATGCTCATATTTCACTAAATACCACGTCTGCCATGGTATATTTAAGGAGGTCAGGTTTCCTCTAAGACATTCTGTAAATGATTTGGCCCTAAGGACAGCATCCTTCCTTTTGTACAGCTATGGCTCATCAGCTCTGAGTCTGTGTATTACATCTATTTGCTCAGGCCAATATTCTGCACGCCCCCTGGAGAAGGCACTCTTTTCCTTCTAGTATATGTTTTGTCCCTTGGTGCTATATGTGACAATGTGTACTTAAACTGAAAACAAAACTCCCATTTGGCAGACATAGGGCTGCCTCCTCATTTCTGGTTAAATACTATTAAAAATCCTGTCTGCTACATTTCAGCAGTGTAATTTGCCATTTCCCTCCTATAGTCATGTATCCTACCTAGAAGTATAGGAAAGTGATGCTTATACATATTTTGTGGAAAAGTAAATAATTATAATAATTTTCTCTGAGTGATGTGAATGGCAGAGGAAGGGGAATGTTCTAGAGAAGCAAGAGAATAAAAGGATATAAATGGTGATTTTCAACTATAGAAAAAAACTGAGGGTGATATGAGTCTTCAGACTATTTTTAACAAACATACAACCAGAGCTTACTAGAGCAAAAATCAGGTACAAACAAAGTAGAGGTATGACTTTTGCATGTGTGAATCCACAAAGAAAATAATTTTTTTTAATTTCAGAGATTTTTCAAATAATTTCTCTTTCAGAAGGGAGCATTCTCATTTCTCATTAGATTGTCAATAGGGTAGGAGGAATAAATTTTAATTTTTACATTTACATTGTAAGAGAATAAAATGAGAAAGAAACAATTAACCGAAAAGTATTGCACTGAGATTTGAAAGACTATGAAAAGCTTTGGGCTGAATTCTGTTTTCTTTTAATTTTTATAGTCATTCCTTTTCAATAATCACTGCCATGAATCTGTGTGCATCAAAAATTGAAATGCTGTGTATTTTCAAAGCACTAAAAATTCCACAAAAGAGCTTCAGTGGTTCAAAATATGCATGATGATCATAATAGCCACCTATAAATACTGTAGATCTAACACGTGATAAACATTATCAAATATTTGCACATTCACATTTGTGTGTGTATGTGTGTATATATATATATATATATATATATATATATATATATATATGGAGTGGAAAGGAGAGAAGACAGAGGGAGAATATTTCTGTTAATGCTTGCAACTAGTTGGCAAATATACATCTCACAATATTACTACATTGCATGGGA